>NC_053453.1:75227930-75827930 GCF_015227805.2 Hirundo rustica
CTCCCACTCATTCCCCAGAAAAGCTGAAGGCTCTCATTTCTGAGGGACTTGCGGGGCGGGCGGGCAGAGCGCGGCTCTCCAAGGCGAGCTCCGAAATAACCTGGGAGGATCCCAGCTGAAGGCTGGCTGTCTTCTTACACCGCCTGCTGCCCGAGATGGAGTGTAAACAGAGCGCGTTGGCTCAGATTAATTACAGGCTGCCGGTGTTTCGCTTTCATGTAGCGAGCTCTGGGAACACAACACCGCTGATAATTAAACAGCGCTGCCATCAAAGCGCTCCGAAGCGGCCGGCGCTGCTGGGGTGGCACACGGCAGCGGCCCGGCAGCGCACAGAACACAGCACAGCTTGTTCACGAAAGGAGACTTCTCCTGAAACTTCAGAAGGAACGATCGCGTGTTCTACATCAAGGACTGCGCAGTCAGACCTGGGCAGGATCAGCATCGGTGCCAGGAGACCTTCACCATTTACACACAAAGTTTTGTATCCCACGAGAAAGATAATTTCTCCCATGATACCACTCCCTACTTATTTTTTTTCCCCTAGAACAATGGCTCATTAATGACTAAACAATTAAAAAAAAAATTATCTCCCACTTTGTTTTCTGAAGGGTGAGAAAATACAGAACCAGAGACGGATGCCAACAGAGGGAAAAACTCATGGGACTGGAGTTAATTTTCTGTGTCACCACATCCCCTCCTTCCCCAGCTCCTTCCACACACACCACTGCCCATCAGCTATGTGAGATCCTGTGCCAGGCTCACCAGCGCAGCAGTGTCAATACTGGGCTGGATGATCAAACCTTCCTTCACTTGGGCCATTCCCATCTGGGTTACCACATCCCTCTTCACTTCCTTTTCTGTCCCTGCCTTTTCTAGCCCCAAAGCTGCTTTTCTGTTCTCGCCCCATCCCCTTGAGTCAACGCCCGCCACGGTGGCTCCGGCTGGGATGGCTGAATGAATTGCTCCTGTAAGGCTGGGCTGCTCCCCAGAACTGCAGCCCTGAACACATCAGATGTTCTCGTGAGGACACCAACATGAGAGGGCCATGGGGAAGCTGAGGGAGAGCAGGGGTTCCTCTCAGGGGAGAGCAGGATGGAGCTTCATGCTCTCACCTGGAACGAGGGGCAGAGCTGCTGGAGGGGTGCAGGTTTTTATGCCCACCACAGCTGCTGGCTCTGCCTCACACTGCCCTGCAGAGAGGGCTGGGAACCTGCAGTTCAGGAACCCAGTGTCCCAAAATCAGCTGCCTCTTGCAGGCAGGTTCTGGAGACATTTACATACTGAAACACACAGTACAACCCTCCAGTATTCCCAGAGTAACTCAGAAACTCCAGCTTGAGCATCAGCAGCACTGCTGAAGGGGAAAAGCCTCGTGCTGTCCTCATGAACCCAGCATTATCACTGGGTTTCACACAGCCTGCCCTCTGTGCACGAACAGTGACCAATTCAGCAAATTTCACCTTCCCCAGCTTCCAGGCAAGGCCACAGATGCTCTCCAAAACCCACTCAGGCTGCAGCCTGACATGAGATAGCCAAAAATCCAGGCTGGAGGAGATCCACAGCACTGACAGCCACAGGGAGAAGGGCTTGAGAGGGAAAGAAGGAAGGGAGAAAAGGTCACACAGGAGCAACACCAATTTCTGAATGGTTAATTGCATGTCACTGTGGTTTAGCTGATACTCTGAAGTGAGACACACACTCCTCACCTACCAGAGGCATCTTTCTGACACATCCTGCAGACTGCCACTGTCACGTAACTGCTGAGTAAAAGCAATGAATATTAAGTCTGCACCCACAGCATTTGACACAGCAGCTGGAACAAGCTGCAAGGCACCAAGCAATGAAGTACAAGAAACTCAAGGAGACTGAAAGATACCAAACTTCTGCAATACCTGCCAGTATTGTTCAATTACTACCCTCCTATGAACTGTGGACAGTCAAAAAAGCAGGACCAGACACAGAGCCCACACACGAAACTAAAGAAGAGTACTTCTCTGCTCTCTCACACTCCCGGGTAACTGAGAGGATAAACTACACCTGGCCTGGCTTAAATGGCAACTGCAATCCTCTGCACTCTGCTGGTCACAGCCATCAGTGCCCAGGTAAAGCCCACTAAGGAGAGGAGCCTCTCAGGCTTGACAAAAGTCACAGAGGCTGGGTTAACCCCAAAAATCTCAGTTCCCAGCCCTCACAACTGGATCCCCCAAGTGAACTCTGGAAGCCTTTATTGCCATTAGCACAAAGCACATATCCCACAGCCTTTGGATCCCTCCCTTTAGACCAGGACCCCAGAGTGCCACGAGCTCTCTGCCACCAAAGCTCAGTGGCTCTGGTCTGCAATGCACAGCTTGTCCTGCAGGAATATTCAGGGGCCCCAGTGTGCTAGGCATGACAAAACATGAGACAAATTAATTCCCATAGTTGCTATCCTCCTAGAAAAATGTAAAATCTTACACTGAGGAGTTCTCATCTCCTTTTTCAGTAGGACAATCACATAGCAATACTGGCATGCCTCTCACTTACAGTGGCATCAGGGACAAGACCTCAGCTGCCAGAGGTGTGAGTGCAGCACATCAGATGTGCAGGCAGGTGACCCTGGAGAGCTCATGGAGAAAGAGCAGGGGTTTCCACCTGCAGCAGCCCTCTTGTTAGAGGGCAGAAATGAGCCAAGACACAGACTCCTTGTTTATCACAGCATGAAAAGGGTCCTGGTTCATTCACCTCTACAGCTCAGCCAGCCTGACTCCAACCATTCCCTGACTCTGCCTGCAGCAGCCTCTGACTGCTGGTTATTTCCTGCTGGACTCTGAATGCAGGCTTTTACCCAGCCAGACTCTGAATGCAGGTTTCTAACACCAGGCTCTAACAGCAGACCCAGACTGACCTCACAGCAGGGATTCTCTCTCCTCAGGATCCTTCTGGTTCATGGTTCTCTCTTCATCCAGGTTCCCCCTCCATGATCATCCCCTCCCCAGCTCACCCACTCCCTTTTATCACACTTACCTTCACTGGCTACAGCTGTGACTCATCAGGGGCTGTACTGGGTAATTAACACAGCTGTTACTAATCAGGGATGAGGTTCCCTGTATTCCCATCTCCTACATCCACCCACTCCTTTGCCTGAATACGTCCCCCAGGGTGTCAGCAGATCCATGTCACCAATGCAGCCACACTTCCTGCCGTTGTTATTTGGGTGTGGCAGAGACAACAGCGAGCTCAGGTGAGCCGTGCCCACCCCCTGGCACTTCCACACCCCAGGAATATCTTCCTTTCTCCTGCAATCACTCCCACTGCACTAGCACAAACAGCAGAGGAAGACAAGCCAAAAAGCAGAACAAGAAACTGCAAAACCCCAAGCCCTCTTTAGTCACTGAGCTGCATCTGTTCCTCACACGTTTCGTGGAGGGACACATTTCTGTCCCACCACCAGCAAAGCCCAAGGTCTCCAGCTGTCAGCGTGCTGCCAGCGCTGGGGCTCTTCCTGATCTATTTAGAGCTCACAGCATCACACCAGCTCCTCTGCTGGTGAAGCCATGATATTTGAGCTGTGACTTTCATTGCTGCTTTCAAGGTAATTTATCTGAACAAGCTCTCGGACTTTAAATCTGATTGCTGAGCAAGAAAAGCATGGTTGCCCCAATGCGATTCTGCCACTGCAATAAGCTTGGCTTTTTATTTAGAGAGCAGGTTTTATGTCTGTCTTGCAAGGACAAGCTCCTGATCAAGACTAAAAATCTGGGTGAGACAACTGACCAATGCATCTGACCCAGGGCTGAAAATAAAAGCTGGCTTCCCACCTTAGTTTCCAAGTAAACTCCAGCCAGTGACGCAGCACCCATACTGCATTTCACAGGCAGTACAGATATATTTAGCCCAGTACGCCCCTCCCAAAGGACAGCGTGGGGCACAACTGGCTGAGCAGAACAGGAACACAGGCAAACAAACCAGGCAAACCATCCTCTCCTACTCGGGAGTGTGGCTCTTGTTAGCTTGCTTTGTTTAACGTAAACAAACAAGCAAAACCCAAAAACAAGGAAACCTCGCAAGAGGAGTTTTGTTTTCAGGTCAGGCAGCAAACCCAACAGTCGTAATTAGGTCCTGGAAATTAGCAGTTTAATTTATTTGCGTTGTTGAGTGCTCTTTGTATTTCCATCCAGAGTCAGACAAAACCAGCACCTGCCCTTTACCCTGAGGCTGTGAGAGAGAATGGCGTGAAGAGCACACGGGCCTCAGCACATGTGAACATGGAATGTCCTGCCATGGATGTGAAAGGAGGAAAAGGAGCCCCTTGGACAGGGATACTCGGGTGCCTGAAGGAGCACACCGGTTGTGTTTGGGATCTAGAACAGTGCCCCAGGGAGAGGAATTTCAGAGGCGTATAGACAACTAACTCGCAAATGACTTGGTGTATTGCAGAAGACACCTCCCCTGCAAGAGGTTTCCAGGGGATCACCCCAGGGCTGTGGGAGGGTTAGAAGATAAATACAGCTCTAGGAAGCTGAGGTCTCGCCCTCAGGGCCCTGGGAAGTGATCTCCTCCTCAGCCTCCCTCGAATCAGATAACAAACGAGGCAAATTATTGTGAGCAGAGGGAGAGAAGGCAGTGGCTGCCCAGAAGCATCCACCAGGCAGGGTTTTGGCACCACCTGGTTGTACGAGGTGATGAACCAGAGATGTTTCCGAGCTGTGTGCCTTCTCTGCCACACGGGGCATCTTCTCGGCTTCCATGTGGGGCAATCTCCTGGCCTCGGGTGAAGAAATTACACACTGAAGTCTGTCATAAAAAAACTTCTCAAATCAGGAAAACAATCCATTGAGTACTAGAAGTGAAACGAGAAATCACAGCAAAACACAACAAAGTTGGGTGATACCCTATTGAGACCCCTGGCTGCAGCTTTGCCCAACAGCGCTGGGGTCATTTCAAGTCTTTGGGAAACTCTCACTCCACAGGATGAACTCTCACTTCTGAGCTGGCCCAAACAGAACCTGATTCCTCAAGGAGCCCTCCGTGCAAAACACAAACCCACTTCTCTTACCATCTTCCTCATCCCCAAAAGGGAGGCAAGGTGGAAGATTCGTGGTCATGATAAGACTTTAATGTCTGAGTAACACTACAATACAAGCACAGAGAGCTTTGATTTCTCCGACTTGCACTACCTCATCCTCTCCTGTGACGACTGGAGGCTGAGTGGAGCGGCTGTCTGCTAGACTTCCACCCCTTCCCCTAAAGCCTGCTCTCTTCAGGCCTTACATCCACGTCTTCCCTCAGCCAGGAGAGGCCAAGCACAGCCTTTTGCTCGTGTTATCACTGTCCCAGACAGCCAGGAGAGCAGAGTGTTGTTTAACGAGGTGCAGAGTGAGCCTGGGATATGATTGTAATCACTGACCCCAGGGCACCCTACAGCAGAGGACCACAATGTGCTGAGACGTGAATAACCCTCCTCCTGCAGGAGAGCTGAGGAAACCTCTTTTTCTTACCACACTCCCCAAAAAAGCAATATAAGGTTTTTCTGCAATTAGAGGTAAAACATTTGTTTTTAAAAGATCCCGCAGGTAATTCCTGTCCTACAGGTTGTGTAGGTATCGCTGACAGTGTCTATTACCCAAACACATAAGAATGACAGGCACAGCTTCTTATCCCTGACTGGGTGAGTGCAATGCTTGGAAACAAGTTTATCGTGCAAATACTTGAAGTTAAGATGTCAAAATTCACGTCCCTTCCAGTAGTGCCTGCTTTAGCATACTATCACTGCGTCCATAGAATGAAAATGAAAATCCATAAACTGAAAATGATGAAAATCACTTGTTAAAATAGAAAGAGCGCGGTAAGCTCTTCAAACACAATCGAACACCACTCTTCCTCTAAACATTGGCCAAAAAGGCTAAAATTCTCACCTAGCTCCTCACTGTCCCAGTGCTGGAATGTTTGTAACAGGCCCACCATACCCAAGGGAGGTTTCTGTGAGAACCAGGCTTTTCTCCTTCAGGAACAAGCCTCCCGCTCATTTAGATTAATTGATTTCACACACTGTTGTTTATGTGTGTGGCCTCCCTTGATTTTCTGTGCTTGCCTCGCTCCAAACAAAACAGCTTAGGGATGCAGATGGGGCCAATTGCGTTTGGGAAGAGGGGAGATAACACCTCAAAGCCAGACAGAAAAGGACATTTCTTGCTTCAGAGACTTTTCTCTGGATGATGCTTTGAGGCAGCCTGACAAAAGCATGCTTCTGGGGAGCACCACAAAACTGCTTCAGGGACACACAGCACAGAGCCCGGCAGGAAAAACCTCCCCACAATGGTGGGACAGGGAAAAGCAACTTCTGAGGAGAAAGATATACGGCAAGCTGTGAGACTGCACACAACAGATGACCAAGAAACTGTCTGAGATTTTCAAACATCCTGATTTCACATAACAGCTTGTAGCTGGACTGGGAGAGCACCAGGATCCTCATCTGTGCATGGAACATGTACCAGGCAGCTGTGCAGCGCACTACAAAGTGCTGAATCGGAAGGAAAATATATCCCTGGAAAGAAATCTGGGTATTAATTTGAAAGCACAACACGGAGCAAGAAAGAGTAACTGCCCTCAGCCTCTCCAGCCATGTGGCTCAATCTGCCCTGAGTTACAAGTCATCACTGACAAAGTATTGAAGCAGCCAGCCAGCAAAACCAGTGGAAATACACTTGGGTGGATCTGGTCAGAGAACAGAATCTCAGCTCCCCAGGAAGGGCTGGGATTTCAGCATTTGCCTGCACCCCAAATAGGGGTGAAAGGTCAAAATCTTACACTATTTCATGGTATGAACAATTCCAAATGCTCTCGATTTGAAAATGCAGGGGTGGGGAGGAAGATATTATTGATAGAAACAAAACATTCAAAATGTTTTAGCAGAATTTTCTCTGTTTACCAGCAGTGTACAAATGTCTGGGCCCCGGAATCCAGTCTTCCATTTTGGTCCCCACTGTGCAAAAAAAAAAAATGTGGATGGGCTGGAGAGGGTCCAGGGAAGGATCACAAAGATGGCAAAAGGAGTGGGAGGCCTGCCAGCGAGGAAAGGCTGAGAGAAGAGGGCCTTGAGAAAAGAACGCTTAGGGAAGATCTTATCACATGTTCCAGTACTTAAAGAGTGGCTCCAAAGAACACGGAGACTCCCTTCCTACAGGAGCCACATGGAAAAGGTAGGGGGTAATGGGTACAAGTTATTCCTGGGGAGATTCCAACTGGACAGAAAAGGAGAATCTCACACAATGGAAACAATCAGCCATTGGAAAAATCTCCCCAGGGAAGTGGCGGATTCCCCAACACTGGACACTTTTAAGATTCTCTGGACACGGTGCTGGGCCATCTTGTTCAGACTTGCCCAGAAAGGCTGGATCAGATGATCCTTCATGTCCCTTCCAACCTGTTATTCTGTGAAAATGAAACGTTCATCCAAAATGAGAGATTTCGGGGTGTTGTTCTCTTGTTCTGCATTTCAACATAAAATGACATTTAAGTCGAAATGTCAATTGGAAACAGAAATCATTAGGTTTTGAAATATCACTACAGAAAAGCCCATTTTTCCTCTGAAGATTTCAATCTAATCAAGCCATGTTTTCTTCTGGGAGCTTTTTTTTTTCACTTTACCAGCTCTGTGTTTGTTTGTTGTGCTGCTTGAGGACTGGACATTTGCTCCAGGCATATGGATGTCTGCACTGGGGTTACACTGGGGACACACTGGAGATTCCTTATAGAAGTCTAGGAATACACCTGCACCCAGACTTTCTTAGGAACCTGAACTATTACAGAGTAATTAGCTATCTTAACTAAGGGAAATGGTCCAAGGTGTCAGGTGAGTAGCAACCAGAAACTCACTTGGCACACAGAGGAGGAGCGGGGTCTGCAGATACTTCTGCATCTCCTCTTCATCAGCATCCAAGATTACACATCTCTCTCCAAAGGCTGGCTTTTGCAAAACCCCGGAGAGGAGAAGGCAAGTGGGTCTCTGGAAGCACTAAACTACTCTCAAAAAACTCATTACTTATTTAATAGTGTTCCTTTGCAGAAACAAACCCTACAAACAAAAGCCCAACTCTAACCTCAGTAATATTTCTGAGCAGACACCTTTGGGCAGATGTGCAACTACGAACATCCTCTGCCCTGCACAGGAACAAGCAGCCAAAGCCTGCTGTGGAAGCAGGAATGACAGAAAGCAGAATTTCCCCAGCACCTGCTGCTCCACACCCACGGGACAGCACAGGGACCAGTCAGATGTGAGGCCACTCATCGAGGCAGGCTGGCAGATCCACCCAGCACAATGCTGAGTTTGCCAAGAGGAAGCCTTGCCAAGGCAGGAGTGACAGCCAGGCCATGAATTTGATGTGATGGTGCTGGTATTAAAAGCCAAAGGCGTCTGTACACGTGGACAGAGCAGCTGAAGGGAAGAGTAAAATGCATTTAGGTGGAGTCACAACTGTTGACTGAGCAGACCAGCAGCATTTGCCTGAGACCAAATGGGGAAGAGATTATGTTCAAGCAGCTCTGAAGCTTTTAACATCAGACCAGCACCTGCGAGCTGATGGACTCTCTGGATGTCAATCTACAGCCTGGGAATGGGTGCTGCTTTGGAGCTCCTTCAATCCCAGGCTGAGTTTAGGAAGCTCTGACCACCCCACGGCCGGCTCTGACACCTGTCCCACGATGTCACTGAGCCCCAATTTCCACTGGACAGGACCCTAGCCCTGCTCCAGCCCCCAGCACACACGTCCCCTAGCACACAGCTCTGCTGGAGAATCCTTCCCAGGCTGTGGAGAAAGGTTTTGGGCTTTGTGGAGATCACCACCTTTCACCAGGAGGAAAAATGAGTTCCTGAACCAGCTGGGAAGTAAGAGGATGATATTCCTTGTTGCCTCAGGGAGGTGCAGGAGCTGACAGAGGTAAGAGGCAAAGCTCTCCCTGCCTGGTCCCAGGCATCCTGTGGTGGCCACCTTCCATCTGCTCACTGGGGACAGACTGCATGAACCACCAGGTCTGCCAGCTCACATCTCACCCAGCTTCACCAAAAGCAGAAACAAACTGACAGAGCTTTCTCTCTAATGTATTCAAAACACAGTTCCTAGTTCAGCCTTGTGCATAAGCTAAAGTAAGGCTTAGGTAGCACAAACTAACTCTGTCTAAACTTAACTGCTACTCCTATTGCCTCTAGCTTGGTTTTATGCTTGACTTGAAAGCATTACCTGGCCTCTCTAAGTAGGGCCTGCTCCAGACTTTCAAGGTTACCCCACAAAGCTTTTTTTAGTTCAAGAAATGAGGAAAAAAAAATAAAAATACACACTGTTCCCAACACCCCTGTGCTGACAAAGATGCCTCCATGGTCACAGCTGTGCCCACAGAAAATGCTGTGGCTCCCCTTCTTTCATGGGCTATGGCACAGACACGGTCTAACACAAGCAGCCAAACCCAGACAGTAAATTGTTCCTGGTGTGTGAGTCTGACCTAACTGGCACCATTTTCTTGGAAGATAAAGAAGTTTTACGAGTCTTGTAGATAAGGTTTGGGTTGTTACCTGCAATAGGGTTTTACACCACTGGGGTGCAACTGTTGTCCTGCAGAAACACAGACCCTTAAACTTCTCAGCACGCCGTGGAGGAGAGCTTTTGAGCCTTCCTGCAGGCTCCTTGGAAAGCAGCAGAGATGCTGAAAGAGCCTGTGCAGCTCCAGTAAAAACTGAACAAAGCCAGTGCTGCACTTACCAAGCTTCCCCAGCTGAAAAACCTCCTTGCCATTCATAAAAAAATTATTAGAAGCTCATTTTGAACACTGGCAAAGCTCCCACACAGCTAGTTAAGAATAGGTGGAAATGGGGAATAGTTATAAAAACAGGAGAGGAATTGGGACAGGTAATTGGTCATAATTCACAGGAGCACTCTCTCCACTCTACCTGTACCCCAGGCTGGGAAATCTCCACAGGTGGAGTAACAGCTGCAGCCACCCACAGGGCTGCAGATGTTGCTGAGAAACCTGCTTTGTGCACACCACACGCGGGAGCAAGAGCTGACATTTCGGTCTAAAACCAGAACCTTCCATTGCAGCGTAAAGAATAACGGGGCTACCCCGTGAATATCTGCATCACCTCACTGTAAGACTGTCAAGCTTCAGATAGTTTTCAGAGACGCAAAACTGGCAGCGATGGCAGCCACAGGACACTACAGACCATCCCAGCTGTGACACAGAAATGATAACATGTTTACTAAACAAACCCCTGCCATGCTGCCAGGACCAGTATTTACTGTAATAATTAACAAATCTGGGCCACAGAATATAATAAAGGAACCTGTAGAATTGTTTGAGCTGAATTGTAAAAACAGAGGAGGGGAAAAAAAAAAAGAACTTAATTTTCCTTTGTACAATATCAATTTTTTATGATTGGAGACAATTTCGAAGTACTCGGGAACACCTCAGGGAGTAATGAACCCGACAATCACAAAATTATTTTTTTCTGAAAAATGTTCCATTAATGAAGACATGCTTGGGCTCATATGTCTCTCTCGACACTCTGTGATACATAACAAAGCTCAGAAAGGTTTTCCAGCTAAGCAAGGGAGATTCTCATTTAATTTGCTTTACTGCTCCAACTTGTCCATAACAGAGGTGCTGCAATGCTTCAGGACTCAGTTAAACAATGATACCAAACCAGCCAAAAAGCAAAATACAGAACAACTGGGAAAGGAAGAAGAATTTAGAGAGACCACTGAAATATTAGTGTTGCTGTGACTTTTGTTAACCCTCTGCCCTCAATGACGGACAAAACCAAATCCAAAACACATGTTCCACCCAATCACTTCAGTCTCCCTCACCTCCAACCGAGATGGGAGAGTTTACAGAAAACGTATTTGCCCTCAAATCCTCCAAATAAACCAAGACTTAAACTGCCTGTGTGTTCACAAATCTCTCTCTGAAGACACAGTGTTGCTCCGCTTTTCTTCCCCTAAGACAAAAACCCTCAAACCCTTTGAGCCTTTCCCACCAGCTACTTAAAACCACAAATTAATCTGAACCAAGAGCTCTTTTACCCATCCCTGCACGCAACAGGGCCGTGAGTTCTCTGGCCACAGACCAATTCCCGGGAAAATTCACTCAATTTGAGTATCCCTGGTACGCTCTGCGTTAATTCATCTCGTTCTGTTTTGCTCCAGAGGCCGAGATGAAGCTCTGCAAAATGGACTAGTCACTCAGAGTAATCAAGCCCAGACTACTCAAGAATGCCCAACTACCCGAAATAGCTGAACCTCGGGGAAAAAGGGGACCTTTGACAGCATTTAGAGCTGGATACCCCAAATCAGCAGCCAGGAAAGCCCTGGCCCGCGCTACCTTTGCTCTGAATATGAGGGTATTAAACCCGAGGCCACCGGGTTAGCTCAAAGCGGGGCAGGGGAGGCCAGGGCTCAAAGCATCCCTCTGATGTGGCAGACCACAGCATGAGCTGCAGGCATGCCTGCAGAGAGACACCAGCCACGGGTGTCTCGCAGGGTTCCGCAGGACACCAACGGCTTGATCCCGGTGGTTTTATTTAGATGGAGAAGGCTGCCAGCATTTACTGTCCCAAACTCGGGAATTGTAAAGGAAGCTAATTCTACCCAGGAACAGGAGCGCTCCCTTCCCTCTGCTGTCCCTCTCCAGCTCCTCTGAAGGTGAGGGGCACATCGCTCGCTTCTCACACAAACTCGCACAAAAGGCAGCTTGGGGAAGCCCAGCTGTGAGCAAGCGGAATGAGGAAGGTTTCCTCGTTTCCCTTTGCAGGGAAGCACCCAGAGCTTCCCCACCGCGGATCCCGACGGGAGCAGACAGAGGCCCTGTGCCCTCAGAGCCGGCCAGGGAGCGAACCCAGCACGCCTGGGCCCCCGGAGCGGCCACAGCAAAACTGCGCGACGAGGGGACGTTTCCAGAAACCCGCCGCAGAATAAACACGCCGAGACGAGAGGACAAGGGACCCTCCAGTCCTGAGGGCTAGATTTAAAAATAAAACCGGCAAGAGGGAGAAGCGGCTTTGCCCGGGCCCTTGAAAGAGCCGGCATCCTGCGAGCGGAGGGAGCGAGCACAAAGCAGAGGCCGGGGCAGGCAGGAAAAGCGGCAGCAGCGGCCCCGGCCACAGCCCGGCCACAGCAGAACAGGTCGGCTTAGCAGCGATGAAACCGGCCGGGGAGTTAAATTTAGACAGGTAAACATTCCGAGGGGAAGAGAGACGGGCTTCGCGCTGCCCTCGTCTGCCGCGGCCGGCCCCTGGGGACAGGCCTTCAAAGAGCCGCCGCGGGCCGAGGCGCTTGGGGATAGCTGTGGGGCCAGCGGGTTGGGAGCACACGGCTCCTGCGGGCGTTTTCACCCCGGCATCTGCTCCAGGCACCTTCCTGCCTGGCAGCATCCCCAGCGAGCAGGAAAGCTGTGGAGAGAAGCACGGAGGACGCTGCAGCTCAAGGAAAGGTGCAAATCCTGGGCACGCAGGGTACAAAGGGACCTTGCGAAGGAAATGTGCCAAGCAGCAACAGGGGGCCGCAGCGTCAGTGCGGCCAGAGCTGTCAGAGCCCTTCTGAGATCCCTTTCAGAGGGAAAGAAAGAGTAAAAACACCGAAAACAACGAGTCAGTCTTGCGAACTCAGCCAGCCTCTGGAGCTTGAGCCATGCAGACCCCGAGAACTGGAGGGGACACAGAGCTGCCCCCTGCCCTGCCTGCAGCCCCGAGGCACCGTGAGAGCTCAGCGCCTGTTTTACAGCTCCAGGGACAAGGGAAGGATCCCCAGAGACAGACACAGCACAGCCATCTGCAACGGGCTGCCAGAGCTGTGCAGTTACAGGGAGAGCATCCCCACGCAGTGCCCAGAGAGCGTCTGCCCCTGGGATCCCCACCTCTCACAGAGCAGGGCCGTGTCAGCCTTACCGAGCCCTGAGCCAACGCCTGGAAGGGGGCAGTGGATCACAGGGTCTGCTCTCATCTCTAATTCCGTCCATATGGCCTCAGCCAGTTGTCTCTGCAGAGAGCCCGAGAACTTGCACTTCAGTAAAACCTCCCTTCCAAAGAGACACCCCGACTTCACTGGAAGATTTTAAGAGCTGGAGAAGCAAATGCTGCCTTTGGTCGTTTGTTCTGAAGGTTTATCACCCTGCTGTTAAAAACACTGGCTGTTTCTAACAAATGCCCAACCACATACTTTAAGTTCTCCTCTTGAATGAGGAGCTCTCCAAGCACGAGCTACCTTCAGAGCTGCTGAAATCAGTCAGGTATCACACCGTGCTACACCTTAATGTTCTTTCTGAAGTGCTACCAAAGAGCTCATTCCTTAAGTTGCCCATTAGAAAAGGATTTTTTTAGTCTGGGAGAAATTCCCCTGAGCCCTCTCTGCGCTGCCTTCAGTTTTAATGAAGTCTGTGTGCCTTCTCCCAGGAAGCGAAGCTCCCTTTCTATGCAAAAGTGGAATCAAATCACAGACTGCCCTGTCTTACACAACATGCCTTGGCTGTCCCCATCCTGACTTTACAAGCACTGTCTTTAAAAGTTTCTCTGAAATGCTCTCAGTGTGTTTGTGTGTGTGTGCGTTCAATTTATTTGGAAATGATGAAATGGTTTTCACTCGAACTTTGATCAGCTGTTAGGGGAAAAAAAAAAAAAAGACCTTATGAATAGAAACAATTTATATTCATTTAAATGAGCAAATCATGCAGTTTTCAGGAAAGAGCTGGTTTCCCTGTGTGCCTTGAAACTCAAACCCAACAACTTCAGGACAAAAGACTCAACATGTGAAGCAGTCCAGAGACAGAGGGGTCTACCAGGCCAAAGAAAGGGACAAGTTTCTTAAAGGTAACTTTAAATTTCACAGAATTTGATCTCTTCCTAAAAGAAAAAGGTCCTGGAGACTTCACTGTACAAGAATGTTAATTTTTCTTTAAAACATAAGACCCCCAACTTTCTAGACCCAGCTCCTTCCAAATTTCTATTTTTTTTCCAACTGATGTAATGAATGCTGGCAGACTGGGAGGGAAAGGGATGAGAAAGAAGACTTCTCAGCGCTGGGAGCCTGCAGCCTCAGCTTCAGTTTCAGCTTTCCTAAGCAGAGATCAGTCTCGTGGGGAAGGACATTTTCACTGTCCGTGCACCAGAGACAAGGGAAAGGACACAGGGGCTGCTCACAGCTCCTGGGAGGAGAGGTGTGCTGACACTGAAGGAACCCAGGAAGGACTCCTTTCCCAAGGGAAGGAAACTGCTGCAGACACTCCTGGGCACGGAAACGTGAGTGAGCAATGCAGCTGTGAGCAGAGGAAACCCAAGGCTGGAACGGGGCCAGCTCCCTTCCCCAGCTCTGCCTCCTGACCCACCCTGGCAGCTCATCCTCAGGCTCCTCTCCTCATAGACTCAGCTGTTTTCTTTAAAGAAGGATAAAAACCCCCCAGTAGTTGGGCTAGTTTCTCTGCACATGTGGCAACTTATCCCACACCTTGGATGTTTGGGGTGAAAAACATTCCAGCTGAACTCCTGCAGAGCCAAGCTTCACCTTGGCTAACCCAGGCGTCCATGCACAGGACAGTGGTTTAGGAGGATGTTTAGGAGTCTCTCTCCTTGAGAAAGCCACTTCTCTCTCTTTTGGGAAGAAGAGCGTGTACTCAGCTTGGTTCTCCATTCACAACTGCACCTGTGACAGAAAACAGGCACCTGCAGGTGAATCTGCCACCATCAGAGAAAGCGGCCCCTTCAACCCACGTGTCAATGCCCAGCAGCAAATGTGGGAAGGAAGGGCCATGGCAGGCTCCCACCAGAGCACTGCTGTGGTGTGGGGAAGGTGGGAGAGGCACTGGAGATGTGCAAGCACCAGGCAGGCTCCAAAGGGACGGGGGGGGGAAAGGCGAGTGTGAAGGAGAGAGAGACCTTGTGTGTGTCTGATGCCTTGTGGGCACAAAAGCCCCCATAAAGGGCACCGAGAAAGAGCCCTCAACACCTAGGCAGATAAACAAGCACTGGTGCACACAGCCCTGGTGTGCAGGTGATGTGGAGCAGAGCAGATTACACTGGAGATGTGCAGGTGCACACAAGGAACACGATGCACCCAAGGCTTTGGCTGTGAAGAAATTGAAGCAAGAGCTGAAGTGCCAGTACACGAGTAAGAAACAGCTCTGTCACGAAAAACACTGACCCCAAAGGTGAACAGGTGAGTACGTGGGTGCAGGCAGCAAGGCAAGAGTGATGATGGTGACACACTGCAGGGCAGCCAGGAAAGTGGGTGGGTGAAAGTTGGATGGAGAGACTTACAGGGACACTCACCCGATGGCAGAGGAAAACTATCAAAAACATGGGGCAATAAGTGTATCAGAGCACACAGAAATGTGTTTGGGGAAGTTGTTTTAACCGTACCACTAAGGGAAGTATTGCACCACAATTCCCAAGAAGAAGCACCAAGTTTCATAGAAGAGCATGCCTGTCACAGACACAACTGGGATGCTCAAGTCCTGGCACTGTGAAACCGGGCACACTTTCACTTCCCATCTGTGCTTCCAATAGCACCAGGACCCTTTCCCACACCACATGGCACGGGCCGTGCTGGCACACGCAGCCACCACACGCACAGGGGTGAGAAGGACACGGTGGCTGCTCCCAGGAAGGCTGCCGTGCTCGTGCCCAGGGAAAGGATCCTCATCCGACAGTAAAATCCCTGCGCTCACGGTAAGGTCCGCCTCACTGGAGCAACATCTGTTTTGCGAACTCGCGTCTGTCGTGCCTGAGGAACATCTGTTTCACCAGCCCAGAGTCTGCCGCCCCGCCGGAGCATCCCTCGCGTCCCAGCAGCATCGCTCACGCCAGAGGGTGGCCCCTCACACCCGGCAGCGTCTCTCGGGGCACCGCGGGTCTGTCCCACCGCACTAACACCACCGAGGCCACACCGCGACCGGCCCCAGCCCCGAGCCCCTCCGCTGCCCCGTGTAGCCGCCGGGCTCACCCGGGGGCTGCCGCCCGGCGGCGGCGGCTCGGTCCCCGACGGCGCTGCCCGCGATGGGGCCCGGCAGCCGCGGGGGCTCCGCGCAGCCCGATCCCCGCGGCCCCCGCTCGGCCCCGACCGCCGGCAGCACCGCGCCGGGCCGGGGGCTCCTCCCGGGGCGGGCGGCAAAGCGCGGCAGCCTCTCCCGGGCTGGGAGAAGCGGCAGAGCCCCGCTACCGCCCGCGTCGCCTCCCGCCCCTTCGGGGGCCGCGCAGGGAGGCGTCCGGCCCCGGGACGAGCCCAGCGCGGGGTCCGCAGCGCCCCGAACACCTCCCGCCCCCGGCCTCCTCCTCCTTCTCCTCCCGCCGCGGCCGGGGCCGCCTCCTACCTGCATCTCCCGGGCGCCGCGTCCCCGGGCGGCGGCAGCGGCGGCAGCGGCAGGGGCGGCAGGGGCAGGTGATCCGGAGCCCCCCGCGGGCACGGAGCTCCCGGTCCCGCTCGGCGGCGCGGCGGCGGCCGGACACCGCGAGGGGACGCACCTGCCCCGGGGGTCGCGGCGCCGGGCCGAGCCCCCCGCCGGCTGCGGGAGGGGAGCGGAGCGGGGGCCGGCTGCCGGCGCTGCCATCCGCGGCCGCCGGCGGCCACCGAGCGCGGCTCCCGGCCGAGTCGGCGGCGGCGCCGAGTGCCGGGCCCGGAGGTGCCGGCGGATCCGGGGGTCGGCCGGCCGCCTCCGCCCCCGCCTCCCCCCGCCCCGCGCCCGCCCCCCGCGCCCGCGCCCGCCCCGCCGCGGGCACCGCCGCCGCCCGATGGGGCTCGCTGCGGGGGCCGGGCCGCCGGGCCCGGGGCTCCCTCCCCGCGGCCCCGCAGGGACGCTCGGACGCTCGTGTGTCGCTCCCGGCGCGTCCCTGCCCTGCTCCCTCCCTGCCTGCCCGGCCCCAGGCTTCTCGCTGCGCGCCTTGCCCGTGTGGCCGCTGGCCCGGGAGACGGCGCGCCGGGAGCCAAAACCCCTCCGGGACGGGCAGCGGAGGGCTTTTCACCCGGTGACCCACCGCTTCATCTCAGCAGGGGGTTTTGGCATCTGTCTCCCGGTGCGGGTGAGCGGCCGGGTCGCAGTGAAGGTGCGAATGAGGCAGAGCCCGGTTCGAGGATGCTGTTAAAACAGACCCGCGAAGTTTGGCAGAGGAGACAGTTGCACGGAGCTCTCGATGGGGCTGGCACTCAACAAGCACATCTATCCCTTGCCTGCAACACCAGGAATCGCGCTGGGGGCTGCCCCCCACCCTCCTTCCCATAAAGCTTCACAGGTTCACAGCCAGATCCCGTTCTCACTTTTCCTGGCAGAAGCAGGGAGGAGCTGCACAGGCATTAGCAGGATCACCGCAGATTTGTGCCGGTGTAAGTGCGAGCGGTGCCCAGCCTCCGGGACTGCTGGGCAGCTCCGTGCACGGAGACGGCATTCACTGCCTGCTCTCCGAGCTTGGGGGCAGCTCTGCGGCAGCCAGGAGTTCCACTTGTTGTGTCCGGGTCCCCATCTCTGGGCCCCACACCGTCAGGCATCCAAAGCCCCCACACGGCAGGGGCTGCAGAGCCTCGCACGCAGTGCGAAGAGCACCTCGCTGCTCCCACACCTACACACACTCACACGTGCAAGGATCCAAATGGAATTACAGCGGGGAGGCATTTGGCCCCCCGGAGATCCTCAAATTTGTGCTGGCTTGGGACAAAATGCAGCTTGAGACACCCAGCCTGACACAAGCGTCTTATTTCAAACGGCTCCGAGCATCCATTTGGGTTCAGAATGGAAATACATGAGCATTTTCAGAGGAGCAGGTTTGAATACAGGCTACACACTACAAGTAATTGAAGGCTCCAACTGTCGTAATTTATGACCAACTGCGCCAGTGTTTCCCATCGCTGCAGTCACTAATGATACTTTCTTTTAATGGGAGTAGGAGATAGAGGAGGTCCAGCTAGAGGTAAATAGTAACCCAGTGTTTGTGGCCGGAAATAAGGAGCCGTTGTCCTCAGCGCTGTGTAACTAGAAAGATAATAGCTGGTACAGCAAATGCCAACTAATTAGAGGGCAAAGAAGTCTTGAAATTGCAGCTGGCTGCAGGAACTTTTAGGTGCCAGGTTTTTCACTTCGAGGTAAAGCCTGTTTACCACATGGGCTGCTGCTCCCTGCTTGTCTGCCCAGCTTCTAGCTTGCTGCACAGGGGAGAGGCAGGGTGCTGCTTTGGGGACCCAGCAAACAGCAGGGACCCCTCCTGGGCAGCTGGAGGTGTGAGGGGAGTGTCACAGAACTGAGGCTCGCTAACAAATGGCTCGGTCTGCAAAGCGACGTGCTTTTCCACTTTTGGTGCTGCAAGGGACAGCTGGCCACAACGGGTCAGCAGGCCAGAGATCCTCATCTGTCCTCACAGGAATCCTCTCGGGGCTGGCACCACCTCACACCCCGGACGGTGTCTTACACCAGGGTCAGAGGGAGCAGACGGGGAAGGCAGAGCCAGGGACAAGCAGCAGAGGTGGATGGGCAGCACTGGATAGATGTGTTCCTTAAAACCTTCAGCTGTGGTACATTGATTATTCCAAAGAGAGACCAGGTTATTGAAATACTGTGTTGGCCTCAGCGTACTCCATGAGGAAGATGGGGATTCCTGCAGCTTTAACCCATCCTTGATGTCTCCACTCCTGCTGTGCTGGGATGAGAAGGGCCATTGGGAGATACAAACGTGTGTGTCAGGGTGTGCTGAGTGCCAGGAAGGGCAGGAGGGGCAGCTGGGGTGTGCGCCTCCAAAACTGGGAGGGAGTGATTTCCTGGCTGGCCACTTGGAGGGCTCGAGAAGAGGTGAAGTGTTCCTGAGGCAGGAAAAAGGTGCACGGCCCATCTCAGAGGTCTGTGTCTCACAAGGGGAATGCCTTGGCAGGGCTGCCCCTGCTGAGCACAAAAACCCCACAGAATGAGTTGGTTGTGGTGCCGGTGTGGGTGGGTGCTGACGACTGCTCTACCTTATGTGTCCTCTCAGCTGAAATGTCTTTGTTTTCTTCCTGGAAGGAAAAAGTTGATTGCCTTCTTTTATCCTGGTCTGCCCCACAAGATCGCTTTATCCTCCACCAAAACTCCTCCCTGTGGATGTCATAACCCTGTTCCCCCATCCACAGAGCAGGGCAGATAAGGGCACTTGTATCTGGCCAGGGGGGATCCTTACAAGGTGTTGGGAAGGGGGGCACCAGCTGCCAGTAAGGAGGGGCTCCTGTCTCGTCTCAGCTGCCAAAGGTGTTGTCCACATGTTCTTTGCACGTCCCAATATGATTAAGCCTCGCTGATTTAATAATGGGCAGCATCCCCAGCTGGATCTGGGCAGGATGTGGACTCTAGTCCATGGCCAGAGTCTGGGATGTGACTAATATTGGTGGGAGACACTGCACAGCGCACCCTGGGAAGATGTCCCATCTGCTCCGTTGCAAAAAGCAGCTTAACCCGTGCAGCTCCCAGGACAGCACAAGCTGTTTGATTTCTCTTCATCTCACTGGAACATTCCTGTGGCCCCAGTTGTCCTCACGCCCCTCCTTCTCTTCTACTGCAGCAGTGCCTCTTGTGTCTCTCCCCTCGCTGGTCTCTGCTAGCAGCGAGCAGGAAGAGGGTGGGGAAGTGCTCACATATTTAAGATGTGGGAATACTAAGCTCACTCTGCAGAGGAGAAGAGCAATTTAAAATGTATTAAGGAATATAAATCCCTCTCAGTTAAGGGCAGGACCCTGAAGAATATATTGAGAAGCAGGAGACATTATCACTAGAAACTCGGGCGTGTGGCTCCAGCTTCTCTCAACACAAGTGTGGCCCGGTCCAGCAGTCCTGTGCTGCTCATAAACTCTAATCTCTTGGGAAGTTTCTTCCATCCCTGTTGCACCTGCACAATCATCTTCCCTGTGGTCAGCCGGTCCTGCGTGCTCTCTGCATCCAGGGTGGGGCTGAGGCAGAGATGGTGCCTCTCCTGGGACAGCTTTCCAGAGCAAGGAATATTCACTGTGCTTCTTTCGTAGACATGGACCCTTTTTGTCCTTTACCACTTGCCCCTGGTGGGGGCAATCCCTGTGGTGGGATTACTACCAGTAGTAGAAGCAAGTGAAAGGAAGTGAATTTGTGAGAAACTGGACACGTTTCCAGCAGTTGTTATGAGTCAAGGTGGAATTCGCAGAATAAAAATCTGGAAGTGGGGGGAAAAAAAAACCCACCTTGAGCTCCTGCCAAAGGAGAGCTTGTTCCAGACAAGCTGCCTGATCTGACCTGCCTCACAGGTGTGAAAACCTTCATTGACCCACCCCCGCATTCCCTACCTGCCCCTGCACACACTAAGGGAAAGCACCGCCGCCTTCCCCGCTGCTTCCCTCGTGGGAAACAGCCGCTTTCCTGGGGGCCTAAAGCTCACGACCTGAGAATCCTTGGCACTCCACAAAGGGAAACACAGGCTAAACTTCTGAAACATTTTCTAATGTTGACGTCTTTCAGATGATGGAATTGTCTCCCCAGGGCCACGTGGATGCTCCAGTCCTTGAGTCAGAGAGGCAGGACCCGACAGTGCAGGGGAGATGTATTGTTGGGAACCTCACTGCCCCCGTGCCAGGGAGAGACAGCGAGGGGGGAGAGGAAATAAATTAGATGCCTTGAATCATTTCCAGCTCTAATTGCTATGATTTTGCAGTCGTTTTCCCAGCCCCAAGTATAACATTAACCATCAAAGCACGATTTCACTCACGGTCAATTAAACCAGGATTCATCTGGCTTGACATCACCAAGAAAAATCCATCCTGGGCTCAGGGACACCCTGCTGAGTAAAGAGAGGAGCCAGACAGGGGCTGGTCACTGGTCATCCTGTGGGATGGGACAGGCAGAAGCTGCTGCCTTTAGAGGTGGACATCTCCAAGTATTCTCTTCCCTTCTGCCAGCACAGGGCACAAAGGGAATGGCGCATCTGTATGTGCAAACACCTTTCCTCACCTCAGTGATGCACTAGCAGGATCCCTGGGATTGATTTCCCCATCTGGACGGTCCTGCTGGCTGAGGGGCTGCTCCAGAGTCAGATGGAGACAGGCTGCAGTGCTGGCTGACATGTGCAGCCCTGCCAGAGCCAGGCTACCTGCCCACATCCAGCGGCTACACGTTACCCTCTGTCCAGTCTGCCCCTGCCCTCCCGGTGCTCCGACAGGCAGATCTGGGAACCCCTCAAGGGATTCAGTGTCTGGAGTGCGTTCCCACAGGGTGGAGAGCAGGCCAGGGATGCCTCTCCCAGGGCTGCAGCTCTCCTTGCCCACTCCGTGCTCTGCAAAGGGGTGAGCCAAGCCAGCAAGGGATGCAATAACCAGAAGCCCTTGTGAAGAGCCCGGGGTTTCAAGGATGCAGCAGAGACCAGGCTGACCTGGTGGCTGCCATGGGGTGAAGCCCTGGCTTGCCTGTCTCTGTGCAAGCTGGTAGCAAGGCTGGGGAGAGCACAGAGCGTTCAGGTCTCCTCATTTAGCCCTTTAATCATTAGTCAGGCACTCCCAAGAGCGGGTTCTGTGGGCTGGCCGAGTTAAACTGTAACTGCCCCCCTGGGCGGCCCCTGCCAGGATCCCTGGCTGCAGGGCAGCACCGAGCTTTCCCAGCCTCACTGCTGGCTGGCAGGGACAGCCCGAGCCCAGGCTGCTGTGGGAGAGCTGCTCTGCAGCCCGGGATGGCCTGGGAGGGACAGGGCCCTGTCAGGTCTGTATTCCATGGCACTGCAGGGATAGGGCCCTGTCAGGTCTGTATTCCATGGCACTGCAGGGATAGGGCCCTGTCAGGTTTATATTCCATGGCACTGCAGGGACAGGGCCCTGTCAGGTCTGTATTCCATGGCACTGCAGGGACAGGGCCCTGTCAGGTCTGTATTCCATGGCACTGCAGGGACAGGGCCCTGTCAGGTTTATATTCCATGGCACTGCAGGGATAGGGCCCTGTCAGGTTTATATTCCATGGCACTGCAGGGACAGGGCCCTGTCAGGTTTATATTCCATGGCACTGCAGGGATAGGGCCCTGTCAGGTTTATGTTCCATGGCACTGCAGGGACAGGGCCCTGTCAGGTCTATATTCCATGGTGTTACAATGGCACTGCAGGGATAGGGCCCTGTCAGGTTTATGTTCCATGGCACTGCAGGGACAGGGCCCTGTCGGGTTTATATTCCATGGCACTGCAGGGATAGGGCCCTGTCAGGTTTACGTTCCATGGCACTGCAGGGATAGGGCCCTGTCAGGTTTATATTCCATGGCACTGCAGGGATAGGGCCCTGTCAGGTTTATATTCCATGGCACTGCAGGGACAGGGCCCTGTCAGGTTTATGTTCCATGGCACTGCAGGGACAGGGCCCTGTCAGGTTTATATTCCATGGCACTGCAGGGATAGGGCCCTGTCAGGTTTATGTTCCATGGCACTGCAGGGACAGGGCCCTGTCAGGTTTATATTCCATGGCACTGCAGGGACAGGGCCCTGTCAGGTTTATATTCCATGGCACTGCAGGGATAGGGCCCTGTCAGGTTTATGTTCCATGGCACTGCAGGGACAGGGCCCTGTCGGGTTTATATTCCATGGCACTGCAGGGATAGGGCCCTGTCAGGTTTACGTTCCATGGCACTGCAGGGATAGGGCCCTGTCAGGTCTATATTCCATGGCACTGCAGGGATAGGGCCCTGTCAGGTTTATATTCCATGGCACTGCAGGGATAGGGCCCTGTCAGGTTTATATTCCATGGCACTGCAGGGCCAGGGCCCTGTCAGGTTTATGTTCCATGGCACTGCAGGGATAGGGCCCTGTCAGGTTTATGTTCCATGGCACTGCAGGGTTAGGGCCCTGTCAGGTTTATGTTCCATGGCACTGCAGGGACAGGGCCCTGTCAGGTCTATATTCCATGGTGCTGCAGGGATAGGGCCCTGTCAGGTTTATATTCCATGGAGAGCTGCCCCATCCGTCCCTGCTGGGGACAGACAAGCATCACCTGTGCCATGGCAAGGGGGCAGGAGGTGGCCCGAGCCCTGTGCGTCGCCCTCAGCCAGCACAGCTCCGTGGTTCGGGGAGGCACAGCCACGGCCATAGCCAGACAGTGAGGTAATCTGCCCCTCACCTCCCCTCCTCTCCGACCCAGTCCCTCAGTCTCTTCCACTTGGCTTCAACCCCGAGGTGAAGAGTTGTACATCCTTTCCAAAATTGTTATCAGCGTGAGTTATGACAACTCTGGATATCCTAATTGTCCATTTGAGTGGCCGATCTCGCTCTCAGGCCTTGGTTCTTGGCCTCCCCTGCTTCCTGTGGTACCGAGCTCCGCAGTGCAATTAAACACGGGCTGTGCTGTGGGATGGGCTTCAGCAGGGCCACGGACCGTGTGTGTGTGTGTGTGTGTGTGTGTGTGTGTGTGAGAGAGTCTGTGTTTTCTGTGTGTGTGTGTGTGTGCAGAGGTGGGAGTGCAGCCCTGCCTGCTCCCAGCCCCAGGGCACAGCCGGCTCCCCTCAGTGCCTGACTGCCAGGGAACGATGGAACCCAAAGGGGATGCCTGCCCTGCCAGCCCTCCCCCTCCAGGTCGGTGGAGTGATGCTGGAGTCACGCAAATCTGGCAGGAAGATGTCTCCCAGGAGCTGAGCATCTGCAGGTGGCTCTGGGGAAAGAGCACACGAGGCTCTAGCTGGGATCAGTCAGAGGCAGATGAGCCCCAGCATCCCCTCTCCTGTAGCTGCTCAGGAGTCTCCCTCCCTCCCTCCCTCCCTCCTTCCCTTCCTTCCCTTCCTTCCCTTCCTTCCTTCCTTCCTTCCTTCCTTCCTTCCTTCCTTCCTTCCTTCCTTCCTTCCTTCCTTCCTTCCTTCCTTCCTTCCTTCCTTCCTTCCTTCCTTCCTTCCTTCCTTCCTTCCTGCCTGCCTGCCTACCTGCCTCCCTCCCTCCCTTTGTAATTTCTTTCTTCACTGGCTCAAACATTCTTCCCTAATTTTTTCCTTTAAGGTAGACAGGCCCCTGGCTGGATCTAGCCCCGCTGAGGTGAAAGGGGATTATTCTCCTGATAATCACTGGGATTGATACCACACGGTAACTTCAGCTAAAGGGGGAAACAAACACAAATCAGACATTGCATCCAGCTTCCCCATGGAGCATGGAGAAGTGTGGGGCCATGGCGGGGGACAGAGGCACAGGATGGGCAAGGGCCCAGCCCGCTCCCCCTGCTCCCCCTGCTCTGCCTGCCTGGCCCCACGGGCAGTGCTGCGGGTGGGCACGGAGGGCAGAACCCCAGGAAGCCCCGAGCTGGGCTGGGAGCCACTCCCTGCGTCCCTGCTGGCTTGGGCACTCCCGGCTGCGGGGCCAGCCTGGCGCCCTGCTGGCCCTGGGGACACACAGGTGACGCAGCCGGCTTCTGGGGAGGGTGGCACATTCTCTGTGGCCTGGCAGCTGGAAGGGAAGGGAAGGAAATGAAATGTGCTGAGACACCAAGCCGGGAGGGTGCGACCAGCGCCACCCTGCCACCAGTGTCACCAGTGTCACCAGTGCCGCCAGTGCCGCCAGTGCCACCAGGCAGCTGAGGCAGCGGGCAGGGGCTGGGTGGGTTGGGAACATCGGTGTGCAGAACAGCACAGTGTTAGGAGGCGTTAGGACTGTGGGGCTGCAGAGGGAGGACTGGGGCAGCAGGCAGCAGGTGAGATGGGTGACAGTGTGTGTCTGCCAGGCAGCCACATGCCATTTCTGGTGCTGCCTGGATGTCACACAGCCTGGGGACAGGCACTATTTACAGCTAGTGAAGCCACAGCACATTTCCTGTTTTTATTTCTGGGTCCCACAAATCCCAGGGACAAACTGGAGAGTGTCAGCGAGGCTGTGCAGCTGCTGGCTGTGCTCCTCTCACGTCCTCCTGCAAACCAACCTGGTGACAATAAAACCTTTGTATGAAAACCACGGTGTTTTGTAGCCTCCAAAGTGCTCTTTGATGACAAATGCCTTTGCTTAATAGTCTCACCTTCACAGTGAGAGCTGAAGGGAACACAAATATAATCCCTGGACACTGTAGCTTCTAAATAAATAAATACATAAATAAATACATAAATATATAACACGGGTTATAACACAAACACCAGCACTAAAACATGCCAAGTAGGCAGAGATGGAAACTATAAAAACCAAAGCACCAGCGCAGTCACAAGATACAAAAAAGGAAGAAACCGCGTGGGGAAAGATGGTTTTCTTCTAAGGCACTCAGATGTTGCCATGAATACGGTTCTGGGGCCCAGCCTCCACACAAAGGGCTGTGCATGGATTCTGATGCTCCCATGGCACAAGCAGCCCTTGGCACATCTCACGGAAAATGGAAAATCTCGTGGAAAGTGTGCGTGTCTGTATGGATTTACACATGCAAGAGACTGAAGATGTAGAAACCAATGAGATCTAGCTCAGAATCCTGTCATGTACTCTGGCAGAGGTAAAATTAAAGACATCAGAGTTCCCCCATGTAATTTAAGTGCAATTGTGTGTGCGTTCTGTATTTTCTGCGGTTGACATCCTGAAGTGATGACTCTGAATTTTCAGCCTGAGACACGGATTTTCCAGGATGTGCACAGCACCTACCTGCTAACACCGCTTGTGGCATCTGAAGTCACACCAATTCACCAAATGTTTCATCACATCCTGGGACTGTAATTATACACACCTACAAAAAACTAAAGAAAATCTCCCCAAAAAACCCAAAGCAAAAAAATCCCCCAAACCCAAAGCCCACAAAAACGGATGACACCATGATTCATGCCCCAAAACATATTTGCTAATGTGCTTAAGACCTTGTTTTTCACTCTGGGAGGAGGTTTTTTTGTGGATTTGATTCTTGTTTTTGAGCCTTTACTGTTCACTGAAGCTACATTTCTCTTCATTTCCCTCCAGCAATGAGAGCCGGAATTCTTTATGTGGCTTTCCTTTTTTTAGTAAATGCAGATGAGGACACCTTTTCCATCACAGGGCTTCAGGGGCTGTGTTTGGGAGAACCAAATGTCATGGAAGATTGTAACCTGGTGTTTTGACACCGTTCTAGATACAGCTTGTGTATAATCCCTTTATAGCAGCATGAATAATGTCAGGCACAGAGCTCTGTGGAGGGCAAACGAGCTTTTGTGAGGTTCAGAGGGCCCAGACCTGCCTCTTGTGGGCTTCATGAGGATATAAAATCGGGTTTTAAGGGGCACCACCTCATTCATTATCAGGGGAACCCCCCAAGCCCAGGGCACCTAAACCCGTGGCATCATAGCTCCATTCAGAGGCCTGAAGTGCAGCTGCTATACGCAGGCAGAGCAGGGGAGATGGCCTTTGACTGAGGCTGACATCCTTGGCTGATTTGCTCTGGATTTTCTTGTATCTCCTCAGCTCTTGTGCAGGGGAGGCGTTGGCAGCCGGGGGGCTGGCGCTGCAGCGAGGCCGTGCCTCAGGACACCCCGACAGCCCCGGCCGGGTCAGGTTCGGCTCCGAGCCGGGCACCAGGTGGTGGCTGCCACTGACTCCTCACACATCCACACGTCTTCCCAAGGCCGCAGCACGGCCCCGGGGCTCCTGCCCGGGCTTGCCCAGCTATCATCAGGAGATTGCAGAGCTGAGGATGAGCAGAGCGATGGAGCCGTGCTGAACAAGGCCTCGGCAGGAAAACAAACCCGGGCACGCCGGCGTCACCCTCCGAGCCCCCGCCGCTGCAAGCGCCGGGGAAAGCTCTGCCTCAGCGCCGGGCTGGGTCCGCACCGGGCCAGGACCGGTTTCACGAGGAAGTCGTGTCACTGTCACTCACACAGGGGAAGCCTCTGGCTCACCCCTGGTGATATTTGTCTGCAGCTCCACGGGTGGCTTTGATCTGCTCTCCTGACAGGCGAGCGCAAACCGTGGCGTGTCAGGAGTCACCCCTCATTAACTGACGGGCAGATGGGAGCCTCCAGCCATGAGGGTGAGGAGCAGCCTCTCCCTGGCACCTGGGACTCGCCGTGCCTGGCTCGGGCTGCCGTGGCGAGCCCGAGAGGGTGCACTGGGTGCGCAGCAGCATCACCACCCGCCCGAGCGCCGGCCCCCGCAGCCCGGTGCGCAGCCAGCAGCCGCTGCCTGTCCCTGGCACAGCGGGCTGGGGGGCTGGGGGAGCAGCCAGCCCCTCCTCAGGGCCGTGAGCGACCGGGGGCGACAAAAACCAACCCGCCCGCCGCGCCGGGGATGGCCGCGCACACGGATTCCTGATGGAAGATGGGAGCGTGCGTTGTATTTTGCTGGCAAATCCCAGTTTTCTCATTTCCTCTGGGTTCCTCCAGGGTCTAGTGAGGGATCTGTTTTGGATGCAAGGTGTCGTGTTGCTGCCAAACTAACAGGAGAGGACGCTGGTAGGAGGCACAATCTGTGTTGTGCAATACCACTTCAGTGATGGAGGGGTTTGAATGCACAAGGGGAAAAAGTTTTTTATCATCTTTGTTTTATCTGTCCTCGAGACAGTGTTTCACGCTTCTCATATCACTGGGGCAGGAAAAAGAGGCATCTTGCAGTATTGTACTAGAAATGGTCACAGAGGAGCTGGCAGGAGACACTGACTTGTTCCCAGCATCTCCTCCCGAAGGAGCAGCAGCACCAAGTGCTTTGGGGCAGCAGTTCTCGTGTTTGCCATGCCCGCCAAGTGTCTGAAGAAACCAGAAAACCCCTGGTGTGTGACCACTTTGGACTAAAAAACAAAGATAACAGAAGTGGGTGCTGCTTTCTGAGACACGCAGAAAGTTGGCAGAGCTGAAAAATTGGGCGCCATTGCCTCAAAGCCTTTTGCTGGTTTGTCATCTGAGGAGACAATGGAGTTACAGATTGCTGCAAGTGAGCCGAGCCCTGGCAACGGGCAGGAAGCGTGCTCCGAGCCCCACACAAATCTGAGGCAAGGGTGGCAGCTGGCACAGTGGCTGCCAGCTGCCATTGTCCCCTGCGGCCTTGCTGAGCAGCAGAAAGACCTTGCCACGGTCATACATCACCCTCCCTGGAGATTCTTGGTTTTCCATACAAAACCCTGTTGTAGGGCCTCCTCTGATGCAGACAATCGAGACACCAGGATGAATTCCACTCATCCTGGTTCACTTTACATCTTTGGAGCCCCAAGGGTCTGTAAAGACATGAGAGTGTTCTCCAGCTGCGCCCGGCACAGCAAAGAGGCGCAGCTCTGCACAAACCTGGTAAGAGCTTGGCTACTACTTCAGCTGCATCCTGCTAAAACCACTTAAACAGAACTCGAAAAGAAAAAGGGAGAAGGGGATCTCCCATACAAGCATCATTCTCGTGGATTTATGCACAAGAGAGAAGCTCCCCAAATAAACTCCTTGGTATTTTCTTTATCCTTGGTATTATCTATTATTATAGAGTCAAAATTATCGAGGAGTCACTCAGGTGTCAGACTGGGTGAGAGAGCAGCAGTGCAGACTCTCGTTTGTGATGCTGTGCAGCCTGTGGCTGCTCCTGCTGCTGAGCCCCAGCTCTCTCTGAAAACCACCTCACTCAGTCACCACTTGGACTGGGAAAACGTACCCGAATCCAAAATATGCTACTTTATAACGAATGATATCAGCAAAAGTGGCAACAGTTCAAAATATCCTTTCTCAAACTTCAATGACTACCACCACCACCCCCCTCTTAGTAACTATTAGTACTAAATCAATTAAATCATAGATGAATGGCATGAACTGCTGATTGAAGTCACGTGGGAACTAAAACCATGAGATGCTGAAATTAAATTTACCTCCTTCTGCACTTTGCACTCAGCCTTTAAATCCCACGTGCATGTATTGCACATTCTCCAGTCACCGAGTATCTGATGCGGCATTTTGGAGCTCTTTGCAACTGCAGCCTACAAGTGTCTGCAAACATGTGCCCCGTCTGTGACTGTCACTTCAGCTGTCAGGTAGTCTCAAATATCTCATCTGGGACTTTGGGAAGGGCTTGTGCTGCTGCCAGGAATGCCCCGGCTGGGAAAGTCAATGTGCTTTGTAGACAATGAGGAAGAACAGAGGCAGAACATCCATTTACCTCCACTTAGATGTCAAATTGTACCACCAAGTCTGAATTCCTGACAAGCCTCAGGCAGTCTACGGTGCCTGATCACAGCTAATGCTCAGCTCTGTGGCTGAAGAAACAGAACTCCTCTTCGCTAGTGAAGGGTTGGACTATCAAACCCACCAGAAATAAGTGGGGGCAATTTCAGGTCAGAGATGTGGGCATGGGGAGGTGCTGGAATGCCCAGGGAGCAGCAGCACAAACAGGAGCAGCCCTCCTAATGTCTAAGCGACCACCAGCACAAGGGACAATTTAGAGAACCAAAGTAATGAGAGGCTGGTGACAGAGAACTGCTGGTCCTGGATGGCAGCAGTGGTAGGGTTTGTACTGTTACCAGTTCCAAGAAATAAATTCATCCTGCACACTTCATGAAGGAAGCATCTGGGAAGAAAAAAAAAAAAAAGAAAAAAAAAAAGTTACATAAATACCTCACTGAAAATTGCATCATGGACGTATTAGGCACGAAGTAAGTAATGTAGATTATCTAATTTCCAGACCTTTGCCATTGCAGGTTTGGCATCTTGAAGCACGGTTTCCAGTGGGCAGCTCCGTGTATTTATACATGATTACACACACATGCATACGTGCACTTCAGTGCACTGGGGTACAGGAGGATGCGCTGCTCGGAGCTAAAACCAGCTTCTGTGCATTATATAAGAAAGGTTAAGAGCGTTCATATACATTCCAGGACTTGTGGTTCCCCAAAATGGTGTGCCCTTACAGAAAATGAAGGGTTTACTCAAGCTGAACTAAAATCCTTCTAGGATGGGTTTGGAGCTACAGCAGCCATCCAGCCTTTTTAGCAATACATAAAGAAGCCAGAGGGTTTTTTTAATTTGCCTCGTCACAAGATTTGTGCCCATAGACATTTCTGGAGCTCAATTCCCACGGAAGTAAGTGACAACTTCACACAAATGGGCTGCAGTACCTGGGCCTAAATATTTAACTTCTCAGTCAACCTTCTAGAACAGTTTTAACGTTTGCAGTTGTAAACATTGGGAAAAGCTACTGCTCATGTACTTAAAACCAGATGGACTTCAAGCCCACACCCTGAGAATCACTTGCTGTAACCCCACAGCTACACCCAAGCTGGTCCCAGCTGTTCCACTTACGTTGTGTAATACATCACCAGGATATGCAGAAATAAGGTCTACCAACACAAGGTGTATGGCTCGCTTTGCTTGATATGCAAAAAAGTAGTTTGCACCTAATTTTAGTGTATCCACCTACAAAACATTTCGTTTCCCAGGCCATATGCCCTACTTGAGTTTGAGGGTTTTAAAAGACATTACAGAAAGAGGACTTTGGCTACTTGCCTGAGATTTCTAAACATCCTGAAGCCCAGTGAGAAGACCTACTTGATGTCTCAAAATCCCAGTCTAAAGGTCACATACAGATCATTAGCACGGGCAATTGGCTTTAATTACTATTTTGGGGTAATCTCTGGGCTGGCTGAGGCACCCCTGCAGCTTCAATCCACATAAGCAAAAGGCATCTGCCGCACAAGCACAGCAGATCCTGTCAGAAACAGGAGATCCTAAATATGTAGCTTCTCCCAGTGGATTGCAGATGTGGTTTCAGCAGTTTCCCTGACTGGTGTGATTTAGAAAAGCGGGTTTTCCCAAGTCATCCTGGCTACAGCACTGCAGAAGGCCCATGTGTAATCAGGAGCCTGGGCAGCACAGGGGCTGTGCACACCCCTAGGAACCTGTCTGCAAAGGAAAATGTTTCAAATCTGTGTGTGCCTGATCCCAGGGCTGACCATTTGCTGTTTCCACTGCTGCCTTGCCTGTTCAGTGTCACAGTAGCTGCAGTCAACACAGACAATTCCGTTCAGATGCCTCGTGTTTTACTGCACAATGCGTGAAATGTAACCTGATAAGGCACAAAAGGCGTTTGGCATCTTCTCTTTTCAGCACGAACAGCGTTATTGTTATGGGCCATCCAAAACATGAGTCAGCCTGCAGGGACACGGCCCTGCAGCTCACCGAGAGCAGAGCCAGCGTGGGCTGCAGAGCTCAGCTCAGCTCTCCCTGCAGATGTGCTGCTGTCCCTGCAGATGTGCTGCCCTGCTGGGGCTCCCCTGCGCTCCTGCCCTTCCGCTACTCCTTTGAAAAGGACAAGCCCTTCAGAAGTGGCGTTTGTGCCGTTATCAGAGTGATGGGTACCTCGTTGTGCACTAACTGGTTAAATTTGTGTGGCATGTGGTTTCATTCAGCCGATCTGGACTGTGCTGCAGAAGCCAGGCACACCCTGGCCTGACAGGAATCACGAATCCCCTTCTCAGCCAAAGACGCTCGAGCGAACATAAACCAGACTGGGAACCAAGGGGCTGATGGAAGCTGCCTCTTCCTTTCAAAGCTCCTGAGACCCTTAATCCCCACGCATCCTTTTTCCACACGCTGCTTTACATGCCTGATTGAAGCCCAAGTGGTTGAAATCCAACCAGCAAAGGGAAGGGAAGGTCCAGGCACTGAGATCGGGACGCCTGTTCCTGTTAGACATGCAGCCACTTGCACCGAAACAAGTCAGGACCTCAAGAGCCTCATGAAGTGATGAACTGAGGAAAGGCAGGAGGGACAAGGCCAACGAGAAATCCCAAAGAAAAACCGGCTGTACAGACAGACAAAAGGAGAAAGATGGAGAGAAACTGGTTAGAAAGTGTCCCAACTTGGGGAGGTCTGTGCTGTCACGGCTTCGGGATAGCTGCGGAGAATCTGGTGGAGCGTGTTTAGCATGGACATTGTTCTACCAGCGGGACCCAGTGTTGCAATGCTATTCTCTTTAGAACAGTCAAACACAGCAGAAAAATGAGATTTTTATAGTGACATTACTCAGGCAATTTCCCATGTCATCGAAACGCGTCTGGAGACCGGACACGGCGAGAGCCCGTGTCCGTCAGCGCTGCAGGGAGCACAGCTCATCCCGTGGCACAAAGCCACGACTCCTCTGCTCCTGAGGGACAGCACCCACACCCAGGCTCCACCAGGAACATGTTCAAGGGGACAGTCTTGCTGGCCTTTCCACAGCAAGGCCTTCCAGGCACGTTGCTCTGGAAGATGTGATCCCCACACTGCCTCAACACGGGATGCACATCTGGAATTCAGTCACTGACTTGGAAAACAGGCAGGAGAGACAAAGGGGACAGCTGACTGTAACAGCAGCTGTTTTATCTCCACTCTCCTGACCCCCGAGGGGTATCTGGGACACCCCTGTGATTGCCAGGCCCTCACCTTCACCTTGCAGGCAGCTGCAGCTGTGTCCATGAGCACTGCCAGGCACGGGGTGCAGCCAAACCCCAGCAGCCTCGTCCCACTGCTGCAGGGGGGCAGCAACTCAAGCCTGGTCTCAGCCAGGGAACAGCCCTGCAGCCATTCATCCCTCCCATCCTGGGCAGGCAGGAGGGGACAGCAAGCAACACACGCTGAAATAAAGACATGGCACAGAATTTTTAAATAATTTTATAATTTCCTGATGGACTTAGTCTCGTGAATAAAAAAAGAAGAAAAAAAAAATGAACAAAGTGTTTATATTATCAAGGCAAAGTTGAATATAACACATTTTCTTTGCAATTTCATTATCCTGTCAGTAACATGACTCCAGCAATAAAACACATACAAGTTGAAGGCAGCGTGTGCACTTGCATCACGGACACCAATGTCTCCCGCTGCTGTCATTTCCAAAAGGAATTCAAGTACACCAGATCCCGTCCCTAAAGCCTGCCTCCTCCTCCGCTAAAGTGCAACAGGTCTCTTCCAAAGCCAATGAGGGATCTGTCTGTGGAGTGGATGGAGCATCCCACAGACGGTTCGTGACCTCGGTGTGCAGCTCTCCTCATTCGCTGCCTTGGAAGGAAACGGCAATATACTGTTCTAGTGGGCTTGGAGCAGCATGTTGGGCTAGCACGGAAGTTATTCCCCTGTTTGTGGTCCCATTGGATTCGTCCTCCTCCAGCATCTGAGCAAATAAAGGCATCTTGCACTAAAGCCTCCCCAGTTATACTGCAATGAGCGTGTAATGAGGGGCCAAACGCGGCCACCCCTGGGCAGGGAGAGAGAGAGGGAGGACTTGGCCTTCTCCACAGAGAGCTGGGAAGATGGGGCAGATAAAAGGAACAATGTCCACTTTTAAAATTTGGCTTCAAATTTGTGCTTTAAGATAACTACATTTTATAATAAATAAGAGTATATGTGACTAATAGATCCATTTTTTTGCAGGTTTCCAAGTGAAAGTAACCAATGTTTTGAACAAAAAGCCCTACCAAAGACCCAAGAGCCTAATGGGAATATTTACTTAAAAGCAAACCACATTGACTTGATTTTCAAGATCTGAACAAAGCTTGCAAAAGGGGGACAAACAGCATACGGTTAAGTTTGATAATAAAAATACATTCACTTAATGAAATTCTTTACCTATGTCCATAAGTAAAGCCATTTGTCAGGATTTTTTTTTGTTTAACCTTACACACCAGTTCAGCCTCGTGTTGTTCCTTTCAAGCAATGCAAGTCTCTGATGCAACCAGAGCAGAAAGTGGCTCCTGGTCCTTTCCTGCCCCGTAACGTGCTTGGGTACGTGACCAACACCAGAGGTGAGGAAACACAACTCTGGCAATGAACCTGCACACAGCTACCTGCACTAGCTGACCTGCACTGCTCGTGTCCCTGGCATCAAGGGCTGGGATGGAGAAAACAGAGGATTTTCACATCAGTGGTTCCCATCTTAGGGGACGCCTGGTGTTGATAACTGTTAGCAGAAAAGATTGACTTCCAAAACACTGTTTCATTCTGCCCATTTCTGTCTTACACGTGTACAGTATAAACCTGGGAAAGCAGGAATTTATACAGGGTTTGTAACATTTCCTAAGAGGCCAAGCTGCCTTGGACCTCAAAAGCCTGTGAAAGGCAACTGGTTGTAATTATAAGCCCACAAATCCTTTTCCGTACAATCCCGAGAGGAGGAGTCATGGCTTTGTTGCTTCTTTACTTGAATTCCTTTTAATGAAATTTATTTTTATATATTTTTTAAAACACATCTTTTTCAGTTCTACTACTATCTTTTTTTTTTTTCAATCCGACAACAGACACACATTGTTGGTAACTGCCCCAGCCTTAGGACCACACAGACAATATCGACAAGCAGAAAACAAAACAGGAAAAAAACACCCCTGAAAAAGTCAGGGGAGATACCGATGACAGGGTTACAGCACTCACCACACACACTGGAAAAAAAGTCAGGATTTCTGAGTTTATGCTTTTGACACTAAAAAGTTTTGAAACAGTTTTTCTCTCTTTTTTTTTTGTTTTGTTTTAAAAATAGTCAGCGGACACAGCCATTTTGTTCAGAAGGATCTGCTGTTGCCTAAGGTTCCTTCCATTTATGTGGAAAAAAACAATTAAAAACATCGTTTTGTTTAAAAACCCCCCCTGACACTCCTGCTCCTCACCAGGCAGACGAGGGGGGGTCGGCAGAGTCGGCCCCGCCGGACGCGACGCCCCCGACGCGGCGTGCCCGGCGCTCGCGGCCCGCCGCCTCCGCTGGGGCAGTGCTGGTTATCCGCAGCCTTCCGCGGCCTCTCCGGGTCCCTCCTCCAGCAGGCGAGGCGGAGGAGAGGCTTCCTCGCGCTAGCAGGTGCCTTGGTTGTGCCCTTTCCCTTCAGCCTTCCGCTGGAGTCATTCGAGGGCCACACGTGTTACGTCTGTAGTGACATCTCTGCTTTCAAATGGTGTCAGTGCGTGACTCTACATCCTTTGCAAAGAGCCCTGCAGCGGCAGCGATTGGCAGTTAGTACACGAGTGAGGACTCGACCCCGTCAACCCTCACCACGTGTCAGAATTTCCCAACGAATCGAGCGCTAGCAGCAGAACGGGTGGGAATTACAGGGCAAATGAAAAGAGGTGCCCCTTTGGTTTAAAAACCAGGGTGATCTCTACAAGATTTATGACATTTATGCTCCCTTGTGCAAATTTCAGAGCCCTGAAGTACCAGGAAATTTTCTAGAGAAGGGATATTCCAGCTGTGCAACGGGAAATGGCGCACGGGGCTCCGCTCGTCACGTCGGACCTTCACCTTCTGTCCCCAGGACTTGGCACAAACTGCACACTCCAAAGAGGGTTTGGCATTTTCTGGAGTGGAAGCTGGTTAAAGGCAGTCAGAACAAGAGAGAATACTTAGAGAAGCTTAGAGCTTCATCTGGGAGCGTGCCAGGTAATTCTTCTTCCAATGGCAAACAGTGCTCATGTCCTCACCCTGCAATTCTAGTGTTATGTCCTTTTAGTGTTTTACATGAGGTTGGACTCAGAGGAAAACATGGACTTGGACTCGTGGACATCATGAACAAGTGCGGTTGCAGTGTCAGCTTTTACAGTGTACGTGGGCTTCAGGCTTCAGTTAGTTTTTAGCCCAAACCCTGCCAAAATGACCTACTTAATTTTCTGCAAACAGCTCCTTGAGTCCTTACATCTCTCCGCTTCTCTACAAATGACAGCTCGGAATATTAAAGCAGTTAAAACTTTCACAGCTCCTGCAGCAAATGGAACTTCATTCAACAGGAGAAGAAAAAGCGAATTTCCCCAGGGTCCCTGTGAAGGGCCCCTGATTTCCTAGAGCTGCTGCACTGCAGGACCACAGTGGTAGGAAACTGTCTGCATCTGGCTGGCTGCTGACACTGGGGAGTAAGATCTTCAAAGAGCAGTAGTGGGTTAGGCAAGGGGATGAGCACTGCAGGGTATGTCACATGTGGCCCTTTCCCATGTGCCTCATACACAATTCCATGATGGGTCATGAGAATAAAAATCCCTTTGTTGCCTTAAGGCCGACGGTGTGGCACTCCATACGAGTGAAAAGAAAAAGCTTTCAGTGGCCACGTTCAGCGTTAAATCGTGGCCAGCAGTTCCTCCCAAACCCCAAAGCTCCTCAAGCTATTCACCACAGGATCTCTGTCGACACAGGATCAGAGAGATTACCTGAAACAGTTCAGTGGAGATCAAGTCGGATCAAGACTGTTCCTAAATGAGATCTGCTCCCTCCCTGAAAGCACTTTACAGAGGTCTGAGATCAATCTTGGAGATGGGAAGGCTACAAGACCCAAGAGATAACAGTGGTTAACGAGAAAAGCCACCAGGGCCCACCAATTCAGATGGAAGGAACAGCAGGTGTGTGGCTGGCAGATAAAGGACCAAATGGCCGGCGTGAAAACCAGCCAGGCTTGACAAATCCTCCCTGGGAAGAGGCTGGGAGATGTGTAAACATCAGCTTCACCTGGCTGCCGGCACACAGACCCCGCACACGCTGCCCTGACAGCACCAGGCCTTGGGCTGGGGCACTTGGAGCCACAGAAATGCAGCCACAAGCCCAGTTGGAGATGCTGAAGAAGCAGCAGCTACGCAGTACAGGCAGGAACTGAAATAACAGCCCGAAGCGATGGCCCCTGGCTCCATCCCCTCCCCCTGCCCCTGCCTCCAGCAGAAACGCTATCAAGGAACATCTCAGTAAGAGGTTTACAAGCAGGAGTCATTTGAACCATCGATAAGGGAAATTCCACAGCTTCTCACAGAGGAAGGATTGTTTTACAGCAGGGAACCGGGGCAGCTGGAGATTTGACCATATAAGTTAATGAGAGAGTCAGGAGGGGCTGCGGTGGCCGATGATGCCGGGCTGATGGCTCTGATGCTTTTACAGGCGGCATTAAATTCCTTGAGTGAGTAATTAGGGGTGATGAAGAAAAAGCAAGGGGAGAGATTTCAAAACAGCAGCTCCTATGGAAAGGCGCTGACTCAAGCAATGGGAGCAGAGGGGTGGTTCTGGGATGGGGCAGGCCCAGCAGAGTGTACAGTCACTGTCTGCTGCCCTTCCGCCATCCCCCTTCCACACGTTCAGCTTCCCATTACTCTCCTCACACCACACAAAAAAACCGCTTCAGACACAGGCTGCTATTTCAGGAAGAGCTAAAGGCAGTTCTCCTGATTTGCAAAGCACTGGCAATTCCAAAGTTGCAAAAGGAGTGATTCACCTCTCCTTTTGAGACTTACTTCTTCCTAGACACCCCGGCTAATGAATGCAGCTCCTTCTGCTGAATTATTACAGTAGAATCAATGGGGATGTGATTTATTTTCAGTTAGCTAGTTTTCAATAGAGTCTCAGGTACACAAGGTCTCAGGTTTTTCCCAATTTTCAGTGCTTGTTTAGAAAAAACTACAGGGTACATCTTCCCTTACTCAAACTTTTGCTGATCTCCTTTCTGTTGGAAGCAACTGGTCACTTCTAAAGATAAGAACAAGGTGTGAGAGACCTACAGGCGAGCTGTGCTGTGGATCTGAGGGACGTAAGAAATGCAGTTTTCTTGAACAGGCCTGGAACATTTTCCTAGCCTAACAGCTTAGTGAGGAAGCTCAGAATGCAATAAGCCATATGAAATGAAACTGCAGGCTCTGGATGGGAGGTTTACTGAGAGGGTTCAGAATTAGCTAGTGACCAGAAAACCAAGATTTCTTCCATTGCTGTGTTGATATTTTGGTCTCCTTTTGCCTTCCCCTCGCTCTGTGAAGTAATATGAGCCTGCCCACGGGAGCAGCTCCTTTAAGGAGCACACAGGGACACGTAACAGGGTTCTGTCCTGCAGATGCCCCCAGACACACATAACCACTGGCAGCCAGGAAAAAACGTGTCTCCCCATTAATGCATAGTCCAGGAATGAACACCCGAGTCCTCCTCACAGAACAGGATTTCTGACTTGCCACCACAACGACAGACTGACCTGGGATTTCAGGCCACGTTACCTATCAGCAGGAGCCGGAACGAGTGTCAGAGGTGGAGGGGAATTAAACTAAGGCCACTCATATACACAGAAGAATTGCACTGGTTTAAGTAAAGCTGTGATTTTACACCTATCTACTCAGCTGGGTGCCAACCCCAGCAGAGATGCTCCTCTTCATAAGGGTTATTGCTCTGAACTCAAACTCAGTCCTCATCAACGTAAGCTAAACCAAAATAAATTAAATTATAATTATAGTAAGAACTGTGCTACTGGTTTACCTAACTTAAGCTTTAAAATTATACTTTCAAGCTAATTTATGCAAATTTCTCATTTACAGAATGCCTGTTCTGATGACAGCTAGTGTTCACAACGTTATGGCCTGAAAAGTTGGACAAACTATACAAGTTAAAGCTGGGAACTGACCTGTTGACCACACCTGCTCGAAGGGAGAGAGCTCTCTATAAAGTAAGAACTTAGGAGACACAGACCTACGATGAGAAACCTCATCAAAAACCCCCCAAAAAATCAACAGATGAAAAGTTACCTCAAAAAATACCCCATCTAGCACTAGAATCAGATCAGTGAACAATAAAGATCCAAGTTAAGTAAACAGAAAGTACCAGTACGCCTACCGTTTTCCCAGCTGCTAGATGAAATGACTAACAGGAGCGAGTAAGGAAACTTTCCTTTCCTCACTCTGTTATTTAAGAACATAAGAAGCATTGAGACAGGCAGCAAGACCTGAGCTAGCTGATGCTGGCCAGCCACGAGCCATAATCAGAGCACACTCAGGTTTGGTTTTAGCACTATGAAATTCAGGCTTTTCGCTTTCATGAAAATAAAAAACAGGAAGAAGGAAAGAAGATAAGAAGGACAAAGCAATATATGAATGAAAGGCGAGGGCTACTCTTCTGCAACCTCACGGAGAACTAGAGCTGCTCGTGTTCAGCGGATCCCCTCTTCTTTGCTCAGTAGACTTGGAAGAGCTCTGCTTAGCTGTATCCGAAAGTCACCACCAACAAAGTCAACGGGGAATTGGATTCTAAAGTAGAAAGGCAGTGAGAAGATGAATACAAAAATGGCTGATTAATCACAGACTGGAAGAACCTAGAGAGCGTGTAGTTTTCAGAAGGGTTCTTTTGCCTTTGTTTTCTCTGTCAAAGGTGCACCACAAGTTTCTACTCCACGTTCTGCATTTCACACTGCTCCCCACTCCCACGGCTCCGTGGACCGGCCGGGCCCGGCCCCTCGTGCCGCTCGGTGTCTGGTGGCCGAGGTCAGGAGGACTCCTCGAGGGCGTTGACGACCTGCTCCAGGATGTCGGGGCAGTGATCCGCGATCTGCTGCAGGATGGCGTTGGCGAACTCCTGCAGCTCCGCGCTCTCCCTCTCGCCCTTCTCCAGCTCGTCGTGCAGCTGCAAGGACACACAGAGACACGGTGAGCCCCGCTCGAAACGTGCTCGCCGGGGCACAGCCCCGCCCGGCACGCTTTAGGAGGGGAGCCGACAGAGGTGACACGGGCTGGGCACTGCCAGCACCCACACCTTCCCTCAGCGACCACCTCACCCCGAGCCGAACGCTCTCCATCCCCTTTATTTCACTTTTTCCTTCTACAGGGCCAGGTTTGTCACCTTCCCAGCAAACGCCATGTCCCCGTGACTTAACTACTCCTGAATACATTGTCCTATGATAAATATGAGAAAAGCTTCCTCTGTAGGATGTTCTTCTGAAGGCAACTGTATTCCAGGAGCAATACAGCAGCTTGTTAGTGTATTGCTTCAAATAGTTTTGACTTCTGTTCAGGAACACTGGGATGTTTCATAGATCATTACTGGAGAATTACTCCTGATATGAAATCAATAGGAATGTCACATAATTATACATAATATGCAATAAACCTAGAGTTAACCAGAATTCTATTTTTCCTGAGGAATTACTGATTTTCAGAAAGTCTCTTTCCTAACTCGGTCAGAAGATGACTACACACAATTGCAGTGGAACACAGACGATTTTTGTTTACTAACTCTGCATTTCCTGTTGGGTCATTCGTTCTTCAGATCACTGTAACTGGCTCAGAACGGGACACAGAATTTCAAACTTTGTATTATTCACTCTGTCTACAGTTTATAAACAGTTTCTCCAACAAGTGGTGTCCCAAACTATGTCACACAACATATGCAAACACAGCTTTTAGCTTTGAGCCTAATGCCATTGCCAGATTTAGGGGCCCACAGAGTCTTAATAAAGAGCAGGAAACATCTGCCTTCAGTAACCTGTTGAGCTGCCCAGCAATTGATAAAGTCCATGCTGGCCTGTGAACTGTGCAAAATCCCAAGGAAGGCTGTAATTGGTGCAAGCACTTTAGGGATTCCTGTACTCACCGTGGTCTAAGGACCTCGGAGAACACGGAGAAGCACATCCCTCGCTAGGTCAGAAGATACGGACACAGACTGGATAAGCGTTCAAGCAGACAGCCCTGCCCTATATATACCTAAAAGCTCCTACATTTTTTAGTGATAGGATTTTCTTCTAATGAAGCATATCTATTCCCTATGAATATAGGAAAAGCATATATGTAGCAGGTACATACACTTAAGATGGATTCTGGAGCTTATTTCCAGCTTCTGAAGCCAAAGTTCTTTGTCATTTCGAGCTGCTCTGGGTAACTATCTTATTTGAACCTTCTTTTAAATTTTGTGTGGTTTTTAAAAATTTAATGCTATCTGCCAGTTCTGTAACATTTCTTATTGCTAACTGATTAGTATTTTTATTGCAACTCTACTATGTTAACACACGACATGGAAAGAATGTCAAACTGGCATTTTTCATGCCTGAAGGGGTAACTGTTCATCAGTACACAAATTTCTTGATCTGTGTTTCGCACTTCTGTAATACTGCTCAATGCAGGTTTTAAAAAGAGAAAACTATCAGGCAGCAGCACAGCAGGGATCATTTTACCACTTTAAGAGCACAATGCAGTGGCAAAGGTTAGACTTCTACAATTAAAATTCTAATCAGATACAACAGCAAGTCTCTGTTTAGTGATGGTATCAAGCAAAGCACAGCAAATTGTTTCTGCAAGAAACAGTGCTTAAAAACAAACAGCATAAGAACGACCGTGGACTAAATAAAAATGCTTTTTAAGGAAGTTATGGCGCAGGCTTCTGCAGACAAAAGTGTGAGAAAGGAAATTAAAAGGGCAAGCGTGCTACACTGCTCCCTTTACTAGGCAGGGTAGCATATAGTAAATTACTGGGGCTTTGCGTGCCGAATGTTGGTTTAATGCGTTCTCATGTGCTTTGTTCCTACTGGCTGCTGCACCCGCGGAACAGCCCCAGGAATCTGAGAGGGGCTCCTGCCAACAATCACAATGCAAAGGCAACCTGATCCCGCTCCGTGGGGCGACACGAGCTGGGAAAGGGGAAGAGAGGGGGGGAGCGCTCTGGGCTGGGGCAGGGGCTCAGCAGTAACCCGTGATGGCTCAGGAAGGGTGACGAGCCTGGCTCCTGGCAGAGGTGTTAGCCAGGAACTTGCAATGGATGGAGAAGCCAGGAAAGGTTCAGTCAGCAAGCAGGATCGAGAGAGTCAGAACAAGCAGGCAGGAGTGGTGCTGGATATTAAAAGCCTGGGGACTGGGACTCAGGGAGTGCCTCTGAGGCTGGGGCGGTGAGCTGGTGAGATGAGGCAGCCCCTGCAAACCTCCCCAGCCCTCGTCCCCGTTCCTGGGAATGCTCTGAGCCCTGAACTCAGACAGGGCTGCCTTGTGCCCCCCCGGGCCAGCACAGAGATTGCACGGGGCCATCCACGGGAAGGATGGCAGGCCATGGAGCTGGGAGAGAGCGAGCAACAGGAGAAACAGCCAACGTTAGCGCTGTCCTTTTCTCATCTGGCACCTGCAAGGGTCCCGAGCTCTCGGTCCACGGGAGGAGAACCAGGAGAGGGCAGCGTGAGCAGGGAAAGCAGAGGTCCTGCACCACCACCACCTGCCCAGCCAGCGTCCCTCTTCCTGGCCTTTCAGCCAAATCCTCCAGGTGAAGCTCCAGAAAAGGGCAAAGCAATTGAATTAATGAAATGTAAAAGCATCTGCTAGAGACTGAGCTTCAGAGGGTTGGTGGACAAGGCAGAATCCTGCAGGATGCTGTCTTCAGTGGGGCAAGACTGGAACATCAGTGAGGCCTCAGTTTCTTGCGCTACGAGTCAGCATTTATGTATTTATAAGATGCCTTAAAAAAATCAAGATAAGCCCAACAAAATAAGCTCATGCCAAAGCTAATAAATCAAAGGCAACCAAACCAAAGTAACCAACTTAACCAGAGGAAGAAAGTATTTCCAAGAAGAGAGTTTCTGACCATCAAGAGACCAAAAGGAGATGGCTCTGAATGCTGAAGGCCAGCAACAATACTTTACAAATTAGCACAGACAGAAAGTCTACACAGCTGGCTGGCAGATGTCTGTGGTGAAACGTCTTTGGAAAAATAGCAACGATCGCCTTGAGTTGAGCTTGCTAGCTTCACAACAGCTAGATTTAATAATGTGATTCCTACTTCAACAAAGACATCTTAATTGTCTCGATGGCTGGTGGCAGCATTTCTAGATCAGGGATCTCATCTCCATTGACGTCACTCCTCCATCAGGCAGGGGAACATCCAGTCCTCAGCGGCATAACTGGATTCACCTGGATGTCTGCAAGTCCAGATTTTAGGGAAGTTTCTCTAAAAGTATTCATATCAGCTCTACTGGTTTCCTAGATTTCTTTTTCTCGTGGATGCAAGCTGACACAGTGTTATCTTCCCCGTGCCATTTTTCCATGAAAATTAAGAAATGCAGACAATCCTTTTTTGTTGGCATTTCCAGCTGAGGATATGAGGAGATTCACACACTTGCCTCACAGAAATGACCAAAAATGAGAAGGCAAAGCCGGATATGTTTTTTGTCTAGCTGATGACAAGCAAGATTAGACAGCTCGGAAAGAAAAGGACAGCAAGGGCTCCAGAAGTGCTTCACAGTATTTATCTTTAGACGGAAGAACAGAAATGACCTTCAGCATCTCAGGGGAAAGAAAGCTTGCAGATAATCTGCAATAGATTCTGACACTTTTCAGCACTGCTGCCTTCCTTCCTGGGTCTAGAGCAAGTCATGATAGGAATAATTTTCCATTTATAGTTAAACTCCATCACGGGAAAAAAAAAATCCCTAACAATTCACCATGAATTCAGCTTCTCTGTTCCAAGATATTTCCAAACTTATTTAAAGCTTAGTTGACATTCAGAGTCATATGAATGCTACATATGAAGATATCTTCAGTTTAAGATCTAGGATGCTATGGTTTTATATGCACCCTGGGTGAATTGTGCTGCTGCTCTGCAGAACCTTTGTGGCCTCTGCTCTTCCCATAATGGAAAAAAGGCAAAATTAAGCTAAGATTCTTCAAAACTTATTTATACTCCCCAGTGTGATTTTTGCCTCGTTAACAATTCCACAGAAACACTGATGAAGAAAGGCAAACACAGATAAACTGGCATCTCACCTTGGGCTATGGGCAGAATGTGAATACACAATATAGAGAGCTTGTAGAGCCGCACAAAAAGAAAGTTAGTGAAGAACTTCTATAAGGATACAATATCAGGATATAGAATTATATTTCTCAACGTTTCTGGATTGGGTTATGGTTAGTCTGAAAAATACATTTAGAGCTTAAAGTAACACAAGTAAGCATCAATAAGAAATTACACTGATTTAATCTAAACCTTTTTGTCTGAAGTTAAACTTCACTGCAGTTCAGGCAAATGGTCAAGAGCTTTTGCATCTACCCAGACAAACCAGAGTAAATATGAGTGTTTGATGCAGAGAGAGCTAATTACATATAGACCTTTATTTCTCAACTATATACCTATAAAAGAGCCAAAAGAAAGGGTTACAAGTATGGAAATCCAGTCTGACAAATTTCAAAAGCAAAAAAAGAAAAAATTTTAATTTAAACCTCTTAATATTTCTGCCCTAGCTGGAAATCTGGGGTTTATATTCACTCCTCCAAAATATTTTAAAAAACATACATTTAAAAATTAAAGTAATATTTCAAATGAAACAGTCTTGTCTTTTTACATAATACCCACAATGCCATAACACTGCTCATTTTCATTTGTGCATGGAATTACTAATTTTAATCAAAATATATACTATCAATCATTAACATTAACTATTGCTAACTTGAAAAGACATACAAAGCCAATCAGAACTTGCTGCTCAGAGCAAAACACGAGGAGAGAAAACAGGGGAACAGCTTGTAGAGACCGCCCCAAGTGAGACCACTCTCATTTTCTGACACACCACGCACACACAGAACACTTGATGATGTCCTGAAATCAGTGTTTTTCCCATCATATCTCCTTTCAAGTTAGGAATTGTTAATGTTCCTGATTGATGGCATGTATTTTAATTAATATTAGCCATTTCATGGAGAAATAAAATGAACGATGTTATGGCATATGGGACATGGCTAACTTACAGATAATGTTTGTGATTTTAACCAGTATTTAAGAACTATGACACTGTTCTCATCCTCACCCAAACCATTAAATATAGAAGTTTAAAATGCGTTGAAACGTAACAATTTTAGAGAGTTCCCATATCCATCGCTTTCTCAACCAAACTCAGGAAACAGATTTGCACATGAAGAAGGATATAAATTGTAGCAATTATTCCTTCTAATTTCTAACAGAGACCAGAAGTGGACTGTTTAACTTTAAAATACATTATGCATTCCCATAAGATTACAAATTAAAAATAAATGACATAAATCAAGTGGGGGAAGATAACAAGCTAATAGAAGAGCAGTCAGGGGAGGAAGACAAGGGTAAACTCTGAAGTAATAGGGTAATTTAGAATGACTAAATGCAAATCATAGCAGAGTAATTTCTTTACAGAAACTAAGTAAGTTGAGTAATTCCTCATAGATGACACAGAAGAACACAAGCAGAATCTGAACAAAGTACACAGGATGTTTATAAAATGGCTGTTTGTAATTTAGAATAAAGTTTATCCCACTTGCAATATTGTTTGTATAACAAATCAAAATACGTGTTGACTGTTTTCAGAATTTAGCAATCAAATACTCAGTTTTAAAACGAAATTTGACAGCTACAGGTATGGTTTGGTGTCCTTTTGTACGAAAAGCTTACCATTGCTCTCTGGAGACTGAAATGTGAATGAAGTGCAAGGTAAATGTTGCTCCTTGGAACCAAGCCATGACTGTTCAGCTGACACAGCAGGCTCTGAGTGCTACAGTCAAGTGACATTATCACCTTTTTCCTTCCTCTGCTTCGGGCAGCTGAGCAGAAATGCATTCCTGATTTCTTGGGAGAGGATTAGTAAGCAGGAATCCCTGGAAGGGATTTTGTGCTTTGGCTGAAGCTGGTGCACAGGGAAGGCTCTTTGATGGTGATCAAGACTTTTCAGAAGTGCCTCTCTCTAACTCACAGGTGCAGCCCTGGGTAGTGGGTGAGACAAGCCCCCACAGCAGGTGATTTCTGAGAGAGCCTTGGATGGAAATGCCCCTGCCCAGGTCCCAAGACTGCTGCTGCTGCCCAGTCACAGGGCAATGCCACCAGAACACGTCTGGGGAAGGAGGGAGAGGCTGAATGTGCAGGAACAAACTGGGGCTTGGGGGCCAGCAGGAGCTGGCAGGACCCCCAGCAGCCTGGGGAGGCCAGGACCTGCTGGACAGGGCTGCAAAGAGCCTCTGGTGGCAGGGAGCCAGGGGAAAATGCCTCCTACTCCTAGGGTAAAGAAAATCATTTTAATTGTATAGATCTGCTGCTGGAAGAGATATTTTTTCCAAGTATCACTGCAGGACCTCTTGAAAGTAAGAAATTCTCTGTAATATGAGATGCTGCACATTTACAGCTGGATTTGAGATGCTAAGAAGCACTGCTGGCAGTCCTTAAGCTATTAACAAATCTAACACTGCTGCCCACTTCTCCTGCCTGGTTGCTCTGTTCCCTTGGCCCTTTTCACTTTCTCACACTGCTGCCTCTCAACCCCAGAGCAGTGCACCACCTCGGACACACCGAAGTGAGGATCTGCAGCAAATTCCAGTTTCTACTCCCTTCTTTTCTTTTGTATAGATAAGAGCAAAACAAAACCCAAACTACAAATCAAAGCCTGGACCATATAATTATGTTCCTAATGCCATTTCCTTTCAGAGAGGACTAAAATCCCACACTTACAGGCAACTATCTGAAATGTGAAACGGAGCAGTCGCTCTACAGAGCTCAAGGATATTAACATAATGATACCTCTAGGACAAAGTGAAAGAAAATATGGTATTTCATAGAAATTGCTAGGATAATGCAATTATTTATAATGAATGAATGGAATTTGTATTTCTTAGTGTCCAGACTTGGAACATTCCTCTTTTCTTCTGGTAAGAAGAAAATTTTCTTCAGTTCTTTAACAAGAAGAGTCAAATAGGCCATGAACTGGTTGAAGGATGACAGTTCCAGAAACAGTACTGGGTAGCTTATCTGGGGACATTGGGTCAGAACTGACTCAAAGGGACATCTTCCACCGCAGGAACAATTTAATGACACAGTTCTGAGAACCTCAGATTCTTTACTGTCCACAACTTAGTCTAGTATATTATTTTAGATTAGGTTTGGAGACACCATATACTCATGAGTACTGGCTTCAGTTCTTCATTACAAATGGACCAAAATTTTACTACAATAGTCAGCCTTACAAAATGTCTTTGATAAAATGCCAACAAAGAATGATAGAGTATCTCGGCCCCACAGCTTGATTAGAGTCCATCTTCCCCAGGGATGTGGTCACAGCCCCAAGCCTGACAGAGTTCAGGATGTGTTTGGGTAATGCTCTCAGGCACCTGCTGTGATTCTTGGGAATGTCTTGTGCAGGGATAAGAGTTGGACTCGATGATCCCTGTGGGTCCTTTCCAACTCTGCACATTCTGCAATCAGCTGAAGTCACTAAGGACTGTCACTGAACTTAACGGTAGTGTCAAGACACGATTATGGAGAAGAGGCACCAATTATCAAACTCTGAGATTACAAAATTATTTATGTGGCAACAAATTCCCCTTAGACCCATGGTGTTGATACTTTCCCAACAACTATTTGTACATCAGTTTCTGTGTGTCACCGTGGATGCACTGGAAGAGTGAAAAGGTGAAATCCACTCCATATACTGGCTGTATCTACCAAAAGAAGCCACAGAAAACTCCTGCTGTTTGTACCTGTGAAAGATCTACCAAGAATATTGGCTATGATGAAACACAGCAAACCAACCTTTGTCAATAAAAGTTGCTGCGGCGGGAAATAGCAGCTCCGAAAGCAGCAGTACGAAAATGAATTCTTAACTATTTATTAAAAAAAACCCAAAAGAACTAAACCAAACCAGATAATCTCATTGGTGAGAAGTAGATACATTGGAATCGTGCTTAAATATTATTGGTGTTGGCTAAATGTATCCTCCCTAATCATGTTAGCACTTCTTACCATTCAAGAGGATTAATTTTTTCCCACTGAGGCTTGTAAAGCATTATCTACAGAAGATCATATTAGAAGGGACAGGAGAGAATTTAATACACTGGATTTGAAGTAATTTACAAAACTCGTTAAAATTCCAAAGATGCAAAATGGGTGTTCTGTGATGGGCTCCTGCAAATCTGGAGCACTGATTCCCACCCCCCATGGGAATGCTTAAAGCACAAAGGAAACTCTGCAGCTAGAAACAGAAAAGCTCCATGGCTTAAATGAAAAGTCTGCTTTCTAAATTGAAATACATCATTAGTTTGTGTTTTGCAACTGAAGCTTCTTAAATACCATCTGAGTGAGTATGGGAAAGCAGAAGAGACAGCTACATTTTATGTTAGCTGACATTATTTATGCTTGGGAATTGTGAATGGAGAAGTAACTTTAAACAACTGTGGTGACAGCAGTGCAGAATTAAGACAATAATGTGAGAGGGTAGAAAAAGAATTCTTTTCTCTTTCCAGAGCAACTTAGGTAATTCCCTTTTCTCACAATTTCTCACAACGCTTTATTTACTGTGTTACCCACACACGTTGCTAATGGAGTAGCAAAGTTTTAATGGGAAATTTTATTTTGGGCTTACTATTCATAAGAACTTGTCAAAGAAATCCTTTCCCATTTTCTGTACCCACATCTCTTGATCAAATAGCAAATACGACTTTGTCCCCACAGATCCTGATTATATATGAAGACAAGCACAGCTATAATTAATGAGGCAATTTATTACAGTGATAGCCAAACTTCACCCATATCCACCCTCATTTTCAGAGGTGCCCCCCATACATGCTACAGCTTTTGTCACCCACTGTTTCACCCCAATCTGACACAAAGGTAGTTCAAAATAACGTGCCTCCTGTTTTGATGTATACATAGGAGCTGTAAGGCTTTAATAGGGGAGGATGGCACACGTAAAACTGAAGAAATCTGAATCCTGTATCAGTGATCAGAGAAGCCAGGAGGCTCTGGAGGGAAAAGGAATGTGTCATGCCTGCAGAGGCACGTGTAGATATCCAGGGAGGGACACAGCACGTGCTGAATCAGTAAATGGATGAACACAGGTACAGAAAGCGTGACTGGTTTGTACCATCTCGGCCCTGCTACAGGCACATTTATCTCCAGAGGTCTGCTCTTTCTGAATTTTCAGACATGCTTCTGTTGGTGTCCTGCAATTTGGCTGCTCTCTCCCATTTTTGAATCAAACTTCAGTCTTGAGTCGAAAGTCCAAGGAAATTAGATTTAAAATCACAAAGGAAGAAAACCAGAACTGAAGTGTTCAAGATAGGCTCAAGATATGTTCACTGAGCCACGAATCCCCTTTTAACTGTACAGGCCTTACACTAGCTTGTGTGCACACTGGATGAAGTTTGGTACAAAATATATGAAAGTGAATAGTGAAAAGACTTGGCATTATAATCCAAAGTCAGGGTTGAAAAGAAAAAACTAGTCACATTTAGTTCTGGCACAAATTCCTGTAGTAGTTTAATTAAAAAAAAAAAAAAAAAAAAAAAAAAAATTTAAAAGAGAAATAGGAACAAATTAGAAAAAAAAGGTTGTAGGCAATGTCCAGAAACAAGATATAAAAAACTGCCAAAGAAGGGATTAAGGAAAGCAAGACCTAGTAGAGAAGATTATTTCAGTAGATGATTTATAACTTGATTGACAGCCTCTTGTGGAGGCTTCATCTGACAAACTCTTATTAAACCCTTTCAGTTCTGCATTCCAAAACTCCTGGAAATAGACAGCTGGGTTTCTGAAGTCACTGTGTGTGTCTATTAGCATGGCTGTATCACACCCAGCACACTGAGTCCCGTCTTGATTCAGGTGTGCAGGTAAGGGGGGTAAGCAGCAGAAATTACTGGCAGAATATTGTGTAACAGCAGGTAAAGACACTACATTCATTTATATAGAGACTCATAGAATGTGTCACTTTATATATAAATGGTTTATAGAATTAAAGTAAGATATAAGATCTTGATGACTGCATTGAATTACAGAGAGCAGCTAAAGTTTGTTAACAGTTAAAACATGCCAAAAGTGCTATCTTGCAATTTGATTTCCCACGAGTGTGGAGATGCATGGCCTCAAGTACGGATAAAGGAGCAGATGAAATTCCATAATAAATAATAAATGGCAATAATAAAAATAAATTACTGACGGCTTTTATCAGCTGAAGAGTTCATCTGTGCTACCTGCTTTCACCACTCTCAGCACGGTTTCACCACATCCTGGCGTGGCACATGGGTAAAGCCTACATCAGCAAGTTCAGGGTGGTTGCTCAGCACCCGAGCCCACGAGCTCACCTGCTCCTGGGTCATCTTGTGCAGCTCTTTCTCCCAGGCTGCCTGGTCATCCTCCAGGTGGTAGGAGGCGGGCGGGGTGAGCCCACGCAGGATCAGGGGGTCGCGGTCGTGGCACAGGGCTGTCAGATGGCCGATGTACAACTTCAACTTGCTGCGGTTCTGGTCAAGTTCTAAGAGGGGCTGAATTATCTGAAAGAAGAGAGCAGAGACAGTGAGAACAGCCTGAGACCCGAGCAGGGATGAAGGCAAAGATCAGCCTCTAAGTTACAATCTTGTGCAGCTTCACGGTGTAAGAAACCCGAACGCTCTGCCCCCCGTCCTCGTGGTCCGTAACGTCCCAACCATCCAGAAAAACACCAAGGACACTGGGGAAAGGGGGCAGTGATGACAGCTGTGTGATTAGATTGGGAAATAGTGATGATATGGGTGAAACATGAAACAACATTGAACTGAATTCATTAACTCTACTGATTATCCAACAGTACTTCAGTTTAACCACCTCAAAAAAAAAGAGATTTTTCTGATAAAAGGTGCCTGTCCACAACTTGTCCAAAAGGCAATGTCAGTATAGATTGTTAGCTCGTTTTGCCAACAAGCATTTATTGTAAATTAAGTATGCAATAAACATGTTCTAAAGAGAATAGTTTCAAATTATGCCAAACTACAATGATTCTAAGATGACTGTATCTCTACTGTAGAAACTGGATAGATACATATCTTCACCAGAAAGTTAAAAATTAATTTTTTTATAATGTTTTACATAGTTATGGTGTAGTCTTCCATATGAAAAGGTAATGACTTTCATCAAACAGGCCAGATTCTACATAACAAACTAAAAAACTGAAATCAAAGGACTTTATTAAAACACCATTTCATTTCATTATACTTTACCCATTCTGAATCTAATCATCATACCTCAATGCAATCCAAACTAGAGCCATCCAGCTCTAGATACAAGAAGTATCTGAAGAACCATTTCTCTTTTTTTTTTACAAAAATATAGAGCTCAAGTGCATAAATACCTACTGGGCATCCTTCGCCGTGACCTCCCACAAGAATACTGCTTCATTTGTTATAGATGTTTGTGGGCACATATTCAGAACTGCAGTAATGCAAACCTCTAAGGTTTGCAGCTGATGAAAAATTAAGGAAGAACTGGGCTCAGGATGTCCTTCCCATAAAATCAAGTGCAGGGCAGGGAGAGCAGGGAAGCTTTGCCAAAGTCCTGGCAACTTGTCTTGGTGTTGCCAGGCAGAGGCTGCAGCTGCTGTTTGTTAGAGGGCTGGGGATATCTTTTCAATAGGACACCTCTGACCCTGCTAACGAATAAGGAGTGAGATAATCTCTGAGACAACAAATCAGGGCGCTGGCACCGCTTTCAACAAAGACTCTGCCTTCGACCCCTTTTAATAAGGCTGTCAGGGCTCACTTATTTTGTTTCTAACACTGCTGTACGTGGATTAGTTTCTGCAGAGTGCGAGGATCTGGGAGGCACGGCTGAGCAGCTAACTAACGTCAGGCCCTGTGTCCTGCTGAGCTCAGCTGCCCCCAGCAGCACATCTGGGCACTGCCACAGCCACACCGAGAGGAGACGGGCAAGAAACCTGCAAGGGAGACAGTGAGCTCACGTGCTTCAGTAAAAACCTGAGCAGCCTTGGGGCAACCTCCAACGGCAGATACAAACACACATACACAGATAACGCTCTGTTAGATCGGGGTGGGATGAGCGGAAAGGAGGTGCATGGAGAACTGGCTGAAGGGCACATCCCAGGGGCTGTAATCAGGGGCACTGGCTCTAGTTGGAGGCATGTCACTAGTGGTGTTCTCCAAGGGTCACTACTGGGCCCAGTGTGGTTTAACTTACTCATCAGTGACTTGGATGAAGGGGCAGATGCCTCCTCAGCAAGTTCACTGGTGACACAAAGCTGGCAGGAGTGGCCAATCCCCCAGAGAGCTGTGTAGGCCTTCAGAGGGACCTCGACAGGTTGGAGAGATGGGCAGGGAAGAAGTGTCTGAAACTCAGCCAAGGCGAGTGCAGGGTCCTGTCCTGGGGAGGAATAACCCCACGTACCCTCACAGGCTGGGCTGACCTGCAGGGAAGCAGCTCTGTGGAGAAGACCCTGGGGTCCTGCTGGACAACAAGGTGCCCAAGGGCCAGCAGAGTGTTCTTGTGGCCAAGAGTGTCCTGGGGTGGATCAGGAAGAGCATTTACAGCAGGACAAGGGAAGCCATCCTATCCCTGGGTGAGGCACACCTAGAGTGCTGTGTCCAGTCCTGGGCTCCTCAGGACAAGAGGGACACAGAGCTCCTGGAGAGGGGCCAGTGGAGAGTGACCAGGACAATGCAGGGACCGGAGCATCTCTTAGCAGGACAGGCTGAGGGAGCTGGGCCTGCTCAGCCTCCAGAAGAGACAGTTGAGAGGGGACATTATCAGTGTCAGTGTCTGCAGGGAGGTGTCGGGGGATGGAGCCAGGTTGTGGCGGTGCCGGGCAGTGGGACCAGAGGCAATGGGCACAAACTGATGCACAGAAGCTCCAGCTGAACACGAGCAAGGATTTCTCTCCTGTGCAGTGACCAAGGCCTGGGACAGATTGTCCAGAGGCTGTGGAGTGTCCCTCAGTGGGGATCTTGCAGAAGCCTGTGCAGGCAGTGCTGGCCCAGGGGCTCTGGGATGGCCCCGCTGGAGCAGATGAGCCTCGGTGCTCCCTCCCAGCCTGACAGTCTGTGAATCAGTGACTGCAAACTGCAGCAGGGCAGAATACTCTGCTGGCCTGTACAGGGCAATAGCACGGCATATTTTAATAGAGTCAACACAGTTACATTTCACTTCCATCACCAGGCAAAACTGTCTTTAGCCAATTATCTCCATCAGCTTTGGTTATTTACTCAATTGGCACTACGTACCCCAATTCCATATCGTATCTGTTACCAAGGTTACAAACTCAAAGTGTATTGCCTGAGCAGGTGAAAACCAGCGATGCTTCTAATTTAACGGATGTCTTTCCTATCTTCATTACTATTTGCTTTGCCCACAGAGGGTAAAATGACGGATTATCAAATCTTAAGAAAATACTCTTCTACAAAAATGCAACAATGTCTAATAACTCGCTAGATAATAACCAGTCCAATCAATGCAGTAGCTGCCTTGTATTCTTTTCAGATACCACAGTCTCTTTAATATCCATCAGATGCACAGGTTCCAGTCTGAAGAGAATCTGCCTGGATAACCTTCCTGGCTATTCTCTGTGAACAGAAGTGCTCCCTGATGAAGAGAAAGCAGAGCTATCTAGGAAGAATGGAAGGTTTTCATACAACAGTTGAATCCGACTGCTCGGGGATAAATCCCCTTTTGAAGCACATTCCTCCCGCACCCTTCCCCCTTTTACCTCGAGCTGGAGAGAGGCCAAAGGAGGCGTGTGAAAGTTCCTGGCAGCAGCTCTCCCCAGGCTGTTCACAGAGCAGTCAGTGCCCTCACTGGGGATCCATTAAACGCTGCCAGTCAGTAGGAAGTGCCCTCCTATCTGAGCTCCTGCCAGATCTAATTTGAACTGGCCACTTAGCAGGAGGCACTGTGCTTCCCACACTGCACAGCTGCCCTGCCTTATCTCAAGAGGGTGTAAGAGCATTTGCTAAGTGGAGAAGCAGGGCAGTAGTGCTGGGTTCATAACCCACACCGCGTTCTCATGAGCAGCTCAGAGCTCTCTAGGAACACAGCGGGTAAAACACACCCAACCCACAATATCTTCCAAAGCAGCCCTCATTCATTCATTGCCCTGATAGGTTTAGGCCATCCTCATCAATGCATGGAATGACGTCTGCTTAATGTCCCCTCAACTTCAGAATATTGCTAATGGCCAGCTAAGTTGGACGACATTTCACTAAAAAAGGCAATCAGTGCAACTCTGAGGCAGAAATGTGAAACGCCAGACAAATCTCTCACGCAAACCCAAACCAACTCAACCAAGCAATAAAGATACTTGTGAACACATTCCAAATTCAACTTGAAAACAACGTGGTCGGGTATTTTGAGATTCCGTACGTTATTTTAATATCTTTGAGTATGACAAATGTCAATCTAACTGTAGTTTTACAAGTCACTGGGGCAAAAAACCTTTAGAATGAAATGATACTGCTACTTTAATGGTAGTCCTACTGTGGCTGGACAATGGTCAAGTGAAATATGGGTAACTGAATTTCAGGCATTACATGCTAAGTCTCTGCATTTAAATACCTATACATACACAGAAGTGTCTACTGGAAATACATTGGCAGTCACTTGGAAAAGAAAACAAGCAAATGTCCATAGACATCTGCAGAATAAAGAGTGAGTTTAATCAATGTGCAATCTGCCACAAGCACCAGCTTTAATTATGCCTTCTCCAGGCAGAAGGGTTAATGAGCTGGTCACCTTTCTCCCTGCTAACGATCCCTTTTTCTCTGAAGGAAGCAACCACTTTTCTTTTTCAGAACCAAGGAACTAACTTTACTAATTTCAGAGAATACCTTCTAAATACCTTCTAAATTTCTGCTTAAGAAACCTGCAGCTGGCACTGTGAAATAAAGTCTTACAGACACCCCTAAAAGCCTGCCTGCTTTTGCAGCTGCATCAGTCAACCTTGTAAAAGTTATCTCCTTACACACCTTGCCTTACTCGTCAGAATAATGCATCAATGTGGAGGCTGATCATGGATCAACAGCAGTTATCTTTAATAAAAAAGGAGAAAATAACATTTTTTTGACACTGTTAGCCTGACTGCCCTGCTTGCACATACTTTGTGTGTATACACTCACTACAGGACCCGAAAGGGCAGAGTGATGCTGCTAAGTGCTCTTCATTTTGCAAACAAATAATTCAGTAGTTTTTCTTAACTTACCCCTAAATCTCCAAATAGCTGAGATGAAAAAAAAACCAAACCCCAAAACAACTCCCTGGAAGTACAGCTACATCAAGAAGAAAATAAAACAGAAGTGACAAGTAATCTCAGGTGTCAAAGTAAACAAGGTGAGGTAAAAATGACAGTGTTTTTGTATTAGAAGTGCTACGAAGAAGTGCATAAATCGGAAAGTTTCCAAGGAATTGAGTAATTTGAGAAACGACCTAGCTTGCTCTACACACCATGAGTGTTCACTGTAAATCCTGCACAGCACAAATAAAGAAAGAATTCTGAAAAAAGTCCAAGCAGAAACCCAAAGCATCACCAAACATCTCAAAACTTCAGACTGGACATTACAAACCTGTTTGGAAACACAGTGCAGGTAGTCCTTCATCTCCTACCAACCACATCCGTCACGTGAGCGTGGAAAATTATTTTCAAACTTTGTTACATCCAGCTGCAACCATGCTACCCAACAAAATCTACTTCCCAAACTACCACTGCACAGGAGAAGATGGGGCCAAAGATTGTGTAAGCACATCTGTTTCTTAAAAAGAAATTATTCCAAAAGGACCTGACAAATCTCTGTATACCTCCCTGTATCTGGGTTTTATTACAGATATTGCCAGGCAAAGATATTTTGCCTCTATAGCTAAATATCTTTTATTGGGAGATACGAAAAGAAACTAAGATAGTGAGTGACACAGGCTGGAAGTACTTGCATGGCAAATTGAATTATGCCTTCTTGCTCAGACCATTTGTGTTTGTTTGGCAACAAACACAAGGGTTCAACAATAATATTGTAACCACTGAGCGCAATGGAGTTTTATGAGGCATGAACTTGGCTCAGAATGTGCAAAGCTTTCCCAAATTCAGAGCAATTTATCACTGATGTCTTCCCTTCATTATTTTAAGTGGAAACAGAAGAAAGTTCTCCAAAAGACACATCTTGACCTCAGTTCAGTTCAGCTCAGTTCACTGATACACAGAGATACTTGGTTTCTTCAGAAGACCCCCACACAAATGCTCAAGGACAGGCTCAGTATTCTTTAGATTTGTTTTAAAGACAAAAAAAAAACCCCAAAAAATCCCTCTAACCGTCATAATTTTCTTCTCATAAACCAGAACGAGATACGTGAGGAGCTGAAAGAGATTCTGGCTATTTTGACAGAGCTGTCTTACTCAGTTCCTTTCTGACAGAATCAATTAGGAAATCATTTTTATATAGCAAATTATTTTTGAAATTTTTATACACCATGAACAAATCCCATGGATTAATGATTTCCAGAGTTCACCCTCTTCACCTTGGGAAAACTCCAGACCAGAAAAAAAAACCAAAACAGAAAAACAAACCAGGCAAAGGAGTTTTGTCATTAGCTCCCTCTATTTAAATAAAATCCTTTCCCCATCATGAAGGTGAGGCAGAGAATTGCAGTGGGTTGGTAGGGTTCCTAAAGCACTCAAAAAGAGCAAGCAGTTCTAAAATATTTTTATACATAACAAATGCAGAATTGCTTTCACTGCTGTGGGCTGTGGAGCAAAGTTGGCTGGGAAGCAGGTGAGGAACAGCAGGGACTGCTGGAGATCAGAACTGAAATGCTGATGTGAGGACCAAGGGGAAAATGAACTGTCAGGAATGAGACACCTCGGCAGAGCTGAAGGGGGTGTTTGCACACTGCCTAGATTTTACCTGTTTCCTCAATCCCTTCCTTTCAAAAGCAAGTCTCTTACCCCTAAATAAACTCTGCACTGTGCACACCTCACACCTCTTTATTATTAAAATCTCCTCCATCTGAACACTTCATCCCTGTGAATTGTGTTGGTTACCAGGTTAAATTGTTGAATAATAATACATTAAATTATAGAAAGCTGTGAAATTGGGTAGTCAGACTGATGATGCTGACAATTATCATCAAGGAAAAAAAAAAGGAAGCAAAAATAGTTTAACAACTGTTTGCAGCTTGTACACAGCATTCTCTAGATCAAACTTTTGTAGGTGTAACTAGGCAAGTTTTGATTTCACTGAATCAGCCAGATTTTATGCTGATTCCTTCTCTACTAAAGCACAGCAGCTTGAGAAAAAGCAAGAACAACCTGCTTATCTTTTTAATGCATTCAAGCTTCCTGGCACGTGCTGTCCACGCAGGAGCGAACGAGAAAGTACACACGCTTCTCTCTGTGCTGTGTTTTGGCTCTTGCTTCTCCCTGTGACAGGGGATAAAAGGCAAGTGTCCCACACGTGTTCTGTGAGCAGGACAGGGCAGCAGGGCCACGGAGAGCGTCCATGGCCTGGCTGATGTACCAGGGCCCTGCTCCCTGCTCCGCTGCCAAAGCAAACCAGACGGGATTTCCTAAGCAGTCTACCAGGGAACAGCAGCAGGGCTTTTCCTGTCCAGATGAACTACAACCTCCCTGTCTGCAGGTGATGGGAACCTTGGTCTTGTCCTTCTCTAACTCTGGGTCTTCATCGTGCTGCTGCAGCTCTCCACCTGCTGTAGGACACTTGCAAAGCAAAGACTTGTGAGGATTTATCTGTCTTCAGGAAGTCTTTTTGGAGTTGCTTGCTCTACATTCAAATGCAAAACCCCATGAATAAATACGCTCATTTATACGTGTATATAGCAGTTCTTATCTAAAAGTGACCTTATCGACCAGATGTAGTTGGAGAGCCCACAGTGAGCCTACTGTGGGATGGAGCTGTCAATCCTGACACGTCCATCAGCCATTAGGAACTTAAGCAGCCAGGAAAATGCAGTGTCTCGATTGGCCACATGCCCTAACAGTTTTTGGTTTAGTTACCATTCTCTGGAGCTTATTTTCATAGTTAATACACTGGAAAGCGGGTTTGGGCTTGATTCTAACGTTGTTCACGTCCCCTCTCCCTCGCTTTCTTCCCTCCTGACTGACAACTAAAAGAGCTTGGCTGCAGCTGCTCGTCCTCTGCCTCTCTCTGTCCTGTCCAGGAGTGCCAGAGCTCAGAGTAACTGGGAGATTGCAGGTGATAGTACAGTAGGTACTATAATATACTAATAATAGAGCAGACACTATAATAGATAGTACAGACTATCACACAAACTGCAAGGAACAACTCTCGTTGTGGCCAGCAACAAAAATGTTTGAGTGCAGAACTCCTACTTGCTACAAAGACCGAGCCACCAGTAGAAGATTATGTTCAGCTGCAAATCAAAAGAGAAAATAAGACACAGACCTGGCATAATCTCATCTGGCAGAAATGAATGATGGCCTTTTTGCAATTGTTTTGCTGAAAAGCACAAATCTCTACAAAAAGAAACCAGCCATCTGTTTTGAATGTTTTAGACTCTGAGTATCTACTTGTGTTCTTCTTTGATCTGTAAGAATAATAGGAAGACAGTGATACAGTCCAGTTACACCTCTGTTGTGAGTGTTTAATTCATCCCAGAGCTGCAGATTACAAAATTCCATCTGGAAATCTTAGTTGTATCATTCTGGGATCAGAAAGAATATGAACACTCTATCAAGATCAGCTCCTTTGTGCTCACAGATACAACACTCTTGGACAGAGAATACATTTTTTGACAGAAATTAGTTATTAAACAGCTAAATAATAGTTTTTGTGGGTTAAAAAAAAAAAAAAAAAGCTAGCAGAAGAATTGTTCTCCAAAAGAAGAAAAGGACCAGGGGCTCAGGAGCTGAAGCTGACTTTGTCTTAAGGAAAGCATTCTTCTCTAACCCTCCTAAGGATAAATTAGTTACATCATCTTATTGATTATTAGGGCTTTTAGTGAAAGGTAAGAACCCATCTGAAAAGGGGGAGCAAAAAACCCTGACTGTCACCAATACGACGAAACAAATCTGGCCTCTCTCTCTGTCAGGACAAGTTTAAGCAATATAAGATTATCTCATGTAGCTGCCTTCAAATTTTGCACAGGATATGTCTCCAAGGCAAGCAAAAGACACTTCCACAACGCTTGTACAGACCTGGATGAAGAACTGTAACAATATCATTATTACACTACACAACTAGGTTGTAGATTTTAGAGAGGGGAAGAAATGGCTCTCCAGAAGACAAGAGATGACAGTAAAAAACAAGAGACAGTGGTCTAAAGAGCTTTGTCCAGCACGCTGGAATGGCAGCTCCTCAAAAATATGGGTTTTTTGTCCCTTTTCTAGGGAAGGAATAGGATTATGGGGAAAAAAAGAAAAAAAAAGAAGTAGTAATAGAGTCAAATACAAATCTAACACAATTTCGGGAACAATTTCAAAGTGAGGTACCAGAATCACCATCATATCACTTTAACAAGACAATTTGCAAATATTGCACAGTAATAATACCTAGCACTTATACAGCACTTTTCCCAAGCAGAACTTGCACTATTACAAAAACTTCAGCTCATTTTACAATCAGAGAATCTGAGACAGGGACAAAAGAGAACAAGTGAGTGGCTGGAGACAATGCCAGGAAAGAATTTCTCTTCTGAATCGTGGTCTAGTACTGTGTTCAGTAAATTACAATGTAATATGAGTCAGGCATGAAGGCCTGGTGGTTTTGACCATTTTGCATGATCCAACAATTCAAAAGACCATATTGAAAATAAATCTAGTCAAAAGGCTTATGAGTTCACAGCATAGCGAGTGACAATACTGAGAACCTCGAAAGTGTGACAGCAGCACAAGCAGTTCTGTACAAAATGTGTTTTGTGGAGAGAAAATCACATTTACGTAGTGAATGAATGCCTGTGTAATTTAAACGTGGAACTCACCATGAGAAACTATTTGCTTCACTAAAAGAAATCAGCATCAAATAATGTAGGAAAAAAACCCCCAGTTTTCTCCTCAAACTTCCCAAGGTACAGACACTTCTAGTGTTGTAGTGATCCCAAGGAAAACTTCACATGGTTTGACTGCTCTGGTAAAGATTACATTAAGCCTTCAGATGAGCCAAATATTTTCCTGCAATGACTCATCCCTCTTTCCACCACAGACATCACCTCTGAAATCTGAAGTGTTAAGTTTTGTGAGTGCCTTCAGTGCTCAACTCACAATGCTTACTACTTCTGAGTTAAAATCTGTCAAACTCGAATATCAAAGAAAAATGTCACAAAGAAGACAATCTTTGCATCTCACAATATTTTTACAGTGATAGGAATTGCCAATATTTTCATCATCTTGGAATATCCCCATTTTTATGCACTTCAGTTCCACGCTAGCTCTTTGACTATTCCACTGTTGCTCTAATAAGCATAATAATAATTTTCAATTAATGAATGGATGAGTGGATGAAGCAGATCTCCGAACCACAGCCACACTTTCTCCTGTGCTAGGGAGCACAGTGGTGCTTGCCAAGAGAACTGGATGAATTGAGCAGCTTGGGAAATCTCTGGATGGAAGCTTTCTTCTCCTTCCCGCCATGGACACACCTGGCAGGGATTCACAAGATACATCCACACACACCCATCCTTTTGCATGTCTTAGATCTCCTAAGGTGTAAATTCATATCACTCTCAATAAAAGTGATCAGTAACTAATTCAGCCATTGGCCAGAGCACTTTAGCATTTGAGAAAGACCAAAGAGCATCCTCATGTGAAACCAGACTGGAATTGACCTGCATGTTGAGGAGGAGAGAGCTCCATCTGGGGAATAAAAGGAGTCATTAGAAATTCAGAGAGCAAGGAAACGAGCCTAGTGAAAAATGCTAGGAAAGACTATTTCAGGATGAAAGATGGTATTTACATTGAACTATAAACTGAAATGTAAACCACCATCCTCAGAAATTACAGGGAGGGGGCATATGTTTATGAACAGTGCTCCATTTCAGGAAAGCTCTATCTGATAATGCTGTCATGTACAGACCTGGCATAATTAAATATTCAATTCAGTCAATTCCAGAATGCTGGAGGGGGGAAGCCTTAAGACCTTAGCCATAAAAATAAAATAATGTAGTTAACTATTGTACACAGTTCTTTGGTCTCCATTTAATCTTCAGTATTGACCAGAGGTGATTGCATCCACAGACCTGAAGAACTTCGAAAAACAAACTTATTGCCAAGTCCTGGGCTATTAGTTACATTTTATCATTGTAATACATAAATTTAATTTAACACATGGAGGTTAGGGACTCTGCAACTTACATCATCTGAGCTTGTACAAAGAGAGTAATGACTTTTTTTTTTAATGAACGTGGAATATCGCAGTAAAAACATGTACTCTGTTGGGAATAACTGGCTTGGGAAGCATCCATCAGCTTTATACTTTCCCTGCTGATGTATGCTGACAGTCCTGAGGCTGACAAGTTTCTCGGGTGAGATGTGTGCAAGGCAAGGCTGCTGGCTGCCTCATTATTTTGACTGGGATACTCTGGAACAGCTTTCCTGAGGAAAGCGCCCCAAACTGGAGAGATAAGCTGTATTTAATGTCAACCACCCATTAATTCAGAAAACAATGAAAAACCATACTCTTAGCACAGTTTCATTCTTAAATGCATCAACACATGGGAAAGAGAGAGATCTTTCTCTCAGTGTTTTCTACACAAACTCCACGTTAGCTCCAGAAGGAAAATCAGAATTCTTCCTACCTTTGTAGTGAGTGTCCTCTTCCTTTTCCTCATTTACTTACCTGATTTTCCCTGTTTAGTTTCTGTGCTTCAGCTGATCTCTACAAGCATTATCCCCAAAACTTTTCACAACATTCACGAGCTCACAGCCATTGCAAGAGCGGTGATTCAAAGAGAATGTGAAATCAACAGCGAGTGGAAATTAATGAAGCGCTTTATCAAATTTGTCCACTAAAGAGATTTTTTCAGTTCAAACCCCAAGGCATGAAATTCAAGTTTGACACTGTCGCAGTTGGATTAAAGTTTTCAGATGGCTGGCTTGAAAAGAGGGATTTGATCTGTACAGTCAGACAGACTGTGAGTCTGCAGTTAATTGAGCAAGTGCAAGAGATGAGAGTGCTTTGCTCTCTCATGAATGTTTTACAAATTTAATACAAATAATTTTCAGAAATGCAAGGGTCCAAGATTTCCACAGAAATTTTCAGTTTTCTTTCAAATAACTGATATGAAAAAAAGTCAATTTATTGGAAAAAAGTGCACAGAAACTCACGTGAAATATTTTTTTCTTAAAAGGAAAAGTGAAGGAGGAAGAAGTTTCCTATAGGTTTTTAAAATATTGTCATTAGCTCTTCAAAATACTTCAAGTACTGCAGAGAAACGTATTCTGCTTTAAAACTGAAACTCCAAAGCAGAAACGAATCCTGTGTGCTGCAATGTAATGATCAATATTTGACTCCTGGCCAGTAAGAGATTATTTTGCTAAAGAACAGGCATGAGGAGAAAGGCTCTGTCCTCTGTACCATCTCCCCTTTTGGAAGTGGGAGTTGTTGTGGGGACAATTTGACAGCAGAAAAGAAAAAACTGTGGACATGGACGCGGAGAAACAAAATGTACTTTAAATGAAAAACAGCTCCTAATCTCTCCCCCATTGTTTTGAAAGAATGAGGGAGATGGAAGGGAGAGAGGAAGGTTAAGGGGATATTCCTCTTTGCCTTCACATTTACAGACAATTCATACTCCTGGGCCATCTAGAGAATCCTGTACTGGGAGTTGATAAATAGCTGTGACTAGTTAGGTCAGCGTGCACGGCAGCAATCTGGGCAGCAGGTCTCAACATGCTTCAAACCTTCAGCAGGAACATGATCTCCAGGAGGAACATTATCTTCAGGAGGAACATTATCTCCGAGCAAATTCTTTACAAACCAGAAGTGAAAAAGCACACACAGATTTGGCTACGGCACAAACTGCTTTGGAAAAGAATCCAACTGAAAACGTTTCCTCCATGAAGTCAGTGACAAATGATAGGGAAGACATTTCCTGCTCCCTCGTACTCGCGCAGAAACTCAATTGCATGCCCTGGGAAGTTCTCCCCACGAGATGGTGAAACGACGATAGGATGATTGGAAGGAGAAGATCACAAAGTGCACATAAACACACAAAACCCCCTCATGCAGAGCCACGGAAGCCAGGGGAGGGAGCACAGCTTTCACAAAGGTTTCACAGAGCACGGAGCGAGGGGTGGGAGCGACTGGGGGACACTCTTCTGTTGGCAGGAGAGGTTGGTGCTCACCGTTCTGAACAAAATGGCTGAGCTAAGAGCATCTGACTGGTTATGCCCAAATACCCTCCTCCTCATCCTACAGGTGACCAGGTGGCAGTGGGAGGAAAGGCCAGAGCAGCATGGGAACGAAACAAAGAGCTGGTTAGTATTTGAAGCACAATTGGAAGTACAAACAGTAGTACAAAGCCTTTCAATTCCTTACGCGGTATTCTCAGCTACCTTGAGGCACAGCTCGCTTTGCCCCCTTTCAAAATGCACCTTTGCAAAGAGAAGTGCAACCAGGGCCTCCTCCCACCCCCTCTCTTCCCTACTGCCCTTCCCTCCGGGGTCTCTGCAAGAATTTCTGAAAATGTCTAAATTTTACTCTGTTTTTCCATGTTATCTTTTCACTTCACCTGGGAATGCTAGGCTGCAGTCATTTGCAAGCATGTGCCAAAGTTACATGCTGGAAATGGCTTCAGGTCTCTGCAGACTTCACTGTAGAAACAACAGATATTCCAACATTTGCGCCAAATTAAAATTAGGAAACCCATTTAATTTTTAGCATGAACAATTTCACTCTCCTGAAAAAGGAGAGTGAAACACCAACATCTTCCAAAAACAAAATTCAAGCCAGTTGACATACACTGGAGGGAGGTATTAAATTTAGATGCAAAGGGGAGTTCCCTTGAAAAAGAGAATTTTTCTGTTCATTTCTTTGTATACACTCCTTCTTGTTTTCTGATGCAGACATGAGAGGAGATTTTTCAAGATCTGTTTTTGCAGGGTGAATAAGTAATTGGCTTTTGCCATTTTCCTCTCGTACCTTACTCATTATTTCTGCGTATCACGAGGTTGGCACTTAAAGGTCTAGAGTGAGATGCTTCCCTTCAGATTTCACCCGTTTCCACATGAGTCAGAGGGCAAAGAGAAGCATTCCTTCACGCCGCCGAGGCAGTGATTAACGACGGCTAATATTTTAATTAAACTGCAGCGGGTGAGATTACAACACGGGATGTGCAATTACGCTGGCCTTTTCTGTGCTACCCAGGGGATGGTTAATCTCTCTAATAGTGCTCGAGCACACGGCTGTGCTCTGTGGATGCCACAGGAGGCTCCTCGGTGCTTTGGAGACGGTAAATTGATTTTCCTTCAGTTCACGGCCCATTGAGCCTGTGAGGGAGCAGCCTGTGCTCATTTGGCACCGAGGCCGGGATTTCCTCGTGGGAAATGAAGGGAACTGCTCCTAGGCAATCCACAGATCAGAAAGCTGATCCTGGAACACCATTTCCCGCTACTGAAGACAAGAAACAGTCCTGGACACTCCACACACTCAAGCAGTAAGCCTGAGCTACTAAAATCTGAACATGTCATACAGGACTCGAGTCTGACGTTTTAGTAGAGTTTTTGTTCCTGTTCAAGGTACCTCCTCCTCCCCACCCAACAATACCTTGGTACCTGTTGTACCTCAAACTGTTCATTCACATTTCAGGAGCTTTACACAAAGCCAACACAACATCCAGGTCTTGTTTTTAACTGCATTCTGGAATGTTACTTTTGTTCCAAGGTACTGCAAGCACGTCAGGGAAAACAACTTATGACACAAAATCAACAGCCCTCACAGTAAAAATTACTTTAAAAACAAAAAAGGGAGAGACATTACCTGGTCAGGGGAGGGCTTGTGGTTGGTTTGGTTGGAATGGGATGAGGATTTGAGGTGGTCATCCTCATAGTTGTCAGCCATCAGCTTCATACGGTTCTGAGTCTATCAAAAAAAGCAAGAAAAAAGAATCTCAGTCTACTTTCTAGTGTTATCACAGGGGCTAAAGGGAACAGGGTATTTATACAACTGCATATCCAAAATCCGTACACGGGAAAAACAAGACACATGCCTAGACATCAGCTGGTGTTACCACAGAGAATTGGTAAAAACTGTGGAGACACATTCCAACCCGTTCCCTTTAAGGCTAATTTAGATTTGCAGTTAAGTGGATCATCTGACTTCTACCTACAAATACTCGTGCTGTACAAGAAAATAATTTCTTCTTATGAATTCTTGGGATTACAATACCAACTTGAAGAATAATTCAATGAAAACATGAGTTAGGTGTCTCTAAGTCAGTTAAAAACCCCCAATAACGACCTCAGAAAGCAGTCAGTTTAAAAAAAACCCAAAAAGTAAACAAGCTGAAAATAAGTTATTACTTAAGAAGTCCATCCAGTTCCAATATGCAAATCAGTTTTCAACTGATATATCAAAGAACAGAAAAATTCCGAGACTGGTCAGAAAAATGTGTATTATACAAAAGCCATCTTGTGAGGAAATTATAAAGTTAATAAATAGAAACTGGGGAAGAAAAAGTGGCATAATGAAGGGTTATAAAGTTAAAACCTGGACACAGTCAAGTAAAGAATTAGCAAAGTATGAAACAAGTTTCTTTGTTTTTCTTCAGCTTCTTCGGAAATTTCAAGTTCCAGAGGAGACAGATTTTTAAAAACACACAATAGAAAATAAATTGTGTAAGAATAAATGGAATACCTGACTTTAACAACACCGTTCTAGGTAAGCAATTGCAAAGAACATTAAAATTCATTACCTGGCTGTGTCTGCAAAGGAGAGTGTAAGTGGGATAAAGCCCTTTGCACAGACTACCCTGAAATGAGGTCCCTGAGCACCCACAAACACACAGACAGAAAAGCACCTGGAGGAATGTCCCAGGGCTCAGACAGGCCGTGCAGGCAGCAGTGATGCTCTGGGGCAGCCAGAAGAGCTGGGTGGGTGAGGGCTTGCAGAGCCGAGTGCTGCCTCCCTTGGCATCCCCGGGGTGCCAGGGCGCTGGGGAGCTCACACGCGCAGCAGCCCCAGAAGCGACTGACGGCGCTTCTCCTCCCAGCTCAGACGGCACCGAGAGCCCAGCTCTGGGCTCTGTGAAACCCCTGCGCTCCCAGGAGATCAAAGGCTACCCTGACCCACGTTAGACAGGATACAGAGCAATCTACAGCCAGACCTGCGAAATCATCAGACATGCACTAGAATTAAATGTCTTCAATGAAAGCTCAAAGCTCACAGAAATGCCAGCTGTTGAGTCAATCCCTTCATAACTCGATGGTTTCTCAGTGGAAACTCTGAGCTTAATGAGCATCTCGAGGCTAGAGAATGCAGATTCTACTTGTCTCTATGCAGATCATGAGAGAGAAGGTCCAGGGCTTGAATCTGGAATTGATTTTGTTTTGGAATAATTTAACAAAAGCTAATAGTAAATTGAGCTTAAGCAATAAGCAATTTAATCATGCAAAATTTTTATATTGTTTGCTCTGCTTTGTTAAGCAAGTTCTGAATTCCAAGTCTGACTCATCATTCATAAATCACTACTTGAAACATGCTACATTAATCCTTAAACAACCAGTTTATTGTAAAGGCACTTTCTTAATATTTATTATTTTGTTATATTTAAGGTTGTCTCTTCACCAGTTTCTTTGCAATGAGAACAACTGATTTTAAACCATTTCATATTTCCTTGTAAGTTTCTTGTTTTGATAATAAGTAATAAATTCTTCCATGACTTTCAGTGTGTGTGTGTGTGGAGAAAATCTACTGAAACCCAGACGTTTAGCAGAATGCTAGAACAGCACATCAACTTCCCTGAGAGAAAATGTAGCTCTTCTCAGATAGATTCAGCATGTCTTATATTATGTGAAAAAAATCCAAAAAACCCCAAACAATGTTAGCCAGTACAGGTAGAGAAGAGTACAAACCCTGCAGAGAATCCCAGAGTGCATCAGGCTGGGAGGGAGCACAGAGGCTCATCTGCTCCAGCGGGGCCATCCCAGAGCCCCTGGGCCAGCACTGCCTGCACAGGCTTCTGCAAGATCCCCACTGAGGGACACTCCACAGCCTCTGGACAATCTGTCCCAGGCCTTGGTCACTGCACAGGAGAGAAATCCTTGCTCGTGTTCAGCTGGAGCTTCTGTGCATCAGTTTGTGCCCATTGCCTCTGGTCCCACTGCCCGGCACCGCCACAACCTGGCTCCATCCCCCGACACCTCCCTGCAGACACTGACACTGATAATGTCCCCTCTCCATTGTCTCTTCTGGAGGCTGAGCAGGCCCAGCTCCCTCAGCCTGTCCTGCTACGAGATGCTCCAGTCCCTGCATTGTCCTGGTCACTCTCCACTGGCCCCTCTCCAGGAGCTCTGTGTCCCTCTTGTCCTGAGGAACCCAGGACTGGACACTGCAGGTGTGTGACACTCCAGGTGTGCCTCAGCAGGGCCCAGGGGCAGGATCACCCCCATCCTGCGGCACCCCAGGACACCACTGGCCCTCCTGGCTTCCAGGACACGCTGCTGGCCCTTGGACAGCTTGTTGTCCACCTGGGCCTTCTCCTCAGAGCTGTGTCCCAGCAGGTTTGATCTTTGTCTCTGTCGAGCCTGGCTGTGTCCCCACCCCACTCCAGATCCAGTTTAAAGCCCTGAAGGAGCCCTGCTGAGTCCTGGGCTAAGAGCCCTTTTCCCTTCTGGTACAGGTGGACCCCGTTTGCTGGCAGCAAGCTCAGTGTTGTATAAACTGACCCACGATCACAAACCACAAAATGCTGCTGTTTACACCGGTCTGGAAGCCAGGTGTTCATCTGCACGACTTTCCTGCTCCTTGCTCCATCATTCCCTGCAACTGGCAGCACAGAAGAGGACACAGCTTGTGCTCCAGATCCCTTGGCCAGTTTTCCCAAGGCTCTGAGGGCCCTCCTCGTTGTCCTTATCCTTTTTGCTGGGATTTGTTGCTGCCCACTCAGAAAACCCTAAGAGGGTGACAATCAGTGGCTGCACCAGGCTGGGAATTTCTTGATGTCCCTCACCCTGGGCTCAGGGTGGGAATTTTTTGATGTCCCTCACCCTGGGCTCAGGGGAAGCCACACACCTCCCTCTGGGCTGGGTCTGGTCAGCAAAAAGCAGAGACCCTCAGAGAGAATTCTGAAGTCAAATTGAAGAGGTTTTGTATTCTGTCCCTTAAATTCAAGCACAGCAACCTACTATTAATACTTGGCAGAAGGTACTGAGAAGTGGCTGATGGAATTGGGCCGGTTCAGCCTGAAAAAGAGGAGGTTTTTTTTTAATTACTTCATAAGAGGAAATAGAGGACATGAAGCCATTGGAGGGGATAGGACAGGAGATGACAGATGGAAAATGGAACACAGAAAATTCTGATTAGAGATCAGGAAAATTCTTTTCATAATGAGGTGCATCAAATGCCAGAACAGGCTGCCAGGAGACTGTGGCATCTCCATCCTTGAAGATATTGAAAATGCAGCTGGACAAGGCCTTGAGCAAGCTGCTCTAATTAGTGATGTTCTCAGCAGGCTGGACACAGAGGTCTACTCCAACCTAAACCATGCTGCGATTCTTATTATTTGGAATTTTCATCAGATCATTTGAGAGTTTCAAAGTTCAACTTTTCAGAAGAAGAGGGAGATGAGTTCCAAAATTCCTCCTACTTGTCCAATATGGTTTAGTTGCTTAGCTCCATTAGAGCCCTTTGAACATCTAAATCCAGAAGATTCTCTGCAGGGTCCCGATGATGATGAGCCTATGGGATCAGTCCACCTAGAAGGACATTTTCCATGTTCCCCCTTTAATTCAACCTGACCTCCCCCTGCAGCTGCTCTTCATTTAAGTGTGCACATTTGTGACAAGTCTTGGCAAGAAAATGCCAAAATCAGTATTGTGATTCTGTTACAGGAACTAATTTATGCATATATCATTGGAATTAGGCAAAAATAAAAAGATGGAAAAAAAGCAGCTTATTTCCTGATGGATACCAATAAGAATTATTTTCCAACATTTAAAATCCAAGCAGTGCTGCAAATAAAATATATATTATTGTAATATTTTTACAATTCTTTTTATAGCAAACATAGAAATACAAAGAAATAGCTGTATCAAATATAGGAATAAAAAGTTTCTTCTTAGGACTGGACTACTAATGACTAACTTCTACTTAGAAATTTTAAAAATAACTGTAAAAACATGAGCTGAGTTTCTCTCCTATTGCTCCTCCACAGGAAAAGAATGTCCAAAAGGATGGAAATTTCTAGAGCAAAAGGCTGCTGTAATGATTTAAAAACAAACCGTTTACTTTTCTGTGGGGAACCACTCCAACATCCTGCAGTCCTGAGCTGGTTTGTCATGGTGCTATTATACAATCCTCTCCCACCTCATGAGGTTATGGCTCAGATCCTAGGGCAAGCATTTCTACATCACTGTAAAAAGTATGAACAACAAAGTGGTTTAACCACGGGGTCCTGTGAGAAAATAAATGAGCAGTGCAGACAAATCAGTTGTGTCAGGAGTGCTTTTGTCTAAAACCTCCAGAGCTGCAAGCAGAACTAGCAGTGATAGGAACCTGATGTCAGATTCTAATTTTGCTTGGAAAAAAATACCATGTGCCCTGACAGGTACCTTCTTCATGCATGTGCAGAAAAAATGCTGAAGTGAAGAAAACAGGATAAAACTCCACAACCCAACAGGTTTTGTGATTTTTTTTCCAGAAGGTACCTTCTTTTCACTTTCTTTTTGGACAGGTTTCATAAAATTACTCCTGGCCCTCCACTTATACCTTCCCCAAAGCCCCCACAGCTTGTCAAAGCCCTGAACAATGCTCTTCTTTTCTTCCAATAGTCACCATGCAAAAGAACAGTCCCAAACCCTTCAGACTGGTGTAAATTCTCAAAATTACTCCAGAGCCACCACACACTCTCCAGCTCCTAACTGAAAGCCAGGAATAACTGTGGAGGCTCTGCAGACCAGAGTGTATGAACTGCAGGTCTAAAGCAGAACACTTGCAAGGGCACTGCATCTAAAAACCCCAAATTCCCCTTGTCATATATCAGACTTTACTCTAGAAATACAGATCTCGCCCACCCCTCCCTTTTTGCACCCCAGAATTTCTGCAATTATCTTTTTGCCTCCGTGTTACACTTATTGTTAATGCCTTTTTCACTTCCTGTCATTATTTAAGTCTTTCTTCTTCCCTATCCCTTGCTACAGCATGCAGTTATATTAAAAGAAAAAGCACCAGGAGAAAACACGAGATAAACCTGTTTTAATCACAAACGTGAACAATCAGCATCAGAACTTCTCTCAACGTGCTCTCTTTGGGTGTTTCATGGTCCTGCCATGATTTAATTGTATTTTCACTCCTTTTTTTATTTCCTGGGTACCATACAGTTCACTTCTGCCTGTATTCTATAATCACTAAATGTTTGTGTAAACAAGGAAATTACCACGGTTAAACTGTTTCTAACATAACCAACACCTGAAAACTTCCACTGCAAACTGCACATGTACACTATTCTACCTGCCCAAAGTGTAGCCATAGTTAATTTTTAAAGAATCCCTCAGTTCCTCGTTCATGGAGGTACTGCTTCCTACAGGTGAGTTATTTGATCTTCACTGATGTTCACTGCAGGCCACACTGATAGCTTGCCTTTGCACCTCAACACTAAAGACTGGATTAACAGATTTTATCACAGTTAAATTATTACATGAGAAAAACCAGAACTGATGCTGATCCACCGAGTTTAGGGGAAAGTCAGAGACATACTCTGGAATCCAGCTGGTAAAGCCTAGAGGAGTGCTGCCCACGTCTGACAAACTCTTTATTGTGGAATCCCACATAAATTTGAAACCCACAGATTTAACTCCAGACATTGTTTGTAATATATTTTACAGATTGTTTTTATTTGAAAGCTTGCACGAAGTTGTGTGTTCTAATGAGAGTACATACCTTTCTTAAGCATTTCTGCAGGACAGCTCATGTTCTGGTAACCATTAGCCTGGAAAGCTTTGGAAACCACGTTCTGTTCGTGGGGATCCCACATTTCTGTATCTCTAGAGAAGCTCTCTGACAAGCAGCAGAGAGCAGCTCATGGGCTGTGCATTCCATTAATCCAGTCTGCTCCATTCACAAGCTCATTGCAGTAACTTACTCAAAGAGTTTGCACCAAGCCTTTCCTCCACCATGAAACACAGCGCAAACCATGACATCAGCGACCACCTTCTCATTTTTTGGAGAATATTTGCGTGGGGTAATTTTGGTTTTACTAACCAGTCTAAACAAGCTTTATTAATCCTTTAATGTGGAGGTTAAAAACCCCCACGTTAAGTAAATATTAATATAATGACTGTACTTGTGACAAATGAGTGTGCGGTGGAGGCAGTGTGTCGCTGCATTAAAGGAGCTATCCCATTTTAATCTGAGTTGAATGTTTCACTGGAAGCATATTCAAAAGCAACAGTTTAGAGACATTTTTGTCACTAATAACATAAAAATATAATTGAAAAGCTCAGGTGATTTTTCTTCCAAAGTGTGGGCCGAATTGAGTATCTCTGAAAATGATGCATTTGCGGATGCTTTCATATAATTCTTTTCAACTTGTTAGAAGCCTGCAGTGAGCCATAATCCCTGTTAGTGTCCAGCCAGCTCCCTGCTGGAATGTGGCTGTCAGAAACACAGAAAGGACTATCTCTGTTATTTACTGTCTGTTATTGGAATATGGTGCCCTGCATAACCACCTTGAGTGTATCTACACCTACCTTAAATATACCACCTTGAGTCTGTATCTGCCTAGAGCATGAGGACTCTGATAGATTGTGTAAGTATTTAACTCTGTGCCCCTTCCCACTCAGGATATTTAATGAAATGGGAGACATTTCTCAAATTTGTAAAGGGATACATGCTGAGTTGCCATCTTTGTTTGTAAGGTTTAAAAGGTGCACCATTGGGTTTGGCTTTCCTTTTGGCCAAGTTTAAGATCAGCAACCGAGATTTCTCTATCAGCAGCAAACCAGCACAAATCTCAGCTGCATGGACACAAACCCATTCCTGTTCCTATGTTTCTGTACATGCTGGAGCCTGCGTTCTTGTGAGGCCAGCAAAGAGCATCTGCAGCTGCTGGGGTTTGTCACAGCCTGCAGGGTTTAGCACAGTTCTACCTGAGCTGCTGCCTTCTGCACTGCCTGCTGGCAATGTTCCAACAACATCACTTTATGAAGTGACTTTATCAGGCCAGCTAATTTCTGTGTTTAAAGATGTCATTTTCCTGTTCGTCTCCCCACACGTGATAATTGCTGAGAAGCTTCATCCTGAACAATTCACACTCTACAAGCCTTTGAACTAAACTAAAGGAGGCAGATCATCCAGATAGGGCACGCTCTGTGAGACTTGACACACGCAGTCATACGTGGATGGGACTAGAAATAAGCGTGGAACTGAAATTTTCCCCCTGCAGGAATGTGTCTCTTGCATCTTAGCTCCTTAGGAGATGAACAGACTAACCATGGAATTGCCCAGTGACAAAGTTTATTGAAATCTATTGCTCTGATTCCTGCTTGAAGAAAGCCAGTGACACACAAAACATCCAAATGAGATCTGTATTTGGGATTCCCTTTTGTGTTATACCATACAATCATTACAGTATATGTTCCTTTAGCTCTCTTTTACTCTCTTTAGAGATAGCTCAAGATACGTGTTTAAGATCAGTGGTAAGAGAGCTGCCTTTCTCAATTATTTCTTCCACAGAAGATGGAACCTGCCCAGTCACAGGTTTGAAAGGAAACTAAAATTAAAAAATACCTCCTCTCCTGGTGAACTACTCAGGAGCAAGCCAAGCCTGTTATTTCTTTGGCATCTTTCCACTGCATGTAAGGGTCCTCAGCAGAAATATCATCAAGGTGTGTCTTCCTGTATCTCACTGAGCAAGTGCTGCAGTCTGAGGACATTTACAACCACACAGTAAAACTCCTTTGCAGAGAAGGGGTGGGCTATGCATCAAGAAACTGCGCTCAGGCAGGATCAGCAGGACAAATGGTAACCCATAACAACGTCCTCAAAGAATCCTGGAGCTCCCACACAACAGAAAACCCGAGAAATTATTGACTGAAACTGATCTGAAGACAGAACAGCAAACAAAAGGAGCTGCTGTTTTAATTTTTAAGGTAAAGTAAGAGAACTGGTTATGTTCACATTCCAGTTCTGAGCAGATAAAACCTCTAGGTTTAAAATAAGCAGGTATTTTTTGGGTTATGGACCTGCCCTGTGGTGCCGTTTGTTAGGGCAAATCTGACCTTGATTCCATGCCATGGAAGGGAAGGGTCTTGCTGCAGAAGAGAATATATGATCAACACCTTTTGCTGCCACACACCATTAAAATAGAAAAGCCTAATTGATTTAAATTAGCTTAACAACTGGGGTTTTTTTGTTAAATTATACTGCTACATCCCTTCTTGGACTACTGTGCCATCCTCACTACTTCTTTAATCAGTACAGAAGTGATTTCTTTTGCAGAGAGCACGGCTGCCCTCGAAAAGCACGTGAGCCCACTTTACCACCCCTTTAATATTGACTAATGAAGCCTGTGTGCTTTGGATTTGTATTCTCCATCTCCTAAGCATGGCCCTCAACCCTGTAATGATCTCCTCCCGCAGCCTCCTCCCCCGTGGTGCCTCCAGGCAGGAGCCAGCTGGGAGCAGGGTGAAGGGATGGATGTTCTCAATGGCCAGCCATGTGTGTGTGTGCTACAGCCAAAGAAAACAGAGCACAGATCAATTCTCCCTGCCTTCCCCTGGCTGGGAGCTCTGCTTTGGGCTCTTTTCCCCTCTACCCGGCTGTGGATGTTAATTAAGCTCCTATAAATCTACAAAATCTTTGAGACTTCTTTTCCTCTGTCAAATTTGCTTGAAAGTGGTCAATAAATTGAAAAGTCACTGGATAGGAACTACAGCTCAGCTAAGCAGATGGATGCACTCCTATTTCAGCTCTTCCTTGAAGGCCCAAACAAACACATTTTGTCAGAATGGCAAGAGTCTGGATGCAGAGATGTCCTTGCACTAAACGCTACACAGAAGTGGAATTTTTTGGCACATGCCGTTCTTTTGGATTCTGGGAGACCGACCTGCTAGAAATTCTCAAGTGACCAGCAGCAAGCAAGCCTCTCGTGACTAGCTGACGTGTCTGCTGGATGTTTAATAGATACACTTTATTGGCTCCTTAATCTACTTTGATACTTACCCCCAAAGACAAGTCATCTTAAGAAAAAAGTGAAGTGCTGCTTTTATAACAATGCAAAAGGAAATACCAGCCTTTGCCATGGTCCTCGTTAATGAAACTGTTGAAAACTTCTGATTATGCTTTCCCTCTTGCTCATTTTTCCCCTCTCACTGTGTATTTGTGGGTCCAAGCTAAAAATTTAATCTTATGTTTCACATGGAATAATAGAAAAGCAAAGACAAGAAAGCAGTGAGAAAAACAAGTTGAAATGTGCTCGGAGCATAAACACTTCATAAAAACTTTGATAGGTTGGTAACATCTTTTACAAAGCAAAATGCAAAGAGTATCTCAGGTTATGCTAAGTTTGAAATATATACCAGCAATTTTATTGATCGTGTGATTACTTTAAACTTGTGCAATTTAAGCATCAACACTAAACACTACAGGTAAGGTTAATATTACAAAATCTATACAAAATCTGAAGGCAACCCCCCTAAATTCCCTCTGTTATATCCTACAGAACAGGCAAATTATTTCTATCAAATACAGAACAAACTTTGCTTGACATTGTTGATGGGACTCCTGCTTTGTTATGAATGTTTGCCTGAAATTTCTCCTTCCCTTTTCACTTCTGCTTCACTCCACACCCTGCTCATCTTACCTTCAACTACCTTACTCTGTCCCCCTTTCCTTTGTTATTCTATTTGGTTCTCCTTTCCAAAATAAATCCACTTGCATATGCCCAGCTTCACAAAGCTGCCTGTCTGACACAACCCCTTCTCTCACTCTGTTTTCATCTCAGTCCTTCTCCTGGTCTGAAACAAGAAAGTTTCTCACTCCAGTGTATCCATGAACCCTGACTGGCAAGATCTCATATAGGAATTTGCACACAAGATGCATCCTGCTGCAAAATCTTAAAAGCTAGTCATGATCCCCTGGCTCAACAAAATCATTTGTGAGCCATCTGCTCACGTGTCTCTACACACACCTTTCCTAGCTGCAGTGATTGGGAAGCCTTCCAGTCTTTGTCTATTGTGACTGTGTTGTCACAATAAATATAGTAAAAGCATTCTTTCATCCAGCAATTTTTAACTTTGGAAAGTGTATGCCAGTGTTTTGACCACAGACCTTTTATTGTTACATATTTTTATTGTTACATGACTCACTGCAGCTTCAAAGAGTCGTTAGCAGCAATCCCCCCACCCCTCTATACATGCTGTTCTTGGCAAAAAAAGGAGTTATGTACAGATACAAATTCCTAGATGCTAAAGTGATGTGAGCTGCTCAGTATCATCTCAGCACAGACTGTCTGGGACTGCCCAGAACCCAGCTCTGGCTGTATACACCAATGGATCTGTGTCTACATGATATAAACACTGTTGATAGCAACTTTAAAAAAACACACACAACCAAACCTCAGGACTATTCGCGCTCGTTCTGAAATTCATTTTAAAAGAGAAAGAGACCCAGTATTATTCTTTTTGTGCCTCGCTTTCATCTCCGAATCCAGGCAAAATCCTGCACGGTAACTACTGGAGGGAAGAGTCGAAAGGGCATTTCCTTTGACAACCAGCAGAGCTCAGCTACCCCAAACTAAATAAAAGTTCAGAATTTTTCCTGTCTGGCCAATTATTAGGTTTGACAAGCACCTAGAAGCGCCCTGGCTCGGCAGCCACACAAACACAGCCATCACATTCCTGTCTGTCCACACCGACTGCGTGTGGTCTGCGCACGCGGGATTCCTGTCCATCCTCACTGCCCCTGCCACAGAGAGAGGATTCCTGCCCAGCACACAGGGCACACGTGCAGCTCAGAGCTGGGCAGATGATTCCTGTCCCTTCCTCTGCTCCTGCACATGCTGCACAACCAAGGAGAACCACAAGAAACCAACTCTTCCCTTTTTTTCCCTTGTTATTCCTGCAGGGGTTGACTTTTCCTATTAAATCTGCATCAAAGCATAGGCACTGAGCTGGAGAGACTGAAAAAACATTCGGTTTTTGCGCCAAAATCATTCTTACCAAGGAAAGAAATTCTCTTATTCTCTAGGAAATTCGTGGCACAGTGTGTAGGGATGTGCCAGCTTGGCCAGATCAATTTCTCTAAGGTGTCTGCTCCCAGTACTCCTGTCTTTGCCTGCTCTACTCCTCATCTGTTGTCCTTCTGTGATTTACATTATATGATGCCATTACATATGAGTAGAGGCCCACCCAATGGGCACCATAAAGCTTACAAAAAAAATCTTAGAGAATTCTCTCTGCTACAGGACCACTAAAAGAAAAAGATCTGTGGAGCAAGATGAGAAAAAAGGCAGTCGTACCTCTGGTGAGTTTTTCTTAACAATCCTTTTACTGCTAAGTCATTAAACTTAAGATAGGTGATTCCACTTGTTAAAGAGCCCTGACAAAGCAGAGGAAGAAACAGAAAAGAATGAATAGAAGGACAAGAGCAACCTTGACTGATTGATTTGCAATTAGAAGACCCAGGAGGAAACAAGGAAGCCTTCATATTTGTAAGCACACTTTACATCACAAACCAGCTTAGTGGCTGACAATGGAGAAGGACTAGCTGGTTTTGGTAATCAGGAAAGGGGAAAGAAAACAATCTGATAGTGCTGAAAAGGTCTAGGAAAATAAGGAATTGGTCTTAGTCTGCACTTCCCAGTCTGTGGGTCCTTCCCTCCAAATCTGTGAATGTTTCATTTTTCAGTGCAGAAGAACCTACATCTTGCATGCCTCCAAATGAGATAGAGCAGACACTTCAAAGATGACTGAAGATCTGTATATATAAGTAAATATATTTCCCCTTAGGGGAAAAAAAAAAAAAAAAAAAAAAAGGCAGGGAAAAACTAAGATGAGAAGGTGCAGTCCTTAATACTTGCAGAGAGCAAATAAACTCGTGCAGGCTTCCAAGTTTTAAACAACCTGTGAATGTGTGTGTTCTTAAGGATCACGATATTGCTTTTATTATTTTTTCAGCACCATTACTGTCAGCAGCTGGCAGAGTTTGGGTTGCTAGCTGTAATAAAGGAGGCGAAGCCAAGGGTGCATCTACTGGTGTTTAGGGGACGGAGGACTGGCTTGGTGTCATAAATTATGGTAATGTTTCACTTTCAGATGAAAACAGGGAGAAGAGTGACTTCTGAACTATTAAAAGGATTAAGAGTGGAAGAACGGTGAAACAGAATGTTTAAAAACATGAAGTTTCCCACCCCAAACAAAAATCCACTGTAAAACCAAGAGATACCTAGGTTGTTCAAATCCTGAGGAAAAACTTGCCTGGAGTCAGCCGTGAGACCTCCATTTACTTTTTGTTTACTCAGCTACAGGAAATATTTGTGTTCACACTAAGGCAGACAGGCATCAGTGGTAAACAAATAGAAAGAGAACAAAGGACTGGGTTCTGTGACTGTAAAACTGTACTCAAATAAAGAGAACAAAAGCTCCAATAAAATGGGTACCCCTTAACCAGGGCTGTATTGAACATAAAAGGCCACTGCTTCCTCCAGACACCAGTCCTGGGACGAGAGTTTAACACAGATTTGGGGAGTAGAGCTTTACAAAAGTTGAGAGACTAACATACACCTATACTATTGATAATCTACAATTTTACAACATTGTAAATTGTAAAAATAAATGAGTTGCATATGAAATTGAGGGTACATAATCAGCAAATATTTCTTATACCCACATGATAAATGTTTGATTATGCCAGGTAAAATCAGACAGCAATCTTCTGATAGCCGAGTATGAGACTTACTTTGTCCTCATGCAAAATCCTGGACCAATCCCTAAGAGCACTTCTTGCTACTGCAAAGACTCCAAACCTTTGGTACCACGCTCGAGGCCAAAAAGGGCACACAGAAACGGTGCCTTTGTCTTGTGTTCCATCCAGGTGAGCTCAGGGACAGCTGAACACAAGTGCCCTCAAGGTGATCTGCCAAAATCACTAACTCACCTCTGACAGCACCGCCTCCAGCCTCCCATTCAGGGGGGCACTGGAAGCACAAGCTCCACCTGTATCAACCTTCTCATCTTGGACCTTTTGGAGCTGGCAGCTCCAGACTCCTCACAGCTTCCAAGGCAGGAGACAGCAGAAAAATCTCCATCCCCTCCCTGCATTCACAAATGTCAAGTGGCAAAGACGTGAGCTCTAGGGAAAATCTGCACACCTTTTCTTTGGTCGTGAGAATTTCTTCATCTTAGAAAAGGGCAGTAGAAAACAGCATGTGCTTATTAAGGAGCAAATGTATCATTTGTTCTGCATCTAAACATGAATAGTAATTTTTTTAACATTTGGATTCTTCAGAACATAACACCCTGTCTTTAACAGAACTGAGGGCAATCTGCAGCCACCAGCACCCTTCCATTTGCAGAATTTCTAATTTCATAAATCTGTGTCTCACTTTGACAAACATGCTACACTGTCCTATCAATTTCCACAACGTGGTATGTAAATTAATGAAGAATATTATCAAGAAACTACTCCTTAATGACAGCATCTTAGATTTCCAACCGCAAGATAAAACCAATATCTTCCCCTGCCTTACCCATTCATTATCTGAGATACGGTGTACTGGACTCAGACCAATCTGACAGTTTCAAAAAGGGAAATTATTTTCAGAATTTAATGAGCTTAATACAGTGGATGAGAAAAAAAATCTGCAGACAGAGATATTTCAGTGCATAAGCTCAAATATACCTGAGAACATCAACAGTTCACTCTTTACTGAAGCTCATTCCATGCAGTTAAGACTAAATTTTTTCCATTATCAATTTTTAAGATGGTGGGGATTAAAATTCTCTTTGGCAGACTATGCATTTCTCTCTTTTCAAGAAAAAAAACCCCAGTGATTTATAATGTTACTCCCAAAATAACACAGCAAAATCACAAATATGCAATATATTCTATCACATAGATCATTAATTTTCATGACATGTTCTAGGTGCACAATTCTTTCCATCATTCATTCTTCCTTCAAGTAAAGAACACATCACTAACACATTAAGTCATGCAATTGTTAATCTGTAATCTAATTGAAACCTTCTACATATTTAGTTTATGAACCCAATCAGTCACCTCATATCTCTGACTTCACCTTCTCCGTACATGTTTTTGGAACACACCTTGAATCATCTATCACCTCACCAGTTGGAGATTTTACACAAATTAAGACCAACATTAAAGCTGGAAAATGCCTTTCAGCTTTCTGCCACTAATTTTAAATTATTATCACTGTGTGAATTGTTTTTTATATAGGATAGTTGTTCATGTCACAGATTCATCAGGCTTCTCATCCAAAGACAAGTAACCACAAATGAAGTTTTACTTTATAGCTTAGAATGAAACTATTCAGGGTGTTGCATGTTCCCTGAGGAATAATACCATTAAATACAGGAGGAGATAAGCATAATGTACCAAGTTAGCACATTCTGAATGAAGATTTGGTAAGGGGACATGTGTGTCTCCTAGACAATTGTCAGCAAAAACAGCCCAGATGAACAAGAACCATCCAGTACAGGAAAACCTGCATCCAATCAATGACACACCTGTAAGGATGCTTACACACCCATCTTCACTGAGTTCAAGCAAGTAATTCAAAATCTTCCTGAATCTGAAATTTTGGTATGAAATTTGTTTCTTCACAAAAAAAAAAAAAAAAAAAAAAAAACCACACAAAAAAAAACACCAAAACAAAACAAAACAAAAAAAAAAAAAAACAAAAAAAACAAAAAAACCCAAAAAACAAAAACAAAAAAAAAAAACACCACCACAACCACCAAAAAAACCACCCAACACAAGAAACCCCAAAAGATATTTGTGGATTTATCTCATCAAGACTTTTAATGTGTTTAAGTGGAATTCTCCCTGTCACAAACTCCTCAAAGTTCCCTAAACAATGGGTCTAAACGATACAATTTAAATGTAATCACAAACTCACTGTATTTTCTGGTCACCCTTCAGACATCATCAATTCAAACACCAAGAGTGACGCCAAACCAGCCCAGCCACACGGAGCTGTGGTTGGAAAGTCTCAAATATTTTACCCCTGAGGCACATCCTGCCCCCGGACAGCAATCAGGAGCAGTGCCTGGGGCCCCCCCAGCTACCCCCCAAAGCAGGGAAGTTAAGCAAAGGAAGATGGACCCATAATTGCATTCCTTGAACGAACAACCAAGGGCAATCCTGAGCTGTTCTAAACCACATTCTGACATTCTGCATCTCTCATGACTCGTCAGCTGGGACAAAGGTTGTCAGGAGCTAGGTTCAACATAATGCTTGGAGCAAAGAGACAGCACGAATCCCATAAATACTCTGTGAATGTATGTATCACAGAGAGCTGCTCTAACATGTTCTCCTTATTTCACTGTGTATCAAACCAGGGTTTGGGCCGCAGTAACCACAGGAAACCAGCCCAGGGCACAACTGTGATGTCAAATGACTGTTTTTACACTGCACCAATGTCCAGCAGTACTACTCACAGACCAAGGAATGATTATTTTCCAGGCCCAAATTAGATCTTCTAGAGCAGTGAGGAAGCTCAAGCGCAGCGAGCATCCTCATCTCTTTAACAGTGCAACAAGGCTGGTTCTCCCAGGGCAACCTTTCCTGATATCCAGCACCATCCATGTCAGGAATGGGATGCAGGGTCTCTCAACAGCTCACCTAGACTTGTCTAGCAATCCTGATTTTCTAGAGAGGCAACCTTGTTTAAATAACTTCCTGTAGGAGTTCATAAACCTTGAATGGGAGCTAGTGTATATGGGGCATTAAATGCTGTTGGCAATTATCCAATTAATTGAAATTTATTTGTGTGACTTTTTAGTCAATTAAAAAGCTGTGAAACTAGAATATGAAAATCCTAATATATTAAATAAATGGAGGAATATTTCTAACGGAATGAAACAGGTTTTTGAAATCTGAGTTTAAGCTTGGGAAATATATAGTCCTTACAGTAGTTTTAAAAATGTTACAAATGTCTAGAAAGAAAGGGCACCCAGTACTGTACTGCCACCGGAGTTGCACAACACCCCCATAAATCTTACAGCCCTCTCTCTCTGAGGCAGAGCAGCAAACCTCCCCAGCTATTCCCAAAAGCCGTGGCGTGGCTGAGGGCACTAAGAGAAGGCAGCCAGGGCTGCTGGCAGCAGCTCCAAGGGGCACAAAGCAGAGGCTCTCCCACCTGGCACCCTGCAGCCAGGGCTGCCTGGAACACACACTTGCATTCAGTCATGCAACAGGCAAAGGGTGGAGGGAAGGGAGGAGGGAGAGGGGAAGGAGTGTAAGTGATGCCAGGAAAGATGAAATGCTGCCCCAGCAAAGACTGCTGACGCTGCACCCGGCGCTCTAACTGCGCTATAGATGATTAAAAATGATGGGGAAAAAGTCTGGAAGGCATGGCAGGGAGAAGGTGCTTTCTTCTCCTCTGGGAGGGCTCCTGGTGCTGTGCTCCAGGAAGCAGCGCTCCAGGAAATGCCAAAGCCTTGCTTTCTGTGCCTGCTCTCAGGGCGCTGGGCTCTGCTCCCTTGGCAGGAACAATTACTGAGGAGCAAAGCCTGGCTAAACAAGCACTGCTGTGATTGATTCTCTGGGTGCATTACAGGCTTCCACAAAAGCCACGGTGCTTAAGTTTGACAGCTGGCAATGCTTGATGAGAGCCAATTAGGGGATATATATTCACTTCAGCCAGAAGTTTCTTCTGTTTCAGGTCCAGCAGCTTCCTGTGCAGGAAGTGTACAGACTGATTTCCCCCTGCTCACATCTGTGCCAGCTACACTGCAGCACAGCTAAGACTAGGAGAACCACAAATCTTGGCACCTTTGTGTATTAAAGTAACTGAAAAGCTGCAAGTGACCCTCCAGACACCGGTGGTACAAGAACATGAAAAAAGGTGACTTTGCTTTGACTCTGCAGGGGATAGGTGAGGCTGAGACTGCACTGTGTTTTAACAAGTCCACTGCAAGGGACGATAGTCCTTGAAATGCTTCACTATTCCTTGGAAAATGTCTGGCAAAGTGCTCCTGCTTCAAACTGGTGAACCTGATGTTCAGAGAGCACCAGAACTCAGAGTACCTTCTGTTCTGCCCAGCTCAGGAAGGAACCACTGGCACGGCACCTTCCAGCTCCTCTGCCTGTTCTCAACTCTGTTATAACAAAAGTTTTCTCTCCCCACTTTTACATCTACTTGCACTCTATGTGTACTGTGGTAAGGAGATCAATAAACAAAGGTGGATCCAAGTGCCCTGTATCTCATTGCTCATTACAAGTGTTAACTTCTCTTCCTCAGCTATAAAGAAGCCAGCACCAGCACACTCAGAACTTACAAACTCATTCCTAGACCTCCTAACTTCCCTTCTGACAGTGGTTTGAGAGATGCCTCCCCTCACTGACCTCCAGACTGCTGGAACCTTGCAGAGAACAAGAGGGGTTCTGTCACAAACCAGCACCACATTCAGCAATCACCTGCAGTGATTGGATCCATGTCACCTGAAGAAGAAACCCTCATGCTAACAGGGCAATAATCACTCTCATCAGATGTGGTTTCAAGCCAGGGCAGCTAAGGTGAAGCAAAACCGCACGCCCTGACAATTTGTATTATTTCACCGGGCAGGGTGGTAACTAAAACTGCCACGAGCGTGCTCATGCTGATACAGCTCCACAGCAGCAAGAGGAAAACATCTGCCTGTCAGGCTCCTCTGACCTGTTTTACATTCTCTTGTTATAAACAGAAATGACTCCGGCCATTGGAACTTCAGCTTGGAAAAGTTCGCAGCAGAGGAGTGTCAGGTGTCAGTGCGCAGGGTTTCCAGGGAAACAAGTAACAGTGGAAAAATATCATTTTGGGGGTGAGAAGCTACTCTGGAATCTACAATTCTGTCCTTTTTCTCATGATCCCATGAACCACATTACTTGGGAAACCAGTCTTTGCAGTACCTTGGCCTCATAAAGAAAGCCAGTCAAAATCTCATAGGGAAGAGGCACAAAGCAGCACAGAAAAAACAGCTTTGGATCTTGCTTGCTCAGATGAAACATATTCAATATTGCATAATTCCTGATAATTACTAATAAAGCATAATTAAAAGAAAATAAATAAATATAAATAAATAATCAAAATAAAAATACTAGCAATTCTTACCAGTCAATTATCAGTTATTTGACCATTGCCAAATAATTCCTCTCCATTCGTGGGAATGTTAAATAACAGCCCCTCAAATTCACGCTGGCCCACAGAGGAAGGCGCAGCCTTGGTGAGGATGTAGAAGCAGAAGGGAACAACAGGTATTGAAGCTTCCTCTGGATGGCAAAGCTGACTATAAAACCCACACTTACAATAGCACGGGGCTTCTTATCTCCCTTTAATAAATCAGAGAGGAGCTCTTCTTGAGTGAACTGCAAGGCTGCCTACAGTAAGAACGTGACAGGTGGATTTTTTTTATTTCTATGCCCCTAATAGAAAAAAATAATAATGAGCTTAAATTGCAGTAAGGGATGTTACATATAATGATAAGCACACAGATAAGGTATAAAAAAGACTTCCAGGACTGAAGGTCTCCTTCACTTAAAGCCTTTAAGAATAGATTCCAGGTCTAACTGGATGAACCAACTCAGCTGCAGAGAGCTCTCTCCTGAGGCCACACTGTTCACTATTTCTCATTAACAGTTTGCACAATAAAAGAATATGTCTGTTTAAATACATGGAGAAAGCTTAAGCTGGGTGGCTCCCTGAGCACGCTGAAGTATAGAATAAAAACTCAACATGTTCTTAAAAGACCGAGGAACTGATCTGAAAATAACTTTTCTTTAGGCATAGGCAGCATAATAAAACGTATATAGTATTAATCTAACCTGAAGTCACATGACTTCAAATGAACATGTTGAGATCCTGTCATCAGTAACAGTGAGTCAAGCTAATTCCTGGTCACTTCTGCCATCATAATAATAATAATAATAATACAAGTGAATATGGCTATTAACAAACAATTAATCTGAATAATACTCCAAGCTGTCAGAAAACACTAACACTCTTCAGAGCCTCCTAAAAACTTTAACACTTTTACTTCACATTGCTGGCATGGCAGAGACAGTGGGGCTGGTCAGGTCAGGCACCCACTGTGCCACGCACTGCACACATACAGAAAGTGCCAGTCTTTGCTACAAACAGCTCCTAGCAGAAAATCCCAGCTCTCTAGGACTCCAAGCCCCCAGACAGGAAAACCTCAGCCCTTCAGATGTGCCTTCCCTTCACCACTCCCAACTGTGGAGTGCTGCTTTGCTGTGTTACAGTAAATAGAAGCTGCTATTAAAACTCAGCTTGACGAGGAGAGGGCTGAACGGCAAGCAGGCTGTTTCCTAACAGCTGAGCAGGGGCTGAGCTCCATCCATGGGGCAGCCTGAGCTCCCTGGGTCCCTGGCAGCCCCGTGACACCCAGCAGGGCTCTCCCCACACCACATCTGGACCCCGTTACACAACTGCAGCAGCCTCTGAGCCCCCTGCAGAGCCACAGTGCCCTGGGAGGCATAAATTGGGACCACACTGGCTGGTGACCCTCGCCCTGCAATGGCCCTGCCTGTCTGATGACAGAGGAAATCCCTCATCCAAACTGACAACCAATATGGAACAGGCAGCTGCATTTACTGCAGAGCCTGCCCAATGCCGAGCGCCTCGTGAGGAAATGGGCTCTCATACTGAGGCACATTCCTGCAATTCAGAGCCTAGAAACTCCAAATTAAAACAACATTGATGCCATATCCTCTTTCCAAAATGCTTCTCTTCATCCAAACTTTAATGCACATACTTAGAGAAATTAAAGAAGCGAAATGTCTCTGGCAGGGCTCCTTCCCTCTCCTGCGCAGCCGTACCCTTCCCCTGTGAGCCACCAGGAACGTGAAGTGCTGGCAGAGGAGAGAGCACAGGGAATGACAGCAGAGCCCTCCACGTTCTGGGCACATTCCCCTTGATGAACCTCTGCGTCTCCACTGATATTTTAAGATAAATAAAAATCACAGGAAATTGTTGAACTGAGTTTTTGTTGTGTGAGTGTTGTACCTTCCTGCACTGTAAGAAAGGTCAATTAACAGCAAGTCAGGCAATGGTAACCAGCACCAGCAAGGAAAAGCCATGATCCAAATCCTGTTCTACAGGCTTGGATCCATTCACACACTGAGAAAGGTTAATTAAGAGCAAATGAGACAATGGTAACCAGCACCAGCAAGGAAAAGCCATGATCCAAATCCTGTTCTACAGGCTTGGATCCATCCACACTCTGAGAAAGGTCAATTAACAGCAAGTCAGGCAATGGTAACCAGCACCAGCAAGGAAAAGTCACAACCCAAACCCTGTTCTACAGGCTTGGATCCATCCACACTCACTACTGCAGCACAGCCAGGAAACTGCTTTCCTAAAGCCTCTGTCAGAAGCTCTTCCCAGGCTCGGTGAGATGCAGCAGTGCTGGTAGCACAGCATGCACAGCTCTTCCCACAAACACCCGTCCCACGCTGCTCAGCGTTTCTGCGGGCATCCCACGCACACGGAAACGGGAATCTCTTACTCAGGCGTCTGACCGCCAGCTGGAAGAGCTGCTGTCCCACCACAAAGCCCAGGCACGTCCCAGGAATGGGATGAACTGAAATACCAAACACTTATCAGGGAGCTCAACAGCTCTGAAACACCAACGACTGAGGCCAGGATCCCAGCTCTGAATCTGAAGGGTTGAATAAACTCTTTGGGTTCCACAACTGCTTCTCAAACTCTTCCAGAATATCTCGATTTGTGGCATCACCTGCCTTCCTTGAACAGCTGCGTTCAATGCATCTGCAAGTCAGGAAGTTTTTCCGTGCTCAATTTCTAACACACATTTGAGAATTCCAGCTAAACTTGTAGGAAGTTCCTGAAAGGTGACACGGTTCTGGGGAGCGGGCAGACACAGACAGACCCTTGTTCTCAAGATGCAGAAAAGGGTCCATGTAGAGAAGGCTTAAACTGAGGAAACAGCAGAGTTGCTCTGTTGGAATATATGAGGCTGGTGACCTGGAACAACTGAAGAGGAGTGCAAGGGCCAAGGACACAGAATATTTGCAAAGCATGTAGAAAAATGAGATTCCCCTTGACTACATCAGTAATGAGGATCCTGTAAAATCTCACAGCCATCTCTTCTGACCCATCTCCTATTTCTGGAGCTGTCAAAGTCGGTGTGATTTGAATTTATTCAGAAAAAGAACATACCAAAACTACTGGCACTGAAAAAACAATAAGTGGAATTTTAGATTCTCTGTAACTCATAGAGGTGGTGAGTAATACTCTCCTATAATAAGCAACGAGGAGTTTTTCTACTGATGTGTTGAAAGCTGCACACAAAAAAAAAATGGATACAAGATGACACATCCTTAAAACACAGGACAGAATTTAGGGAGGATGTGTACAATCTCTGGTCACATAAATATTTCTCAGGTATGTTTTAAATATAGTTTAGATTGTTTATATGTAAACATTTATTCTGCCTTGGGGATTGTGGATGCACTGAAGAATACCTGTGATTTTATACTTATACTACCATAAAACTTTTATTTATACTACTCATAGCACAGATGTGCTGAAGAGATTACTTTCTGCTTTCCTCGTTATTTTTAAGATTAAAATCTTAAACAATCTTAAACACTGACAAGTCTTTATAGCTGATGGCAGTTTTGGAACCAGAATATATGAGAATATGTTCAAAGGCATTTCAATAGTCCAATGAATTATTTGAAAAAGGACTATTGCTCCAACCTCACATCATAATTGGTCTCACTACATCCCAAGAACAATTTCAAATTCATCTCCTTTGCAATTTTCGTTTATTTGGGAAAATAGGTCTCCCACACATACACAGAAAAGCACTTAGAACTGGCATCCTTAAGGGAAATGGCCATGTCTTTTTAGGAAGAGTTTATGATACTGTAAGACTCACCAGCACTGAAAGATAACGACAGGAACCACAACAATGTTTAAAAAAATTATTTACCTGAAACCTAAGTCATTACAGATAAGCACAACATTAATATGTTAATTAAGTATACACACATTTTCAGCAGAAAAAACCTCACCACAAAATACTAGAGATTGCTCCAGTTACTCACAAAAGATAATCAGAAGGAAACTGGGAAGGGCAAGGAGCATGAAAGCACCCGAATTTAAGCTTAGGACAACAAGAACTAAGAAGAAGCGTCAATTACTCTTGGAGTGAGTGGTACCATAAATTACAGCTGCTCCATCAACAGTTACAGAAACAAAACAAGTACTTGACATTGCTGTGAGCACTTCTGATTCCTGGTTTAGCAGATCACCTGAGCAGGGACACTAATTACAACTCAAAAGTAAATACTACAGGACTGTAATCTATACTTCTTGCTCATTCTGAAGCTGGTACATAAAACCCCCCAAAATACTGTTCTTAAATTAAACCATAAATAATCATCTGAAACAACACGGCCAATAACCTGCTTGTGTTTGCTAAGGAAGAAGCACAGAAATCCCTTATCACAATGCCCTGGTTTTGTCTTACATTCTCTTGACAGCAGCAGGAATCATCTGGCTGACAGATGAAATGTTGCACATAAAACTTTATGAAGATGGAAATGGTGGCACTGAAGAAGTTGATACTGCATTGGCAGCAGCATTTGTGCTATTACGAGGAATGTGGCAAGGGAATAACTCAGGAAAACCCACCAGAAGTGCTGAAGTGAAAAATCTACGCAGATTGTTTCAGATCCTAAATCTCTTGTTGCCAGGGATGCCTTTTGCTTCCTCTGAGTTTTACTGGCAATATACTTTTCACATTGCATTCAGTACTGAAACATAATATTAAATGCTTGAACAGAAACACGTTTTTCTAATTGTTCTGCCAACACAGAAAGATCTTAGAAACAGGAGAGGCCAGAGAGAGGAAGGGACCGATCTCCCCACAAGCACGAGACCTCCCAGAGTCTGTTCTAGAAGCTGGCACGTGGTGCTCCTGCTGCAGTCAGAACTCACAGGAGACACTGTGTGGTGCAACATTCAGAGCTGAGCTCTACACCTAGGAGAGGTTTCTTCCAAACAGGCTTCTTCCCCAACAAGGAAACACAAACTCCCAAGAGAAGTATCACCACTTTTCCCTGAATCTGTGACTGTTTGTGCCTGTAGAGGACAATAACCAAAGTCCTCTTCATTCCCAACCTCCTGGACATCCGATCACACATTTACTGCCCGGGCAGTGACACAAAGAAACTTCGCTCAACGCTGAGTCCAGCAGTTGGAAATTGTTATTTACGCACTTTCTGTCCTAGCATACGACAGGGTTATACATTATTAGTTCCATAACTCAAGATAATAATCCCACACCAGACTATTAACTGCATTTTTCCTAGCCCTGCAGTACCCACCTGCTGCTTGAGCTGTTGCACAAGACGATCTTTCTCTCGTTTCAGCGCAGCCACTTCATCCTGAGTCTTCTTCTTGGAGGATGAAAGCTCTAGCAGAGCAATATTGGCATCTTTTTCACTAATGGCAGCAAGAAGGGCTTCTTGTCTGAAAAAAAACCCAAACAAATTACATTATTATCCTGCAGAACTTAAAATCCTCTACAAAGATTTGAACATACCATCAGTGCTGTATCGGTGTGCAAGTCTGAAAAGCAGTAATAAATATTTTTGTCTGGGCTACATGTCTGTTGGTGGAACAGCAAGTCAAGACCCACACACCCCTTCCAAAACAACTGTGCTGTTACCAAATTGCAGTTTACAGGGTAAGAAAAATACATTATGTTCTTCTTCTGCGTTTACCTTCTCAGTTTTTGGTAACTACCATTCATTACTGCTTTGGCTGAACATCTCTCCATACTTTTTCCTTGTAGCAGAAAGCCCTTACAAATAGAATTCAGAAACATTTTATACACACTGGGAAGAAAGGAGATGAAGATAATCACCCTAAATGTAAAAGAGCAGTTCTCAAAGTAAGCCAAAGGATTGATTATGTTAGGGAAAGCAACCTTTTCTGTCCTTCAACCTTAATTCTTGTCTTTAGCTGGGATGTGCAGCAGGATTTCAAAGAAAACCTTGGCCTTATTGCCCAGTAGTGTTGGCTTGTCTCACCTCTCACCACCTTGCAAAGAAGGAATGCAATGAGGTCCTAAACGTGTGGTGGTGTGAAAGATCACATCATGCAGGAGTGATGATGAAAAACAAACCAAATACTTCACATTTCTTATCTACATTTCATCTAAAAATGAAGTTACAAATGCACTTAAAGTTTTGCTGCTGCACTCAGTATCAAGAAGTTCATTGTCAGGATGCCAATTGAAGCCATTGTCTCAAAAATGTGAAAAATCATTAATTTCAAGAGGAAAAGGTGCATTTCAACAGACAAAACTGCTCACCATCTCTGAGAGGACAGTGGACTTACACAGCACACTTTCTGTCGGTGGAACTTCTCCCTGGGTTTACACAGGTGTTTCTTGTACAGTCCAAGAGAGTTAGCTTGCTTTACATGAACTACCAGCATGTCAAAAACCTCAGAGATCCAGTGTAGAGAGCCCTTGGATCCTGCCTAGATCATATCTAGAAAAACATTACTGCTTCCCTTTCAAAATGTAATACCATAAAGTAAAGCAATTTTTTTTAGATATTTAGGATAATCATGAAGTATTCAAAATACATTTCTGTGAATACATTCTGTGCTGTGAAAAATACAAATACTCTGGTGACTTAACGGAGGCAAAGAGTAGAAGAAAGGACAAGGTGCACATCAGATTCCCAGATGCAGTGTCAAGATTGTAGGTGTGGGAACCATGGAGAATGGGCATGTTATTGTTGCCATTTTGTTTCTGCTGCTTTTGCTTTATGGAAAAGTATCCAATTTTGGATGTCTGCCTGAAACATGAAAAATACCAATAGGGTGAAGTGACAGAACATGATCCATGACCTCTGCTTTTTTCCAGCTATCGGTATCCTGGGAAAGACAGGCTGGCTTGGAGCTCTGGTCATTTTCACTTTCTTTAGAGTAATCTGTTTTGATTCTAAAGAAACACTTATTCTTTTAATAGTAAGCCCACAATCCTCGCTGATGGTTCAGGCCCAGAGCCAAGAATATCTCCGTAACTCTATCTATGGAGCCATTACTCTGGAATGGAAATTGGAGGTGCCTCAAACAGCGTGGAAGCCGTACACCTTCTGCAACCAGATCTTTCTTACCCATCTCTGCTTCTTAAGTGAAAACCCCAAGGCCAGGAAAATGAGATATGGATAGCAGCCCATTACTTCTTTTTTTGCTGGAATTTCTCTGCCACCCTGTCTCAGAAAAGAACCTACCAGCCAAAACTTCAGTGCTGTGCTGTGAGATGAAGGCTCTGGGCAAGAGGCGGGGTGAAAGCCGTTGTGGCCTTCTGACTGTTTTGTGGGACTGAAACAAGGTGAAGTTTGAACAAAAGTAGGAAAAATACCCTGTGATAAGCGCATTGCAGCTGCATTTCTTACTTTAGCAAGTTAAATGTAAACTGCTCCATGTGGGAGAATGCAGGTGTCGCTGTCAGCTCTGCTGGAAGGGACACGTCTGTAGTGGCAAGGCATTGCCCTCAGCAGAGCCTGCAACTGCCAAATGATGCCAAGACCATACTACCAAGGAAAAGACAAGGCTGCTGACTGAAGAGCACTCCAAAAGTGACTTGTCTCCCCTCCTGAGAGCTCCGTCCACAGGGAGGCCATGCTGAGACAGGTGATGTGCAAGGAGGAGAATTCTACGGGCTGCTGCCAGCGGTGGTGGCAGCGGGGGAACAAACCTATCCATCAGCCCTGCTGCAGCCAGCCCTGGAGGCTCAGGCACTGCTACAGGCTTTTCTTCAGCAAAATGCCTCTCCTCAGTTCTCAGCACTGGAGGTCCTGAAACGTTCCCATAAGCAGGCAAAACGTGCTGCACAACGCAGGGGTGCGGATCGAGGGCCAGAGCCACTGAACAGACACAGCTCATCGAAGTTCATTCAGGTATTTCAGATGCTGGTACTAGTGTAGCTGTGCCAACATAAACTCAGCACGGGCAAACTGCTCATTGATCTCTCCCCTGGAGCAGGTTCTGCAGCCTGAGCTGAGCTGCACAGCGGCTCACAAGAGGCAAGCAGACTCTGTAACAGATGAACACTACCAGAGGAAACTGAAATGGCAACAGCGCGGAAAAATCTACTGAAAACAGGGTCGAGTTTTACTCCAAACTGGACAAGAATGGGAGATTAGTTTTTTCCTTCTATTTATGCTGAAGCCTTTCACTGAATGTGGATCATGATCAGTACAGACTGGAGTGGTAACAAAACCAGTAAGTAATTCTTAATAGACAATATAATCGCAAGATCAATTTCAATGTTAATTCCTGTGTTTGCCATCTGCAAAAAATAATGCAAAGAAAGATGGGCTTGCCTTTTTAAAATAGATGACTGCAGAATAGTTACAGGCCAGTAGAGCATACAGATTTGACAACATACACAAAAAACAGTGAGCAAATGCTCATCTCCTTCAACTCTTGACTAGAAACATCTGATTTGGGGAAAGCCTTTGTCATCAGCAAATTGAAGCTTTCTGAATGTGCACCTTTCCACTGTCACTGGAAAATGAGATAAAAATACAAACTCTCGGTGAACAGAGTTGTGTGTGGTCACAGAAGTGATGTCCCTTTAATTTTCCACTGTAAGAATGGCCTGACAATGATCAATGTGAATTCCAGGACACGGGAAGCATTACCACTTGTACTGGCCTCCTTTAAAAAGAAGATACTGATAATGTATTTACTTTCCTACACATATTTTCTCTAACATCCCAATTGTCTAGAATCACAGAACTCCTTACCAGGATTGATAAGCAACGCTTTTAAAAGTCCTTTCCCTCAACATGTTTGACAAAGTCACAAGTAGTCCTATCAATATTTTATATTACCTTTCCCATCAATGTTTTAGCCCTTCTTGCGCTGAAGCTGTCCATCTTAATTTTATCACTTTGGCACCAGAGGCAAGAATTGGCAATTCCTAGTCCTGCTCACGTCTCAGCACTGAGCACTCAGAGTTGCAGGGCAGCCGTAGACCGGGTCTGCCAGCATATCTAGAAAAAATCTAACACTTTCCCAGAGAGCTTTCAAACCCGCTCCTCATTTCCTGAGCTATTTTTACTGATAAACAGCTCAGTGAAAACCTGGCTGCTGCCTATCACAGCTGCCAAGCTGACAGTCCACGAGCCTCGAAGAGGAACTTCCCCACGGCGGCACATTTTAGAGGGAGCCGATGTTACGGGAGCTGTGTCCCTGTGAAGGGTGGAATTCTCTTAAAGACAACCTTCCTTGCTTTAGCAGCCTCCAGTGCAGAGCCTGGGTGAGAGACAGCAGTACTTACAGGGCTGACTTTTCTGAGAAGGAACTCCTGACAGGGGTGTTCTTTCCTCCTCTGCAGCTCAACAGCAGCGCAGACACAGCACAAACTCATTTTCCATCCAGGCAACAGAGCCCACCAGAATACATCCAGCACATTTTGAAAACAGGCCTTGTAAGAAAGACAGCTCCAACTGCTTTTCCTGGGACATGGTCAAGGGCAGGCTGAGCCTTAGCTCAGCAGGTGGTTTCACAATCAGCCTAAGCTGACACAAGACAGGCTCCTGGGACAAGAGATGGTGCTGCCCTCCCATTTCCAGGTTCCTGCCCCTCCCTGGTGTTGGCAGCACTGGCTGTGTATCCCTGCAGCCTGGGGAGCCAGTGAAAACCCTGAATAAACACCAGGAACCCAGATCCAAGTGCAGGTCCGTCATCCCTGGAGGAGCTGCAGCAATTCCTGACGCTGTGACAGTGTCAAACCCTTCACTGCCAAAGAATGGAGAATGAATCATGGCACTCACACTGATTTTAACACATCAAACAACCACAATTACTGCAGCAAAACCAATTGTCTTGATGGCTTTGTGAACCTGGCCCGGGCTGAAAGATGGTAGGAAGAAATTTCAGCTTCATCAGTCAAACTTTGACAGCACTACTGCAATCTTACTGTGGCTTCTGAGCACGTGAAAAACTCTCGTCATGATTTATAACACAGCTGGTTTAAGAAAGTTATCCTGTTTTTATACTCAAATCAGACAGAGCATCTACCTCCTTGCTAAATGACTGCCATGTTATTTCTGGGTAGCATCACTCAGCTCACTTCTGCATCTGTCTCAGTTCCGTGCCTGACACTGGCAGGTGATCACACCTGCCTTCCTCTGTGTTTCATCAGCTCACTGGGAAACAAGGCAAAGGTATTAACCTGGTTTGGGGACCATATTCATACATCCCGATCCTCAGGGCACCGTGGTCCCACTTCTTTTCCTGATCTTTTTGTAGCAGTGGCTATCCAATATTTATTATTTGTTTTTATTTCCTTGGGGAGGTCTCATTCAGCACGAGCTTTCACAATTCGCACTTTATTCCTACAATTTCTGCTTCACCTAAATGTCTCCTTCTCTTGACTAATTTTTAAGGCTGCTGCCAATTCCCTTTTGGAAACAGACACACAGCTTTGTAACTTTCTCAAAGTTTCCACCTTCTGTTTGGGTTGCAAAGACCTCATAGTTTTGGACTTTTGATTCAAATAAATGCCCTGCTTCCTCTACATGAACCTCCTGAGTTCTTCTGTCCAATTTACTTGCTACCTAGTAGTGTCCATTTTCACTTTAAAATTGGAAACTTCACTTTCCTAGCATAGTTTTTTATTTGAATGCAGGCTTTATCAATTTGTGATCACTACAGCTGAAGTCAGTTTTGGTGATGATTTCCTCTCTGGAGTCATCACCACTCAGTGCAATCCTGAAGTCTCACACCCATTACATCTTGGTGATCCAGTCATTATTACATTAACAAGTCTGGCAGCTTCTCTGATTTGTATCCAGCAAATAGATGTATCCTACAAAAATACATTTCTCCATTATTACTTACATTTAACACTACATTACACCCAAAATCCATACCAGGATACCATCCACTCTCTTTGTGTAACTTTTATGATCCTTACATTATTTTGACTCAAAGCAACGCTATAATTTATATTATTTTATTTCCTCAAAACCTCCAGTATAATTAATAAACAAGACCATTACTTTTATATTTAGCTTTCCTGAACAACTTGTACCCACATTCCAGCTCTGAATATTAGTCTATTTCTCACCAATTGCTGTTATCCCTGTGACATCCAGTTCCATGTTACATACCAGATGTGTAGAGAGAGCTACTTCATTTTGTTGTTTTACAAACATCTAAACATTCTGCCACATTTCAACAGCTCTTCTTGTCAGAGCTATGGATTGCTTCCATTCTTTATTGTCTGTCTGAATATCGACCTGAATGTGCCTCGCCTCACTTCCTACTCCTCCTTCTCCGAGGGTTCTTTTGTACATTTGTTCAAGCTTCTCTTCCAGAACCACTTAGTCTGATTTCTATAAATATTTTCTTTGAGGTCAGAGCTTTTATAATTTTTTTAAGGATGTTTCTGGGCTTCGGTGGCAGTAACAACAGCAGCACTAATGCTGATCTCTGTTCCATCCTAACCAGAACCGTACCTGTATTTCAGTCTGCTCTGGTTACTGCTGCTGCCCTGGACAGGGATTCACAAAGGAGCACAAGAAATGCCAAGTGTCTGGGTAAGGACAGGAACAGCAGCAGCAGGGGGGAAAGAGGCTGGAAGCAGTTTCATTAAACACTGAGGCATCACTTTGCCTCCTGCTCTTGGTAGCCCCAACAACTGCTGCTCCAGCACTGCCAAAAACAAGTGCTCCTAAGCAAGCAGGAGTTGTTGAAAGGGTTGAGGACAGACATGGAGCAGGTGTCAGGGGCTATGGATAAAATTTGGATATATTTAGTTCTGTAATTGCAGCAGAAGGGGCCTGAGAGGTTTCATTTCATTTCCTTTTTCAGATCCGGGGCTGAAAGCAGGTGTAGCTACTTGCAGTCCCCGAGTGCAGGAGGTTTGTTTGAACGGGCACTACAGCATTTTCTGATGAGTTCTGAAGATCACTTTCCAGATGCTGGAAGCAACTGGCACTCTACAGTTACAGGGAACATCCTACCACCTTCCTTTCTGCTTTTCCCTCCATCCAGTGCCTGCTCTTCCCGAGATGGAACCAGAGCTGCACCCAGTAAAAGGTTTAAGAGACTGAGCGTGTACTCTGCTCCAGAACCAGCTCTGCTGAGCCTGGCCTAAGCCACGCAAACTGACCTCTGACAGCCCTTTACCACATCCCTGCTAAGCACAGCAATGACACACTCCTAGTCAAAGCCTCTCTTCATGTCCAGATCTAAAGAGTCCTACCGAAACAGAGAAGCTCAGCCATCTCAAAGTAAGCCTGATTTGTAAGGAGACACAAGGTAGGTGAAGCTTAAGCAACACCAAGTGAGAGAGCAAGTCATTCATATGAAAAGTTGGAAAAACCTCAAGTTAGCCCATTCTAGCAACCAACACCTTTTCAAATGAGCAAATCTGAAGCTGTGTTCACGCTGCCGTTCTAAACAAAAATCCTGCCTAAACTGCCTTATTGAAGAAATATGATCACAGATAAAACCTACAGATGTAACTCTTAGCATCTTAGAGAAAGTAATAAACCTCCAGTTTCAAGGCTATGAAATAGAAGAAATATAATTAAACCAGCTTGTACCACACCAGAAACTGGCTCCCATAAAACCTGCCTATACCATAGATAAATGAAAATTCCCCCACCTTCTTCTAAGTAATATCTTACTTATTTTGGTAAAGCTGACCTTTAATTGGTTGTTAAGAATTATCATTTGGTATCTACTATTAAGATATGTGGCAAGGTTAATTCTTGCTGAATTTTAGGATGTTTAAATTTTATCTATTTTATATATATAAAAAAGAAAGTAAACAAAAAATAAACTGGCAGAAAATAACTGCGACGCAGGGTGAACATGTGTGACGTAGATAACTTTTAATCCTGAAACTATCCCGAAAAAGTGGGTATTCTGGACATCAATAAAAATTCTGAGCATTTTCTGAAGAGTACAGACTAACTACGGAATTTACAGGAAAATATCAGGATGCTTCACGCAGGAAAAATATTTTAAAAACTGAAAGACCAGCACCAAAGGAAAGTGCTAGATTTTAAAACAACTGCCAAATGCAAAACATGTAAAGAAACAGTGTCAATTGGAATAGAGACGTGGCTTAGTGGAGCTGAGAGTCAGGAGCCTCTCTTCACTCCCGTCACGTGTGACTCCACCAAAAGCACATCACTTAGCCACCCCTGTCAATGCAAAAGCACACCTGGAAACATCTGCAGAACAGTGACATTCCGAGCTGAAAACAGACAGGTCTCTTTCTTTGTGATGTTTATTGTGAGCTGAAAGGAAAAAAGGGGATTACCAAAAACTTGCACGTTTCAAGATGCCTGTTTTTTTGCTAGGAGCACCACGACTGCACGGAGAATTTTCGTTTTTCCACACAGGAGACTACAAGGCCACAAAAAAGGGAATTACCAAAAACTTGCACACTTCAAGATGCCTATTTTTTGCTAGGAGCACCACGACTGCAGGGAGATTTTTCGTTTTTCCACGCAGGAGACTACAAGGAACCGGGAAGGAAGCACCTGAGCAGCAAGAGGATTCCCCAGCAGACCCAGGGCAGAGCGGGCAGGACAAGTGGCACTGGCAGCCCCAGCAGAGCCTCTCTGGATTGATGGCAGCTCCCAGTTGAAGCCCATCTGGCTGCGAAGGGGGAGGCTGGGAAGACCATGCGCCGCTCGCATTTTTGCCATTCCTGCTGCGGTACGGCGCGAATAAATCACGGGGCTGAGGTCACAACAGCCAGCCCATAAAGTGATTCATGGGCCCAGCAGCACATTCCCCCAGGACTATGTACTTTATTACAGTAAACCTCAGAACAAGATACAATTTCCTGTCTCGAGGAGCAGCCCTTAAATCAGGACACCTGGACAGCCCTGCAGCGCTCGCGGAACAATGGGGCTGAGCTCTCCTGGCTGGCCCTGCTGCCTTCACCCAAACAGCACCTCCAGAGAGCCTCCTCCTCCTCCTGCTGCTGCTGCACGTCACTGTGGGGACACCACCGTGCAGGCAACACTCTGATATCATCCTACTCCTCAGCCACAGCTCCCCACCCAAGAAATAAATACTCTCCATATGTGGTTTTTTCGCTCCATTTTAGCTTTTAGGTCCCTTCTGCGCTGTCAAGAATTGAGTCAAAACGTTAAGGGAACAGCGGAACTGAAAGGGAAATCATTGCTTTCCCTGTTTGCAGGCAGATCCTGCACTGGAAGGGTTTTTTTCCTCTTTGCAAGCTGAACAATCTGACACGCAGTTTAGGCTGTAATATGGATGTTCTCACTGCGATCAAGGGCTGTGAGCTGAGTTTTGGGTTTGGCATCTGGAAAGAAGCTGAGGTGGTGACAGAGATGATGGTATTGTTAGACTCCTGAGAAATCTCCCTCCCAGCTACGAGAAACGCTGCTCCTCCACCACAGGTTACGTTTCCAGGAGAAAGAAAAGAGAACTCATTTGAAGGCAGCAGTGGGGATTTTCCACTCTCCAATGCTGCGGAGCTTTACTGCTCTGAACATTCCCACCACTGCAGGCTGCAGAGGAGCAGGCTGCATGGCTGGCTTGCATCCCAGCTGCACCTCAGCTAAGGGTGAGGCAGGGGTGGCTGCACTGCTGCTGCTCTCCTTGGAAACAGCAGCACACTTCACGTGGGAGCTTCACAGAGAGCAGGACAGAGGGAAAACCTGCTTTGTCTCCTCCAGATCCATAAAGGATCACCAAAACCAGAGCTAAACCTGGGGATATATATATATTTTTTCAGTATGCATTATTCATGTTAAGGAAAAGGGAAGGGAAGCTTCCCTTTGAGCATTTAAAAGCAAGATTTTCCTGCAGCTTTGATGTCAGTAAGTCATTCTGTACAACCACTGCAAACAGTGGGAAAAATCCTGGCAATTTTTACTCTTCAGAGTTCTTCTGGATCTTAAAACTACATCCGTAACAAGGTAACACGTCCCTGGGAAGCTGCTTCATGGAAAACACACACCTGAAAGATGTTCAGATGACAAAAACGTAAGAAAAAGCAATAGAGCAGAGGAAGTTTTGGGAAAATTTAGATGAGAATTCATCAAATACTGTAAGTTAAGAATGCTATTGAACCAGTCAAACTAAAAAAAAAACAAAAAACTTAGGTAAGGAAAGAGAAGGAAAGGATTGATAAAACAGATGTAAGCAGCAATAAACCCATCTGATTTATCCAAGACTTGAAGCTATTTGTTTCACAATTACTTTTCCTAAAAGTGAAAACAGTTGTGTGGAAAATAACTTCTGCCACCTGCTTATTTGATTTTGTTTTATGCTACTTAAAGGATCTCCTTGACTTCTGTGGATTGTTTCAGAGCTTACAGTAGGCAGAATTAAGGCTTACTGATTTTATCCAGGCTGCTTTCCCGTACAGAGTAAATATTTACATCATACCCAGTTCTCCCAATCGTTTATTCTGGGGGGCTTAGGAAAAGGACATCCACTTGGGACTGAAAGCCATGAGGAACTGTCCCACTGATTAATAATTTTCACTCTCACAGTCTTGTGTCTCTCTATTTCCAACTCTTCTGTTCTCAGTTTCTGGATAATGATCCTTGTTTTGACTGTCTCTGCTTGAATTAAGTGCTTTAATACTACTATTATTTGATTTTCTAGATATTAGGACTATACAGAGTCTTGTGACAACCGTATCAACTATCCTATAAAACAGAACTAAAATCCTCATTCTATTCATTCTCATTAATCCTATTTTTATGCAGCCAAAGTCCTTCTGCTGCCAGGATCACACTTTTTTCCATGACACGGCCAAATCTTTTCCAAGTCACTCCTTTCCAAACAGTGCGCAGCAGACTTCACATTGTTCTGATTTATATGCACTTTGTGTAAATGAGCTTGCATTAGGAAGCAATTTCAACGGCCCTGCAAGTCTGCTCTCACCATTAGGGAACACTTCACCACTTTCTGGATCACCTGCACTGTCATTTCAGACTTGCTTCCAGCTCACTGAGCAAATGAGTATCAGCATCACGCCCAGCACAAAATCTATTAAGCTCAAACATAAACATCACTTCAGTTTTAACAGCGATGGGAAAACGGTGACAGCTCATGCTCACTGTAAGCACATTGTCTGTCCAGCACCAACAGATAACGTTCAGGGACTCGTCCCAAGTCGTGGTGGCACAAGGGGTGATGCCTCCAGACTGACCCCGGAGGGAATGAGATCAGATATCAGAAGGTATCAGGAGATATTCTCCCCTGTGAGGGCACTGAGGCCCTGGCACAGGTGCCCAGAGCAGCTGTGGATGCCCCATCCCTGGCAGTGCCCCAGGCCAGGCTGGAGGGGACCAGGATGGAGCCTGGTCTAGTGGAAGGTTTGGAACTGATGATCTTTAGGGTCCCTTCCAACCCAACCTGCTCCGAGATAATGTTGGGAATTGCTCCTCTGCAGAAGATGAATTATACGTAATGCAAAAAGTTACTTACATTAAACGAGGTTGGGTTTTAACCAAACTTTAGAGATAATCAAGGGATCGTGTCACGTTTTTCGGACATTACACATCTTCCACAAAGTAATTGGACTGGTATTAATTAAGAGTCTATTCTTTATGTTATCAGAATATTTTATCAGTTTATTCATCACTCTGCTCATGAACTGTAACAGTTAATCAATTCATAGCACGTTAGCCACCCTCTGCCTGTTATTCTGCAACACTTCCAGGACTTCAGCATTTCCATAACTTCTAGAATTTCACCAGAATTCCAGTATTTATTAAACTTTCAAGGAGCCAAAATTCCCTTTAGCCAACTTCTCTAGTGTTCTTAGACACCAAAAGCAGGGGTGTGCTACCCCCAACACATGTGTAACTCCTTCAGCAGTTTCTTATGTTGGAAATATGGAATGCCACAGTGCCTTTCTGTGAGAGAGGCAAAAACATTTCTGTTCAAGTCCTATGTCACCCAAATTAATAAAAAAGGACATTACAAACTAGTGAAGTAACATTTTAGGCATACTGCAAATACCTCAAGTGGATTAATAAACTTTTTTTTAAAAAATCTTTCTTTATTTTGTTTTTCTCAGTAATTCTGATTATGCTGGCTATTTTACTATCAATAGAAAACAGCAGGTATTTTATAATTGAACAGGATTTTTTGAATGCTGGCATTAAAAAACAGAGGTCTTTCATCACTATAGCAAATACAAATGGTTTCCTCTCTGAAACCAAAAATGAAATTACCACTGACTTCATATAGTAAGAGCTTTATTAAGGGACCAAGACTCTCACTTCCTTCCAAATGACTTCAAATATTCAATGAAAGTTCCTAAAAAACTTTCAGCATTTCATCTAGCTACTTAAAAAGACACATGAAATCATACTTAATAAAAAGCTCCGAATATTTTAATGTTGCAAAGTGAAATTTGCAGACATTGAGAAATGTGATTTTAGCTCTCCATGCTTGTGGGGATGCTTTAGCTGTCTCAGGCTTCTGTTAAATGAATGTATACAGGTTTGTCGTCCATTTCATCTTCAAGACTTTACATACAAGAGATAGTAACACATCCAGGGACTATGGCAGGACAGCACCTGCAGTTCCCTGCAAAATCACCTTCAGATAGAACGGAGATTAGCACTGGCAGATCCCCAGGAATTTCTTGGCTAATCATTTGCAGGTAAGTGCTTAACTGTGACACAGAGGCTTCAAGGGGGGAGCCAAAAAGCAAGTTTTGATTTTTAGGTTTTGCCTAGAATGTGTCATCCTCAACCCCATTTCAAAAAAAAAAAAAAAAAAAGACAGCTAACATTCTATTATTAACGTGATTTCAATGCAAAACAAAATAAAGAAGCAAAAGGAAGTGCAAGGGGTTTTCTTCTCTCACGCATTTTGCTTTCTTACTTACTGGTGTGATCGGAACAGGGAAGATAAAGATGACTGAGTGGAATAAATGTAGAAATGAGAAACATCTCCTCTGTCCCCTCCTCTTGAAGGCAGTACCCTGCATCATCTTCTAGTTAAAGGTAACTTTATCACCTCTGTGCCCATCAATACACCCATCTGCGGTGTCTGGACCTGAGAGCCCGTGTGCACTGTGCCAGGGATGCCACGAAAAGCTGAGCCAAGTCCGAACTCTGGCTGCTCCAGGTGACGTCCTCTGGTTACAGCAAACACCAAGGAACCCTTTTCTGGTTACAGCAAACACCAAGGAACCCTTTTCTGGTTACAGCAAACACCAAGGAACCCTCTTCTGGTTACAGCAAACACCAAGGAACCCCTTTCTGGTTACAGCAAACACCAAGGAACCCTTTTCTGGTTACAGCAAACACCAAGGAACCCTTTTCTGGTTACAGCAAACACCAAGGAACCCTTTTCTGGTTACAGCAAACACCAAGGAACCCCTTTTAATGGTTACAGCAAACACCAAGGAACCCTTTTTGGTTACAGCAAACACCAAGGAACCCTTTTCTGGTTACAGCAAACACCAAGGAACCCTTTTTGGTTACAGCAAACACCAAGGAACCCTTTCTGGTTACACCAAACACCAAGGCACCCCTTTCTGGTTACAGCAAACACCAAGGCACCCCTTTCTGGTTACAGCAAACACCAAGGGACCCCTTTTGGTTACAGCAAACACCAAGGCACCCTTTTCAGGTTACAGCAAACACCAAGGCACCCTTTTCTCCTGCCCTGCAGACAGGAAGATGCTCTGACAGCCTCCCCTGGGGCATGGTGAGCGCAGCGCAGCGCTGCAGCAGCCCTGGATGAACAGCTCTGCCTCTGATGCGGCTGCAGAGCTGCAGGGGAGCCGTGTGTCCTGTCCCTGCCACCACGGGGACACGCTCAGAGCACAGGGCACTGTGAGGGGGGCAAAGCCTGCCTGCAGCAGACACCTCCTCACAGAAAAGCCACCCATTCGTGGCTTCGGTCTCGTACGCCTCACTGCGAAAGGTTTTGAAGTAGTTCATTTAAAAATAGAGCAGGAGAGTCGGCTCTAGAAGCAGAAATAAAGTACACACCCTAAATATAACTTATTCCAGCCTACAGAAAATGCTTCTGAGAGTGATGGCCGAAAAGACTGGCTGGGAAAAAGAATGTTTCAGAACAAGGAGGCTATCACACCGTAACAGCTCTACAACATGAAAGCCAAGGCCTGTTTTTCATTAACACAGCTGGTCAATATTATTTTGTTTAAATTAGCATTTCACTATTTTTGATGTCTTGAATCAGCTGCCTGGCTGTAGACATTTTCTTTTCCTTTTCCTCTAGCTGAGGCTGCTAAAAAGAGTGAAGGAATTTTTAGTTTAGAAGAATTTCTAGTTTCTATTAAACCCTTTCAGAGCAAGAAGTGATGTCGGCATAAACCAAAGCAGCTGGAAGAAATAAAATGGCAGCTGAGAAGGGATCCCAGGCTCTCCCAGACAGTCTCAAATGGGTAGCTGAGGATGACTGTGTGACCTCAGACAGCGCATTGCTTCCTCAAGAAAATGTGATTTATAACTGATGAGCAATGCAAGCAGTATCAGACAACGTGCCTCCCCATAGGACACAGACAAAAGCTGTGTTTAGATTAACACACTCTCCTTAATTTTCCATGTATGTGAATCACTCCAAGCCCCCAAATATCCAATTATGAAAAAACAAAATCCAACAACTTCAAAGGAGCGTGTATGACACACCAAGCCACGCATGGGACTTGAAACAAGCACATCTGAACGAGACAATAACTCTTCCCAAACCTAAATGGCATTTTCTTACAAAATGGGAGAACTTTTTCAGGTTCAGAGTAAGGAAGGGAGGTACATCCACGGTGCTCAGTAATTCTGGGAGGGGAGCGTGTGGGTAGAAGAGAAGGGGGTTTTCACTGCAATTTGGTTACAAAGCTTGTTTGCACAGGGCTGTGCTGGCCTCATGGTGGCTATTCATAAGAGATCCCCAGAAGAGCTGTAAAGTCTGCCTGTAGCCCAGGTGCTATAATTGCTGTCTGTCAAAACAGAGCTGTTTTCTCAGCAAACATTTCAGAATGCCCAATGCTAAGTTGATTAGTTAGTGGGTTTCTGGGGAGGAGTATAAGGATGATGGCTGAGACACAGAGCAAAATTGATGACTTGGAGACAAAACTTGGATTTCATTAAAACGCTCCAGAGAGCGTTTAATTTCCCAAAGAGAATTTCAGCCATTGAAAGGGAAGCAGGTACTAGGAGTTATTACCAATAATGTCTAATTCCCACTGCAAGGAACATGAGTCAGCTCAAGAACCAAACAGAGAGGTGTTACCAGTACAGAATGCAGCTCAGCTGCCCCCGGAGCACGGCTGCTCCTACAGAGGTACCGTTCCCACACCAGAGATGTCTCCCTTTGAGCACACCCAGTGGGCACAGGAGCTTTGAGGGGCACCTCCACCTCCAGAGCGTGCTGACTCCCCATCCACACTGCTCTGGTGGGTCATGGGCACAGCTTCCTCAGCTTCCAGCAGCCCGTGGAAAGCTCAGCACAAGCCCATCTGGTGGATCCGGACACAGGCTGAGCCTGTGCAGCGCCCGACACCTGAGCCTGAGAGATCCAGAAAAACCACGTCTGGCACGAACCCGCGCACGGGAACGTCAGGGCTGGGAGAGGGGGACAGCAGGAGGGGCTGGCACGAGGGGGAAAAGGAAGGAAATGGGGGGCACAGAGCACAGCAAGGCTTCAGCCACCTCCTGCAGTTAAAGCAACTCTTCACAGACCCTTCAAGTGGCAGAGGGCATTAGTGGCGCGCTCAGGCTGTGCCTTGCAGCTCCCGCTCCAGAGGCTGGTGAAGGAGGCAGTGCCGATGGAACACGAGCACAGCAGCCCCCCACAGACCCCCTCAGGAAGGGCCTGGTGAAACAAGTTCACAGTGGCTCTTCTGGCCATCACCTGCCCTCCTGTGCTTTCCGTCAGGAACCACAGCATTCAAGCAGCGTCGTTTGTACTGCTCAGGTTACAGCAGTGGCAACGCTTACCCAGAGCCCTGCGCTTGCAGGGGTTTGGAATTCTGCCATCAAACTTCCCTTCAGGCATGGCAAAGCGGGACTCTGCCCGTCCTCATTCCCAGGCTCCTTCACAGAAGGATGCTTAGAACAATCCCTCTGCAAGCATTTGAGATGGTTTTGTTTTCCTCGAACTACAAATGTTATCGATTATTACTATTGCTATTATATTTGACAAGGGTTAATTGTGAAGTCTCTGAATGTACATTAAATGATACAACTAAAACACAACACTGTTAAATCCAATGCAGCACAAGTTCCTACCAGAGCGCACCGCTTTAATGTAGTATTAGCTGACACATCTAAGACTACAGAGGGCATGACAACGGGTAATTACAGGGGTAGCTCAAATAGCAAAACCAAAAAATAGCAACATTTCATAATCATTTAGGAAAAAAGGTTGAACTGATAACAAGGCTTAAGTATTGCAGTGATTTGAATAAAAATTCTAATGATACAATGGACTGATGTAACAATTTCTGAGACTGAATACTGATCAGGCACTGGCTGCACAAGCAGAATGCACCACCCAGAACAACACGCACAGGTTCCCTCCAAGCTGCTGAGCCCTGCACCTCACAGTGGAGTCAGTGCTGGGTAAAGACACGAGGAACACGGGAATCAACAGGAGAACAAGAGAATACCTCTTTTGTCCCCAGCTGTAGGAATTAGAACTACTGCAGTGGGAGGATCCACCTGTGCAAGCGGGATCTGCAGCCCCAAGTGCTCCTGAGGCTGCACACCTAAGGCAGGAGCTGCACCCCGCTGACTGCAGCAGGCTGCAGGTGAGAACGGGACGATGGCTCGGCGGGGACAGGGCGCTGAGCACCTCGCTGGCTGCTGCCTCCTGCCAGCTTGTTCTACAACAGCACCCAGGAACTGGGAGACTTTGTCTCACAACTCCAAACCCACACTGTAGGTGCCTACTGGAGTAACCAGGCCCTCTGATGTATTTTAGGATGACTCTTCATTTCCTGTGCAGAAGGAAATACAAAACTGGGGCTCTTTACTGACAATACTCAACCAAGTCCTCACTAAATATGAAGCTAATTTAAGTATTTTCTTTTTTTATTATCTTGATGTTGCATTTGAAATCTTTATGCCATTAAACAAGCCCATACCAGGTCAACAAAATGCTTTCCACTTTAAGAAAGTGTAGAAGACAGTTTTGCATTTAAAAAACAAAGAAGAACAGGTGGACTCTGCAAAATCTCCTCTGCACATCCAACCAAAGGTGGGGTTTAAAAGTTAATCCTCTGCACTCCAAAAGCAAATACATCAGATATAAGGAATTGCCACAGGAAATATTCTGTTCTTCAGGGTTATTTTCTAGATTAACCATTGGTTTATTGATTTATTCTTAAGGATTAAACCTTCAACTTCCCCATTTGGCTTCAAACCACAAGTGCATAACAGAAGCAGTTCCACCCAGAAGGATCCAGCTGTTCCTGTTCCACAAGGATCAGGAATGGCCTCTGAAATACCACACAGCTGGGCCTGGACTGCCGTGCTGACCAAAACCAAGAACTGCCAAAACCTGGAGCTAATGGCACTGTGAAGATGGAAGACCTGAAGAGCAGTCAAGTATCAGTCAGTGCAGTGGACTTTGTAAGTGCCAAAGGGCATTTTTCAACAGGACAAGAGATTATGCAATGCAAATGCAACTTGCTGGAAAAACTGGATCCAATTATAAATGCAGAATTTTATTAGATAGTTTCTAGCACATGTTGAAGAACAATAGTCTAACTTGTTGATTTCTGTGCTCAAATTTATTTTTCTTCCAGCTAAGTTGCATGCAGACATTCCTCTCTGTGAACCTAGGGGCAACCACACTGCTAAAAATGATCATTCTGTCTCCTTTTATATGAAGGTCCCAAACCAACCAAGGTTACCAGCGTTGCACATTCCACGACGATACCGATATCTGAAATTGAAATTGAGCCTACAGCTGACTGCTGAACTGGCACAGGACCCGAGGGCTCCAGATTTAACACAGCAATGTTCCAGAACCAAATACTTTTCTGCAGTGCATACACACAGTCAGATCAAGACCACGTACTACCTGCCAAGAAGCTGTAGTATTCAGGATTTTTGTGTCTCTCAAAAGAGACAAACAACAGACTTCATGTGGCTCTTTCTGGCTATCCTTTCAGTCACAGCTTAGGGCACAAGAAGGTGGCCAGCATGAATTACTGAATTAATGTCTCATCATCTCAATGGCTGCCACTCACACTGATCTTTCTGTCTAATCCTGTTTTAGCAGGGTCACCAAGTTCATTCCCTTGCAAACAAAGACAACCATACCACATAACCACCTTCAACTGCACTACAGTTTCCTCTTCAACCACGAGCTACCAGAAGATTTCCATAAATGACACTGGGCTGCTAAGACACCAGAATTCTAACCAGAACCACACTGGGGCCCTGAGCTTGAATGGAAAAAGATTTTCTGAGGCTTGATGCACAAGACAGGATTCAGAACTACTCTCATCAAGTTTGAATTTGAACTTAGGAAGGACATTTACAATTAGAGTAAAATTATGCTGCAAGTTGTGCTAGCATCAAACATAACATGGGGGACAGCAGGCAGGAGAACTTCTCTTATGAATAAATAATCTGGATTCCTTTGTAGTGAAGCGGTAATAACCCCCCAAACACTCTAGAACTCTAAACTGGCAAACGGAAATGGAAATTCCTCCAGATGTTCAACAACTTCCAGTGAAAATTACACAGCCCAAAATATCGTACACAAGAATCTGAAACACTGCAGGCAGCACCCCTTAATTACTGAAATCAAACAGATGCAAGATTGGGCTCCAGTCATTTCTGTGGCCCCTCGCCTGATGGATATAAATTCTCACGTTCTTCTGTTTCAGCAGATGAAAAGATCTCTGTGATAACCCTTCACACCCTGAGGATGCCTCCTCTGGCTGTAACTTGCATTTGTATTGACACGAACAGTAGCAAACAGGATATGGTGGGGAAAGTTCACCCTGCACAAGCTGAGATGCCTCACTGCTGCAGCCACAAGACAATAAAAGAGATTGCTTGAGATTTTTACAAGTTCTGACAGCCAATTCCACTACTGCTGGCTGGCTCATAGGATTTAAATATCTGCATCTCAAGTTTTATAACTTGCCTCCCAAAGGAATTACTAAGCTTCTTTCCAGAGACTGTTTAGAAGGGAAACCATTCACTCTGGAAAAGACAGGTCTAATGCCCTTACCCTGGGGGCTCTGGTTTTGGCTTAGTCCCCTCTGTTCCCTGTCAGACACAACACGAGTGAACCTGATTGCTGTGAGTCAACAATTCTAATCCATAAAGTTCAAACATCAGGATGCCAAGGACCAGGCTTCCCTCACAAGCATTACCGTGTCAGGCTCTTATTTCCTGAAATGAATGGAAAAATCTGAGGTAAAGCAAGATAAAGTTACAATGAGGAGGGATAAAAACGTGATTGCAATTGTAGCAAAAGGTAATCAGATAGATATTTCCATTATAGGGAAACCTAAAGCAAACCTAATTTTTAGGTTGCAAAGAATCCCTGTGATCAAGCTTCTTAAAAGCTGTTTGTAGGCACTTCTGAAAGAACTCCAAATCTGCTTCCTCCAATTAAGTCTTGCTGTTTTCACCAGCAATCAAGGTAATTGAAGCGACCTCAACTCCAGCCAACCGCTTAGATCCGATCCACTTCGACACTTGATAATACACAGAAACACTGCAGAAAGAGGCATTCTTAAGAGAAACAGGATTAAAGCCATATGACAAAAATACCTGTAGAGTCTTAGTGTTACACCACATCCACCTATGGGACAAACGGAATTCTGCTGCTTGACTCTTTTGGCAAAAGTCCAGGATTTTCTCAGCATCTTCCTTGAACGATTCCAGCTTCATTTGGGCTCAGTGCTGTCTCCTTAATGTCAATACTCTGTGTTCTACAGAACACATTTTGTCATTTCAGCCTTTCAGACCTCGCTGCCATGCTTTTCTCTTGGTTGCATTTCCTCAGTTCTGTTATAACCTGTAACACAGCCTATTGGCCCGGTCACCCATATTTTGCCAGCATTGAGAATTACAGTATTGAGGATATTATACAGCACATCCCTATCTAAGCTCATTCCAATATCCACTCATGGACCTGCTGTCCAGGAATCTAAAGCACATTTGATCTTGCAGACACTGCTCCACAGTGCACCTTCTCTGTGGCCACAAAGCCTCAGGACCTGCTGCATAAAGAAGTGTTTTCCCATGTTTTAAGTACGTTTGACACTCGGCAGAAGAGCAGAGCCTCCCCGTGTAGCTCTGACCTTCTGTACCAGCAGCCTTGTCTACATCTGTGCAAGAGTTAAAACCCAACATGGAAAATAAATTCCTTCTTCCCATGAAGAAAATATTCTTTGTCACTCAGCAAGTGGCACGGTAGTGCATTAGTAAGCATTGTTACACTCTCGTAATTTCCCTGTAACGAAAATTTTAAATATCATTGGATGCTCTATTGGGTGTCCATGACGAGGCGTTGGCAGCAGAGGGGCTGCAGGAGCCTCTGGGAGAGGAGAGCAGGGCTGCCCTGTGCTGGACACAGCTGGTTCCTGATGGTTCCAGCGGATCCACTGCAGACACCGCCCAGCTGCCGTCATCTCCGGGAAAACGGATTTTAGACAGGGCAAAACCTGCCACACAGGCAAAGGAAGGGGCATGGGGGAAAAGGGTGAGAAACAGCACTGGGAAGAGCAAGATCAGAGGAGGAGAGGGGAAAGAGGTGCTCCAGGTGCAAAGCACAGATCTGCCAAAGCCCAGGGACAGCCCACGGTGGAGCAGATAGCCACTGCTGCCCTCTTAGAGCCCAGACGAGAGCAGATCTTCTCCTGAAGGACTGCAGCCCCACGGGAGAGCCCACACTGGAGCAAGGAGGGAGCAGTGTGCCTGGAGAAGGCTCTTGGAGACAATGGATGAAATACTGAGAGGCTACTTTGCCTGCCCTGCTTGATTTGGGAGAGAAGTCAGCATTTGGTGAGACACTGGAACAGGTTTCTCAGAGAAGCCGGGGATGCCCAGCCCCTGGAACTGTTCAAGGCCAGGCTGGATGTGGCTTGGAGCAACCTGGTATGCCAGTATGATACAAGAATACATCAACTCTTCAGTTTTAACAAGTACTCCATTTTTTTTTCCTGCTAAAAACATTTTCATGCTGTCTTTCTTCCTTCTCAGCCAAAAGCAACAGTGATTCTGGCTCTATGCCATCACAATAATCAGGAATACCAAGAAACTTAATCACAATGGCAGCAATGGCACGAAAGCCCTGGAAGAAGCCAAAGGTTCTGTACAACCTTATTCAAAAGGAAAAGCTTCCTAGGCTGAAGTGCTTCCCTTTAGCTCTAGAGGATGGCATGAAACATGTTCTCACTCTTATTCCCAAACTTCCTGTGGAAAGCAGGCACCTGGGTTTCTGAGAACAATCTTCCAGGACAGGAAGATCATTAAACATCAGTAAGAAACTAAAGCAGATTGGAATGGTGACCATGCAGGATCAGCAGCTCTGACACATCCTGACTTGTGAGTATAGTCAACAAAAAAGAGAATGGAGGAAAAAGAAGGACTGAAGGAAAAATGGTTTCTGGGTAGAAAATTATTTGGCATTTTCTAACCCAAAGTCAAGTTTCAGAACGCTGCATTCTGGTCTCCTTGAGAGTAAAAATATTGGATGCTAAATCTGAATAGGCTGTGAAAGTTTGATGGTATTCATCATTCTAACTTGTTACCTAGAGTGCTAAGAGATACTTCTACTGCTCTACTACTTGATTTCTTGTTACATTACACAGCTGTCCTAATTATCCCAAGAATTAGAAGACTTACCTGGAGGCTACAAACCCTCTGAACCCCTCAAAATACTGAAACTCAAGAGCCATTAGACAGAAGATAAAACTGACTGCCTTTAAGCCCAAGTCTTGTAGAGAAGAAATTTGGAGACGACTTTTTATTTTCTATGTAGTGGCTCCAGTTTCCAGAGTCTGTTTCTCTGAAACAGACAAAGAGAGAAGAGGGAGAAGGCAAGGCTCATAAAGAAAATGTGATCAGGATGACATCAGTATCATTCTGAAATGTACACAACAGTTGTTTTTCTGCGGCAAAAGTTTCTTTTGTGTTCCCTCTATCAAAATGGTTTCTATTTCAGACATGAATAGTAGGCACATACCACCAACAAGCAAATGTGATACAAAATAAATCAGCAGCAGTGTGTCCTTACTATGTAATTACAAAACAGATGACTGAATTTTCATCTGTTCAGACAAGAACGTCTGAATCTGTTGCTCTAAGATATTTCAGGAGAAATTCTGACAGCGCTGATCCGATCAAAACAACAACAAAAAAAGCCCTTTCCTGTGACAGATTCAGGAATGCCATTTGGTAACCTTCCACCCTTTCTATTAGAAGAAAAGGAGGATTTTAAGATAGAATGGCTACAGGATTCTTAGCAGCTCTGCTCAATGTCACTGCTGGCTTTATTTGAGGAAGACTCTTGAGAAAGGGCTTCACGGGACAGATTACTTTTTGAGATTACTGGGCACTTAAAAACTACATCTCAATTTATCCCAAAATTTTGATTTTGAACAAATACCCTTTCCCCTCGAAGTAAGAAAAATGAGAAAACATACATCAATTTTAATTAATTTGAAAACTAAAATAGTCATAAATAACTATGGTCCACGGTGCCAACTCCTTGGTACCTCTTCCACATATATCAGGTTAAAAATAATTCCCTCCTCTCGTGAATCACAACATTCATGGTACAGATGAGGCACCAGATAAGGAGCAATTCCTTCAGTAGCAAAGAAAGTTGTTGGAGCCTGAGCATACCAGATGATGGGCACTGGTACAAAGCCCAGCAGTTTGCCAGTTGAGAAGGGACACATCCAATCTGAAAGTGGTTAAGTACTTTGACCGAATAAGCACAACTATTTGCATTCCCATGTTTTCAAATACTGACAAAAGTCTATGTGAACAAGGCAGGTGAAGTGACAAATTCTGAAATCCCTGAATTTCTGCCTCTGAACAGAAGGGCATTTGGAGACATGAAATAAATAGTATGAAAATATTTACTCCGGTCTTTCTGACTGCTAACAATTGAACACGCAAATTAAGTTCTTATAAGGTTTTGACATGGTTCCCAGCATCCCTCACATCCAATCCCACCCATTATATTTGTTGTCTTTTCTCAAGGCTGAACTTACTATTCTTTTCCTTTTTGGATTGGTTAGTACCTACAAAATATATCCCTGCAACGGACTTGGGCAAGCCCATGAATGCAGACATTGTTACAGTCATATAGACACATTTATGCAGAGACAGCTTGGGCCTATGGGCTGAGAAAAAGAAGCTGTATCAATTTAAGTCATATTTATAATGACAAAATTGCATTCGGTCTAAGGGTCACGCTAACGATTGTGCTGAGTTAGCCCTTTCTGGCAGGATCAGAAGGGGGGTAGGGGAAGAAACACCTTTTACCAAAATAGTTAAAATGCTATAAAAAAAAGTCAGTCCATGCAGCCCGGGCCTTATAAGGAAGTGTTTTTAAACATTTATTTCTTGAAACACAAGGTTTCAATCAACAGCCACCGGAGACTCTGGGGTCACGATCTTCCCCCTCAACGTTCTGCACAAAGGTCAGAGAGGTTTTCCCTCTATGAATGAAGCTGCCTTCCAAACACTTCAGCTACGGAATAAACAGCTCCTAACCCAGCCTGCAAAACTCAGCATTGTTGTCCACAAAAAAGACAAACTCTAGCTAAGATATTTCTTGCTCTCTCCAGACTCTTTATAAATTAAAGGCCTGTAAAATCTTGAACCTTTATTAAGTCTGTCAGCAACAAGTAAGCTGAGAAGAACACCATATGTCAATGTAAGAAGCCTGGTGAGTGCCTACACTGCACTCCTCGGCTACCCAACCAGCCTGAAGTGCTTCTTACACCTTGACATGGCCGTATATCCACACTGTGTTAGCACAGACATAAAGTGAACGCTCACGCCTGGCATTAGCTGGGCTCGTGTCAAAAGTAAAGTACTGCGAGGTTACGGGCAATCTGGAGTATGTTCTAATGAAAGACAGAGGTCTAAAGAAAAAGCAAGAAAAACAAATGCTCTGAAGCATTTAAAGCAATGAAGGGAAAACAAAGCAATGCCTTTAGGACGTATCTCAAATCCTGCTTGGAATTTTTCAAGGATCAATCGTTGCGGTCAAAGATGTTAGTAAGCGCCACCAAAGGTCAGAACTAAAATGGAAAGGGGTGTGTTCTGCACAACCTCAGGCGGTATTTTAGAAGAAGTTATTGTGCATTTGATAAACACTCTCGTGGGTGCCACTAGCACTGCTGGGCTGGGCTGCCGGAGCCCCCAGAGCTGCCCTGCTGCAAACGTCACCGTGCGCGCTCTTTCGCATGCGCCGGTGATAAGTTACGATACTGAAACTTGTCCAGGAACGTATTCTTGTTAATTTTGCTTTAGATGGATTCTATTAAAACGTGAAAATCTTGGCAAGGACCGGGGTGAGACTTGCCCACTGTCTGGGTCCCTTTCCCACCCAGCCAACAGGGCAGACTTTTTAGTTCATTATCACCTCATCAGCACTGCTGTCAGCTGCCAGCACTGAGAACTGGACTAAGCCACTCACTAATTCCTGGCCCTCCTGCCTCCACCGAAGCAGCAGTAAATCCAGAACAGATGGATGCTCTTTAACCCTCGCAGTCCAGACACTTACTTTAATCAGTCCAATCAACCCACCCAACTCAGAAGGAGGCATGAGTGACAGATGCAGGATGGCGGTGGGACGGAGCTGCTGCAGCTCAGACCCTTCCCAGAAAACCACCCTGCATCCTGGATACCTCCCGGCCAAGGGCAGGCGGCTCTCAGGTCAGGGGCAGGACAAACTCCTATCAAGAGGGAAAGCTGAAGAGGGATGCATTCTGAAGCAGGGCAAGTTCATCACACAGAGATCTCAGCACATTACCCCAGCTATGAATGAAGACCAGAGGGCGAGGGGTGGCTTTTGGTTTTGCAGCTGAAGTTGCAGTTCAGGCCACTCCAGCAGCCTGCTGTCACTCATCTCCTTCCCATGACATGAGACATAAGCTTCAAACCTTGCCTTGTGTTGCCTGAGACTTATGGATTGCCATTTCAGTGCACCAAGCCAGCAGAAAACTAACTTCAGAAAAATGTGGATATTTTATTGCTATGTTAGTGTCCCAAATTAGCGCAGTGCAGTTTTGTGAGTTGCAGACACGGCGCAAAGGAGGACGTGGGAGAGGGGAGCAGGAGCAGATGGGTGTGCAGCTCAGCCTGCCCTGCAGTTACACCACAGCTCCTCATGTTCCCAAAAATGTATCTTCAGAGCTGGCCTACAGACCGCAGAGCAGCTTCATTCACGCAGCAGGGCAGAACCAGAAACTGCCTGGGAAGTTGAAAATGCTTCTTTAAAGGGGATTTTACTGTATCCTAACATCAAGAAGAACTCTTCTGTTTATTTTCATACTCATAAATTTCAATAAGACCTAAACAACTGTGGAGAACATGGCTAAGTATAATATTCAGAAAGAATGAATTTTTTTTTTTTTTCTTTAGTTTCTCTGTATGATTTTGTATTCCCTGGCCTGCTACAGAAGACACAAATGAAAAAAACCAGCATTTCAGTGTCCTGGCATCTCAAATGGTTTTATACACTTGGAGGCTTCAAGAAAACCCTCGCTGCATTGTGAAAGAAAAGCAAGAAGAAGTAGTTGTATATTCATTTTACCTAAAAAGAGTCTTGGCTAAGGTAAAATTACACACCTAGAAGAAGTTATGAATACTATTTAGAACAACCACTTTCAGTCTTGCCATTCTGTAGCACCTTACGTACAAAAAAGGAAAAGACCCACTGGAACCAATTCAAAGCGTAGTAACAACATGATAGCATATCTGCAAACCCAAAGTCTAGGCCTGGAAAAAATCCCAAAGTGGTGGCTCTGAATCCAGATCACCACATGGCATGAATTATTATTATTAGGAGCATAAATGCAGCTTAGTTGTCCATCTCCCAGTCAGGCTATTTAGCCTCAGAAGCTGTGTGATTGCAGCTTCTCTCTGTTGTACCTTCCCTCCATGTGCATGAAATATGAAACATAAGAAGAGAAATGAAAGAGTCAATTAGCCTCTTGCCCTGTATCATGTAAACAAAGACTCCTGTTTACTCCAGAGCCTAACTAAAACCAGTTTCCTGAAACCAGGAGAGCTTGACAGGCACAGTATGAAAAATAAAGCTTTAAAAAATATATATTTGTTTTATCACTTTCAAAAATATGCTTGATTAAACCTCAAAAACCATCCTGCTCTTGCACCTTTCACAAGAAAAGTGTGTCCTTCTCCTAGCATTTCTTTCAATTATAAGCCATACACACAAATTTTAAGCTAAATCTCATTAAGATTTTGCATTTACTTTAATGACTGACAATTTAAAAGTTATGAATGAGGAATATACAACAACCCAATTATTAACTAACACATCTCATTTAGTGCACACCTCCATTCACAGGATGGGCTTTCCATGTATCATTTTGTTAAGGTTTGTGATTTTGCTTTTCAGCTAACACAGACCACCATTTGCAGGATTAGACAGTGGTATAGAACAGAACAGCCAGCCATGTCTAAGAGAAAGACAGTTTTGGCAACTGGCCAATGAAACCAGGAGTCTCAAACAACTTTAGGGACCACTGAAAAGCTTAGTAACTATAGAAAAACACATTCAAAGCTAGCTTTTCCTTCAGGATGATAACCGTAACAATCAAAAAGACAAAAAAATAGCTGAACTTAGTGTAACTGTGAAACAGACTGGGAAAATATTTCTGCATGTGGCTGTCACAGTTCTGTAAATTTTCAGTGAAAAGACAACTGAGGACAGAAAAATTATCTAGCAAAACCAGAAAAAAAGTTAGAATGACATTGAGAATCTCCTGCTCTTTGTTAAATAATAACGTGCTAAAATTACGCAACAAAAAATATTGATGTCGGTTTTTCTTTTTCCAAGTACAGAGTTCAGCAACGCAATGAGCTATCAAATACACTGTAGCATCCTCAAAGGAGACAGTGAAAGAGTCAGCTACCAGCAGTGTTTTAGGAATAAAATATCCTTCCATAACATGAAGACACATCTCACTAAAAGACCCTTTCAGCCCCGGCCATGGTGACCACCCTGTGGTGTGGAAGTGGCTCCACTGTGCGTGTTTGGGACTAATTCCAGAGTTTCCTGCCAAGCCCATGATCCAAAGCCATGGAAGCAATGACTCCCAGTGCCAGTGAGCCTGGGAAGCACTGTGCTCCTGAGAGAGGAGCAGGGCGCCCTGCCTGAGAACGTGACCTTTGGTGGGGCTCAAGGAGATGACAGGAGCTCCGTGTGAGGTCTTGCAGCCCCGTGTGCTCACAGTGTCCAATTCTGGAATATCAGAAGTCATCCTGAAGTGGTGCTGAGTGTCCTGTCAGGGCTGCAGGCTGCAGTCTTGTCTCTCGAGGCGATGTCGATGGGAGCCGTGACGACTCTGTTGTCCTTGGCGCCTGCCTTGGGACTGCACTGCCCGGTGAATGGTATCCAGTCCCACATGAGCTGCCCAGGGCACGACAGACAGGAGGCCAATGAACCATAAGGAAGATCCAAGCCTTGCTGGAGAGGCACCTGGAACTCCAGTGAGATAACCCAGAAATGGAGACAGCACCGTGCTGTTGTCCTCAGAACCAACAAACAAGGGAACAGCAGGTGCCTCAAGGCTGGCAATGAGCTCCTTTCTTATCCAACATACATCCTGTCTGCAGAATGGTGGAAGCCTTAGAAAACACTGACTGGAGTCCAGTAAACCAGAGACCACTGGTAGGCAGAGAACAAAGCTCTGAAGACCAACCAAAGAAAAGGAAGTGCAGACTTGAGAAATAGAAGACAGGAAAGAACCTCACTGGTTATCTCCTGGTCTCTGTCCTATTCAAAATACTTTTCTATCATGAACAGGAAAATTAGCTTTAATACTGCCCTTTAAACAACAATCGAATAACAGCCCTTTGTTAATTAGCAACAGCAAATGAGTGTGGTCTGAAAGTCACTCTACTACAAGCAACTTAGACAATTTATCCACGCCATTTGAATTTTTCTGTGTTGAGTTTCCCTTGTTCTTAAATAAGATAAACACTATTATTTTTTTTCCAAAGGCTTATTTCAGGAGTTAACACGGACTTCGCAACTGCTTTAACGTTCCCAGACAGAAAGAGCTGTATCTTGTCAAGTATCATAGTAAGAACTGAAGGCCACAGCATAAACTGAAATTACAGAAAGTTACACAATTTAAAAAAATAATTCTAATCCTTGAATATGGAGACAAGTTATTGTACCCCATTCTGATCAGCAAACTCCTGTTCATTAAAGGTGTAGGTGTGTATTTCCAAGTCCCAGCAGACTGTCACCAACCTCAGCCGAAGTGCTGGGAAGCCAGGTAATGAAATACTTCCACCAGGCTATCCTAACTCTTACCTCAAATCAAAACACACAGTTCAGACATAAACTAGAAAAATGGGCAGTGCATGAATTCCAAAGAGGAATGACAGCCTTTTTTTTTTTTTTTTTTGCATTCCTAAAGTTAATATTTTTGAAAGGTTTTTTTTTAAGACTTGTAGGATTTTCATTGGGAACACAACACCTGGAAGGTAGATTTTGTCCTTTATTAGGCATGTTCCAGACCAGCCGTATCAGTATACAGGATGGGAATGAAAGTTTAACTGAAAGTCTGTGACTGCTGGTCATGAGGAGTTAAATTTTCCATCTTTACCAAGCAGGCATTTCATGATGATGGTTTGCTGATTTATGCACAATTGCTTCCAAACTGACTTGGCAGTGGGAACAGGGGGTAAGCAACTCTGAAGAGCTGTGGGTTTTACTCCATGCAACACACTACAACTTGGTGGCTCTTAAAAAGTATTCCTACCTTGAAAACACATTACACTTTCATTAAATCATCAATCTGCTAAGAAGCTTATAGAGCTTATCAGGTTCTGGAGAAAATTAACTATACTTATTTATAAAATAAAAATGACCCATTCACTGGGCAAGTCAAACAAAACACAAGTGATGCATGCACATTGCAGCCATGGGAGTGTCTGTACCACGAAAATGTAACCACAGCTGGACTAAGGCAGGTGTACTCTAAAAAGTATTAGACCTAACTTACTATACTCCTTACATATTAATATCACATTGCTACTTTGAGAGTTAGTAAAAAGAAAATGAAAGTAGTATAGAGATCTATTAAAAGACAGTGCATCTCCCATGTATGGGAATAAAGCTTTTATGCTATTTGTAGCACTGAGATGAAAACCACACAGCTGCCCAAAGCAATTTCTGTCCCTCTAAAACTATTTTCATTAAAAGCCTACAAGTTCTGTTTCAGGAACAGGCAACTAAAGATGAAGTTCTTACACTTAGTTGCATTTTAGTTGCACTGAGATCCTACTTGCCCATCAGCCAGAAGAAGAAATTCAGGATGTGTATAAATGCAGACAGTGAGGATGTACCCATGCATGCCAAGGGCACAGAACATATAAAGAGAGGTCTTGTGAGCTGTGGTGTGTGCAGGCGTCCCTGACATCCCATTCCCCCTCACAGGGAGTGCTATTCCCACACTCTGTTGCAAAGGAGGCAGAAGCTCCACAGCTGGGCTCCCTTCCTGCAGGGAAGCCTCACTGCGACGCCGTTCCGAGGGGCTGTGCCTGAGCCCAGACCACTGCTCTGGAGCCCACAGCCACCTTCTGCTTGGGCCAAGCACCAAGCAGCTCAGCACCAAACACCTTGGCCATTCTCCATCAGTTTACCTGCATTTCTGCACAACTGCTGGGTTCTTCTGGCTCCTGCCTCACTGCAGGTTTCATTTTTCTGTTCGACGCCTTGCTGTTGATTTTCCCTTCCTGCACAAAAGAACTTGCTCCAGTGCCTCATTCACAACTGCTTTTCTGTAGTAAATGAAAGCCTTAATAATTGTCTCTGGGTTGTAGAGCTGATTCATTTTGACTTTGTTTAATTTGTGGCCTTTGCTGAGATCTTTGGGGCTGAGAATTAGAGAGCACACTGTACCACTGTACTTTGGACGTAGGGGATTTGCCAATTTATTTCTTGCCTCATTTGTCACAAAGCCTATGAAACTGCAGTCCAAAGCCAGCTTCGTATTTTTAAAGGCAAGGTAAAAATGTATTTGTTTTTCTTCTAAATTAACATCTCCTGGCTAAATTAACCTAGTTTTTCAAACTCAAAACCAGAGCCCTCGCTAACAGTGAGACTCTAGTGAGCAAGATAAATCCAAAGATCAGCTCAGCAAAACAGAACAGATTGCTTCCCTCCAATTACAGCAATGAAGTGCAAGAAATGCATACTCAACCTTAGGTACAGACATATAAAACAAAAAATGAGGATGTAGAAAGGATCTGTATGAGAACATGCCAGAAGAGGGAAATACATGGAGAACTAAGTATCCTACATGCACATTTCCCATGAAACATTTGTGTCTCAAACTGTGTTAAGACTTTAAAACAAATCTACAAACCCAGTATCTTCAGATTTTAATTTCTGGAATCACTCAAGTTCTGTGGCCATGGGTGAACAAGTCACTTCATGTTTTGCTTTTCAGTTTTCTCCTTTGAGGAACAGCAATGGCACGTCTCTGTTTTTATTTAAAAAGGTGATTTTGAAATGTAAAATCCTTCAGTGAAAAGAAGGAAACTGAAAAATACTATTATTTATAGTTGCATTATTAATATTTTTGATGACAGTGTGGCTAGATGAGATAAAGACTTTTTCCAAACATAAGAAGATATCCCTGGCATTCTATAACCTAGCAAGTCCCAGCCCTTTCAGGTTTCCTGCCTGATGAGAGCTTGAAAAGCAGCAAAAGTTTTGCAGCTACGTTGAACCAATAAATTGAATTATTTTTATTCCTTCCAATAAAAAAAAGAAGTTTCCTTTGCATGGAGAATACTCAACATGAATTACCTACAAAAGCAAAGCTTCTCTTTAGAAATTGAATCTGCAAGCCAAAGGTGTTAACAGACAGAACTGAGCCCACATCACATGAGGAACAACCTCAGGCACAAAATGCATTTTCAGTGGACACATTTTCCATTCTTAAAGACATTCAGTAAGGCAAAGCTATGACTTGGGCTGAAGAATCACAAAAACTGCAAGATAACAGTCTCCACCCTCAACTTCACCTGAAGTACCCCAAAGCACGTTCAGCTGTATTTAAGCTACTGTGATATGCTGATGTAAAAACCTTCCTAGAACCCCTCTTCACTTTACTGAGATCAGTTTGAATTCCCATCTTGCTGCCCACAACACCTGCACACCCACCATGGCATTTTGGCAACACACACTTTGGCTCTGGCTTCTCAGCCACTTCGTTATGAGGTGACAATCTGAGCAGCAGCAGGCTTGAGAGAGACCTCCAAGGACATGATGGAACAGAGGTTTCCATTTCAGCAGTAAACTACTGTTTGTCCTTTTCCAGCTACCTGCTTATTCACTTCCCAGTGGTTTAATAAGGAATACAATCCCTGCTGTGATGAGACAGTTCTGTGAGACAATGACACAAATCCTCCTGAGATCAAAACTGCTGTATCACCAAAACTGTCACCTGGCATCTGGGGACACTGGTTGATCTGTCAGGATTTAGTCTCAACAAGTTAATTTCTCAGCCATTCAACACTTTAGTATTTTCTAAACATTTACATATATCTTTGACCATTTACTCCAATCCGTTTCTGATAAAATCCCTCAATGCTCAAAGCAACTTGCAGTTGTCACTTTCCACAACAGTGTCAGTGGAGTAAAATCTTTGTTAATGAAATTAAACCAAATGATCAAACTAGTTGATTGTGCAGCAAACACAAACTATATCATTTAGTTTAACCTCATATGCAAAGCTTGATTCCTAGATTACATAAAGGAAATAAACTAGCGTGATGATGTAGTTTTCAACTCAACATGAATTTTAAAGCCATATAATGCCAGCAGAGTGAAAAAGAGCTCTAGGTCTAAAGAAAGCGACAGCCCTTATCTTCGACTGTCATCTTTTAGGATTTCTAAATGAACAGTTCCGGTCCATTTTCATGTTTTTGACCACAGTTACATGGAATCACTTTCACCGCACACAAGGTATCACCGGACAAACCCAAACCAACATTTCCTGAATCCTATCGCTGTGGAGCTTTCTCAGAAATTCCACAGACCTGCAGATGATGCTTCACATTTTGCCTAGAATCAAAATCAAATCAAAAGTATTGTTTGGGAAAGGAAGAAAACAAAAAAGACATCACGGATATTCCCATACAGTATAAAGACAAAGACTGTGTGTACTGCCAACAACTTGACTCAGTTCTCCAATTTTTCTTACTCAACTCCCACTTGCCCTCCAGGATTGCAGGGAAGCAATTACTTGCTTCAGAGGTTATTTCTGTAATTAGAGCAAATTGACCTCACTTTTTTTTTTAAGAAAAAAAAAAAAAAAAAGGAATTTCTGTTCCACTCCAGAAAACAGACTGGAGTTAGACGCTGCCTTCCCCACACCCCGCAAAGCTGCAGCGTTATTTTAGAGCCAATCGAAGCGCGACTGGCACACGCACGGTGACCGCGTGAGCACATCCACCCCTCCAGAGCTCCCTCCCGGTGCTCTCACTGCGCTGGCCATGTCCGGACGGGATTTACAATTGCTCAAAGCTACTATTGTTCACACAACATTAAATCTACAATATAGGCAATGAGATACCATAATGTTTTCACTTGGAACTTCTATTAACCCGCAACTTGACTGTATTTAATGAAATATGTAGTGCTCACGGAGTTGATTTATGTGCATTACTATTTACAGTTCGCATTTATAAAAGAGGCAAAAGCACCCTAAGGAACTCATGGTTCTTTTGACTCTAACAGAAAGTAAAAAGTGCCTGATTTGGTTTAGCTCAGTAACACCCCTGGAAGCCCCAGAATCTTATAGCTGGATTAGGGATGGCGACAGGAATCACTGATGCAGCTCAAACAGCCAGCATAGGAAATCTACTTCTGCTATCAACCCCGAGCCAAAACACCCCCGCAGATTTTAAAACAGAAATCACAGTCGTATTTATGCTTCTCGTGTACAGAACCATACACAAACAATGTCTCTGCATGCAGAAAACTTGGAAATGTGCTTTGGTCAAGTGTCGCTCTAGAACTGACGTGGGGGATTCACACTTAGAAGTGAAAATTACACAGATTCTCTTGAACAGATAAACTTTTACTTCTGACAGAACTTGGGAGTGTATTTAATGATACAAAATAAAGGCATACAGCATTAGTCAGCAGGAAGCAGTATATTGGTGCCCTCAGAGCTATCTTACAAGCAATCTGTTCTATATATTAGTCAACACAAAACCATCACTCTCCTTATTCCTCTACCAATTTAACACTCAGGTAGCTAGGAAAAAAACCAACAATTCCTTTTTCTTTTAGATAACATCATCTGCATAGAGGTTATGATAAAACCAAACTAGTACTAAAGCAATGCCCTCTGGGCAGTAAAGAAGGTGGAATTTTCTTGTGCTGCGCCTGTTCCTTGAGATAGTTTGCAATAATGACTAGCAAAACTGAGAAAAGGCAAGAAGGGCATTCATTCTCTAGGGTCAGGATGATGTAAGCCTAAAAAAAATCATGTATTTTAGTACTCTGTGTGTATATATATATGCCAAGATCTCTATTGAGGAGATCTTTCAGAGCAATTTCTCTAAGAATATTGCAATCTCTTAATAGAAAACGAAAGCATGACAAAACCTCTGCATTTTTAACACTAAGGCTATATGGTAAATTCTTCACAGTCTCATTTGAAAGAGCCTGAATTTTCTTTCACCATCTAGAAAACTCTGACACTGAAGGGATCGCTTACACTAAACCCAGTCCCTGGAAAAACACATTCAGAAAAATAATCTCCCATGGAAAGCATGGGAACATGAGCATAGTGTAGCTAAATTCTCCAGAAGTTCGTGACTGGACCTCTTTTCCTCAACTCCTCCCTACAACATCAATAGCCTTAGAAATTACTGAGTAGAGCAAAATGCTTTAACACCACCTGGTGTAGTTTTCAGCAGTTGGTTTTGCTTCCAGGCCTGTCATGGCTCATTAAGATAGCACAGTACTTTCTGTCTGCAGGACTGTTCTCAGGGACCATAGAATTGAAGATAAAATGAGATACAGAGGTTTTATCACAAGGCAGGACAGGACTGTGACATATTGTGCCAAGATTTTAGCATCTGAAAAGCTACAGAGGGAAAAGGTTTGCAAGGCAGGTGAAGAGTAACAACAAAGGAGTTAGAAAAGGTAAATATAACTTGCCAATACTTAAAGAAATGGAGTAGACCACAACAATTCTGTGTGCACTCACATGGAGCATTTTGTGTGCATAGGCTTTGCTAAAGGTTCTTGTCTTTGCTTTGCACTTTTATCACTCTGTGACACTTCCACATTCAAGATTCACTGAGGTGAAACATTTGATTGAGCATTTTAGTACTGCTGCCCAAAAATGGGTTAAACTCTTCTGCTTGCTTCCATGGTAAAGGCCAGCTAGTGTGAGCTGCACTGCAAACAGCGTGGCGGGCTGATTAGAAATGGATTATTTTTCATATTTCAGACTATTCCAACTGAAGTAGTTACAATTTAACGGGGTGGCAATATAGAACTAAAATAAACAGATATGATTACGTATTTTATGTTTGAAAAGGACAAAACAAAACTGAAAAGGACAAAACAGTGGCAGCAGGACACCAGCAGGTTAATTTTCACCGTGTGCCCTGAAAAAGACATTTTCAAAAGAAACTTCCAAAGCTAATAGAAGGGCAAAGGGAGTGACACGGATGCACTTGTTCAGCTTGGCCCCAGCCAGTGAATCCTACAGACACAGAGTGCCCCCTGTGGGGCTGCAGCTCACTGAAGTGCTCCTGGAGGAGCCACAGGAGGGGTTTGGGTACCACTGCTCCATCATGGGACAGTGTGACAGTGTGACACCGGGTGACACAGCCCTGGCACCCAGCTCAGCAGGATGAAGAGCCCGTGCTGGAAACCAAAGCTTGCTGATGTGATGTGATGTGCTGCTGCTGTGTGACACTGAACTCCACAGACAGCTCTTCATCTGCTGGTAATCCATATGCATAAACCACAACTTCCCTAAAGACCAGGAAACTCTGTAATTCCCAAGAAGACAGGTGTGGATGAGCCCACAAGTTACTGTCGGATGGACATCAATGCTTCTTTTTTTTTTTAGTTTTGTTCACCATGGGTGTACACAACCTGAAGTATATTTTTGTTTGGTTAAAGTGTTTGTAGGGCTCAAAATTACTTCCCACCTCATTTTGGATCAACTGATTTTACTTTTCTGGCAAATAAGCTGTGTCAATTAATCAGTTTCTTCTGGATTACTTTCAACTTCAGCTTCATACTCACACCTCCAGACAATGCTGCTTTATTGCTGGGAAGATAAACTTTTCAGGGGATGAACAACCTCAGCTTGCACTGACTTCATTTTCAGTTGTGAGTGTTCATGTGCATGCCCTTGTATTTTTATCTGAGAGCCAGAAAATGAAGATGAAACGAATTCTCCCCCTACCAAACATTTTTAAGTCCTATCAAGCAGGAAAGGTGTAGCAGGGTTATGGGTGAACAGTGCTCCTGCAGCTCTCAGGTGAAGAAAGGAAGGCACACAATAAGCACTCGTGAAGCTACACAGGCCTGGACCATTTCTGATCACTCTGTATCAAAGAAACACTACGTGGGATGAATTCACGTCATTAGAAACCACTGTGATAAATACCCAAAAGACCACTCATGTACAGTCAGACAAGAAATTAAAGATGTTTTCTGACAGCTTGATTTTGAAACATAAATTGTTTGCTGTGATAACAATTAATTCATCTGCAATATCCTTGATTATTTTTCAAGGAACAAGAGGACAGTAAACGATTCTCAGACAAGCAGTAATCCTTCTGTTGTGAGCCAGCAGGATGAAAGATTCAGCTCTGACACGCCAACTACAATCTGTAAGTCTGCACACCTTGAATTATAGGGCTAGCAGCAACTGCAATTAGCAGGAGAAGGCATAATTCAGGGAAGGCTATTGGATCGTTTTCCAGGTCTGAAAGAGCAGCGTGAGAAATGCCCCAACTGGGGCTTTTCAGTCCTGAAGCACATGACTGGGAAGACCCCTCTGCCCACAGCAAAAACCCCGTGCAGACTCAGTGTCTGTTCCCCTCCCTGGAAGCTGCTCCAGATTTGGCAATTGCACGAGCCCGGCCTCAGATTAGACTGCTTGTGCTTGGTTATTTTCACACACTGCCAAAATTTGCTGACAACACCAGGGGGAAAAAAAAAAAAAAGGAAAGTAAAACTGGTGATTTTCAACAGTTTATAACTCAGCTCAGCCTAAGCAGGTTTTTATGGGACAAAGAACAGAGATTTCTCTGTAGACAGCACTTTATTCCTGCCTAATTTAAACGATTTGCTGTGAATGATGGAAACATTAGAACTTCTTAAAGAAAACATAACAAAACAAAAATCCTAGCAGTTCACTAGTATTTCTCTACAGTAGATCAGATTTGGTGATATAAATAGAGACCATTATCTGCCTCTCTCATAATTATTCGCAATAAAGTTTTTTTACAGAAAATGAAAATATTAGACTTAAAGGAAGAGGGCTTCAAAATACACAGTATTTCTTCAAGGAGTGAAACTTCTTGCTTGGAATAATTCGCACTTGAGCTATTCTAGTGCCACGCTATTCCCTAAGGAGTGTGAAATGATCTTCCCAGGGTTACAGAGTCAGCAGTAAACACAAGTTCTACTCTAAGGAACAGTATTTTAAACATGTATTTTCACTAGCATTATATCTAACAACTTCCTATTAAAACCCAGAGGTAACTTTCTGGAGTCCCCTTGTTGCTTTAACACTTTCCTTCACTCCAGATCTAGAATCTCCTAAAGCAGCATTTCCTAAGCTATTTTTCTTGCCTGCTCCCCAGCCCCATTAGCTGACTGCAGGGCCTAGGCTGGTAAATCTACACCTCTATCAAATCTCAAATTTAATCAGTGCTGGTTTTGAGCACCTCCAGCTTTTCCCACAATATTGCTTCCAAGTCTCTTTGAACACTATCTGTACAACAGCTATTTTTCTCCACAAGAACTCCAAAAGCAGCTAATTGCTCCACAACACTGACCACTCATTCAATTACTGTTATTTTTCTGTTAGAATAGTAGCAAATACTTTAAGAACACGAGAATTTTTTTTGCAAAACTAGAAAACAAATGAGTGCTTTTCATAAAAGGCATAGGCTGGGAAAGCAGGGCAACAAAGAATACACTGGAGTTTCTGTATATAAAATAAGATATTTAATTGACCGGGAGTCCTCAGTGGAGACTTGTTTGCAACAGAGCCTCATGGTGAGGGCGAGTTTTTGAAGTTTGGATGCCTTTGGCAGCTTTAGAGCACTTTAAGACAGACCAGCTATGACTCAAACACGCTCAGCTAGTTAACTATACAAACGTAATGCTTTTTCCATCCTTCTCTCCACGTGCTGACAGCATTACCATTCTCTCCAGTGTTCTTCTTCCTTCGGAGGCACAATGGATCTACCAGTTCATGCAGTCCCTGATAGCACATTTCAGTAGAAAACCCGTCCAACAATAACTTACACGGCTAAGAGAGGTCATCATTTAGGAGTGAGCAGTTATATTAAAGGATCTACACGATTCCAAATGCATCTCAGGATATAGAGTACGCTGCGTGGAGATTTTAATGAGAAGGTTTGGCAGAGCAGTTTGGCAGCAGAAAGTACTGTCAAGTGATTGGATATGGGATACATCTCCAGTTGCTTTGGATTCCCACATCACCTAAAGAGCTATTCTTCCCATCCCCCCACACAGCAACTCTCAAGGCAGTCAAATTTATAGCTCAATAAATTTTTTTATTAAAAATAAAAAGTGTGGCTTTTAAGTACTGCAGCTTTCCAACATCCTTATGCCAGGTCTAGCTCAAACTGTTGTAGCTGAATATGAAGCTGGGGAGGCTTGGCCCACTTTATACAGCACTTCTAAGTTAAAGTTTCAAGATCTAAGCCACCTCTTTCCATTTTGTAACAGCTGTTTTTCTATCCTTTCATTAAAATAAAAAAAAAAAAGGAAAGGAAAGAGACCAGTGTAGAATAGTTAAATAAATAAATAATGGCTCACAAAACCACAGTGGAGGAACCACTGCTAGTTCTGCCAATAAAAATGTTCCTTCTCTTCAGGGCTGGCTAAACAACTGAAAGTGTTTCTAATGAACTGCTGGCAGCACTATCCATCATTGCACTAAATGGATTCGTGTCTCCCCTAAACTAAGGATAATTATTTATCTGTAATGCACAGTCAGAAATTAGGAAGTATTTAAGCCTGAGAAGTCTAATCCCTCTCTTCTCCCCACCTCCTCAAAGCTTGGTTTTATCCAGGCTTCTTTGTGTAAGGATGATCAAAAAAGTTTGACTGATAGAGAACTTCAGACTGCCCCAGTGCTAATGAATCATCTGCAGGAGTTTGAAAAATATTTGAGCAGACCAGACATCTGCAGTCTGATTTTAACATTACCAGCACCTGACATGATGTTTATCTTCTCCCTCTTTTTGCTGTCACTTGCTACACTGCCTTGCACCTTACCTTGAAGTAGTTACAGGCTGCTCAAAGCAAGATTAGGCACATTCATTAGACATAGAATAATTGAGTCCCAAGAGCTGCTTAGGATCTTTGAAGATGCTACTGTGCAAATAATAGAAGGCTACTGTAAACAATCAAAAGGAAGAAATGTGTTTGAGCTCTGGTGGAAGTGTGGAAGTGCAGTCAGTAATCCCTGGTCAGAAGTCACAGATAGCTGCTATCTGCAGAGACACATCCATGCAGGAGCTGTCTTTAGAACAACAAGGATCAGAAAGGAATGCAGAGACATCAACAGTACACGCCTACAGATAATAGAAGAGGACACTTACTTCATTTCCAGGACCTCCTCCAAATGTTTCCTTCTTTCAGCTCGTAGGTTGGTCAAATGGGTTTCCTTCTCAGCCAGAGACTGTTGTGTAGAGGACAATTTTGCTTTCATCGACTCCAGCTCCTGTTTGACCTTCTCCATAGCCATCATCAGCTCTTCTACCTACAACATTTTTGGAGAACACAGGAGGAGAGAAAAATTATGCAGTGTGACCAGCTGGAACTTAGTAAACGTCACAACTAAACTGGAGCACAAAGGTTACAGGGATGGATGCTACTCAGCACTCCTGCAGGCTGGAGGCTGCATCAGAGCTGTGCACAGGATGTCTGTCCTTGACCAAAGCACCATTGCAGCTGGGGAGTTTGCTTCGTTTGGTCACTGCAGCATAACCATCACAAACCTTCAACTCTCCTGTATTTCTGTTTTACAGAATGTACCAAGGGAAAAGAGGATGGACTCTGTATGTTTACACTGGCTCACAAAAATGCAAGCTGTTAAATGAAACACGCTGATCATATACCAGAAGGATAAAAAACTTCCACTGTCAATGATGCATAAAGAGAAACCACTTCTGTGCTTTAGGAACAGAGGAAACATTTCTGAAGCAGGGAGAGGAATGGGTTCCCATGAAGATGTGAGGCTGCTTCCCTCAAAATACCATCTGACCAACGCTTTTAGGCATTTTTGGGATTTAACAACATAAGACATTCAAAGAGTTGCTGATGGCAGAGAAGTACAGCAGAACAATGCTCTTATCTTCAGCAAACTGGGAAGATTCAGAATCAATGTGATTATAAATTCTGACATGTATTTTACACAAATGAAGAGTCATTTTATTTTGCACTCAGAACAGGTTCTGCCTCAGGTAAAATTTATCACTAATTAACAAAAATCACAATACATGCTTCAGTCTAGCTACATATAGCACTCAAAAGCTTCTGGATGTGCTTTAGTGATTTCATAATGAAGCTCAATGGCACACATTACTTTCACTGGCTTCTTCCATGTAGGTTTTCTCTTTCATCACAACCAAGTGCTCATAAATAATTTTATAATGTGCTTTCAACAGAAGAAGCTCAGATGGTACTGCTGCACAAAATCAAATATTTGTAGAAATTTAGTATGCCAATACAGCACTACATTGCATTTATATCCCTCCATACCAGTCAAGCTGTGATCCATCCTGGAAGGGAATTACTGAATTCACAACAAGCTCAATTTCTGCTCACACGTTTTTACAAGGAGAATTGAGTATGTCATCCGCTAAATAGGTGCTGCAGGAGGGAAGTACGTAACATGCTTTAATAAATCCTGTTCTCCTAAAGGCAGAGCTAAAAACTAAAATGGGTAATAAGGCTCGTTTTCATCCTCAATGGTGACAGAGCAAGAAACATTCCAACTGAGAATTAGGAGATTTATAAAAATCTAGCATAGACATTGTGCAGTGTTTACTGCAGAAAGCCTTTCTACTTCCATTTAAATGCAGCTGCCAAAAGGTGGTATGCTTAGCAAACTAAATTAAAAAATTAAAATGTGCAATTATCGTAAACTATTTAAAATGTACAGCTAAGAATTCATCTAGTAATCAACAGGCCAAAGGGGAACCTCAGTGACAAATAGTCCAGACTAGCAAGCATGGATATAATAACCAAACTTTCCCTGTTTTATTAGCGTTCAGTGTGCAAAACAAGATCAAAAAATCTGCCAATCTTTAAAACTAAGAGAAAACTCCATAAAATGAAATAGAGAAAATAAATCAGGAAAGAACGCAAAGAAGAACTGCAGAAATAATGAACAGCAAAAACACTACTGGGGTGGAAACTGATTCTTAGAAAAATGGTGGGGTAACGAAGGTGCACTTGTGCACCAGCTGCTAGGATATCAGTTTCTGCTTCCTGTGGGTGGATCACAAATACCTACACAGACATTTTCCTCTAAACCGAAAAGAGGCACGCCAGCTATAAACCCCTGGGCTTGAACAGAAATCCACCTCCAACCAACAACCCCCAGCCAACTGCAACAGGCAAAAGGGCCCGCGTCCATCCGCCAGCTGCCAAGATAACACAATCTCTGAAGCAACATCTTCTCCAAAATCAGCTTTGGAATGTTCTGCCAGGCTTGCTCCCACCACCAGGGTCTGTGATGCTGACACTGAGGGGCTGCTTTGCCTGATGTAGATCTGCAGTGTGACAGCTCGGAGCTGTTTGGGAGACATGAGGAAACCGGAGGCCGATATCTGGGCCAAGGCTCCTAGGGAGCGGTGGCAAGGGCCAACTCTGCAAGAGTGCTTATTGCAGGTATTTCATCTCTTTCTCATCGCTCTGTTCGATAACTCTTTTAATTCTAAGGTTAGAGTTTGTATTTTTGCAGGCCAACAGGAAATTGATCTAATCACCTCTTAGGAACGGCTGGAACGTGAGGAGCTTTTAAACTGTGCCAACAACTCGGTTTACAGAGCTGTCATTACCTTCCAAGCTCTCAGCAAGGGCCATTTGTCACGCAATTCACTAAAGACAAAGGTCACCAAAATAGCGATGGTTGTACTCACAGCAAAGACTTCGCTATTCAGATTCATCAGGTTGTACGGTCCATGGGTCTATTTCAATTAAACTTCTACCAAACAAAACATTTTATTTGGCAGCTTCTGAATCTTAGTGCAGAGAAACGATGGAGGAATATTCACCGGAAGCAAACTACTTGCAATGCACATCTAATTTAGCCTACACAAAAAACTTCCCATCTACCCATGAATTTTGTCCCCTGAGAGCAGCTAATTATATAATAAAGAAAAAATATTTGTCAAAACCAGAGCCCTTGGCATGCCGAGACATTTTTTCAGAGACATGCTGTTGACATTTCCAATTTAGCTGCGGGTAAGTTTGTGCCCTGTCGGCTGTAGCTAGAAAGTCTCCACCCACTTCAGAAGACGCAAAGAGTGAACTCTTGCTACTCTTTTCTCTTTGCAAGGTGTATCTTTGACTGTCGAGGACTTAGCCAGGATTCAGCTCTCTGTAGACAGGCCAGAAAGGTCTTCATGTAGTCTGAGCAGAGAACTCAAATGGAGACTTATTTGTCTATGGTTTTCAGGCCTTAAGTGACTGATCTGGTGACAGCTTATCTTTAAGGAAGAACATCAAGCTGAAATAAGCTTCCATTAGAGGAGAGACTTCCTGAGAGACTGAACAAACTACGTGAAAGAAGGCAAAGAATGTCCATTAGATCAGGATGGGATTCAGAGCGGCAGAGAAGGGAAATGTCAAGATAGGACAAGTACTTTGCATAGCTTTACATCTCCTTCCTGAGGAAACAGGAAAGCAAGGTGCAGAGAAAGAGCAATACAACCCAAGTTTATCTATCACGTCAATGGCAGCCTGCGCAGAAATGATTTAATAACAGAAAAGCCTGAAGCTCTTTTCAGGAGCCTATCTGCCATCCTAACCCCCCTGCTCCTGTTATTTCAGGCTCCTGCAAATCAAACCCCAGGCTTTTGCACAGACATTGAGACACCACGTTATCTCCAAATACGCAGTGGCTCCAGCAAACCTTTCTGGGTAACGTGAAGCCAGGGACTTGCAAAGAGCTTGGTCAAGTTCCCCAAAAGCCAGGAAAAAGACAGCAAAATTGAGAAAGGGACTGTATATACGAAGTGTTACTGAGGCTGGAAACCCTGCCAGCCACTGTACTGCTCTTGGAGTGATTTCTGGTGACAGGACAGGCGAGCTCCACTTCCCTCACCTGTCACATGAGAACTAATGCACTGCTAAGAATTCCTGAGACACACTCGGTGTTTCAGGCAAGGAAGAATGCTTCTATCAGCTGATGTGGTTGTCACTGTTTGCCTCTTAAAATCAGAGCCCAAAGACTCCACCACCTGAAGGAGATCCAGACAGATGGCTCGCTAATGGAACCTCAGCAACCCCAAACACTTCAGGTTGTTTACATTACAATGCACCGGCAGTGTCTTTCTTCTTCCCACTGTGAGCTCTCCTCAGTGATAGAGCATCACCTGAAATGGACTTTTCTACTGCACAGAAAACAGGAAAAGCCTTCTCTAGCCCTCTCAGAAAGATAGTTCTAGAGCTTAATTTTCTGCTTGCACCTTTTCAGAGAAGCAGAGCAATTCTGGGTCACGATCCAAGCCAGGAATGCATCAAGAATGCTGGTAACACAATGCAATTCACTGCAGTGGGGCTGTGCAACGCTAGAGAGGCAATGGCAGAGTCATCAGTACGGGGGGAAAAGGAGCACAGTGCCATCCATACACTTGAACAAACACCTGCAGAGGCTCTGTTCTGAAATGGTGACCCACACCATCCACGTTTACAGGCTATATGAATGCACCCAAATTCACATGTACACGACTGGCATTAAATATTGCAAATCACTGGTACACCACAGAAAATATACCTGATGTTAGGTAAGGCTTTTTCTCACCTGTAGATTATCAATCTTTACAGAAGACACTGTGTATCCTTTTTTTCATTTCTCATAGAATGGGTTGGGTTGGAAGGGACCTTTAAGCATCTCCTGCCGTGCCCTTCACTAGATTAGGGCCCTCAAAGCCCCATCCAAGCAGCCCTGAACACTTCCAGTGATGGGACATCCACAACATCTCAGGGCAGTCTGTTTCAGTGTCTCACTGCACTCATTATAAAGAGCTTCTTCCCAAGTCCAGTCCAAAAGCACTGTCCCTTGTCCTGTAACTAGAGACCTTGGGGAATAAAGACTCTCTCTCTCTTTCAAGCCCCCTTTTTGTACTTCAGGGTTGCAGTGAGGTTTCTCCAGAGCCTTCTCCAGACTGAACAATTCATATTCCCAGGGTTCCCCGCAGGAGAGGTGCTCCAGCCCTCTGACCATGTTGTTCTCCTCTGGACGTGCTCCAGCAGGTTCCTGTCAGAGCTGGGTGCTCCTGGTGGGGCTGTCCAGAGCCAAACAGAGGGGCAGAATCCCCTCCCTCCCTCGACCTGACCAGTCTGAAATGAAAGTCTCAAAGGGCACGACAAAGGGACCTGACTGGTACACTGAGATCCTCCTCCTAAGCTGCAGATACAGCATTTAGGGTCAAACATAGGAAACACAGTTTAATGTTTAATCACATACCTGTAATCAGAGCTGGTTTTATGCTTCTGATTGCGGGAAAGAAATGCTAGTTCTTTCAATATACAAACACAGCAGGCTATGGGATAGCTGTTTATATTCGTTATTGTGTCTCACAAGTTCCAGGCAGAATAAAAAATGCTGAACTTTCAGAGGGCACAGGAACAAATACCAACCAAGTCATTTTCCATGATCTGTGTATAAATCAATCACTAGAGCTCTTTTCAAAACCACCTCAGCAGGCTAACAAGTACATTTAAAATTATTTATTTTCTAAACATAGACCTGTTTTGTGTAAACAAGAAATGAGCACTGCAAGACAAAATGTACTAAGAATCCGTACTTTTGCCCAAAATTAATTAGGCAAGCAAAACAAAAAGTCTTGCAGTTAAAAGCCAGTAGAAAGAATATCAGAAGGACCGAAAAAATAATGAACATTTCTCCAAGTGTCACTCTCAGATGACAGTCTCCCATTTATCTACAGCTCTTGAGTTTTTAAAGTATTTTTTATCTCACCATGTGCATTGCTGAAATGATAAAGAGACTGCAAATTTCTGCATTATCTTTTACTCAGTAGAACTGATTAGACTGCAGAGAAGGAAAAGAAAGAGACATGAAAAGAAAGACAAAGACAAGAGATCTGGCTCTGTGTAAACTTGCTTGGATCCCAGAAAAATTTGCTAGAACAGATGTTAAGACATGGAAAAAGCACAGGCCAGACTTGGGACTCAGGCATGTAATTTAAGTGCCTCCAGTAACATATTACAGGGAGAAAGCACTGAGTCTGACAGAACTTGGATTGCCAGCAGGACCAGATGGTTTGCTTAAATCACAAGCTAATAAACCTTTACACAAAATAAGAGGGAAATGAATTATGGTTTCATCATAGTCCCGTTTTCGTTAAAGCAGTGGGGTGGCTTTAAGGTACTCTTAAAGACTGTATCCAAGACACTTAACTGAATTCTTGGCTATTCTGAATTAAGGGAACCAACTTCAAATTCCTATGGATATTGGGAAAACTGTTAGGCATAGCTTTCTCAGAGCTAAAAATAAGAGGAAAAGGAGAGAAATCAGTAAACAAGAACAAGAAAAACCTTCCTGTCCCTCAGTAAAACGATACAGCGATGTCTGATTTGTGAGGTAAGGACAGCCCTCAAGCACAGAACAGCTGGAAGCTCTGCCCCACTGGCTGCAGAGGGGTGGAAAGCAGGATGGCTCTGTCCCACCTCACAGCCTGGAGCTCTCCTTCAATTCAAGCCCCTCTAACTCAGCACCGGTGCACAGGATGCAGAAATGAAGATGTTTCTATACATCACTTCCACCTGCACCCCCAAGGGATTCCAGATGTGCAGCAGCCTCTTGCCAAAGCCAGCTGTGTGCAGCACCAGGGGACCGTGGCACACTGCACACAGAGTTCTGCTTGCAGGGAAGAGGGCAGTTAGTGCTGAAGCTGGGAAAATGCCTGGGGGATTAGCAGGTCTCCAGAGAAAAGGCAGGGTCTTTTGATCATCTGTAATACACAGCAGTAATTTTAGGGATGAACTTTGTCTTTCTTTACGTTACTGAGCGGCTTTCTTAAGTCTTGGTGCCTTTGTTTTCTAGGTTGTTTGGATTTTGTACATTCAGCACCCCTGATAAAACAGCGTGTATTGGTGGCTTAACAGAACTGGTGCCACTGTTCTGTTCCTACCTTATTAAATGGGAAAAAGGAGAGGAGCAAGATAAGGAGAACAAAAGCCTATGGTCTGAAAACCTGCAGGATACTGCAGATGAATGCAATTTTTCTTATCACTGTGAAACTGAGATATTTAGACAGCTGATGTCTCTTATTTCCATGAGCTGGTCTCCCAACAAAAACTCCATTATAAAAAGAGCATCTGATAATAAAGAGGAGTTAATGCTCTGCATTGCTCCTTGCTGTCTCCACTGACGGCTCTAGGCAAGGAAGAGCACTAATGAGACTGACCAGACATCTGACATTACCGAGTTCCTCCTGCAGAAGCCACAAAACATCAACAAAGAGCTCTCTGTCAAGGGGTTTCTTACTTGGGGATTCACCAAGTGCTCTTTGCTCATATTCTGAGAGCGCTGAGTTTTTGTGGGAAGGAGAAGGAATCGGGATTCACAGATGTCTGGAAAACAGAAAACTCCTAAGCCTTCAGGGCTCAGTAAGACACAGCTGTGTCCTGTTAGGATGTTTGGAGGTAGCTTTGACAGTTGTATCTCCTAAATGTGGGCTACAACCTACCTCAATAAGCAACAGCTTCTGCTGGGACAAGAGCTCTTGAGAAGGAAACAATAATGCTTAACACAAACAAAATATTTGAGTCAGGCCTTGGAAAGAAGTCAGTGAAAACTGAATTCTGATTTCTACTGAGGAAATCTGTTTTAGTCACTGGTGTCTGAAGACTGTAACAATTCTATTTCATTTTCCTCAAGTGAAACCATTATCCAATGAAACATTCTCATTATGTGTTTTAATCCACAGAACCATACTGAAGGAAGATTTCCTATTTTACTTTACATGGATCTGTGATCTCAGGAAACTCTTATGTGTTTATCTTCCATGGCTAGCAATTCCCAGCCCTTGGGATTACAGCAGCACCCACCAGGAATAACAACCCATCTTGAAAAACACTGCATTTTGATCACCTTTTAAAAACCTCTAGAGAGGCAGGGACTCCAGAATGCAGCACGCCCTGTGCAGTGCTGCACTCGCTCATCCTGCACCATTTATCACATCCTAACAACACCCCCTACATCTGTGGTTAATTCGTGACACCCCAGCCACAGCTCTGAAATAAACTGTCCCTTTATAGGCTACATCTCCTGCTGCTAAGGTAGAAGTGGGACTAACTGCCCCAGGCCTTCAGCAGTGCTCTGCCAGCTTTCTGCAGACCCTGCTGATCTGCACCTTGCTGCATTTCAGACACTTCCAGGTTAACTAGGATACGTCACTATGGCAGACAGTTTAGACCTCTTAAAAGATGCAGTACTGAATGCAGAGGGAATTACACCCCAAATCACCTCTCCCTTGCAGGGAGTGTGACTCAGGACAAATCTGGGCATTTTTAAAGGAAAAGGTTTTGTAATCCATTTCAACATCTGGGGAAAAGAAGAAACATCAGGGAGACACAGCGCTCCTAAAAATGACTGCAAACACTTTCAGTGACAGGGACACGGGGCACAGTGAACTTCAGTCACCCAAAATGCTTTCTCTAACCAAAGCAGAACAATCAGACAGAGGAATAAAGTAAATCTCTTGGAAAACAATGCTAAGATTATACTTTGGGCTGACACTGACTTAAAAAGCTCTTAAACATTTTTATCAGTAAAACAAATTAAAATATAAAATACAAAGTATAATTTTTTAGCACAGGATTTTGTGTGAACTAAGTACTCAAATGACTTTGCACATGTACATATATACACACACTCAAAAGCCAAAATGATTTTGGCAGACTTTTACAGAAAAGAACTTTTCAGAAGATATTCAAGAGAAGTTCAGCCAAAGAAACGTAAACTCTCTAGAAAAACCATAGAAAAAGCCTCCAGCACCTTCTCCCCCAAGCCATACCTTGGATTACTGCCTTGATCTCCCATCTCTTAGTTTATCAAACTCCTTATTAGGAGATGAGAAGAGAAAAAAAACATTCATTAAAAACAAACTGTCCAGCTTGTATTACAGAGCAGTCAGAACTCTGACATTTCTGTGGTGCTCAGAAAACAGTTAGAGGTGAGTGGTTCCTGAGAAATTCCACTTTTTACTTTTCATTTCCAGGGACCTGGAAGAAGTAACTTAGTGTGTCAGAATTTGTGCTGTGAAATAATTCTAATTATTTCTCAACATATGTGAGAAAATAGTTCAGCTCTATTTCAGTAACAGAATGCCCAGCAAAAAAGATGTGCTTTAATTTGTTTTGCCTTTTTAGAAGGTATTTGATAGGACAGTGTCCAATATATGATAAATCTGTTGGAAATGTAGTTTCTGTTCTGTTCTTACAATGAATTGTAGTCTAGATAGCCTTTGCTGGAAAGTGAAAACCAGAATGGTCTCATTGGAGTGCAAATGACAGAGAGCATTCAAAACTAGAATTTCTGTACAGTAACTACAGGTAAGACAGAAAAGGCTCTTGGAGGCTCCTCTCTACACTCAAACCCTTGCAGACCTTTTATTTACAGTAAGAGAACTGTTAAGGACGTTTTGGTTGAGTTATTACCCTATTTCATCTTTATTTTTCCTTAACAAACAGATACCAATTTTGAAGTAAGCATGTGATAGAGAATTTCAGGAGTCTTGTTATCAACGTATTTTACATGCAATGTGTACCTGAAATGAAATTAAATCCTGCTGAAATATTTCATACAGACAGTGGGAGAAAAGAATGAGCGTAAGAAAATACATTTAAGCAATACATTACCTTTACAATATTCAGTCTTCTGTTTTTTCCTTAAAAAAGGAAAGCAGAACAATCTGCCCAGTGTAGGATAAAAAGACACAGTGTATGAACGCAGATACAACTATTTATAGATCAACATACTTAACCTCATTTAAAATGTCCTACTGAGAACCATAACTTCAAAAAAAGATGATGGAAGGTGTCAAGATGAGACTGACAACGTAAAAATTTCAGTTTAAGTCACTACTTAAGGAAGGAAGGAATGACGAGGTGCTGGCCATTATTTGATGTGTTTCTTTGCCATTACATTTTAGGGTAAGGAGTTAAATGTTAGCTGATACTGTACAGAGAGTACATTTAAGCAGGAGCTGACATTCATGAGAGGACTGCGCTACTATCAGCAGGAATGCTATTTAAACACCTAAAATCTTCTGCTTTTCCAATTTGAAGGAAATAAAGTAAGCTAGAGAAACGTGCCTCGTGGTCAGGCAGTGCATCTTCTCACTCAAAGAAACAGAAGCCCACTGTAAAGGCTGCAAGAAGTTTCTGGTAAAAGTTATCTTCAGTAATAATACTAAGCAACTCCTGCCTTCACTGCTCAGTCCTGCTCCCACAGATGTCCCCAAATTCTGCATGGGGATTCATGAACCAGGGCAGCGGAGTGCTTCACACAAAAAAATCCCTTCAAAAATGAAGAGTTGTTCCCATGCATTAGGTCACTGCTCCATTTCCCAGCCCAGCCCCAGAAGGACCTTGGCTGTGCTAACAGCAGGGATGTGCACTCCAGCATGGGGATGGAAGTGAGCGAGGAAAAGGAGAGCACGAAGCATCTCAGGTCAGAGAACCGTTGTGAACTGTGCCCAAAAAGGAAGGCTAAAAACTCCAGTAATCCTACTACTGTGCTCCCTGAGACAAGAACCTGCCACTAATTATTGACCAACACTGGTCACAGAACCCGAGTTTCACTTTATTTCCCAAGAAGGGTCTCCCTCTTTCCTGAGGATCAGAGCGCGTTCCCAGCATTGTCCTGAGAATGGTGCTGGTTAGGATTCCATTCACACCAAGGACAACCTCCTGCCTCCTGCTGCAGGAGCAGGGATGGAACAGGCACCAGGACACTGAGAGGCTTTGTCAACAGGACAGAGCCTCTTGTCAAAGCAAACCTCCAACAGCTTTGCTGAGGGAACAAAACTACTGCTGTATTTCTGAGCAGGGAAAAACTTCTATGGAATTATCCTTCTCCCCATCCCTGAGGAACATAATGATAGCTTCTCTAAAATAAACTCAGATTTGGTTAATGCAGAAATAGTGACTGAATCTACATTTACCATCTCTAATAAACCCCCCCCTTTGTGATAGGAGTGTTTACCTGCAAAATCCTCCCTGCAGCCCTGTGGGAGCACTTACAGAGAAGTCTGCGTGCACTTCTGACCTTGCACACGGAGGGCTGAACTGGGGGGCCAGGCACAGCTCCACAGAACCCCACAGCTGGGAGGAATTCACAACAGGATTTACACAGAGGATTCAGCAGGTGCACCAGCACAACCAGGTGACTGTTACTGGAGAGAAAGGCTTGAAGAACTTCCAAACCTTCCCATCTATGCAAGACAGCCTCAGCTGCTTTGTGTATGGCAGGGTTTCTGCTGTACACATCAGCAGGGATAATAAAACCATGCCCAATTCTGTCAGGGCACTGCTCCCTGCAGGAAGTGCCCGGTTCTATTTTTGGGAAAGATGAAAGAAAGAGCAGGTCTAAAATCCTGAAATAAACAGAAAGCTTCATCAGCAGGAGATGTCCTGTATACACAGGCTGTGCATTGACACAGTTACCCACTGTCACAGCTGGCACACACTGACAGGGTATTTTCAGACACTGCACTAAAGAGAGCAAGATTTGAATCTGTCAGGGATACATGACACCCATGAAATCCAGGGTGGCTTCGTGGACACTGCAATTCCAATCTGAAGCCTATAAAATAACACAACACCACACACCATGAGATGACGGAGGGTGGGATTGCACAAGACAAGGCCACGGTGACAACACTAAATACTGGGGCAGAGGCACACACAAAGGAGATGTCCTCATACCTTGAACCACCTAAAGCCAAAATGGTTGACCTCATGCACTGATTCATTAAAAAGCTTCAGACAGGCAGTGAAGTGGCAGAATGGCAGAAAACAAGATAAACAAGAGAGGAAAGAAAAAGCATGCAATTAAAAGCAAATTACAGTCAGTTTGAACAACATCAACATTTTAAAAATCACACACATCACTCACACTTGTTCTAAGAATATTCAGAACCTATTACGTGGTTTTTGGAAGTCAATGGATTTGCCACTGCTAGTATATGGAACATGGAGTCTTGCATTTTAAAACTCTAATATTAGCCGTGTTTGTCTTTCAAAATTCTACAAAGAACTTCCACAGGACATACTAAGAGGGTCCCATCACACTGTCTAGTACCCTAAACACAGGAAACAGAATTATCCTCAACATATCTATCAGCAAACAGCTGAGCTTGACTCTAGCTCATAGAGAGACAATTGCTACCTTCAGGAAAACTCAGATTTTTACTTCTTTTTCATTAAAGCCTGTGATAGAAGAACCTCTTAAAATGTTTTAAAGTGTGCTTGGTCAGAAGTGTTGTTAAGTAAATAAGAAAGACAAGGAGATCCCTCCATTGAAATGAACTAACCAAATGCTCCTCTTGGCTAACTACTGTCCTAAAGCACAGTGAAAAACATTGAAGAGGCTCACGAAAGTAAAAGTGCTGGTTTCAGCTACTGCTTCACAAGCTTTATCAAAATCTCATGGATTTATCCCTAACTTAGGGTATGCTTTCTTGATGATTACTTACCTGAGCTAAAATCAGGCATGTCCATGACTCTTCAGGGTTATCAGTGGCACAAAATCAGTTAATGCATGAAGGTTTCTACTCGTGGCTTCAGTATAAGTGTGTATTTTCTGTGTGCATGCCTGGCTCAAGCCAGGGGATCTCTTTTTAACCGCTTGTTTTGCAAGTGCAAAGAGCTTGTGGTCCATAAACACAACCAGGCTAATAAAAACCAATGTCTTTCAAATACATTCAACAAACAAGACAGTAAATCTAAGTATACCTTAGACACAGGAAGGCAGCTTTGACAGGCAAGACAGAGCAGAAGAGCTGCTACTTAAACCAGTACTTCAAAAGCTCGGGATACCTCATAGTTTGATTTTAATTTCAAGAAAACCTTACCTATGAGATACAAGTTACTGTGAAGGCTTTGCAGCTTTTGAGTTCTGTTACCTAACAGTGGGACACACATACAGGATGATCAAGGATAAAGCCAGCTCTGTTTCATGTGGGAAAGCAGGGAAATTAGTACTTTACTGTCCTAGGAGGGCTACCAGGGACTTTACAAGATTGCAGACCTGTTTCTCAGCATTGATCCTGGCTGACTCCTCTTGTGCTAGCACCATTTCCCGCTCTGCAGTTATCTGAACACTTTCTCTGAGTGCCTCCTCCAATTCTTCAATCCGATCATCCTTTTTACGCAGATTGTCCTGGAAAATGACGGGACACGAGGTGAAGATGACTTGTTTGGAAGTACAGCCTTTAAACCAACCAAGCTTTAAGCCAACCAGAACGTGTTTCTCCCTCCCAAGGCACAGCTGCAGGCAAATAACCTTCACACAAAGGGAGGAATGATGAAGGGATGCAGGAGTAAGAGGAAGATTGCAGTAAAGAGAAGGAGAAAGCCAGAGAAGCAGGACCTCAGAGCAAGAGCGCTCGCCTGGTGTGGCTCTGCCACAGTCCTGTCAGATTACACAGCACAGAGGAGCAAGGACTGTTGGAAAATCAGGATTAGTAAGCAGCTGTGAAGAAGCAGAGAAGGCAGAAGTGGCAGGAAGGTAGCAGGCGGTCAGAATTGCCCATTTGCTCACACAGTCAGCAGCAGGCGTGGTGAGAAGGGAAACAGAGCACTGCACTTTGGAATTCACCATTTCCAGGTTAACAGGGAGAAAAGCAAACATTGACCCAACAGAGTTTTCCACTGTTCAGATTAAGCCTTAAAGGAAGTTTTACACCCAAGGCTCTCTAGGAAATATGAAGGATTCTTGTGGGCTCTCTGAATCTCAGACATTCAAGTATCAAGACTCCCTAAAAACTTATTCTTTGATTAAGAGCATCTTCCAACTGTGAGTTCAGATGTGCCTCATATGGTCAGACCACTGAAGAAAACTTACTGCTCCTTTGAAAGCATGTTTTATTGGTTTCTACAAGCAGCATAACTTCAATATATATATATATATACACACAAAATAATTGTTATTTGTAAAGTTTCCTAACTTTAGTCTTGCAAGGAAAATAAACGTGTCTCTCCTGCTTCTGCAGAAGCAGCTTCACAGAAGGCTGCAAAGCAAGCTGTGCAGACATGAATGCCCTGGACCGTGGCTGCTTAACAAATCCACCACAAGGGAGCAGCTTGATGGAAGATTGCTGCATTTCTTGTCTTGCAGATTGGTTTAGATCACAGGGTTCTGATGAGATATTAATGCACACTGAAGTTAATACAGGGCTTTTTAGCCATCTCAGTAGAAGTGGAAGGATCAAAAATGCTTTTATTAGCTGGCATTTTGCCCTTTGTCAGATGTAACCCTTTGGCTTCTGTCCTTTTGTATTTAGGATTGTAATTTTCCACTTACACTGCAAGAGTTTTGTACCATGTAAAGAATAAGGACAAAGAAGACTGACTTGGAAAAACATTGTCCTTGCAACCTTCATAATGAAAAAAATAGTAATTGGAGTTTAACAGATGAACCTCACTTATTCCTTGATTCTTTCTAGGACCAAATCCCCAAAGAGAGCTGTATGAAACCCATTTCTGAGAGTCTCAAAAGTGCCCCTTTCAATGGGAGTGCTCAAGCAGAGATGCAAAGCTTTGGATCAGACTAGTGCAGGACATCTGGCACCGTGCCCTGGTAGAGAGCAAGGCTGGTGCTCAGGCACAGGCAGCAGGAGATGTTGGGCTTTGCAAGCAGAGCAGCTTTCTGCTGATGGTTACATTCCAAGGTGGATTCACAGGGCAAGTAATTGCTGTTTTCAAAAGAAACAAATGGAGAGATCTACATTGCAAACACAGGAGTTGCTTAACATGTTTTCACATTTTCAGAATCTTTTAGGAACACTGATAACATCTTCCAAAACTACTTTATGGTTATCATAAGCATAAATGAAATCTCATCAATAAGATGAATAACAAGGTTACAAAAAGCTCTGCAAGGAATACTGACCATTTCAGATAAAGGAAACATTTATGTGACTATCTGCATTACAGAGTAATTATGAACTTTACTCCTTGATACATCATTCATGGACAGCCAAGTGAATGTTTAGTTCTCTGTATCAATTAACAGAAGTGGGAATTGTACATTTGAACAGCACCATTTCAAATGGAAACTCCTTTAAAATGAGAATGCAAAATAAAACATTCCAATACATCAGTATATCCACTCTTCATTCCAGGCAAACATTACAGAGGAGAATTCATGAGTGCATTAAACATGATACTGCACAGTGCTCTACTGAGACAGGTGATCTCCTGAGGGACAGGAGGAAGAACAACTGCTGATACCAAAACCACAATGCCACATTACCTGCATTTGAAAAATCTATATTAATATACAATTACTCTTCCTAAAATAACACATAAACTTTTACATCTATGGTAGAGGGTTACAAGTTAAAAATTCAGGCTGACTTAGAATGAATTGCCTAGAAATGGTGAACGTTAATACTAATAACCCACTCAGTAAGGGAAGACTGAGTAGAAGTTCTTCCTTTCTGTCTCAGTCAAACCCAGATAAAAGATGTGCAATTTTACTCTTCTAACGGGGTCATGACGTGTGTGAGCACCTGACAAATCCACACAAACGACTGGCAGGAGCAGCAAGTTGTGGCTTAGGCAGGTAGCACCTCCATTAGTGCAGCATGGTCTCAAAACACTCTTAAAAATTATTTTGTTTCTAGCTCATTGATTCGGGACTGATTAGTATTTGAATGACTTCTTTTTTAAATAGAAGCTGCTGTCTCATATTAGTAGATAAAACTTAAGTGAACTTTTTGACACACCAGCAATGTTTTTCCGACTGTTCAGCTTTGAACTCTAAAATGTGACAGGCTCATGATGACCTGTGCTGCTGCTGCTTTCCTCCATTTAATGACACGAAGTATTCTACCTCTATCGTGATAAGAATTAAACTCTGGAAAAAAATCTTCCATCAATTTTAACTACATTTATACCATTTTCCCTAAAGTGACTGTTCCTGTGAAGCAATCATACCTTTGAGCATCAGACCAATGGCAAATCTTCCTGTGTTTTGATAAAATATCAGAATGATAAACAGTGACAGCCTCTTTTCAGGAATCTTACACAGATGACTGCTCAGAAAGAAAAAATTCTTACTTACCTGTACAGTAACTGCATTCTTCAAGGTGTATTACCCACCTGCATCCCCCTGTGCATGAGATTGCACAGCAGAGATGGAACTAGGCTGGGATGGAGGAGACAGCTCTGCCTTTATGCTCACTGGTGGCAGCACACAGAAAATGAAAAACCCATTGCACACTGTGGGAGTGCCAAGAGTTCAGGCACAATAAAAACTTTTGCTACCTGTGCTGTGATCCAGTTGCTGATTCACATGCAAAACGAATTCCAGGCGTGCCTGTCTGAAAGCCTGGAAGGAAAAGGAGGTGTGACTGACACACATTCCTGGGCTTTTCCTTTCGCTTCAGGAAGGAAGTGGTGGGATGGCCAAGCAGCGCATGTTAAAATGATGGATCAATTTAACCTCTCCTGCATTCACGTGATGTGTAATCTGCCATGAAGTTTTATGGAAGTGCATGAAATAGGATACACCTTGCTTTCACCGAGGCGTTTAGGTCCAATTAAATCTGAGGGATCCTGGCACACTTCACAACCGTGGTCTCGAACTGCACTCACAAAGATCTTTATGGCCTAATTTCACTCTTGGAATTAAGGTGGATTTCTCTAGTCAGCTCTTGGGAAAGATTAGTTAACAGTTTGAGAAGGCAATGAAATGATTCTTTTAACTGCTGAAAGTATTTCTAGGACTAGAGAATCACCCAGGTAGAGAAAGAATTTTATCATATAACCCTGTAAATGATGCACATTTTACCTGTGCACTTTCATAGACCAGATGGGAAGAATGCAATACTGGAAGGGTTTTGCACTAGGAATCAATTACTTCTTAAACATGACATCATCACAAGTCCTTATTCCTGTGAACTACTGCTTTTGCTTATCGTGTATTTCCTCAAGAAGCCATGACCTAGACACAGAACTTCATGACCTCAGTCCATTCTAGATGGAATTAAACTCTCCCTAGAAAGAAAAAACCCTCCTTTGTAAACTGACCTTCCACTGGAACCTGGGAACTCAGCACTGTCAGCTGCCTCAAGTACTACTTAAAGCTTCCTCATGGTACAGTCATTCAGTTCTTGAGACAACAAATTCTTCAACAACATTTGGAGACAGTCCATCCACAAACATTAAGATTTTTTCCCAGTTAAAAATATGAGGGCCTGATTAACTGTAACTCTAAAGTGCATGCTGGTTAATTAATATGAAAAATTGAAATCTTCTTCAAAGACTTTTCAAAATCTTCCATAAATTTCCCTTGCTTCCTCTTTTTGGCCATAACCAGAATCAAATATGAAGAAGAAAAATTGGTTCTACTTATAATCACCCCATTACAGAGGTTTGCAATCTCAGGAATCTACCAAAATATGCCAAAAGACACAAAATTATTGAAGGTGGCTTTCTACAGTCTTGGTTGAACTACTGAACTCAGAAGGAAAGATGCTGTGCCAAACGCCGACTCTTCAGAAGAGGACAGTTGGTGAAAATAAATCAGTTAGTTGAACAATGTCTGCTTTTCTCTGAAAATATCTGTAAAAACCTGCATGTTTTCCTAAGAAGGTCCTGAAGCACTAAGGGAATATGCAATGTGGTGCCACCAAAAGGAGCTACTCCAGTTTCATTTGATTTCAGGAGCAAGCAATCATAGGGCCTTAAAGCTCAGGTGAGCATGGTGCCTCCCTCATTCCACTGATCAACTCCTTCAAGTCTCTGAACAAGAAAAGCACACAAAACTGTCACTCCAACAGGGAAACACCTCTTCCTCTGATGAGACAATATTTTGACTTTTGGGGTTTTCAAGAATGTACATCAGGTAAATGCTGAAGGCCAGAACCCCATGGCACAAAACCCAGCAGCAGTTACGACAGAATCTAGCTCCAAAAGAGAGCCTGGGCTCCTTCTGCAACTCATCCAAAGCAACAGACACCCACAAAAAAACTGTTTAATTCCTTACCATTTCCTGAAGAAAGTCGCAGTATTAAAATAACCTCAAACCACCAAAAACATATTTGCTTGAAAAGTGGAATGAAAGCAGAGTTTATAAACTCCTGAAGAAGGAAATACCTTCAGGGTAGTGTATAGCTGGGTACCAAGAGGTAGAATAAACCCCAAATAAACAGAGATCCAACACTAAGGACTCTGCAGCAAATGAAGTAACAGAGAGGCAAACGAGCACGTAAAGCTGCTGCTATAAATACTGCTGGGCAGGAACAAGCACTGGGGTTACAATAACCTCTGATGCTAGGGCTGGCTGCACACAGCTCTCCTGGTGCTCTCAACTGGTACAACTGAAGACCTCATGTACTGGGGGTTACCTGGGGTGGGGAAATCTCTGGCTCTTGGGCAGCAGCTGAGTATATCCAAGAATTAGGTTTAGAGGCAGTCCCTGTTTCACACAGGGTGAGACAAAGAAGGTTTTTTGTTTGCACAGCAACAGCAGACGTAATTATCAGGAGCTGCTGAATGAAAGGAGCAGTCTGAGAGCTACAAGGCACAAACTGCCAGGCAGGAGCTCCTTGATAAACATTTCCTCATCTGTGAAGATCAGACCTGAGATACACCACGGTTATGTCATTAGAACAACACATGGCAGCATCTGGAGGGTTGTATCCGCCAAATAAGACACATGGATCAGAATTCAAGCCTGACACGTTACATAAATACAGAAAAATAACTTCAGGAGACAGAAGGAGAAAGACTGGAGTAGAAGAATTTAATTCCAGTAGGAGTTGAGAGGGAAATGCTGGCCACAGCACTGCAGATGCTGTATTGAAAACATGAAGAACAGCAGAAGGTGACAAGTACATTTGTCTGAGAATAACGGGGAAAAGAGAATATGTGTACATCCAGAGTTTGCATGCACTTGTGTTTCATCAGTTCAGAAAGAACAAAAATATACTTACAGTAAAAAGAAAAAATGGATAAATATTATTTCTAGGCATGATAGTGTTAACATAACCAGCCCATTAAAATTAGCACGGTTTTAAAAAAAACAAAACAAATTGTATGGAAGCCAACACTTTATGAGAAATGGCCAGTGACATTTTCTTTTTAAATAAAAGATAGGAAATGGAGTGATGTTTCAACTACATTGTCCCTTGAAAATACTCAAGAGTGATGCACGACTATGAATGATGCTGCCAACAAAATTATGTGCTCTTCTGTACATGGGAAGGATGCACACAAAAATACATTTACATGGGATAAGACCCACCCAAAACACATGAAAGCTGGAAAAGAAATGTATCAACTCTGGTGATAGAGTGCAACAGACAATAACCAGAGAGATACAAATTATTATCAATGGATCTAATTTAAATGAAAGGGAAGTGAAACGGGAGGGGGGAAAAAAAATCCTAGTGAAAACTTAACGAAAAGAAAGGCTTAATCTTTCTCATGTTTTTTTTTTTTTTTAGATACACAAAAAAGCCTTATTTAAACTCACGTATATTGCTATTGTTGCCTGACAATTGCTAAACTGTATACAAGAATGTGTAAAAAACTCCAGCCATTCACTTTTTCCTTCCAAGACATTTTACGTCTCAGCGCCCAGGTGCATTCCTTTCAAAACGCATTTCCAGAACAGGCAGCACTCCTGTTCAACATCAGGAGCAAAGGGAAACCCAGAGCCCGTGATGATGGGAAGAAAGGATCCTGATCAGCGCTAGCTGAAGGAGGACAGGAAGAAGGAGGAGGACAGCTCTGGACACTCTTTGGGCCAGAAAGGCGAGGCAGCGGCGGTGGCTCCTGCGGGAAGCGGGCCATGTCCCCTCCTGCCAGCTGCCAGCTCTGACACTCGCCTCCTGTGCCTGTGAGCTTGGGGCTCCCAGCACAGGCACCACTTCTCAGCCTGGGGCTTCTGCAGGCCCTTTTCATTAGCGAAGCCCAGCCAGAGCCAAGCACCTTGCCAACACTAACAGCCAGGTTTGCCATTTAGCAGCTGCACGGGGTGCCAGCAGCTTTAACATTCTGCTCCGGCTGTTGCAAATTACCACATTTGGAGTTTATAAAACCTGGAGGGACGACGTTTCTATCAAAGCACAGCAGGTCACTGCACGGACTACGGAAATGGGACCCAAAGCTGACAATACAGCTGTGAAAATGATCTGAAGTGAGCAAAAGCAATAGATATCTCTAATTGTTATGGGGCTTTGTGGTTTTGGGGTTTTTTTTGTTAATTTGGTTTGTCTTTCTTTTTGGGGGGATGTGTGCTGTTTTTTGGAGAGGCTAATGGGAGAAATGCTACTGTAAGATTTGTTCTTCTCTCATAAATCAATACAATGACTCGAGGCTCCTAAATTGATAGGGGATTACAGCAGAATCCAGCAGCAGTTCTAACTAACTGCACCATTAACACGAAGCTCAAACCCTTGTGTTATTCCCTTGACACAGCCTTATTTGCCTGAACTCTCTTTGTAAATATCACTCCTGTCATCATCACTGTACTCATGTATCACAAGTCACCAGACCTGCCTCGCTTTGCTCATTTTCAACCCTTCAGCAGACAGACCCTCAGAGCACCACGCATGGACAGCTTTAAAAGAACACTTCTCTTGTTTTCCCTCTTTTTCATAGGTGAATATAGCACAAAAATTGCTACTGATAAAAATCACTGAGGAAATGCTTACTGAGCAGCTGATCCCACTGAATCTCTTCCACTCCCTCAATTTTGAAGGGAATTCCTGCAATCACCTCTGGTGTTTCATTTTAGCCTCTGATGATCTTTCTTGATGTGAACCACGGTAGAGCAGCTTTTCTATTTATGCTATGAACTGCTTCCTTTAAAGCAGCCATCTATCAAGATCCTATTGCTAACCACCAAGCTAAAGAAAAAAAAAAAATCCCTTTCTTAATTTCACTCCATGAAGACATTCTCCTTTCTCCCCATCTTCAAACCAGTAAAATCAGTAAAACAATTTCCCATCAGAAATAAATTATCCCTGTATTTTCACACCATCCAGGAACACCCCAGTGCACCCACAGTCCCCCTGAAAGTCTGATGCATCAAGTGAAGGTAATTTCAACGAGAAGATCTGCCTTGGTACAACATGGATTCAGCTAAGAACCAGAAATAGACATATTCATTCAGGGAAATGCTTGGCTTAAAATATTAAAAGCTGTTCTCAACATCTTCACTAGTAAATGCCTGATCTGCTGTCCCACTGTATCCAGAGAATAAGGATACATTTGAAGACAACGAGAATAGAATACGGTACAGAATATGTAGAATTTTGACAATTAAATAGTACCATGAGCAGGAAAGTGAGCTTAAAAATACTGAAATAAGGTGGTTGAAAATAAAAGCTTCTCATTTGTGTATTTGCAGTGTTACACTGACAGTAGCTTTAAACAGGCAGCTTAGTATATAACATCCATAAAAATCACCATTAAAATTAACTGGCTGAAAACCCAAAAGAATGAGAATATGGAAACACTTCACATTCTGAGAGATTCTCACTTCTTTGTATGAAAATTCCAGTTTCTATAAGAGCCTGAACTAGCTCAGAGGAATGTGAAAAACACTTATTGTTTGTTTCCCTTTAGCCCCAAATATTCCAAAATGACCCTCTACTATCTCAGTCTGCGAAGCAGGAAGAAGTACTCCTGTCTTCACTCATTCTGCTCCATGTTTAAGTGTTTAATTTTATTTAATAGCTGTTTGAACAGAAGCCTGTCCCTCTGTTTCCTCTTTCCCTCCTTTGTTTTCTGTGCTGGGTGGTCAGCACCACTGCAGGTTATTCACAGCAGCATTTTCTGCTTTGCTGTTTGCCACTTCTCAAATGGCTTCTTAATACTCCTCCTAACCAACAGCATTTCCATAAAACTGTTTATTCTGATCCTGAGACTGCTCTCCTGTGGTCATAGAGCTAATCAGAACCCATCATTGTGCACATATATTTAAGGTTGTTGCTCCATACATATATAAATAAATATGCTGAATTTCACCTGCTCTTTTATCCACGGGTTCCAGTCATGAGATACCTGTGCAGCTACATAGGTTATCTTTCATTGAAATAGCCTCAATAAATCAATAAATATAATTTGGAATTGCACAAAAATTTAGTCTCATTTATAGAAAATATTACATCTTGTTGGGACACCATGTTCTTTCAGCTTTTATTTCCTTGCTTTTCATGCCCTGCTTTGGAAAATCATCTGACCCCGATAACACCAAACTTCAGGAAGAATTCAAATGCAAGCAACAAAAGCAACATAATGTTTTAAGTGAACTTGCTGATGGATTTTAACTGACTATAGACATCTTCTAGAATGTTAATATCATCCTCCTTTAATCCTCAGTAACAGACCAAATGACACCTTAGTATCACTAAGTTAAGGTGATATATAGTTAATATATATATTTTATATATTAATATATATATATATTACTGATTTTTTTTCCCATGCCTGCATTGAGTCCTGAGTGCACATCAAACCAAACTCAGGAGATGAGAGGCCTGGTGCTGATTTTTAGCATGTTACAACCTTCTGTCAGTTCTGAACACAATTTGCAGCCTAAATCTCAATTCCAGGTAATATTTGCAAATCACAATAAGAGTAATTGTTCTGATACCTCCTAAGAATGTGAAAATTTTAGACAAAGAGAAAAATTTAATAGGAAAAGTGCTAATTAAAGACTGAATAGACTGATTTCTATATAGAAAAAAATATAGTTTAAGGGTGACACTAATTTGGGCAGTGTAGGAAGCAAGATTAAAGGATAATACTGATGTAGAATGAAATTAATTAGGTTTACTACTATTTGAAATGAATTAGAGGAAATATTTTTAAGGAAATGCTTGAGTATTTGTTGCCACAGTATAGAACAAAAAAAAAAAAAAAAATTCCATGTCCATGATTTTTTAAAAGTAAGTTCTGAATTCTGAGGTCCCCATCATCACCCCATCTCCCTTTCTTTTTCTATTGTGCAAAAGGAGAATAAAATAAAATCGCAATTTTATTAAACAATGAGACCATGAAATGAGCCATGGCAATTGGGCATTTTTATTCTTGGGGAGAGATGAGTTAGAAACCACTTTCAACACAGCAAGTAAAAAAAAAAACCCAAAAAAAAACTTATGAGAGAGACAGAAAAAAAATCAAGAAGGAAAAAATGTAAATTTATTACCATTTCTCAGGCTCATGAAATAAGACACCAAAATGAAAAGAGAGCTGTTCTTCCCCTTCAATGTGCTCCTATTGTTTTGCTTAAATCTGGCCCTCAATGTTTTCTACTCCCAGGAGAGACCTCCTCACAGGAACCACACCATGTTGTCAACAGCTACATTAATCTCTCTGACAGCTTTTAGGAAAGCAGACTGAACTCAGATACTAATCTGGGGGAAAAAAGCCCATGCAAAAAACATCCAGTGGTTGAGGCTGCTGGCACGCACTCAGCTGCAGCCCTCGCTGTACTCGGTTTCTGGCACGTCATGAAGGGTACCAACCCTTCCCTCTGCCAAACAGGCAAGAGCACAAATAGCAGGTTTCATCTTCCACTGACACATCATGTTTCTGCAGAAAAGACTGGGTGAAAGTGTGTCTGGGGAATAATACTCCTGATGGATCACAGAAAAATGTTAGGATGCAGGGAGTCTTCTTTCCTCCATTAAAAACTCTCCGGCCATATAATGGCTTTCTCTCGCTACAAATCTCAATTTGCAGTTAGGGAAACACTGGGATAATTGGGAGACTGCCTAATGCTAGTTGTAAATAGTGACTTCCACAAAATTTTTCCAGCTGTCTGTTCAAAACCGTAGAGCATTTTTACTTTACATCAGAAGACCGAGTTAAATGGTTCATCTTTTTTAAAGATGCGAAAGCAATGAATTCATCTAACCCGGACGTAACAAATGTATGGCAAACTAAACCAAACCACAAAGTGCAAACTGATGGAGCAGATGGTTAAGTGTCAATGCAGGGAAATGCTTCCCCATCTCAACTGCCAGGGCCCTTCAAGCTTCCCTTCTGCAAATGTTGTGGTACCAAGTGCTGTGAGTGGAGACCTCTCTCCTGCTCAGACACAAGAGAAGGCAAAGCCTTAACAACGGATTTCATGTCATAAACATCAATAATCTACAATGACAGATTCTCTCTCTGTAAGAACTGCCCTATCAAATTAAGAACAAGGTCACGTATTTATTCTGACACTCTATTTTAGACAGAAAAAAGCTGCACTTTCTTTCTATTTTTATGTGCACTACTGTCCTGCCGGGATGGAAATCCGACAGTGCAACTTTTACATGAAAATATAATGTCACAACAGTGCTATTTTATATGATGCACTGATTTTAGCACTGTGTTCCTCCACTGACCAATGAACTTTTCAGGCCTGTTTCTGTGTTGCTGAATGATAAAAATGATCAAGGCACTAACTCTGTGGGAATGTCTAAGCCTCTCTTCAGTTAGAGAGCATTACAAATGAAGAGTAACTGAGTCTTGTCTATAATTACTATATTATTTCACACATACATAAGGAAGTGAGGCTGTCTATTCATCATTCATGCATTATATATGCTGTAAAAGTAGATGTATCCAGGGGTGCTTAATAACGGCTTTTAATGCCCAAAAAAGGGCTACAATTCAAATCAATTCCTCCTCACCTCCCCTCAAGAAACCCCGCCTCGCTCTAAGTGATGAAATGGGTAGATAAAAGGTCATCATTCTCCCAGACATCCAGGAAAGGTAAGAAAAAGCTCTCCTGGCAGAGGGCTGTGATACAGTCAGAACAAGAGCTAGCTTTCCTCAAAGCACCTGCCAGGGTTGAACATGTGCCTGTATCTACACTAAGTGCAACACACTGTGCTGAAAATCACAACCCTCCAAACACACACAGGATGAAAAGCTTGTGAAGGTTGTAATTTTTGTACATATTGTAAAAGCTGATGGAAATGAAAATTCCTACTGGAATATTACATCACTAATGAATCATGATACATATTGATGTCTCTACCGAATATGTACATCCTGCTTTGTAATGGAAAGCCAGCTGTCACAGAACATCTGAGAGAAAGAGCTGGAAGGTAAGTTGATCCCAAAACTACCTATTGGCTACCACTGCCCAAATAAAATAGGAGGAAAAATTTGCATACAATTATTTCAGTTAGATTTTTATGAAGTATAACTGATCTTTAGAGCCTGTATTTGTTAATACTTGCTGCATTTTCACTAACAAAAGTCCCACGTAACACTGAGAAGCAGACAGCAAAACACATTACCTCAGAACAACATTGAGCTGACTTATTGAGAACATGTAACAATATTAAGTTTCATCCTATTTGGTAACTGACAGGAAAAACTCATCCTTTCAAAAAGTACTAAAAAATTTCTTTAAAAATGAATTGCAGAGTGAATTGGTATCCTTCCAGTGATTGATGCCACGAGCTCTGTCCTGGAGGACAGCACGAGGATGACCTAGACCCGAACGTGGCCCTAAGCGGAATCCCAGCCACTGGTGTAAGTGCTGATGGCACCCGCTCAGGCCAGGGAACGCTAACACCTCCAGAGCTGGGCAGCACAGGGAATTGTCCTGGGACAGGAGGCCAAACCTCTCCATGATGTAATGCATGTCTAAAAAGGACTGGGAGAGGGAGAGAGAGAAAAAGAACATTTTGATCTGTGCGATTCCCAGAGGTGCACGTGAGCTCAGCGAGCAGATCCGTGTTTGCCGTGTCAGACTGTGTCTGGAACAAACCCTCACGTGCAGGATGGCTTTACAGAACAGATTCCTGCCAGGCTGAAAGGGAGCAGCTGGCTGTTTTCTGGGCTGTACACCCCACTCATCCGGCAGACAAGGCTGCAATCTGATATGGCAGTGGTCAATATGGAAGAGAAATTAGCCAGGAACTCCACACCTGAAAGTGGCTTATCCCAGGAAAACACCTAACATATTTAACCAGCATAACCAATTTGCTTCAAATCTGATGATGCCTAGAAAGTTTTCGAGAAGATCTTGAACTTTAAGCTCAGAATTATTTACTTTAACCACTTCTTCATATATTTTGTACTCAGTATCCAAAAGCAAGTTCAGAGATTCATTAGGAAAGCGTAATCTTGCTTTACTAATAGCCAAAGGAGAACATAACATAATTTTCATTATGGCATAGTATTACTGTCAAGAGATGAGATGAAAATTCCTGCACCCCACCTTCAAGATCCAATCATAGCATATCAAGAGGAAACTTCATTAATTTAGGCTCAGATGTACTGGGCTCCACTTGGATTTTCAGGTTTTTGAGCGCTGGCACTGACTGTGTGAACCATAAAAGACTACTTCAGCTGGAAGGGACCTGCAGCAACCACCCAGCCCAAGCTCCTGGCCGAGTCAGGGCTGGCCGAAGTTACAGCATGCTCTTGAGGGCATTGTCCAAATGCCTCTAAAACACTTGGCAGCCTTGGGGCATTGTGGCTGATAGTTAATGAGTTTAGAAGGTTCATTTAATGAGCTCACTTTCATTGAGCTTTGCCTGGATGACAGTAAAAACACTACTGAACATAAAGTTGCATATTTTTTTAGATTAAAAGTAGCGCTCTTTCCACTGGAAGGATAGGTTTTTCCAATTTGGTAAAAGAAATACACTGTCACAAGGAACAAACAGCATATACTTGCATCTACAATTCATGGATTAGGAATATACATGACATTATCTAAACTTGGGTGTGGAAAAAAAAGAAAAGAACTAATAAGTTTACTTGCTTTCTACAGTTGCTCATTAAAGCACTCAAAATATCTTACACATCATCCGGATACAGTTTGGCAGCGGCAATTAGAGACTGATGGATACCCGCTGCAACACAAATCCAACAGTACACACCCACAGCACGGATATTCTGAAAATTCTGGAAAAACTCCAGAAGATGCTAGAGTGAAAGAACAAGAAAATATGCATACTTCCTTTCAGAAGCTAGCTTGAAATATCTATTCAAATATAATGAAATTTCAGTAAATGTTACCTTTCTAGGACTAAACAGTATATCAATTATTTTTCACAATAGCCAAGCTTTACTCACTTCAAGCAAAAATTTCTACTCTAACCCAAGAGTTTGTTTGGTTTTTTTATCCTGCTTATAGACCAGACACTCATCAACCTCTCACATCTCTGGAGAGTTGTGGTATAAGGGAACCCAGGAGGAAAAGACAAATTTGGAAAGCCATTTATCCATCTCACTAGAATTGAGACATTATGGTTTTCATTCTTCCCCCACTCCCCAAAATACCAAATTTCCATCATCAGAGCTCTGTGAATAAACGAACATTTTGTTACTGGACTCAGGAAGAAAGAAACCACAGGCCTGTTAGGGACAGAGAGGAGAGGAGGGCACTGTGTGCTTGGGACCGTGTTTATTTGACTGGATTGCAGACGGTCAACCCAAGAACATGCAGATCATATATTTTTAAGCATTTCAGAATGTCTTATTATTAATTCCAGCCAAAACCACCGAGACCAAAATTATCTGAAATTGGTGCTTGTGTGTCCTGACCCCAAAGCCAACAATGGTTTCATAAAAAAAAAAAGTCAAATATCCACAGTCCTCTCAGGTTTAACTTTTTTTAATCGATTACAAGGCTGTGCCCTTCAAGAGTCCAGAGAGAAGACAGGTCTCCTCAACTAACAAACTGAAATGTGGTCCTGGGTAAATTTTTACTTCCAGGAAACCAAAATGTTGCAGTCCTTGAGAGAGGGAGGCTCTAAGCAGAGGGCTCCTATAAAGGAAGGAGCTTTTATTGAACCTGTCACTTGTCATTAAACACTCCATATTTTACCTTAGCCTGATATTTTCATTAGAGCATACAGACCTTTTTCATCTGTGAATGAAAGCAATCCCTTCAGCCTTGTGCTGAATATGGGGAAAGCTCTCTAAAATCGAGCCCACCCAAACAGGACAATTATGTTCACAAAAGCAGAAAAAGCACTAGGGAAAATCAAGAAACGTTAATACCACGATAACTTGCACACTTCAGTGTTGACTATCACATCACACTTCCATCTTAAATTATTTATTGAATTTCATAATTTCTACTTTCAATGTCAGAAAAACTTGCATATAATTATATAGAAAGACATCGGTGCAGAATAAAATACAACAGAATCAAAGTGTAAAAAAGTATAGACTGCTCTACAGAGATCTCTAGCTGGAAAACCTGAACGGGAAAAGGTAAAGATCTCCATGCTATTCATATTTTTATATCTATGATCTCTCAACTGTTTAAAACACTTTATAAGTAAAGAATTGGATAAGAAATTGCAAGGGCAGCTATACATTCTTAAAGAACTCTGCTATAAAGCAGCACCATTTTTTCCACCATTTTTTTCTGAGCAAAAGCTGCCTGACTGCTATCACCAAAGCTGCACCATCCCCTTGGTGTACCAGAAAGTGGTGTTAAACAGATTGAACAGGACAAAGTTCTCTGTAACTGAAATATCATTCTCTGTTCATTGCTATGTAGTACAAACATTTTACATAATTTACTGTGTTGTTTTTTTTTTTTTAAAAAGTGGTTTCAGTATGCAAACAGAAGCTCAGATAAAACAAATTTCAGGCTTTTTTCAGTGTATTATGTATGTGAAGAAGATAGAAAAATGTAAAGGGAAAGAATAATTGGGGGGGGAGAGCCAGAAAAGGAAGCCATCCCTTGTAAAATCTGAAGTGCTACATAAAACCAAAGATGATAGCCTCACGGAATGGTGTCATTCAATAAGTACACCATCCATGTAATTGCAAGGCAAATGCCAAGCACCAGCTGTCTTTTCAGACTTGAAATACAGATTTACTCAAATGGAGATTAGAAATCTAACCAAATATTGTAGTAGATTTAGGAATTTTTAAAGACATTTCACTCATACCAGGAGGATTGTGTTCTTCGAACGTAGCTGCCACATATCGAGAGCCTTGTGAATTGCCACAGCATTGCAGCCACAAAACTCATTAGCAGATGTAGAAATCCCACATTCCCGCCTCCTATAAAGGTCTGCAGTTATGAAATCATTTTCATACACTTGAAACTTAACTATTTCAGCGCCCTGTACGTGCTGGACTGGAGTTGATGGAGAAAACCACAAAATGGTACATCTGAGAGCCTTCCCCGTGGACACATGTTTCTGCGGTTCTTTCAACGTTTCAGCTGAAAACATCCCCCAAGCATCCCACAGAACAAAGTAAAGAATGTTTGAAATGAGGAGACAATCCATCTTTACTAGAGAACTCTTAGGATGTATTCTGTGTCTTCACTGCAGATGTACTAAGATATGTGGCTGATAAAAAGAAACAGGATTTCACCTAGGATAACAAAGGAAAACACCAAAGAAAGGCTTGCTCTTTAAAGATTCACAAAATGAAAGACTACAGGGTAGGGATGCAGTTTCCATATTTATTTTCACCCACCAAAAAGAGACTTATTTTTGTAAATGAAAGAAAACACAGTCAAAATGTCTATGATCTCTGCAGTTAGCATCATGGTATCTTTGCTGTACTCCACGCCGGTAGTTCAATCATTTCATGACAGCAATTGAAAACTTACCCTTTGATAAACCTCCTGCAGCTAATCTCAACACACAGCACACTGAGAAATACTTGACTTGCTTTTAGACCAGTGACTTCCTTGTGCCTGGGCAGATTTGAGGTAACCAGATAACTCTGTGGGGCAGCAGCATGATCATTTCAGAAATAAAGCCAGCTGACCAGGAAGCACAGCAAGAATTCATGAGGCAGACTAAACAAGGATGACTACACACAGAAAACACGGTCCTTCCGTTATCCCACAACAATTCCAGCTTTCCCTAAGAATACTTACTTGGTTGTCTTTCATTTACTGAAGAAAAGACACCAGTATAAGGTAAAACCAGCTGGGAAAACACACAAAACAGCTAAAGAAAAAGGCTGTTAGAAAAGCAGAGAAGAAAGAAATGTCACACCAATATCAACACAGAATTGATATAATTATTTCAACAATTCACCTCATAAGCAAGCTGACAGTTAAAAGTGTATTTTCCTCTCATGAAAACTGAGTAAGATATGAAGCCGACTGAGAGAGGCTGCTTTGTCAGAAATGCTGCAGGATAGCTGTGTCCTTTGAAACAATGGGTAACAAAGCTGTTAGGTAAGAGCTATGAAGACAGATCAGCAGGGAGAGCAGAGAGCAGGCAGGTAAGCCTGGGGCATTATCCCAGCTGCAATAATTCAACACCCGTGTTACCTGAAGCTGTTGGGAGCTGTCATTAAGGTTGTCCTCTCGTCTCCTGGCCTCCTCCAGCATCTGCGCACTCTTCTTTTTCTCCACTTGTTCTTTGTGCTTCAGATTTGCTACTTTCTTATTTTGATCCTTCACTTGCCTGCAAAAGAGAGGAGCACTCAGAGCGAGGTGCAGAGGCGCACCCGGCAGCCCCGGCCAGGGCACAGAGGGACCAGCGAGTGCCACCACTGCCCCAGGGACCAGCGAGTGTCACCACTGCCCCAGGGACCAGCGAGTGCCACCACTGCCCCAGGGACCAGCGAGTGCCACCACTGCCCCAGGGACCAGCGAGTGTCACTACTGCCCCAGGGACCAGCGAGTGCCACCACTGCCCCAGGGACCAGCGAGTGCCACCACTGCCCCAGGGACCAGCGAGTGCCACCACTGCCCCAGGGACCAGCGAGTGTCACCACTGCCCCAGGGACCATCGAGTGTCACCACTGCCCCGGGGACCAGCGAGTGTCACCAGTGCCCCAGGGACCAGCGAGTGTCACCACTGCCCCAGGGACCAGCGAGTGTCACCACTGCCCCAGGGACCAGCGAGTGTCACCACTGCCCCAGGGACCAGCAAGTGCCACCACTGCCCCAGGGACCATCGAGTCTCACCACTGCCTCAGGGACCAGCGAGTGTCACCACTGCCCCAGGGACCAGCGAGTGTCACCACTGCCTCAGGGACCAGCGAGTGCCACCACTGCCTCATGGACCAGCGAGTGTCACCACTGCCCCAGGGACCAGCGAGTGTCACCACTGCCCCAGGGACCAGCAAGTGCCACCACTGCCTCATGGACCATCGAGTGCCACCACTGCCCCAGGGACCAGCGAGTGTCACCACTGCCCCAGGCACCATCGAGTGCCACCACTGCCCCAGGGACCAGCGAGTGCCACCACTGCCTCATGGACCAGCGAGTGCCACCACTGCCTCATGGACCATCGAGTGTCACCACTGCCTCACGGACCATCGAGTGTCACCACTGCCTCAGGGACCAGCGAGTGTCACCACTGCCCCAGGGACCAGCGAGTGCCACCACTGCCCCAGGGACCAGCGAGTGCCACCACTGCCCCAGGGACCATCGAGTGTCACCACTGCCCCAGGGACCAGCGAGTGTCACCACTGCCCCAGGGACCATCGAGTGTCACCACTGCCTCACGGACCATCGAGTGTCACCACTGCCTCAGGGACCAGCGAGTGTCACCACTGCCCCAGGGACCAGCGAGTGCCACCACTGCCCCAGGGACCAGCGAGTGCCACCACTGCCCCAGGGACCATCGAGTGTCACCACTGCCCCAGGGACCAGCGAGTGTCACCACTGCCCCAGGGACCAGCGAGTGTCACCACTGCCTCATGGACCATCGAGTGTCACCACTGCCCCAGGGACCAGCGAGTGTCACCACTGCCCCAGGGACCAGCGAGTGCCACCACTGCCCCAGGGACCAGCGAGTGCCACCACTGCCCCAGGGACCAGCGAGTGCCACCACTGCCCCAGGGACCATCGAGTGTCACCACTGCCCCAGGGACCAGCGAGTGTCACCACTGCCTCAGGGACCAGCGAGTGTCACCACTGCCTCATGGACCATCGAGTGTCACCACTGCCCCAGGGACCAGCGAGTGTCACCACTGCCCCAGGGACCAGCGAGTGTCACCACTGCCCCAGGGACCATCGAGTGTCACCACTGCCCCAGGGACCAGCGAGTGTCACCACTGCCTCAGGGACCAGCGAGTGTCACCACTGCCTCATGGACCATCGAGTGTCACCACTGCCCCAGGGACCAGCGAGTGTCACCACTGCCCCAGGGACCAGCGAGTGCCACCACTGCCCCAGGGACCAGCGAGTGTCACCACTGCCCCAGGGACCAGCGAGTGCCACCACTGCCTCATGGACCAGCCAGTGCCACCACTGCCCCAGGGACCAGCGAGTGTCACCACTGCCCCAGGGACCAGCGAGTGCCACCACTGCCCCAGGGACCAGCGAGTGTCACCGCTGCCCCAGGGACCAGCGAGTGTCACCACTGCCCCAGGGACCAGCGAGTGTCACCACTGCCCCAGGGACCAGCGAGTGTCACCAGTGCCCCAGGGACCAGCGAGTGTCACCAGTGCCCCAGGGACCAGCGAGTGCCACCACTGCCGCAGGGACCAGCGAGTGCCACCACTGCCGCAGGGACCAGCGAGTGCCACCACTGCCCCAGGGACCAGCGAGTGCCACCACTGCCGCAGGGACCAGCGAGTGTCACCACTGCCCCAGGGACCAGCGAGTGTCACCACTGCCACTGGGACCAGCGAGTGTCACCACTGCCTCAGGGACCAGCGAGTGTCACCACTGCCCCGGGGACCAGCGAGTGCCACCACTGCCCCAGGGACCAGCGAGTGTCACCACTGCCCCAGGGACCATCGAGTGTCACCACTGCCCCAGGGACCAGCGAGTGCCACCACTGCCTCTGCACAAGGTCACCAGCACCAAACCCATCCCCAAGCATTGCCCTCACCTCTCCATTCAGCCAAAAGAAGGCTTCATTTTGCTCGTTACTCTTAACCTGAACTAGAAAATTTCTGAAACAAAAGCATTATTTACCATTTGGTATAAACTATTAATCGAAAGATGCAGCTGTCCTCTTGTGACTTTGGGGAAGAAAACTCTTCTCTGTTCACACACATACACATATAAAACCACAGACACCTAATAACTTGTTCTGCTTTGGGAGCCACTGTATCTAACGTGAGGAAAACAGGAGGAGCAAAAGGAAGACTGAAACATGACTTGAATACAGAGCATTACCTACAAGAATTAAGCAAAGTTTCCAGAAGTAAAACAATTTCTTTTCAACTTCAAGATCTACTTGTTTTCTTGATTATTTTGAGGAATTTCCTATCTTTTCTTTTTAGACAAACAAGGCACAACAAGTAAGGACAAACTATTTGAGAAAGCACGCCTAATTTCCTTTTCACTTACATCTCTGGACTATTTTTGATGATCCTGGCAGCTACCATTGCCTGCAGACAGGGTTTGGCCTTTCAGGGCATTAAGACACATGGAGTATTGAATCTAATTACAGACCCTTTAATCTCAGCCTCCCGACCGCAGAGAACTTAAGTCTAAACTTTTAGTCCAATGAAAACAAAACAGACCAGCTTTGCTTCCTCAGCCCTTTTCTCCATAATTATATCTGGAGTTTGGATTTTGGAATTAAAGACAGATTCTTTGGTTGCAAGATTTCCCCAAAACATCATGCAAGTAGTAGAGATGGCTCTTTAATTTACTGTTTAGAAAACAGAATGATACACCAGCCTCAGATTTGGTATGTTATCCACACAGACAGGGAAGAATGTTTCTTGTGTATTTCAGAAATACTTTTAGAACAGATCACAAACAACCCTTCTTTAATATTTTCTTCAGAACGCGTAACAAAAGTATGATCAAGAACGTATCTCTCTGTGATGTATTTATCTTCAAATTACGTGGCATATGACCAGTCAGTGTTTTGAGTTCCTCCAAAAACACGTAGGTTCAAGTCTGAGCTCTGTTTTTTTCCAATGTGAACCAACTGAGGCTGGGAAAATTGCAAAGACAGCAGATTTTCCTTGGTGCTAAAACAAACTATTAGGGTGAAAAAGTGCTGATGGCCTCTGGAGTCCAATAAAAAAGGAAAGTCCTTTTCTGATGATGTTAAAAAATTACTGGCATACTTAACTACCCTGTCCAAGAGTTACAGCTGATTTGAGTCAGGATGTTTTTTAAACACAAGCAGTGTAATTGTTGAGTTATTCTAACCCAGTGCTGCACACTGGCAATGGGCACATTGCCCAGTTTGAAAGCAGACTTGCTCAGTGATTAAACAACTTATTGGAAATATTATGTTGGCACCAACTCAGCCTGTACAATACATGGTTCTATCTGTGCAATAAAATAAACACGGAAAGTACAGCTAAGTCAACGCAGAAAAAGAAAATATGTCAGCCCAACACATTCAATTCCATATCAGAAATTTCACTCAACTTTTAAATTAAAATTAGAGGAATTAAGTTTTTTTTTATAAATTTGCAAAGCTAGAGTCACATATTGGGAAATGGATCTTTATTACTATAACCAACTAGTTAGATAAGAGACAATATTAATAAAGTCCCAACTCTTGTCAAAATATGTCTGAAATAGATCATCTCCTACACGGTCCAAAATGTATTCAAACAAAATATGTATTTTAAAGAAAGGGGTAATTATAAGGATATGTACTACTGACGTCCCCCTTCACATGTCTGAACCAAAATTAATGACATTATAATATATTAGGTAGATGTTTGGAGAGAAAGACAAGCTTTAGTAAAGTCAGGAAATTACCTAGTGTTTGTAATACTGAGATCAATCTTCATAAAACCTTCTACTAGACCAGGTTGCTCCATTTAGCTGGCTTTGAATCATGTGCAAGACACAAGTCTCCCTCAACACCTTTGATGTCAAAAAAGAGCATAAGTTGGGCCATAAACTCTTCAAACAATGCAGGTATCTGTGGCATTAACTAAAATTTCCCCAATTGTTTAATTCTATAAATCTGAGAAGGTCACATGAAACCCTGAATCTATAAACCCAAAAAGGCTTGGAGTCATTTGATAATACTAAAGCACATTTTATCTCATCTCAATGGCCACGGTACCAAATGAAAATTCTCACTTTTACAATACCTCATGCAGAAAATCATGCAAAAGGTTCAGCACATAAAGCCCACAGCCCTCTGACGTCTGCTCCATAAAAGTCCTGTGAAGCTCTGAAGACTTCATACTGTGGTTCTGTGAAGAATGCTCTTCCTGCTCTGCCAGGTAACTTTCAATCTTCAAAGCCAGTCAGAGAATCATCTTTTTATATATGCAAATAATCTTTCAAAATATTTCAACAGGTACTCATGTTTCTAATACCAAGAGACCTCAAAAGTTTGCTTATAAGCTATCACCCCGTTCACTGCTCAGTAAAACAGTTCTGCTGCTGCTTTAAACACTGCAGTGCTACTGATGATTGTTATGGAACAACCTCATCTTCACACCACCACTGAACAATGTGCAGAATTGGACCACGTACTGAACTGGAACAATAAAATAAAATACTGAAAGTACGTGACTGAAGTGAGCATGCTGCAACTGGTACATTTTATGAGGAGACAGTCAAGAGAAAATTTTTTTGTAATGTATGTGCACAAGGAAGCTTATTAGGAGGCAAGAAACAGAAAGAAAGAAGCAAAGCTCTGCAACTCCCTCAGTTTGAGAGCTTCATTTTGTAAACTTAAGGTTCTTTTAACTTTTAAATGCATTTGCACATACACAGAGCACATATCCCTATCAAAGGGACAGTAAAGTTTTAAAAAACTCCTTAATCTCCAAGAGTATTTGTATTAAAATGGAAAAAAACTGCACAAGATTAAAGACAGTAAATAGAGAATGACTTACGTACAATGATGGCAAGAGCTACAGCAACAGCAAACAGCAATTTGCAATGTGCATGCGGGCTTCTCATCATAAAATAAAGAGCTAATGAACTTCTGCGAGATACAGTGCATGAAATATTGCCATAAATACTCGTTCCTACCAAAACATCTTTGCCAAACAGGACTACAAAAGAGAGAAAGAACTCTGGGGATTCTAACGAGAGCTGGAGAGCCGGGTCACGGTCAGTGAGACAAAGCCTTGAGAAGACACCAACTGGAACCAGCAGGGACAACAACAAAGCTAACAAAACATAAAGTACCTCATCTCAGAAGATGTTTATTCTCAAAGTCACCTCCAATCAAATAATAAAAACGTTACAGTCATATAGAAAAGCAGAAAAATCTAACGAGAATGTTTATGCTGAATTAGAGTGAAGGATCCCACTCACTTTGGAAATAACAATTTCTTTTGCACTTTTAATAGCAATTTTAATATAACTATATTTTTTGAGGGTCCAGCCGCTAAAACATTTTGCCCTCAAAAGTGAAAAATCTTTTCCACTATTTTGAATTTTTCCCCATTTCACAGTATGTCATGCCAAGTACTGCTACAGTGTATCAGATAAAAGGAAGTAAAATCAAATTCAAGCCTCTGATTTAAAAATATAAACCCCAAAGTTTTTCCATTAAAGACAGGTTAAGATTTTCAGAATAAGTCATTTCACACCCTCTGATTTTTGGTGCCCAATTTAGGCCATGTGCCTGATGAAAAAATCCCCTAAGATTTCCTAATCTGGACATCAAAACCAACTGTTCATATCTATGGCTTTACTCTTTCTTTAACGAAACAAAGCTGCATCACTTTAAAAAAGCCACACCTTTCCACTTCTCTATGAAATTCTTGGATTTCCAGGGATAAAATATAACCCAACACCATGGGGAATAGAGCCAAACAATCACAATAAGCAAGAAAAAATTTCAAATGAGAAGATTCCACATTGTAAAATAATTTCAAAACTGTAAGACAAATATAAACAATAGAAGCCCAGTGGAGACCAGGCATTCCTGAGAAGTGGCAAGTCACTGCTCCCCATCAGTCCTTGGGAAGACCTTTCCTCACTAAGAAGACCGGTTGCTACATAGGCCCTTTTCTTTATTAAGGCTTTTACAAAATTATTTTTTCTGTACTAATGTCAGTATTTTTTTCATTTTGACACTAATCTCATTATCTTTTACTGCAATGCACATCAGCATACATACAGCTGCTAATTCTCTTCTCGTATGGATTTTCATGCCAGGCATTAACGTAATGTAAGCTATTATCTGCATCTGGTTATCTCTTCTGACATAATTTCAGAGGTTATTCTTGTAAAATAGAAGCTGATAAAATGTTAACTGAAAATATGAACAAGTTAATTTGAATTTTAATATTATATATAACATACTTTTCCTTCACATGTACGTGGCTAACACACAACGACTGTTTTTAGAGCAATCCAGGTTAAGCAAACACTTTAGAATGCTCGTGAACCACCACCAAAGCTCCCCTGCAACATAAAGTGTACACACAGATGCTGCATTTCACACAGTGAGTCACACACCAGGAACAAACACGCAGATCTTGCGCACTGCTCTAGAAACAGCTCGTTTTCCTCATGGACTTAGGCACTCAGAAACACTTCTGCGTCTGTCAGCCACGTCAGAAAGTTCCCTGAGCTGGAGCCTTCGCTGCTGGAGCATTACCACCACCCACAGGACGCTGCACTGCTGCTGCAGCTGCTAATCCTGATGGACAGATGAACTTCAGATGCTGTAAGGAACGCTCAGCTCCTCAACGTGGCTTCAGCTGATAAAATAATGGCCGTGACTGAAAAAGCCTGCACTGAAAACTGGACGCAGTGGCCGAACGCGTTAGGTAGTTTTGAACTGCCCAAGTTCCTCGTGTTATGAAATATTAGGTTCTACAATGTATGGTGTAGAATCGTAGAATATTTCAAGTTGGCAGGGACCCATAGGGATCATCGAGTCCAACTCCCTGCTTGTTGCAGGACTACCTTAAACTAAACCACGCCACTGAGAGCATCGTCCAGAGACTGCTTGAACTCTGTCAGCCTTGGAGCTGTGACCACATCTCTGCTCCAGTGCCCTGGTGGTGAGGAGCCTGCTCCCAGTGCCCAGCCTGAACTTCCTCGTGTCCTATCCCGGGTCCCAGAGAGATCAGCTCCTACCCCCATCACTGCCCCCCCTGAGGATGGTGCTGTCATTGCCTAAGATCTCCAAGCACGTTGTAGTCCTAAGAGACACACAGAAGTGTCCAAAATACGATATTTACCCCAAAATTTCCTCCATCACTTCTTTGTTTTTAAGGTTAGCCCCTACAAAATATTTTTGTTGGCTATATCCTTAACCATAACTTCTGAATTTAAAAGATCATGAATACAGTGACATAGCTGAGTTGTTTGGGTTTTCTTGCTTTATTCTGCAGTTTTTTTGTAGTTTTGGCACAGAAAAATATTTACATTTTGGGGCATAAAGCAGATGGAAACCAAGGAAAAACTCTTCCCAAAAATGCTACTTTGTTTTGAAGATAAGAAAAAAAAAAACCAACAAACCTGTTCTGAAAGGTTTTGATTTGGCTTTCAGTTGCTCAAAACTCACTTCACCTTAGTTAGGGTAAGTCACCAAATCATGGAGAATGATGGCAGCGTTTGGAAAGCCTAATTGCTTAACCTCAAGAAAAAGCAAGTGATGAAAGGAAGATAAATAAGCAGGGAAGGAAACAGGACTGACCACATCACACAGCCCCATCACCACAACTGGGTGTGTGACTGACAGCCAAAGGGAAGTTGCCAAGGGCTGAACAAAGTTCTTCATCTTACGCATTCAAAAATTAGGATCAGGGGAATTACACACTGCTGAAGATCTACATGGAATTTCACAGGGCTGGGTTGGGTTTATTTAAGGACTATAAGTGTTATCTGGGCCTTTTCCTTGGCTTTGGCTGTACGTAGCATTTCCAGTTTCTCAAGTAGTTTGTCACTACCTTTCAACATTACAACAAGATCAAAAATGGTGCATTAAATTACCACCTAAAAGAAACAAGAAATTCACTATGCTTCAGAAATTTGGTTTAATATTACCCCCTCTGTTGCTCATTACACCCAAGCTAAAAGACCAACCATCACACTTAAGCTGTTCTTGTCCAACTGCACAGCACTCAGCTCCCTCTTCTGCCTGTGAACCTCTCCCAAAACCTCTCCTCATTTTGTTCCACTGCTCCTTGCTGTTCTGCACCACTTGGATGACAAGGTAAGGAATGCCAATGAAAATATTCCCAGATCCTGGCAATTTAACTGGGCTGCTGCATGTGAGCCAAATCGTCCCACGGTGGCTTTAAGAGATGGGGGGTGGGCTTCATTTCCTGAGGCTGGGAAACTTTGATTTCTAAAAACAAAGTGCTCAGGTCAGCACTGGAGGAGGCAAGGGATGAACACTGTGGGAAACTTGCTTGCCCCAAATTTTAGGAACAGGAGCCCTAAAGTATCTGAATCCAGAGGTGTTGAAGTCTTGACTTGCAAGCAGATCTCAACTTTGTACTGACCACTGTCATTTTTCAGTGGTAAGAATTATTTGCATGATGTAATGCACATTTCCTGATGCACCCAGCACATCTCTCCCTGTAGCTGAAACAACACAAAGATTTCCTTCCAGAAACAGCTGATGGGAAGATAAATAGATATATCTATATCTATAGCTACATAAATAGAAGATAGCTGATGGAAGAGATAGGGGAACACATGCTGTATGAATCTAGAAACTCAATATTTAATTTAAAAAATTGTTATCCCAACCCTCCTGTAATTTAGAAACACCTTGGAAAAGGAATCTATCACCTGATTCATTAGCAACTGATGAGGTTTACCAAGTAATCAGGTGGCGTAAGTTATTAATGCTACATGGAATGTTTCTTGAGGGAATTAAAGAAAACAACACCAGAATTAACCAGGGTACTCTCCAGCCACAAGACAGAAGCCCAGCTACATACAATGGCAAAGTCAAATGCTGCTGTCTTAGTATCCTCAAAAAAGAAGTAAGAAAAGAAGAATTGCTCCAACCAATAGGCTAAAACTGAGGGATTATCAGCAGAGATTAAACAAAGTATCTTTGTTTTAGTGCAACAAGTCTACATCAAATCAAGCAAACCAAAGGTTAGCTTTCAGACAGGGCCAAATACAACAAGACACTCTAAATATTTCTGGTAAACATCTATAGCACCTCACGTTTCCATTGAACTCTAATTACAGTTTTGTAGATTAAATCCTTTGCACCTATTTGTCCAGCTAATGGGCAGCTAAAAAAAAGACTAATAAAACGAATGTGCAGCTTCCCAACAATTCAAATTCTCAGCACCTATTTCCTAGGAAGCAAGTTCTGTGATGAAAATAATGAATCCATTACCATAATTTCATAACTGTTATAAAATTTTAAATCAAACTTCAGAGATTAAATATCAAATTAATTATACATCAGGTTTGAGAGCTATTTTTGAAAGCTGACAGCAACTGAACTAGAAAAGAAACCTTTAACCTTAAAACCTTACACCTTTTAGTTTTTATTGTTGCCAGGAACATTAAAAACACAAACATCAGAAATAAACCTGTAACACAGTGGTATGGGTGTTCCTTTGTTAAGAAAGACACTAATACTTTAAGGACCTTAATAAAAGCATTCAGTAGTTCGATAAATAAGTTTGTTCTGCTGTATTTTTTCTGCTGCTTTTGTTAATTGAGCAAACAGATGCAAAGCCAAAAAGGACATTTATTAAAGGGCTGGTTGGGCTTTGGTGTGGATTCCTTCCCCCTGTAACAGGCTGGGTTAGCTGAATTTGGCCCTAACAGTGTGGGAAGAAGTCCCAAAGGTGCTGTTCCCTTTACCTTTAACTGCAGCTCACAAACCAACTGCCCTGTGAACAGATCCCACACAGCCAGCTCACTCCCTGCACCATTTGGCTGAATAAAGTGTTTTCAAAACAGCAATAAAATCTTCCTTATGAATGGCATTTTATTGAGGTTTCAGAGGGTATTTCTGTGATCTAAGATAACATGTGTCATTTTTAACTGCAGTCCCACTAGCCAGAAGAGAAAACAAATCACAATACAGCAGTTGTTTTCTTTTGGATGGGCATGAGATCTTTTAATTCCTCCTAGAACAATACCCAGTACAAACAACAATCAAAACCAAAAATCAAATGTAAAAATTAGCCATTGTAACCAAACAAAAAATTAATGAGGAGAAGAAAAGTTTTAAAACTAGGCATTTAAGAACCGTGCTAGAGTAGCTTAAAACATCTATATGTACGTAAGCAAGCTATGAAGAGAGAAAAGTCCTCTCTAAAAATTTGCAGGAATTTGGGATAACAGCTGAACATTATTATTCTGTCCTATCATTATTATTGATAGCTGTATGTTAAAAAAGCAAGATTATGCCTCACACATTTAAGCTGACAAACACTGAAAATCCAGTCTTCAAGCAAAAAATATTAACTAAGTAGTGGCTAAGGACAAAACCAAAAGCAGAATAAATGCAGTAAGTCAGTGCACGAGGATTCCTGAAACCAAAAGCAATACATTCACGAGAACATCCAGAGTCTTGCTCTTAGAAAAAGATGTAAGGAAGTGATGCTAGCCAGGAGCATTCTGAAATAATGGAAACCTGTCCATTTCAGGGCTAAAAACCTCATGATTTTACATCACTGAGATGCCCAAATAAAAATCTGATTTAGTTTATCATAAAAAAAAACCCCAAAAACTGTTTTCAAGAAGAATCTTTCTAAAAGACTCTCTATACAGATGTGAACTGCAAAGTGTTTACTGTGCTAGCCAGAAGGAAGTTTTACAAAACCTGATGCAAAGCTGGCCATTGCCAGAGACCAGAGTGGGAAAAGCGTACAAAAGGATGGGGCTGATTGAAAAGCCACGTTGTCACGCTCATCAAACTGTACCTTGCTGCAGCACCTCCCTCAGCAGGACAATGTGAGATGGAGGGTCTCAGCTGTGCTTTGGGATCCTCTGCTGAGCGACTCTGGCAGCGAGCACACCACAGTTATTAAGAGCTATCTCCTCCTCTGAAACGCATTCTGAATCCCTGGCTTGGACAGCCCACACCAGGTTAGTGACAAGGGTGCCTGCTGAGATGGTCTGTTACAGACTTCTCGCCGCCTGGCACACGGGGGACAGCGGCATTATTTGTAATAAATGCCCCAATATCCCACACAGGGTGCAGAGCGGAGCGCAGCTGGCTCTGCCCTTCTCCTCTGCCACAGCTGTAACTCTGCCCTCTCAGCCTGGCACACGCAGGAGACACAGCCAGGGCATCCTGCCAGTGAAGTGACCACCACTGGGCTTCTGGAGAACGCAGTGAGCGTTGTAAAGCAACGTGCCTGAGTCTCTCTTCATCAGAGACCTCGCTATCAGCCCTGGAAAGCCAGGGAAAAGGTCACTGCCTTATGCCCTGAGGAGGGGTTGCCACCACTCCACAGCACGTGGACCTGATACAGAACAAGCGTGTCCATGAGCCTTATGAATACATACTTGAAAATTTAATGTGTGATGAAGGAGCACATCAAAAAACCTCTGGCGACAAGATGTCCCATGTGTCAGAAATATATCAGAAATATACTCACTGGTAACCTCAGAGATCAGAAGGTTGGCTAATTAAATTAGCTCAAGTCTGCAGTGTGTCCTCAGAAAGATACATTCTTTATCTAGGCAATTACACTACTCCAGTGAACTACTTTTTATTTGGTGACCTTGAGACAAATGAGGCAAAATTAAGATTTCAACAGAGCTGTTCTCCCTGTCCGGATAACTGCCTTGATGCAGGATGTCACAGACATTTTCTGCCTCCCTTCAGTGAACAAATTTTCTATAAATCATCTATCTTTTTATATGAAGGCATACATTGGAGGTTGAAAGACATAAACAGTGCTGAAAAACGAATTCATATTAATGAGGCTATGGTCAAAACAGGATACAGGAAGACAGGAGGAGCTTTCCAGTCCCTTTCTACTTAGAAATAAAATTTCTCTACCTCTAATTCAAGAAACAACCATTCCAAGGTGCAGAAGAAAACACACAACAAACTCCTTCCCTTCTGGAATTTTCAAGAAATCAAACAAAACCCCTTTGAAGGTGGTGTTGGGTTTTTTTTCTTATTGACTGCTTTCTTCTTGTTTCTTCTGGTGCAAGGAAGAAATTAGTGTGCAGACCCTTTAAACTAATTAAAGAAATTAAAAGCCATCCTGCTTTAAATCAAACTCACTATGGCACAAAATTAGGATTTCCTTGCAGATATTGACTAACTAATAATAGGTATGTCTATCTGTTAAACAAAATGATTAAAGAGATAAAAATGGACATGGGGAAGATTGGCATTCACACCTGCTCCTGAAATTTGGAATAGAATGTGTTTATCCCTTCTATTTAATTTTAGAGTACTCTTCCAAATGTTTGGCTTTTGTTCACACTGTAAGGTTTTTGCACAAGTTACAATAATGTCTGAAGTTTGAAGCTCTTAAAAACAGAAAGCAGCCTCCTTCAGCTGTCATTTGTTCATGTGACCCAAGCACACTGAAAAAGAACACCAAAATAAGCATTCACAGGAAGCAAACTGTCACAAACCGTGTGCCACGGCACAGCTCTCTGAGCACACATTCAATATTCCACATTGAAATGGGAAATCTCTGCTGAAAGCAGGAGACACGAGAAAGGGGAGAAGGCATGCCATGAACTAAGGAGAGGAAAGGCACAGTGATTTGCATCTCTGCTGACTTTTATATAATGCCACAGCATGGTGCCTCCAAAAGCTCTGCCTATTCCATGTGCTGTGGGGAACAGTCCCCTTCATTGAGACATAGGATCATGAAATATTTCCTTTAGGAAGAAATTACATCAAATGTTGCAGTTATGTATGTGTTCTACTCCAAATACAACAGGAAAATCCATTATTTTCACATTCCAAGTCAGTGAGAACTTTTGCAATATGAAGTGTCATTCTGCAGTATCCTACTGAAGTTTTGACTATCAATTTCATTTAATGCTTTCTCCCAGTTTTTTTCCAGACAGGATGGTCTTAAAGTAAGTGATGAAAATGAAAAGAAAATGAGCAAGAGGAGCAACTTCTAAAAGAAAAGACAATTTACACTGATTAGAAGTATCAATCCTTTAAAAAATGTTGACATCCTAAATACTGAAAATGTGCTTGCTCTCATGTATTTTACATATATTGCTAGGAGTCAGTAATTCAAAAACCTATTTCTAAGCTGCTTATTACTAACTGAAATTGCTAACATATTCTGCTGATTGATTTGTGAAAGTGAAAAATTACACACTGAAAAGTGAAATGAATGTATCTAGCAGCTGGTTTTAAGTTAACAACATTAATAAATTGGGTACAATTACATGAGAATCCAGGGGCATCCTCCAAAACCAAGAATCCTATCATCTGAAAACTAGGAATACACTTGTTTTAAAACACTGCAGACTCTAGGAACTACGGTGGAAATATAATGCAGAGTATTCCAGTTTAAGGGAAGCTTATGGATTCAAGGATGAACACAAAAGAACGCATTTTCAAAGGTACAGCATCCCCACTGCAGTAAGGTGAGAGCCCTTATCTTCACAGATACTCGGGTAAAGTTGCAATAGGTCTCCTCTCTTTTAGTTCCCAGCAAGCGGGACTTCACAAAACATGGCATGAACAATTTAGGACACTAAAAAGCCGAGGGCTGAGCAATACAGGAGAGGAGGAACTAGAGGAAAGCAGCCTCACTTTTCTGTTGGGTTGGCACTTTTGTTTTCTTGGTCAAGGCTGGCAGCTGTAATTTCTAGGATGAAACGAGGCTCTTGTGCTTTTACAGAGCATTTTGCAACTCAAGTTCATAATTCTTGGGTCACTTTTGGTTTTGTACAAGAAGAATTAAGCGACCTGTAAATGGTAAAGTTTATTCCAAAGCGCTTGAGGGAAGGAAGCTAGAACTGAATCATTCCAACCCCACTGCCACCCCAAAACGACCAACATGCTTGATATCCCAGTTTCTATCAAATCTGTTCAGTGGTGTAAACACCGAACACAGAGGAAAAACTGAAAACACAGGAATGTTCCACGGAAAAGTACTTTACATTGGTGGGAGTGCGCTGGGTCACTAAAGGGATAGGAGGCACTTCACCCCTTGGAGATGGGAGTTAATTACTCAGCCATGAACAGAAAGTGACAACTGGAAATGTTTTGTTCTCTAAGGAAGTGAATAAAACCCATTTCTTTTAATTAAGAAGAATGGCCCATCTGCTGGATAAGCAGGAAATTAAGTAAGTTACTGAGAGCTTGATTAAATCTATCTAAACTGCCTGGGGCACTTCAAGAAGACCATCTAGAAAAGCTGACATATCCCAGTATGAAAGGGCCCTGTGTTGTCTGCAGATGAAGAACATGTCCTGCAGAAGGAGGGAATACTTGAATACACCGCCCTGCAAGAACAATGAAATGGAAGAGAGCCATAGAAGAGAAAGGGAAAGCGGGAAAAAAGAGCTTTCTAATTTAATTTTAGCCTAAGAATGTTAAGCATGTTTTTATTGTGCAGTATCTCTAATAGCCTACTTGGGATTTCATGGATAAGAAATTTTGTTTTCATTTTGCAGAAAAGTGATTAAGAACGATTTCCAATTAGCTGATAGCAATAGAACTGTTCACTGAATCTACAAACTGTAATAAATATGTATGTACAGTCATATTACTGTATGACTATAATAAATATCTCTGCTTATCTAGCATATTTTTCATACAAAAGATGAGAAATTATTTGCAGAGATGATGCATAGGCCTGTCAGGGAAGCTGGTTTCACAGGAATGAGGATGGAAGACATGAGCTAAGTGAGCAGTGAAGTAATGCAGCGAAATTGGTAAGTAAAGCAGAGAAAGGCACGTCTGAAACATGAGGGTTTGGACACCCTCACCTGAGGCACACCTTGTGTCAGGTCAGAAATGGAACCTGAACTTCACAAATAACACAGGAACAAAAGGTTCCAGTCCAGGCACTGGTGCAGACTCAGGAAATCGTGGAGGATTTCTCTCTCAGAGCATTTGACTCCGACCTCTTCAAAATTCACAGCACACCGTGACACAAAAATCCTCCCTAGTGCCATGTCATTTGTCTTTCCAATGCTACCTCAGCTCTAAATCCCACTGGAAACCTGCACACTTTGTGAATACGTGTGCTGAAAACAAAGGAATAACACAAAGAGGAAAACAACTCATCGTTTTCTCACATAATTAAATTAATTCCAGCAGGTACTACGAAATGAATCAGATCATGTGAGAATTCTGAGATGATGTACAGCTGTGAATAATTTTGCTTCATTAAGATGCAATGAAGCAAGAAAAGAGGACCTTTGACAGAAGAGGTACAGATTCGGCTCTGACCGAATCCTCTGATTCTGAGGCTCTGATCCTCCTCTTTCCTGAGGAGGAAAGCTCTGATAATTACTATATCTAAGGCAACTTTGAAAGGCTATGCCAGTGACTTGTGGACTTAAGGAAAACCACAGCTCTATTTTGTGACCTACTCACCACCACCAGGCCTGATGCCTTCATTTTTTTCCCCTCCCCTCTATCACCTCTAAGCTGCCGTATTTCTCCTCACTTAGGAGGATCAGATAACTCTGAAAGAAAGAGTACTTCTTAGTGTAAATAATCCCACAAAGCCATTTTCGCTCTAAGTAGAATTACAGGAAACATATATTGAACAGAAAACAACTACTACAGACTGCTGTTAGTAGTTTTGGAGACAGCCAAGGAAATTTAAATGGAAACTTCTTTGAAGACAAAGTTTCAGTCTCAGCTGAGCTAAAACCACTGCTGACTCAACATGCTTCAAACTTTTATCACCTCCTGACACGGTTAATGACCAACGTTGTGGCAGAGCGAAGACACGGAGCCCTCTGAAGGTTTGAAACCAAAGAGCCAGCCACACTTGCAGTGAAATTTCTCCTGCCCACGGGTCAGCGCGCAAAGGCATTTCCAGCACAGTGAAAAGCCCACAGGTACCAGAGACTGCATGCCTGCCATTGAAACTCTGCCGTTTTGGTTTGGCTTTTTAAAAGAATGATTGAATAGCACCCTGAGTTTCCTGTACTTGCTGAACATTTTATGCAATATTATCTGCTATTTTCTTAGAGAAGGATGACATTGTAAATATTCCTTCGGTGGTTAGACATGTTCTGTTTAATATACGTTTGGGACTCTGGAAAAAGGACTGAAATAATCCCCTCAGATTCAATATTTTGTTTGTACTTTGATTTTATAAGGCTACACTTGAGTTGCTACACTGACATTTAATTTTACGTGGACACTCTCAGCAGACTTTTACCTGGATTCATGCCACCGGCCTGTAACTCATGTAATCACCAGGCCACTTTGCTTGTGGAAAAAAGGTTTACAGTGTTTCATTATTACTTCCTAGAGCATCAAATTCTCCTCAGTATAGCAAAAAAAAATCCAGAAAACTTTCTTCTAAGAACTGGATTACTTGCTTTAAAATATGACAGACAGTCCAATCAATTATGTGATGTGAACTAACAGAAAACCTGACAGTAGGAAGCAGAACACTAGAAGAAAGCCTGCTGTTGGACATCTGTCCAGCTGAGCTGTTTGTTACCCAACTTGAAGCTGGAAATCTTACTTCTGCATCATCAATACAGCTTATCCTTCCCTCGAAAACCATGCAGTTGCTTGCTACAGCACCTGATTGTCAGTCTTTGTATCTTTATCCATCTCAACTTTTGTGACACACATGCAAAAGAACAGCTTAGCGGAACTGGAGCACATGAATTTAAGGTAGCTTTTCTATTTTTTTTCACTGCTGCAGGTAATGACAGTATAGTTATTTGGCTTATTACTCTTGAACTCAGCCAACATTGAGGAGTTCTTTATGGGATGCTGTCATCAGCAGAGATGCCTAGCAAAAAAACTTCTTACAGAATACTGCTTTAATCCCCATGCTTTCCAAGACAATTTTATTTACTATGAATCAGCATGACATCCACTCCAGATCCTTAAGACTTCTGAGCAGTAAGTACATGTCACAACAGCACCAGTGATGTGGATTACACGGTCCTACTCTGATTCACTGAGTTTGTCAGCAGGAGAGGGATGATGAAAGCTTAATGGACAGATCAGAAAATTCAGAGGTATTGCACTGATTACTATAAGCAAAGCTATTCTTGATGAGAACAGAAATAATTCAGAGGTTCTCCTCCTGTTAGAAGACAGACATACCTAACACATTTTCCACATATTCAGTTCTTTTCCAGGAGACACATTTGCTTTGATGTCTGAAAAAATTGCTTTACATCATTCAGAGAAAAATAAAGTTATTCCTCCCATGGCAGCTTCCAAGGTAGACTGTAACTTCACAGAACAGCTATTTCCTCATATGTTGCAGTCAATAGTAATTAGGCAAATTCTGAAATGCTTAGGAAAGAAACTAGTGTACTCCAACCACTGTAATTTTCCTGTTTGCCCTGAGGAGAATCTTTTTATTTTGTTTCTGGCCAGCAGAGATTTTGTAGTTCCAAGAGTAGTCATTCCACCTATTTCTTTACACTCTTGATTCATTTTAACAAATAAATGAAAACCTCAGCAACTAACGATAATAATTTTAAATCAGGGAAAAAATAGGAATCCAAAATAATCAATAAACCAGCTAAGAAACTGAGGACAGAACTGACAATCTCTTAAATGTCTTAGAAAACTCTTCCAAGTTCCGAATCCTAACACTTTGTCACCTCAAATCACAGGAATATTTTCTCTAGCCAAATTTTACATTATTCTCTGAATGTGAGAAATAAAAGTTATGGTCACATTGCTTGTGAAAACAGAAATCACCCCAGGTCTTAGAAAGACCACAACCAAACAGCACCCTGAAACTGTTTTCCCTCTTATCTCTCATTCCAGCATAGGCACAGGTTGCTAAAACCCTACAGCTATAGGGACTGAAGCCAAAACAGCTCTGACAGCTGGATCCCACAACATCCAGGACTCCACCAGCCGAAGCACACCAAGCTCCAGGACAACATCCAGGACTCCACCAGCCGAAGCACACCAAGCTCCACTGGGGGTGGCGACAGCAAAGACAGAGTGGCCCCCAGGGTCCTGCTCGTGCGGCAAAAGGCAGAGTGCTTATTTCAGAGGAGAATGCTCCCAGGGCAGGAAAAGCTTCTGGCAGCTGTGGGTTTGGGACGTGAAGGGGGTCATTCAAGGCCAGACCTCCTCTCCACAGTAATTACAAGTACACCAGTATGACACACTGGGTATGGAAGGTATTGATGGATGACAACAACACCATTAACTTCCAATCTTTTTCCAGTTTGTGGGAGGAAGAAAAACACGCACCGAGGCCACAAGTGCAGCGCCTGTGCCAAACCAAGGTCACGACGCCGACACAGTTTAGAGGCGTCAGCAGCATCACAGCACCGGGGGATTCCAGCCACCACCACATTTTTCAGTGCTGATCACGAACAGCAAAGTCGGATGTTGGTCGATAACTCAGAATTTTAGTCATTAAGCAGTGGCTTTCTGGGCAAAGACACTGCCTGAAACAGTCACGATCATTCCTTCTTCAGGAGTCACAGATGGTTTCTACCAACAAGATTTTATCAGCAAAGACTAAAATCCAACACGGTTGCAGAGCTTTCAAAGGTAAATGAGAGTCATCAGATAACGTTTTGGGACTTGTATTATTTAGGCCATAGACATTTACTCCGAGCTACTCTACTGAACTCCCAAAATCTATGGTTAGCAACTGCTTTTAAAATATAAAAATGGAAAAACGAGCCATGGTTGAAAGACTTAAAACATATTGTCTGTGGGTTGGGTTTTTTCAGTGGTTCATCACCTTGAGTCTCCAACAAATTCATCCTCCTGCTAGTTCGCTCATGTTTAACCCTCAGCCCTTGGTTCTTTCAGACAGCACAGCACATCCAAGCTGCACCAAACCTAGTTCTGTAACATCATTGTAAGGTTTCAGGTACAGAGGCAATGATAAAGAGGCAGCAGTTAAAGTTTGTACAACCAGTATTTCAAAGGAACTACTTTTGCACTCCACAGCATGCGTATGTATCACGGAACATGGCTAATGGCCAATCTCCTCCTTTCTTAAAGGAACAAATAAAACCAGTAACATTTAAACTATCTTGCTTCAGCTTCCTATTCCTGGAGTTTTTTTCCCTTAAAAACTTCATTGGTTCGTTTTTCCCCTTCTTCCCAGTGCACAACAGCATTGATTTACAATGGTTTGATAAAAATTCTCTCCTAAACATGCACCCTGTTCAACCCATCCTCCTACACAGACTTAACCAAATCTCTGAGCTTTTATTTTGCAATCATGTAATTGGATGTGCAATCTGCTGTAAGATCTCAATTTTAGCTGAATAGACAGTCTTATAAACACCCTTTTAAAAGTGGATACTGACCTTGAGGTGAGGCTGAAGGGAGCAGCAAATCCAGGAAGGAGATGCGAAAGAGAAAGAGTTAGAGTTTGTGAAAACAGAGTCCAGAGATAAAGCAGTTCAAGAATAAAGGACAAAACAAGCAGATATAAATCAGGTAATGACACACAGACACACAATCATTCACAAACACAGGGCTGCATGTTTTATAGACATCTAATTAAAAAAAGAAAAAATAATAAAGAAGAGAAAAAAGGACCTTTAGATTAGATTACACCATTTCAATTAGAGGCAACTTGCTGTAGAGAAAATAGTCTCCACTACACAACAGTTCTTGGAAAAAGAAAATAAGCCATCGTACAAGAAAACTCTGGATTTACATCACACCATTAGCAAGTACCCCTCTTTCAGAATTTGAAGGAACATTTTGAAAATACGAGTTTGACTATCTGAGATGACACCGAATGTCTTCCTTTACATCTTCTAAGGGCTTATTTTCTCTCCATGAGCAAGACATGCAATCTTTTCCCTTTCCCTGCAGATGATCCCAACTTGTCTAAAGGGACTAAAGAGAAAGGAGAAAAATCCCAACCTCTGAGTAAAGTCCCCGAGACCAGAAGACTTGTCAAAGTTAAAAGCTCATCTTTCTTAGTATTGACATTGCAGTCAACCCTTCAAAGAGAAACAAACAAAAGCAGCTGCCTCTTCTTCCTGCAGTGTAATTCTCCTGTATAAGGTGCAATCTAAAAACAATAATGACCAAACAGGTATTTTTTTGACAGTTCCCTCCAACATTGTTCCACAGCAGAACTGACCAAGACAAAATGCTGGAGTCCCCTGTACAGGATGAAGTCCCATAGGTTCATTATTGCTTTCTTGTTTTTTTCCCCAAACGTCTCCAGTATCTTTCAAAGGCATCTGCTGTCAATTTCACTGATAACAGCAAGGTAAGTCAACAAGGAACCATAAATACAGATTTTTTGCAATCTGGTTTTAAACTTGATGACTTTCAGTCAATAGAAGAGAGGCAAAGGAAATGTCCTTCTGTCCAAAGTAGCAATTTGGCTTTTACAACAAATGTTGTGCTTCTCCCATGGCAAAATTTTACTCTGAAAAGGCAGGATATGCGCTGGAGATAAAAATTTCTATAGGACAGGCTAACTGCTATATTCTTTATTACTCTTGGTATATGGAGGCATGTAAATTAACTGTGAAGTTCTTATTGATGGCATAAATTTTACTATTAACCGTGTAGGGTATTGACTTTGTACAGGCAGCTGTTGTTGGTCTGTAACAGATTAGTGCAAAGGTACTTTTCTTTGGCTTCTGAACCAACATTCTTCAAATCAAGCCCTTCAAGGACAGCTCTTGTCAAGGCTGAATTATTTGGGGAATTGGGGGAAGATGAGACTCATAAAATGCCAAATACTGTATCTGAGCGTTTGATCTTAGAGTAACTTTCAGTGTTCCAAATGCCTTGGTCAATTCATACTGAAAAATATGCAAGTAACAATTTTGACTGAAATCCAAGGCTACAAACAAATTTAACAAAAGGGAACAAAAATGTGAAAGTCAACAGTTGGTTAAATACAGGAATAAATATGGTAAGGGGAAAAATTTGGGGGTTTTCATTTTGTGTTTCAGGGATCCTTTGCAACTCCTGGTTGTGTTATAAGGATGCGATATTGTTTCTTCAGTTTAACAGTGAAAAATATACAGGCCACAGCTCAGAACAGCCCAGTAGAATTTAAATGAAATACAGTTCTTCCAACTGCTATTAAAGGTAGCGTCTTTTGCTGGCACAAGATGAAGGCTAAACAGTATGCACAACACTACGCTGAGGTCACTTGCAATTTTCTGAGTGCTACAGATATATTATTTAACCAGCTGCATGGGTTTTAAACAGAGAGTAATTATTGCTACATCTCCATTTTGTTATGGAATAATCCTTTCTTCCAAAGAAAAATAAGTTTTGCGTAATTGCTAGCTGCTTTTCCAAGGTTTTGTTACGGAGGTACAAAATATTTTTTAGAAGTGTGGGTTTTTAGAATAATCATAATATTTATCCAAACAAAAATAAGGACTATGTCTGAAAATTAGAAAAAATAAATCTGTAAGTGTGCTATCACTCAAGCTAAAGCCAAGGCAGACTCCTGACACCGTCAGCTCTTGGGAAGTAAATGGAGACCTGCCATGGACCGGAGCTGCAGCCTCAGCCCGTGGGCTACATCAGTGAAATTGAACAGAGGAGCACAGCAAGCATCTGCCCCAGGCAGCAGCCCCAAGCAAGCAGGACCAGCTCCACACCGAGACATGCCCATGACAGAGCCAAATCACCACGTTTGTCTGCACTGCTGCCCTTGGAGCACGAACACACACTGGCAGCGCTCCCTCCAGGGCCCAGCAGCGGCGCTCCTGCCCGGCCCAGAACCGCGTGCCCCAATGCAACAGCCGCGCAGGAGACAAGAGCATTGCAATGCCAACTGCAGGCTCGCAGAAAACCACTGAAAACACCAGCTCGCTCATGCCAACAGAGCCCACTTTAACCTCATCACGGGGAGAAGGTCAAAAAACTGAGATGCGAAAGATTAAGCACCTTAATTAAGAAATCTGTACTTTAAAAGCTGTTGGTTATTCCGGCTACAATTTTTTCCACGTGCTTGTGTATTATAGGGAGTGGAATGAGCCTGCTACATTTGTCTCAGATGCACTTAGGATGTAGTTTATGTAACGATTTTCAATCAACCTTTGAATTCCCCTTGTTTGACAGTGAGTGATTGTGAATATTTATTACTCTGTCATTCCTTCAAAGCCGTCTGACAGGGAACAATAGGCATTAGATCGTCCTTGTGTCTGTCAAAGCAGAAAGGCTATTTATGTTTACCCCTTTTGACACATTTTCTTGACAAAAAGAATGATGGCTGGTCTTTTTCTTTTTTCTAGGTTGGTATTTAGAGGGATAGGGAAGGGATGGAGAGGCAGAGACAGAAGGTTTGTGCATGCATCCATGCACACATGTACGCACGAATCTAAGAGCACAAACCCAGCCACAGATGGCCACAATGAGCACTAAAATTATTATTTCGCTGGCTAACTGGCAATTACTGCATATTCCTTTTGTTCTTTCTGTACTCCAAGACAATGCCAGGATCTGACACTTTTATTTTTACTCTATCAGTCATTTAAAAGACAGTTTTGGTGGTTTTTTCCTTTACTGCTTTCACACTAGGTTGTTAGTATGGCTGCTCCCATACTGCTCAAAGATGTTGTCTAAAACAAAGCCACAAAACAGCTTTTGAAGAGATGGAGTAAAGGCAGGTAACAATGAAACTGATACACAGACTAGGCTCATTATTAATGTGATGCTCTTTCTTCTCACATTTATAATTATTTTAATTATATCACAGCTCTTACACTCTACTGATTTAACAGCTGGATTAGGAGATAACTGCTAAATAAAATCCATTATTGCTGCAATATAAGGAAGACGACAACTCCTCATTACAGATAATAGGAATGAGAGGGAGTGCTTGAAAACCACCTTGATTTAATGATAAAAACAAGCAGGACTCCAGCACTAGAGAAAAACTGGCAGCAAAAGACAATTTCAAAAAAAGTTCCCAATCAGCGCTTCCCATTACTGGTGTTTCTCTAGCGCAGGGTGAGATCTCCGGTCCTGGATCAGCAGACAAGCCATGCTTTCAGGCACTCTGAGCCTGTCCCAGGAGCGGGTCTGTGCTGTTCCACGCACTGATCGCTGTGCTGGGCAGTGCCAGGGCTGCCAGCCCGCACAGGGACACAGCACCAGGTGTGGCTGGCATCCTGAGCGGGTAACACAGAGCCTGAGCTCCCACCACGGCACGGGCTGCGCTCACTGCGGCTCTCTGACCTCACAATTTACAACAGCTCTGGCTGCAGCAGCGCAGGGCGTCCGTTCCCCCAAAACACTGGAAGAGGGAAAGCACGGGAAATAAAGGACAGCTAAATAAAGAACAAATCGAAGAAGGAAATCCCATTATATGAGAAAGGTGGGGACGGACTGAGGAGCCACCGTAAAATCACTGTGATGGGGTTTTTATCTGGTGCTCCCTACAGATGGATTTGCAATTACTGGCAGTGTCTCTGTGTTTCTCTTCTCCTCCCTTAGATTTGGGTTTCAAAGCCATTAGTGAGTCTGAGTGTTGCTCTTAAGGCACTTGAACAAAGGCTGACTTCCAGGGGGCAGACACTTGCTCTCTGAAAATCAGCATACTTTCAAATGGCTGAAGTTAAATACCTGTGAGCAAATGTGCCTGCATCTTTTATTCTTACCTGCCTAAAGAAGCTATGTTGATATGAAATGTTTTTTGTTTTCCCCCTGTGAAACTTGATACGAGACTCAGGTGTAATGCTGATCTTGTATGAAGGAAGACAGAGTGAGAAGAAAGAAATTACTTCTTCCTTTCCCAGCTTGGAAATTATGAAAATCTTAATATTCAACAGATTGGTGTGCTCAGAGGTGGAGCTGGATTAACTACGGGCCTGACAACTTCTTTCCATTACAAAACCCTGTCCTCAGCTGCTTGGCAAATATTAAAAAGTTGTGCTGCTATTTCCCGAGACAGGTTCAACCTAACTGGGGATTTTTGTGGGGAATTTCAGCTGCATCCTTCACAAAAGGCAGCATTTTTATGGAAAAAGTTTGTGCATAAATGGTTAAAGACTGTATCATTTCATATGTGAATTAAAATTATAAGGCAATCTTCCTTTCAGAATATCCTATGTTTTGAGTGATTTACCTTAGAGTTTTAATGTTCACTGAAGATACAGATTTTGAGGGAAGTGGATGAAAAACATAACAACAGATTCTGCCTTGTAATAATACCGTGCAACTACATTTAGCTATATAGGTAAATATATTTGATTTGCTTTTATGTTTTTTGGCAACAAAATGGATTGAAGTATATTAAACTAGTATTTAATTGCTTCAGGTTTTCCAACGCCTGAATCAGAATTCAGTTTGGTTTTGGAGGACTATAATCAGTTAAGATAATACAGAATTATGGCCATACCAGCTCCCAAGGTTAACTTTAATGGTGATGATTATGACTTCATAAACACCTTTCTATAATTTGACAACATATCTTTTACCTTAAATCATTTATATGCCTTGATGTGGTTCTCTCTTAGGAATGCTCTAAAAAGCTGTTTAAAAATTCACAGAAACAACAAACCTGAAAACCAAAGACAATTATTCCAAGATATGAGTAGCAGTTTGAAAGTATTTCAACTTCAAACTGTTGACTTAAGCTCAGGGCATAATTTACTAGTACAGTTTCCTTTACACTATTCTAGGAAACTGTAAAGTTGATGGAAAATACAGTTAATTTCTCTCTCCATCTATCCTTCACAGAACACTACACAAACACATCTGTCTTAAAGACAGACAAAATAAGATACTGCATTCTACTGTCCACATTTTTCAGCACTCCTTTGAGATCCCCCCAATGCTTTTAATCTTTTATTTACTGTTGAGAAGAAATATTTCATATGAGGAGTATACCTTCTGGCTGCTACAAATCAAAAGTTGGAAGGTTTCTTCTTGAAAAGAGCACCCTTAAATTCTTTTCAGAAAAACTCTCAAACTCTCTTTCTTAAAATAGCCACTACATCCAGCTGTCCCCAACAGGAGTGCTGGTATTCCACAGCTGAGTGCTGTCTTCCTTTGCTCCCAAAGCTTCCTTCAGGAAAAACACAAGCCCCGTGTCCTTACAAGAACTATCTATCTTACATCGTGGGCATGCCAAATGAAAATTGATTTTCAGCCTGCAACTGGAACCAGGACTTAGAAATACATTCACTCAGAGCTCACTTCTGAAAATACACTTCCTCTCAAGTACGAAGCCAGTTCTTATTTGTGCACACCAACAGAGTTGCATATAAACTACTCTGAAGGCTGTGATGGCCACGTCCCAGCTAAGGAGCACCACCTTTTGTTTGTTTGTTTGCTTATTGCAGGATAGTCATCACAATAAAACTCAATAATAAGTCAATACTGACCTCCATCAATGGCACGTTTTAGAACACTTGAAGAACACTCGCGTTTTAGCTGGTTCAGGCAGAACTGCTAGCACAGATTAGAACCACAGGTACAACACAGCAAGAGAATTAGAATTAAAAAGCAACAGCTTCTGTGGAGTTGAAATCAGGGAGAAGAGCAGCAAGCTTGGACTGCGGGCACAAGCAGGTCCCGTTTGACCCAGGGGAAGAAGCAGCGTTGCAGCAGCGTTGCAGCAGCCACAGCCCAGCCCGGAGGAGGAAACAGAAGCCTTGAGGGCACTCACTTTCCCAGGAAGTCCCACACAAACCCCCCCAGGTGCTGCGGCGCGGGGACCGACAGCTGGCAGGGAGGGTGCAGCGCGCGGGAGCCGCGCTTTCTGAGGAAAGGACCGGCACGACAGCCCGAACGAAACAGGACGGCACAACTCGGGAGCGGATGGGACGGGGAGGAGAAAGCAACGGGGGAGACGGAACACACAACGGACAGTTACACAGAGACAGGAGGGGATGGGATGGCAATACAAAAAGCAAACAGTTAGTTACAAAGGAAGAGAATAACCGGACAGCTACAAAACCCTCCACACCACCGCAGTAAGGACAGAAACAAAACTCAGGGGGCTGCTCGCCCACAGAAGAAACGTGGGCTTAGGGCATAAGAAAAAGCAAAATCCTCTCCACAGAGAATAAATACCAGCTATCAGCCTTGTGCTGACTCTAGAATATCTTTCACCTTTTGCACCTTGTGCTTTCAACCTTGTGTTGACTCTAGAATATTTTTCACCTTTTGCACAGCATGCACCATACTTAACGCATTTTTTAAAATATTTTTCCTCTGAAAAGCAATGTCTCCCACTCAGTAACTGCAACAGCTACTGAAGAGTGGAAGCATTTCCCTCTTTAGATTAACTTAAGCACAAGGCAGCTTTGCCTGCATTGAAAAGGTTAAAAGAACAGTTTTCTGCTTTTAATTTCATCTTCCTATCCCTACTGTATTTTTCTCTTTCCCTGTTCCTCTGTGCAGACCCCCCAAATTGGGTGACAAATGTCTCCTGTGGATGAAACTGGGATACCATTTCTCTCTCCCTCACAGCACGTGGTCTAATGTCACATACACCTAGCAAAAGGGAAAACAAGAGGGAAGAGAGACTCTCTTTTGAAAAATCCCTTTTTTTTTTTTTAGTAAAGTTATTCTCTGTATGCAACTTTTTTCTTCACATGCTGCTGCACGTGGAACACTGAGTGTTCCTGATAGGCACAGCAATATTTGCTGTTTAGCTTGCTGACAATTGCTTCTGAGGCTCTAAGGCTCTTCTTTGCACAACAGTTTGATCAGCTGTAGAAACATCAGAAGTCAAGATAATTTCTAGCTCGCTCTGCATGGACCACAGTTTAGGAAAGACTTTAAAAGGGCAAAAATATCTATTTTTTTTTCCCTGGAAACCAAGACTCTTCTAGCTCTAAAACATGCATGTAACATGCCTGGATATATAGGTTCTGCCACAAAACAGTATTTTATAAATAAGCTTTGTATATAGAAAACAGGACCAACCTATACATGAAATAGGCATGATACAATCTCTGCTTTGTGCAAAAGCTTCCAAGAAGAAAGCAAGCTTTCAGGGAATAGTTGTTTGGGGGAGAAGTTGAAAACAACTAAGGTCAAATAGAAATTCCAACAATTAGTCAGAAAAACAGAAATTACCAGTCAAAACCTCACCATGAAGTATCTGGAAGTTTCTGTCTCTTTCTCCAGTGCTGTGTTTATATTACAGTTCCACCTGGAAAATCATTTCAGGTGTTGATACTTGGCCTATTCACCATACTAACAGCATCCAGATTAGATCTTTGAACCACAAAGACTTTTTCTATTTCCACTTAGAGGGGTTATAGAACATGAATATTCTTAGATATTTCTCCTCCCCTTGATTTATTTGGCCCTGGAAGTCACATGATGACAAAAGCAATCTTTTCTTTTACATAGTCAAAACATCTATTCTAATTATTAGAAATAAAATAAAACTATCTTATCTCAGTACTGGTAGGTAAGTTAAAAAGAGAAGAGGACCACTCAATTTTCTGTAAGACTGAAGATCAGGTGGTAAGAAGGAGTGGGTAAAACCGAATAGCCAAAGTATTTACCAAATTGTTAGAGAATGATACCTAATCGTTTGGGGGTTTTATGCTTTCATAGTAAGACTTTAGTCTGTGACTGAAACATCAAGAAATTACCAAGTAACAGGACAAACAATAACTGCTTTGCAGATGTCTAGAAGTCCATCTTTTCCAAGAAAAAAACTTCCTTTCTAACTCTTTGAAGATAGTGCAATTGCTTCTATCTATAAAAGAGAAGGAGCCTAATTTCTCGTCTTGGCTATTTTTTCTTTTTAGACTATAACTTTTTTTTTATAGGATACTTGTGTCTACTCAATTTTTAATGCTGCAAACCAAATAATGACTAGTTTCTGAATGTTAATTAATAAAAAAATCAGCTTGCATTAAAAGCATATGTAGGAGAATTCTTTCCTGCCATTCCGATCTCCTCTGGGAATCAGGCTGAGGAATGATGCATATTTCTGACTTGCTTTCCTAAGCAGTAGTTACTTCTTCACAAAGAAAAAAAAAATAATTAAGGCACCATGAATAAATATATTTCTTCCCCCTATCTTCTTTCTGATAGAAGCTTGCTGCTTGCACCTGCTCCCTGGTCAGCTAAAGAGGATGGCACGGGGAACGTCACACCTGAGGTGGGGACCCCAAGAGCACTGAAAAGAATCACACAGACAAATGACTTGTAGCTTTTTCATGTCTAGACTCACTCAACAACATCAGCCTACTGCCTGAATGTTCTGCTGATTACATTATGTACCAATGGGCTGAACAATGCGTCACCCAGGCAAAAAGGAAAGACATTTAAAAAGGATATATCCTCACTTCGGGGTATTCGAGCTTATGCCACAGGTACGAAGAATTTTGGTTAAATAAAAGAACTGAAAGAAAACTAACAGGATGTTGCTTAGAGTCACACAGAGAGAAGAAACCCAGCTGGCAAGCTGAACTGTTCCAGAGCTCTGTACATTTTAAGGAAAAGAGAATGGACTCCTTAGAAAAGAGTTTTTCAAATCATTCAGAGGGGCCCGTAATTTGACAATCAGCAAGCCATGAAAAATAAGCACTGATTGCAGAACCTGAAATGTCCTCCACTGAGTTGCCCTAATCTTCCTGACACTAAATTGTAGAGTAGTTAAATAGTGAAAAGACAGAAATTAGAATGACTATTCTGGCACAAGGCAAATGGGAATAATCAAGTTTCCATTCTGCTGCTCCAAATTAGTGATTTTTCATTGGGAATGGTAAAGTAAACAAAAAACTCCAAACAGCAGGTTACTGCCCAGAAATCTGCTCTTGGCCCACTGTGAGATGAGAAAATGACAGAAGACAGAATCTAGTTCAGGTCTTTCCCAAGACCTACTACCTATAGTTGTGATACAAATGCCATTGAATCATAATAAATTATAATTTTTGCTTGGGACATTTTGGTCTTGAGCCTACTGACCACAAGAGAAAGATGGAAAATGTTGAAAAGTGCTGAATCAAGTTTTGCTTGGACAAAAGCAAATCTGCTCATCAGATTCACCTGGGCCAAAGTTTACCTGTGTCCCTACCAGTCCCGAGTTATGAGGCCACTTGTCAGAAGAATCTGAGTAAATGGTATCACAAGCTCTGAAAAGTAATTTTTCTTATTTGTTTTTGTGAGAGCTGTGCCTGAGGAATTTATTGCATCAAAACAACAAGCTGCTTTACAAGCACATCAAAATGTCAGCAGCTTTTCCTAAAGCTCTATCTACCCTTCAGTTCTACCTAAATCTGCACTATTTTTGAGTAGCCTGGAAAGAAAAAGCACATGGTAAGACACACTCTTCCTAACAATGCAGCACAGTAAAGGACCAAGGACAGAAAAACTCTGAGAAGACTTTCCCAAACAGCCACTTAAAGTTTTTTAAAACAAGAAGAATCACTTATCTCAAACATTAATCAGCTCTTTTGCTCCTCTTCCAACTTTACACCGTTCTTACCTTTCCAGTTCTGCTATCTTCTTATCCTTGTCATTCTTCTCGTTTTCCATCTCCTTCAGGATCTCCAGAAGCCGATCCACCTCAGCCTGAGCCTTGGCAGCCTCGTCGCGGTGCCGCGCCACGTCCCTCTCCAGCTGCTGCAGGCGGTCGCTCAGCTCGGGGCTGGCCCTCGCCTCCAGCGCTGCCTCGTGAGCCTGGGACAAAAGGGTTCAACAAAGCACACTTCACTCACGTGCACGTACTGGACTCTGACAGTTCCAACACGGAATTGTCTTGGGTAGCAACACGTAACCAAAAGCGCGTGTTGTTTGCCATCTGTTGAAATTGGCTGGGGAGGCGTTTTCCTTATCTCTTGTACAACCCATTCCTCATAACTCCAGGAGAATATGTTCTGTTCATGGGCAGCTGTTAAACCAGCTGGGGCAGGGTTCTTATCCCTTCCAGACCCATCCTCCCTGCAGGGGTATCTGCTGCTCATGGGTCATCCAGGCTCCCTGCATGGCTGAGACAATTCCATCAGCCCACTGGGAGATGCTCCACCCCAGGGAGGAGCCCGGCATTCCCAGCTGGATAAAACCTGGGATTGGGAACAGCAGCACAGCCGGTGTGCACTGGATTGCCAGAGAATATACCAGACCCATCTCAGCACCACTGGACCCTTCTACAGGATCATCTCTGCTCCAACAGATGCAGGAGGACTCAACTGGACTGCTCCCAACACCCTGACCAACAGAGCGTCAAGTCATATTCTGACTCTGTCAGGGTTTCTAGGAATTTTCTTATCCTTGTTTGCTTGTTTTTTGTAATACTGCAACTGTATTTTTAATATTCCTAGCAAAGGAATAAATAAAAATAAAAAGGAATTTTAAAAAAGGAATAAATTAAAAATAAAAACTGTTATCCCTATTCCCATATCTTTGCCTGAAAGCCCCTTAATTTCAAAATTATAATAATTTGGAGGGAGGGGTTTACATTCTCCATTCCAAGGGAGGCTCCAGCTTTCCCTGGCAGACACCTGTCTTTCCAAACCAAGACAGTTATCTATGACAATTCCAGAATGCTATCTAGAGACCTATTTCAAAATTATTAATTATTACACAGGCATATGCACGGCCTATGCTATTTTTAAGTACAGGGAAATACTCTGCAGGAAAATAAAAATTTAAAACAAATTCAGATTTTTAAATTCAGCCTAAAAAAAAATACATTACTTTTAACCTGAACCAGAATCAAAAAATAAACAAAAGTAGGAGAAAAAAGTTTAAATTCAGTTATTTAAGATATTTTTAACCTATATATTCTAGAAAAAGAAATCAGAGGTGAATATCCTTCAATAACTACATCAGTATGCAGTGTCAGACCTTTGCACAGATGGTGTTTGGTGTGCTCAGCCCTTGCCAGTTCTGAACCACACAGACCAGGGTTAATGAGTATGGCTGCCTACTGAAATTCTCTCTGCTTAGTCACTTAGGAAATAGATTTTTCAAAATCGGGCTGTTGGGACGAAAAGTACCTCAGGACTGAGGATGACATGATAGCAATGAAGAGATTGTTTGGGGAAGTTTTTTAGTGGCTTGGTTTGTTACAAAAATCACTAATTTATTAGTAAAACTAATTCAGTAGTTCCCAAGTATGTAAGAGACAGGAAGAATGCAGTATTCATGCTGGAAGTTAAATCAGCAGACTAAGGACTAACGTCTTTCCCTCACCCTGTCCTTCTGCTCTTGGATCTTGACTGCAATCAGATATCAATTAAAGCTGTTTCAGAATTGCTCAAAATTGCTTCAGTAAATAGCAAGTTTGATGGAGCTACTCCGCTGATCAGGGTTGCCTGCAAAACCCAAAGCCCTGCTCTTCTCAAAACAAACCTATAACAGAAAATAAGACTACAGACTTTCCTCCCCTCTGTGTGCAGCTGTGGAAAGTTGTTTTACAAGCTGCCAATGTTCTGCTCCAAAGCACACTAAGTCTAGATCTGATAGTATAGGACTCTGTTGCTTTTAAAGGTAATTGGAGAGAACTGCAGCAGTAAAAAACTCAGGGCAGAAAGCTGCTGCTTCCAAAGAACCAAATAGCAAAATTACATTTGGCTAAATCTGTTTAGTTATTCAGTAAAATAAGACTGGAGGAAAATATCCATTCATCGACCCCAACATTTTTGCCTTCAAGTGTCTAGTTTTTAATTAGCTCCTTTAAAGCCAAGGCCACATTCAAGTAGAATCCAGGAGACTTGCGGAGCAGAATATTCTGGGACTGTGGAACGTTTTGGTGCTTGTCTTTAATGGGACTGACCTTGGGATGGATCTGGGTTTCCCAAACAAAGGAAAGGTTCATGTTCCACAGCCTTAGCCCTGCAGCTCTTGTCTGAGAGGGTCAATACTAAGCTGCTGTGGCTTTCTTTTTTAAAAAACAAGAATTCCAGAAAGCTGATTAAGCCGGACAGTATTTTATCCTAGAACAAAACTCCCAGCACTCCCCAGGTCTCCCAGGCAGATGTTAGCAGGAGTGCCCGATAACCAACACTCATGGAAGAGCAGAGCCCTCTCCTGAGTTAATGCACTGAGGAACACTTAAAAGGCTCCCCCACTTTGGAGTGACTGTCCAGTCAAACCCTGACACTCCTGTGTCACTGAACTGTAAGACTGAAACCCCTGTCCTGGGCTCCTGGCTGAGACCCGGCCACAGGCGCATCCCTGTGAGCCTGGAGGTTTTGTGAAGCCTTTTGGAGTTATGGCTGTCGCTGCTTCCAGGTTCCTTACTGCCCCATAAGCACTTCAAATTACACGCCCACAGCGAGTGGAAGTGTAATTAATGCCCTGCCAAGAGGATGCAGGCTGCAGGAGGAGGTGGCAGCAGTGAGACTGACAAGTGTGTCAGCTCCACGAAGAGCTGCGAGCACCAGGGGACACACTCGGCTTTGGAAAGAGCCTTGGTGGGTGTTTCTGAAATGCTTTTTTGGGATTTCCAGCCTGCGGGAAATCTGAAATACTTGAATTCATTTCCTTTTCAACTACACCTACCATTTCAAAAAAACCCTCCAATCCTTCCTTCCCAAAGACAGGGAATTGGGAATACTGGTTTTGGGGGCACCTATACATTGTCTGAGGGTATCTGTATTCTCCTAAGAGATGCTATGTGTAGAGTTAAGTCTGATTTTCACCAGACAGAGCCTGAGTTCTTCTGTACTGGATTTAGGTATGTTTCCAACATCTCTATAAGTGTTTGTTTTAACAAATACTCCTCCAGGCTCTTTAAAGTCATCCAAAATACATGATCAGATAATCAAGAAACTTCTTTTAAAAGAAAGCAAAGTTAGGCTGCTAGCCTGGCTTATTAAACTCACTAATTCAAAAGAAGTTATAAGACCTAATGCAACTTGACTGTCAGAGCAGTTCTGATTTATTTCACTCTGCTAATAAAAGCATCTCCACAACAACCCAAGAGACACTGCTGAGAAGAGGAAATAAATTTTCTTTTCTAGAGAATTAGCCAACAAGCCAGTGTGTCTGGTTCTTATAGAACCAAAGGGCTATTTACAGGACATAAATTATTAGTTAAGACACGTAACACATGTTATTTGTATATAATGCACGTAAGTATGGATACTTTCACCTAACACAAAGAGTACGTTATGTGATATGCTGTAAACTGGAGACCACTTCCTGCACTGTGAGTTACTGACTGAGTGACTTCGGTCCATTTTGTGGGTTTTGTACAAAATAAGTGTTTCATGACCGTATCTAAAATCCTACTGGATTCATTTATTGTATAAGAGAGAAAACCAATGCATTTAGAGGTTTCCCACAAACTCACATCAAGATCTGGAACAGATGAAATTGGCTACCTTCCCAATGCAACACTGTGCAAAATAATTCATAGTTTTTTTTCTTTAACCAAAAAGCTAAAAACAAATAATGAATTCCTATATTCACAGTAAAAAAAAACCACATACAACTTGCCCTGCCCATCAAAGGTGTACAGAAATTCCAAAGCAAGTAGTAGTTTCATTTTTGAAGCAGAATCAACATCCAAAGTGACAAACATACCAAGAGTTTCTCCCGTATTAAGAGACTATAAGAAGTGACTCTCATCTCTGCCTAACAAAGGATTTGCAAATCTGCTGTGTTTTAATACAGCTACAAACAAATGTGATAACGTATCAAAGAGGTATGACAAAAATGAAATTAATTTAGAAAGCAGCCTGCTGAGGGTGAAGGGAGCACTGCACCTTCTCATCCCCACAGGCTGCTGAGTTTACCTGATGAGAGGCTGTTTAAACCCTTCAGCTGTTACTCCTGACCCTGTCGTTAGCTCTCTGTGCTCCTGTGTGCTATCAAACACGTGAACTCACACATTTCATTCTGCACTGATCTGCACAAGAAACAGTCACATTCTAGCTGGAAAGCAGCACCCTCTTAAGCTCTGTTTTTATTAGCCAAGCTCATCTGATCAGTATTAATCTCTGCCAGTGTGAATTCAGTTTCAAATTTTAAGTGGTTCAGGACTGAGAACAGTTTAAGTTTACTACTCTGGATATGCTCTCCCAGTTCCTAAGAGGGACTATAAACTAAGAGGTGGTTTAACAGCTTTCTGCCTTCCTGCTCTTAGCCATCATTTCCCATCTGGAATGTGGTAAGTGATGGGGTGACTGCTGCAGGTACCTACAGAACATAAGAAAGAGTGATTGTTCCTCAACTAAATAAATGTACTCTAACTTCTATTGCTTCCACAGAAAATCAGCTGACAAAGCCAACTTCTACAACTAAAACAAAGATGACCAATGTTTCATAGGAATAACCAATATTTACAGATGGAGAGGAGTGGAAGACAAAACACATTAAAAAGAATTTTCTAAGTTGATATTTCTCGTGCCAAAACCCTCTTTTTTAAGAGGTAAGATAATCTTACACAGCTTAAAGTGTGCCAAAAACAGGGAACATAACAATAGCACAGATCTAATTTAAAGGTTCTAAAACATAAATAAAAATTCCAAACATTATGACCAAGACTCCAAATCAATATTCCTAAAATATTAACCAAATCAAACAGCAAATAATTCACAGCAAGCACTTTCTACTTTTACCTATGAATTGAGACAGTAAACTCAGTTTAACATTTCGCATACAAATGTTGCCAAGAACTTTTGGCCATGAAGTAAAAGTTCCCAAGAACCTGAAATCCCATTTTAATCCACCCTCCTACCTCCAAGGGTGCCTCATGTCTCCTAAAAATAGTAAATGCACACACAAATACCAAAATATATTATGATCATTTACTGCAAAAGACGAACACTTCACCCACCTCCTGGACTGTTCCTACCACAAAGGCAGAAATTCAACTGATAAAACATTTCTGCTGTCTTCTGTCGTGCATTTATTAGTTTAAACAAAATTGTAAATTTAAAAAACAACCAGTCTTTCTCCTCCTTTAGTTCCAAGGCTCTACACACCCCAAACTGTAAAAAGGCTTTTTGAAAAGGCTGTAATGGAAGTAAAAGGCTCAGGAAATTCTTTGATATACTATGTACTGTAAACTTGAATCTGTCATAGAGTTATTTGCTGTCTTTTCACTATCTCTACATGGCTAGTTTTTGTTAGTGGAACTGCAAATTTCTGACACTGAGTAAGCAAGGGTTCAGTTGGAATCAATTCATAAATTATTTTCTTTATGAAGAATCATAAAGACAGGAAGACATCTCAAGAGAGGCAATTTCCATTACTTTAAAAAGTGGTCTCTTCAGAGAGATACGAGTTCCCATAGATGTCACCGAACATTAACAATGCGCTCTCCTTGGATTCACCCCAGCGCGGAGTGTACAAAGTCAGCAGGGAAATGCCCACAGGACATCTCTCTCTGTGAGTGTATTTTCACCCCCACACCTGCCTCCTCTGCTCTGGCCCTTTCTCACCTGACCACAGTCTTACAGAAACAGGACTCAAGCAATGAACACTTAGTACCAGTTTTGGATAGGCAGTGTACGGCTCTATACGTTGTTTATTCTGAACTGCAACATGACATAAAAAGAAATAATTCCCCAAATTTCTTTCTGTCATGCTAATCACAACTAATCACTTCTTAACACCACTAGTGGGAAATGAGGATCCATTTATTATACCTGTTGTGCAGGGGAAAAAGCAAAATGCAAATGTATCCTGCCTTATTCACTCACTGCTTTCCTACTATTAAAAAAGTACTTTTATCTCATATTTCTCTAGATGATTATCATCTCTCATATATATCTGGCTCACTCTTGGAGCATTTGTCATGCAATGCTGGAAACAGCAAGACTCTAGCAGACAATAATTTAGTTATGAAATGCTATACAAATTACATCCCAAGGAATAATGAGAAAGACCACACAGTGTGACACCGGCCATTTCCTAAATTCTGAATATTTAATTTTTCAAAATGAATGTTATCTTCACAAGTTTTTCTGGGAAGGGTAGAGTAGGTGAATTTAATTATTTTTAGGTATAAGAATATCAGGGAGAAAACCTCTCCAACTTTACAGTGCATGAGATGATCATGCACCATCCTCAGGATGGAACATTAAAAGCCATCACAGAATCACAGGATGGATGGGGTTGGAAGGATCCCTAAAGATCATCTCGTTCCTCCCTGCTGTGGGCACCAGACCAGATTTGTGCTGTCTTCCATCGTGTCTTTATTAGTTTTAACAAAATTGTAAATTTAAAAAACAACCAGTCTTTCTCCTCCTTTAGTTCCAAGGCTCTACACACCCCAAACTGAATGAAGAACACAGCTCGCTCCCATATCCTCTCTGTTCTGGCTTCAGAGTCTCAAAAAGTTTGCATGCTATTAAAGATTTTGTAGAGAATGTGCTCTCCTGACACAAATTCTTCTGCCTATTTGCACCAACTACAATCTTTTCATAATCTATCTCATTTTCCCAACTTGTTATTGACACTGTTTAGCCAGGTTTAAAGAATTTCTGATAAGGGATGCCACAAAAACTGAACAATTGCAAGCCCCAGCAATTCTCTGACCCTCAGACAGTGACTGTCAGGACAGACAACTCCATTTACCCTGAGCATTGCCAAGAGTAACACAGGTATCAGACTCCTGAAAGTTCTGTAACACCATTTTTTACGCACAGAGCCACAGAAGAAATCTCTGATGAAAACCACCTTGGATTACGTAATTTACAGTGTCGAGATATTATTATACAAACACTCCTTGACAGGAGTGCTCTTTGACATCAAACAGGAGGCTGGAAATAGGATCCAGAATTGAACTGACATAGCACCAGCCAGCTGAATGGTTACACAAGATTTTGAGCAATCTTTCTCTGGCCGTAACTGTTGTTATTTCTAAAGTGCTGCTGTGCCCAGCGTTACAGAACAAGCAAGAAGCTTGATTTGCATGGAAATTCCACCTTCTTGCTCCGAAAATGCACAGACAACGGAGATGACAGAAAAGCTACAGGACATTCCAAGCACCGGCAGCAAAGGGAAACAAAACCACTGACACGATATTGAGCTGTCCAAACAAAAATGCAGTTAGACCAAGGCAGTCAAACAGTGAAAACATCTCAGAAAGCTTTTGGAACACGACTGGTCAGACACCCCACTGCTTTTTGTTTGTATCCATACCCACTACTAAAGGAATTCACCAATACACTGTGTTGGCCCAACTATAAAAGCACAGGTGAACACACATGCAACACAAAAAATTCAATGTGCTGGCAACAGCCTCTCAGATTGCCAGGGAACTTACTAGCTTGGATGGATGACTCAATAAAACTTCAGGGTGCTAAAGGGAGAAAGAAGATAGGAAAAGATGGAGAAAAATTGGGATAGGAACAGTGTGAGAGAGAGAGAAACAGAAAAGATGCAACAAGAAAAGAATTTAAAATAATAACTGCAACATTAATTTACTAAGACGACAGAATCTTAATTAGTGGTTTTAGCATGCATTAGTAACCAGCTTTTGGAACGTGAGAAACATGGAGTTACCACCCTCGTGCAAGTTCCAAATTTCATCTTGATTGTCTCAGTTTAACAGATTTGTCCAGCACCCATATATTTAATGTAGCTCTTCGTTCGGGTTTACAGATGAATTTCACAGATTGAGAAGGACTTTAATTTCTAGTGCTTCCCTTGTATCAATTTCAAGACAGCTGAATGGTTTAGAAGACTAATTCAGTAACTGACAATATCTGAATGCTGAACACAATTGCTGGGTTTCTGCTTTTATTGTAACAAGAAATCCTGATTTCCCTGGCAGCATTTTTCTTTCTCTGCTGAATACATCATTTATTGTCCCTTCTTTTAAAAAAAAAAAAAAATTATCAGCTGAGAACAAAACCCAGTCTCATCTACCAATATGATCAGTAATATTTTCAGCTGTGGGAGGAAATCCATGTTCACAAAATAAACAGCAGCAGAGTCTGTATTAGACTAGCCAAGCTAATTCTTGGGAAAGACAGAATTTGGACCAACACTTAATTCAGTAATTTTTTTTCCTGTTTTTTGACAGATACTGTCCTCCTGAATTTGAAGAAAGAACACCACAGCAGAAAAAAAAACCCCAAAAAAGACCAAAAAAACCCAAAAACCAAATAACAACCTCTGAGTGAGCCTGTTGAATGTAGAGGTATTTTCCTGGCAGGGAACCACTGCTAACATTTTCTGGTGAGAAGTTCCTAGAACTGCAGCAAGGGGAAGTTTGTTAACATATGGTTTTGCCTCTTTTTCCTCCCTAAAAATAAGGAGTATATCTACAGGGAGAAAAACTATGCGCTGGAAATGGACATGGACAAAAATCCACTCATCTTTCCTGGAAAAACTTCTAATATTAGTTGGTCTCTACTAGATTAGAAAAACAAAGTGAAACAAAATATACTGGCTGGGAAAGAGAAGACAGAAAATTCTGGGAAAAGAGTGTCCTGAAGAACAACAACTAAAGGAAAACTTTTTCACTATAAAATTAATAAATTAAAATAGTAGTTTGGACAAAGATACTCCTAAAGAAAAGAAAAACCACCAGAGACCAAAATAGCACTTCACAGAAAAACAGGGAGAGAAGCTCCTGTGTGTGATTTGCCTCTAATGGCTCCACCCGAGCCAAAATGAAGCCAGCACACCAGGCCAGGTAAACTCAACAGGGATTTCTGAGCTGCTTCCAGCCTTGAGAATCTCCCAGTGCATCTCCTGCTGGCAGCAGCGTGACAGCTGAGCACGGAAGCAGTGAGTGGAGGATAACGGGAACATTAAGCACACAGATTTGCGTAACCAAGGTATTATTATTTGAAAAAAAACCCAACCCCAATACAAAAACCACGGCAGCTTCAGTCACTAAGGATCAATATAAAACAGTTAGTACTGAGAAGAGGAATAGATACTCCAAGAGGTGGATACTCCAAGTGAGACACTGGAGACTGACACGGAACTAAAACCTCTATCAACAACTTTTCAGCACCCTTGTGCTCCACTTGGTCAATAGTTTTGTTTAGTGTAAAGTTAAATCCTTTCACAGAAGCAGGGAAGCTTGCATGCTTCAGGATTTCTCTGAGGCTCGCTGAGGTTAGCAAGAGTTTTTTGCAAGGACTACTCAAGTCTTTTTTATTTAATGGCTTAACAGTAGTCCAGTTGTCTCTTCTGCCAGCTCCTTAACTTCTAGGGCTGAGATCTGACTGCAAGTACTCAAACTGCTCACTGGGAGTGCAAGGGAAGCAAGATTGCTGTTAGACACATCTCCATGCAAACTGTGAGGGAAAAACCTAAAAGAAAAAGCTTTTACCCATTTACTCTTAAGGAGCTACATGACAGCTTGCTTCCTGCATGTGTCTCATGCAAATCTGCACTAAGATAATGTAATAAAACGCAACAGAATAAACCTCTAATTCAGTTTTAAACTCAATGCTCTTATGTAGCCATAAGTTTTAAGGTTAATTATGATACTTATTTGCAATCATTAACAATACAAAGGTGTAAAAGCGAGTTTTTAGAAGCTTTAAAATGGAGCTGGATTATCTGTCATAATTATTTCTTATGTCATCTTGAAAATGTCAAACTGCCTGGATAAATATCTGCAGTGCATTTAAAAAGTGAAAGCCTTTAATTTTTTTTTTTTTTTTTTTACTTCAGTGCAAGCTACAATAAAACCCATTAAGAAATTAAAAACAGCTGAAAAAAGGGTTATTAAAGAAATATGCAAACTTACTATAGGTATAAAACACATTCAAGTGAATATTAACTATATTTACTTGAGTAACTTGGAGTTACTCCACACAGATGATGGTAGGCTATCCAATTTTTTTTGGTTGTAGAGCTGAAACCATCCTGACCACGATTTAGGTAGCTTCTTTGGATGAGGAGATGCTCTAATGAGCTCTGGCAAATCTTAGCTACAATAGATTCGTCAACTCATTCCCAGCAACACAGGGTGAAACTGCAGCTCATGGCAGAGAATTCAATGAAAGGGTCCTTCAGGTCTTCTGAAAGACCCTGAAGACATCCTGTGAGACCAACCACACGTGTATAGCTGCCTGTTCCTGCTGCTGAGTAGCAGAACAGCTGGTTTGGTGTGATAGAACGAACAGGACAAACCTGGCTCGAGATACGCACACACAGAGTTGCACTGACAGCGTTCCCAGGTGCATTAACACCCACCTGCACCCACACAACAGCAATTCCAACCAGCTCTGAACTGAGCCCTCCAATTCACACACTGCACGCCTGGCACATTCTTTTCGTTTGTTTTTTACGCTTTCCTCTGGGCAGGGCCTGTACCTGAACTTAGCACATTAACACCTCTAAGCGTTGATAATTGGTATGTGAAATGTCTAGGTGTTATTTTTTTAGCTGTTACATCAACTTAATGGCACAAATGCTGCTATGAGCTGCACTCAAGCAGACTAAGCCTCAAGCTCTTGGTACCTGTTAACAAAAAAATCCATCAGCACTGTTACTGCAAGTAAGTGAAATTAAAATTCAGCACAAGTATCTGAAAGTCACTTTCTGATAGGCTTAGCTTCTAATATGGTTTGCATGGACACACCTTCCCAGTTCTTGCTGAAAAGAAACTCAAAGAATTTGCTCTTAAGACCCTAAGCTTTCTTTGTAGACATGGGCAATGTGTTTAGAACTGTATGTTTACAACACGTGTATAAACATGATTACCTTCTTCAGTTGTGTTTCCATCTTCAAACATTCTTCCTTTTTCTGTTCTAATGCAATTTCCAATGTCTTGAGTCTTGAATCTTTCTTCAGCCCTGATGAAGCTAACGATGAAGCATGTTCCTTAAGATCCAGTAATGATGTCTAAATTAAAAGATGTGAAATAATTATCAAGTAAGTGCAATAGTCAGTTTCTTTTCTGTGTCTATTTTCTTCCTGTCCCTTCACACTATGCTCAACATCTAATTCAGAACAACTTTTTTTTCCAGGTTGGTTATGTCATTGACTTATGACTGTTCAAATTAATTCAGGCTTTCAGAACCCAAATAAAACCTTTTCTACACTTATTTTAAAATAACTTTTAAAGACAGACAATTCTGTAAACTGGAACTCATGCTCCAGTGACAGTCATGTTTAAGAAAAACTGGATTTCAATAAAATTGTATTTAAAATCATATATGGTTAGAAGATTTAGCCACTGAGAGAGTTGAAAGCATTTCTGTATACAGCTTCTGTGGGGTGAAATTTACTCATGCCACCTTACTCCAAAAGACATCTCCACCTTCTTTCTTGCCAAACCATTTTTGTGGGGTTTTTTTTGTTTGTTTTTGTTGGGGTTTTTTGTGTTTTTGTTTTGTTTTGGGGTTTTTTTGTTTGTTTGTTTTCCCCTGTCAAATACTGATTTCCATGTAGACAAAATCTTAGCACTTTCTGGCTGCATACTTTTATATTGTTTTACTTTGACAGAGTTTTGAAAAAAAGATTCTAAGCAGACAAGGAAAAGAGAACATTCATATTTCTCTCGTATAATTAAGGTAATTTGTCTAGCAACTGGCTAATTACCAACAATCAACAGAATTAATCAAAAAAAGACTCAAGAGTCTAAAGAAGGGGCTGTGTTGTTTGCACAAAGGAACAAACACCACCCTCGTGCTTTTGGCAGCCACAGCTCTGACAGCCTCTGCTCCTTCCTCCCCACATTTAGGGACAAGGTTGTTCCCAGCCCTCTGCTGTCCACGAGCACGGCTCAGCCAGTGCCATCACTGACCATCAGTCAGTCACTACTAACAAGATTAACTGCTGCCAACAAGGGCACGGCTGCCACCCCTGAAAAGGTGGTTCTGGAACACGGATGCTTCACAAATTCTCCAGTGTTGTACTCCACCAGGTCAGCTTTGTTCAAGGACAATTACTACAAAGGAACAGTTTTCTTCATCTGAAACGTAACACAAACAGAGACAACAAAGAATTCTAGCACAATAGATTCGTGTTGCTGGTCAACCTCTTTCTCTGTGAGATCTCCTTGTAAAATGCTGACTCTCTCTTTCAGGTCCTTAATGTCTTTCTTGTAGTTGTCGATCTCTTCCTGTTTTTCCCGTTCGTCTCTGTCACGCTGCTCCTTTAAACGCTCAATGGTCTTTTCCTGACAAAAGAAAGCACTCAGTGAAGGAAAACCCTCTTAGTCAATTCAGCTTCTTACCACAACACTTCTGACGCGCTTGAAACGGGGAGAAGGAGTGTATTGCCTTTTTCTTTACAGTTGTAAAGATCCTCAAGAGAGAGAAAGCTGGAGAAATCCTTGGGATCATTGCTGTGAAATACCAGCACCGTGAACACTGGATTCAACACGGTGAATGTCTGGATCCCTGAACGGTCACAGTGCTGTTGTACAACCCAATTCCTCTGGTTCTGATCATCCAAATCAACCTAAACCAGGGTGTATTACATATTGCTTCCTGGCTTATTTAAATCTTATTTTTCTAAAATGTACAGTTACATCAGCAGCTCTTCAGAGAAGAAGGGTGTAGTGCCTATGTGATGCTGGGATTTATACACAGTAAGAAAAGGCAACAAAATAACACTTTGACACACCAGATATCAGTGGTGCTTTGGATATCTTGGAATCTGAAAGGATGCAGACAAACTCCCCAGCCTCAGGTACAGTTTGACCACAGTTCACAGAATCTGACACAGACTAAAGGAGCTGTAGCCCTGCTTCTCTAGAAATTAAGGAAAAAAATACATAGCTATCATCCCAAGAAGTTGTAGCACCAGAAGAGAAGGGGACAGCTTGCCTGTGAGCCGGTTATCTCCCGCAAACGGAGCATTACAAAAGTCAATTATTTCAGGATAATCATCGCGGCGCCTCGCGGCGAGCGGCCCGGCCCCCTCAGCGCCGCGGCCGGCAGCGCCCTCTAGCGGGCCGCGGCGCCGGGAACGGGACCGGGACCGGGGATCGGGAATGGGAATGGGAACGGGATTGGGAACGGGAACGGGACTGGGGATCGGGAACGGGATTGGGGATCGGGAACGGGACTGGGAACGGGACTGGGGATCGGGAACGGGACTGAGAATGGGGATCGGGACCGGGATTGGGGATCGGGAACGGGACTGAGAATGGGAACGGGATTGGGAACGGGAAGGGGATTGGGGATCGGGAATGGGAACGGGATTGGGAACGGGATTGGGAACGGGATTGGGAACGGGAACGGGATTGGGGATCGGGAACGGGAACGGGATTGGGGATCGGGAACGGGACTGGGAACGGGAACGGGATTGGGGATCGGGAACGGGACTGGGAACAGGATTGGGAACGGGATTGGGGATCGGGAACGGGATCGGGAACGGGATTGGGGATCGGGACTGGGACTGGGGATCGGGAATGGGATTGGGGATCGGGAACGGGATCGGGATTGGGGATCGGGAACGGGATCGGGATTGGGGATCGGGAATGGGACTGGGGATCGGGAACGGGATTGGGGATCGGGAACGGGACTGGGGATCGGGAACGGGACTGGGGATCGGGAATGCGATTGGGAACGGGACTGGGAATGGGGATCGGGAACGGAATTGGGAACGGGGACTGGGGATCGGGAACGGGATCGGGGATCGGGAGTGGGGATTGGGAATGAGAACGGGACCGGGTATGGGAACGGGACCGGGAATGGGAATCGGGAATGCGATCAGGAATGGGACTGGGAATGGGAACGGGAATGGGGATCGGGAATGCGATCAGGAATGGGACCGGGAATGGGAACGGGAATGGGGATCAGGAATGGGACCGGGAATGGGACCGGGAATGGGGATCGGGAATGCGATCAGGAATGGGACCGGGAATGGGGATCGGGAATGCGATCAGGAATGGGACCGGGAATGGGGATCGGGAATGCGATCAGGAATGGGAACGGGAATGGGGATCAGGAATGGGACCGGGAATGGGACCGGGAATGGGGATCGGGAATGCGATCAGGAATGGGACCGGGAATGGGGATCAGGAATGCGATCAGGAATGGGACCGGGAATGGGAACGGGAATGGGGATCGGGAATGCGATCAGGAATGGGACCGGGAATGGGAATGGGAATGGGGATCAGGAACAGGAATGGGGATCGGGAATGGGAACGGGACCGGGAATGGGGATCGGGAACGGGACCGGGATCAGGCACTGGAACAGGAATGAGACCAGGAACCGGCATGGGAATGGGCACGGGAAGGGGGTCTGACACGGGAACGGGATTGGGATGGGATCAGGCAGTGGAACAGGAACGGGCACGGGAAGGGGGTCTGACACGGGAACGGGATTGGGATGGGATCAGGATCAGGCAGTGGAACAGGAACGGGATCAGGAATGGGCTCGGGAAGGGGGTCAGACACTGGGATGGGGCAGGGAGCCCTGGCATGGGCAGCAGCCAGGAATGCCCTCAGGAATCCTCGCCGTTCCGCGCTCACCTTCTCCGCCAGCGCCTCTTCCAGCGTGGTCAGCGCCGTGTCGGTGTTGGTGGTGTCGGCCTGCAGCGACTTCACTCGATCCTTCAAGCTGCTCATCTGCTTCTCCTTGTCTCTCAGCTGCTCCTGGAGGTTCTCAATCTTCAACAAAAGGAGTCGGTTTTAAGACAACAGCAAGGAAACCCATCTCAAATCACCTTAGGGTATATTAAATGATAAAAATTATTCTTAAAGCAAATGAACCTTGTTCTTATAATCCCACCTCAATATATCAAGTGATGTAACCAAACCCATCAAATAATAACATCAAATAATCAGTAAACGTCCGAACAATCAGGAATAAATCCAGGGCAAGCAAGTCTGAACAGTATTCACAAGAACAGCATAAAGAAAAGCTATTATTCCAAATTTCTGAGGATGTTGGGCACTGTGTCACAGGAGGATGATCAACACTTTAACAAAGTGACACGTTAAGGAAGGAAAGAAACTGACAAAAACCTTACTGCATACATAAATTAAAAAAAGCACTTGATAATTAAAAATCGGTGAAGAAGTATTATTTTGAGTTTTTACTTTGGTGCCATCATATTTTTTGCTGCACTGGCAAGTTGCTTGTTCATCTTACACAGTGCTTGCTACATGATGGACTATCTCAAAGTGCCATTCCCTGGGTGGAAAATGTATCAGCCCTGTTTTCTGTGGGTGTAGAATTTCATCTCTTCAGGAGTTCTGAATAGATCTTTTGAAAGATTGAGAAGACCTAACGCCAACCCCTTTTCATGCATATATAAACATTAAAAGAGACATATTAACGTGATGATAAAACAAATTTATCAACAAAGGAGTAGAGCGCACACAGATTTCTCAGTTGCTTCCTTTTTGTGTTGTTCTGACAAGTTCTTCTTGCATCAGCAAATGCACATCATAAACTAATGAATGACACGTGGCATTAAAGGTACCCAGCTCCAAAACACTTGCAGCAAGATACTCTTTGAAAGACTTTTGTACGAAATATTGTGACCAGACAACCCCAAAGGCTACCCAGTATTCATAACGATAAACTAAAGCACTAACTGCCTTTTGCTTCACCTGTTGAACAGTAGTTAGCAGCTGTTCAATACTGGAAATACTGAAACCATGCTCAGGTTTTACTCTTCAACCCTGGAGAAAGAGTTTCTGTGATGACAGAGCAAATGGCTCCGTGACACGTGCACTACTGCTTTATCTGTACTGAAATTACAGCTGGAACGCAGCAGAACGTGGGGATTGGCTTATCTTCGTCATTGGTTCCTATCAGAAAAAAGTATTGGGCCTCCAAGTTACGCTCAAAACTGAATGTGAGACAGCACTAGAAAACCTAACTAAAGGCCACCAAAAAACCATAACCAGAGACAAGTCATGGCAGTCAGAAATAACAGCAAGAATTGAAAATTCCATTTTCATACAGTGCTACCTGTTGTTTAATGCCTTGTTAGCACACACTTGTAGCCCACGGAGCTTCAGCAAGAGCCCCACAGCTCTGAAATGTTCTGGTGCCCACACCAGAGCTGCCCAGGAGTGGCTGCCTTGGACTTCAGCACCTCCCAGTGCCATCAGCTGTCTGGACAGGCTGGCTGTTAGCACAGCTAACCATGAAAACACACCACAAAGAAGGCTGAGTTATTCTTAGACTCGTGTTTGCTTCTGGAGGAGAAACACTCACCAAAGGCTGGGGCTGGCTGCAGAGGGGACAAACCATACACCAGAGGCAGCTCAGTAATTCACCTTCAGCACATGTGAAGGTGCCCACCAAGGCAGCAGAAATATTTCTCTGCACGAGCCCAGTGTGTTTCATTTCTTCATGTTTCAGTTCCACTGCTTGCTATGACCAGAGTAAGAGACAGCACTAGGAATGACTGCTGCACCTCCCCATGTTGCAGTTCCACTGCTTGCTATGATCAGAGGAGGATGACAGCACTAGGAATGACTGCTGCACCTCCCCATGTTGCAGTTCCACTGCTTGCTATGACCAGAGGAGGATGACAGCACTAGGAATGACTGCTGCACCTCCCCATGTTGCAGTTCCACTGCTTGCTATGACCAGAGTAAGAGACAGCACTAGGAATGACTGCTGCACCTCCCCATGTTTCAGTTCCACTGCTTGCTATGACCAGAGTAAGAGACAGCACTAGGAATGACTGCTGCACCTCCCCATGTTGCAGTTCCACTGCTTGCTATGATCAGAGGAGGATGACAGCACTAGGAATGACTGCTGCACCGCCCCATGTTGCAGTTCCACTGCTTGCTATGACCAGAGTAAGAGACAGCACTAGGAATGACTGCTGCACCGCCCCATGTTGCAGTTCCACTGCTTGCTATGACCAGAGCAGGGTGACAGCACTAGGAATGACTGCTGCACCTCCCCATGTTGCAGTTCCACTGCTTGCTGTGACCAGAGTAAGAGACAGCACTAGGAATTACTGCTGCACCTCCCCATGTTGCAGTTCCACTGCTTGCTATGACCAGAGTAAGAGACAGCACTAGGAATGACTGCTGCACCTCCCCATGTTGCAGTTCCACTGCTTGCTATGACCAGAGCAGGGTGACAGCACTAGGAGTGACTGCTGCACCTCCCCAGACACCCTCTGGGATTAAAGAACACCCAAAGCAGCAATGTGATGGGTATGAAGCGTGAACCTGTCTGCTCCTGCAGTCTGCATGCACATTTTGCAGTCTGGAGCAATCAATGGTGGGGTTTGTTGGCACTGAGGGAACAGCAGGTGTGCCAAAATATCCCCAGCTGTATGTAGGCACTGCCTAAAAAGCCCACTGCAGCTCCAGCTGCGCCTTCTTGCAGGTCAGACAGCTGAAGGGTCTGGCCCCTGGACTACAGAAAACTGCAATTATTCATCAAAACTGAAATGTTTCTCTAATAAGAGATGCAAAATTTCCCTATGGAATCACACTCAACAATAAATTGCCTTTATTCCTTTTTTCCTCCTAAATCTGCAATACTGTAACAAATAAATAAAGGCTCTCCACAACAATATAATCTGAAGAAGAAAGCAAACACTCTGGCCATCATACTTAATTAATGAAGAACTTTGCTCTTACGCCCTTGCAAGTAGTTTGAGAATCCTTTCAAGAAAGAACAGACAATACATTCTTAACAAAAAAAAAAAAAGGAATTCTGAACAAATTCTCAAATAACTGATGAAAATGAAACAGGTAGCCAGAGTAGGGTCTCTCTGCTACCCAAGAAAAGGTGAACTAAACCTTAATGGAATCTCCAAGCCCTGTGGAACACTGAGATGCACAAGGATGGAATGAGCACTGTTTATTGTTGAGATACTCAGAGATGAGAAATCTCCTCAGAAATGTTCCACAAACCTAAGGAATATATATATATATGTATGTGTGTGTGTGTGTGTATTACTGTACCACATTTCTAAAAAAAACCCCCAAAAATAAAAATGAAAATGATATACTGTTTTTAATTATTAACAATCTTTTTTCCTTGCTGTATTTCCTTACCTTGGAGGGTAAAGCCAGCAATCTATGGCTAAGTTAGCAGCATCACCCTTAGTGTAAAGGTACACGAGGCTACACCGGCGTCCTCTGCTCTGCACACTGATTTTCCTGTCAATAATGATTTACTGGAGTATTTTTTCCAACATTACCAGTTGTCAGGCACTATCATGTTTCAACTTGGGTGATTTATTCTTAGTTGTGTGGAACTAATTATTTTGCCTTCCAGCCCTGAAGCACAGAGCAGAGGCAAGAGCAGCTTCCTCTGGCATTCTACTTCTTGTAAATACAGACTCAGTGAAAAGCCCACACAAATGCAAATTCCAACCAGCCCAGGGATTCAAAGGAAACACATCTAGTTAAATATCCATCAGGGCCAGTAGATTCCCAGATTCCTCTAGTTAGAGGTTACTAGAACCTGTGTATCGTGCTTCAGCCAAGAAATTCTTCCACAGAGACAGTGTCCACCCTCCTGCCATGCCCTGGGGCATGAGGAAATTGAACACTTCAAAAACTATTTCTGTTCTGTCAGTGACTTCTGAACAAATGCAGTGGGTTTGTGAACTGGTCACTGAACCTCTTCCACAATCCACTGAACACTTGCAGTATTTCTCCAGAGCAGATGTGCCAGAGAGCATCTCAGAGCTCTGTTTGGCCCCACCTTTGTGAGCCTAGCTCTCCCCAGGGGGAGCAGCGAAGTGAAGAGGATCTCAACAATCAGAGGGCTTCCAGAAGGTTTCTGTTCCGCTCCTGTGGCACAGCCATCCACATAAACAACGACTTCACATCAGCTGTTACTTTTCCAAACACTTCCTCCTTGGTTTTGCAAAGGCACTATCGGTCACCCCAGCTCCGGGGTCAATGAGCACAAGGAGATGATGGATTAGCACCAAGCACAGGCAGAAATGCTTCTTTCACATCAGGAATACTAATATGGGGATGAAAGATGCATTTTTGGAGAGGAGAGTGGGTGAGTAAGCAGGCATGTGATGACAGAACAGCTACAGCTCTTCTAGGTCGAGACATGCCACTCCCTTTAATGTAAAATTACTAATATAATAATAAAAAATTGAGAGCCCACAGTCATACTCAAATTCCTGGAGTTCCACAGTATTTGAGAAGCTGAAAAAGATGGGCTTGATCAAAATCAAAATGACAACGTAACAGTTAAAACAGACACGACTGCATAAAAAACATTTAAAAAAAATCCTGCTGTGGGAAAAAAGGGAAGAGTTTAGTGAGAGATCACCTTAAGTACTCAGAGACTGTTCAAGAAAGCTGCACTACTGGATTTATAATTATTACTGTATTTCTGAAAGTCCTGTTTTGGAGAACATAATGGAAGTCTACAAGCAGATATTACTGGGGAGTTTTCTAAGATCAAGCTCCAGTTTTATCCACGACACACTGCAAACCCCACCATTTATAACTGTCTTCCTACTGCCAATCCTGCACAAGTACCACTAGAACAGTCCTGCATGACCTGCAAAAGTGTGCATTTGATTTAGCATTAGCAGGGAGTGCGAGTGTGAGAAGCAAGGTGTGTCCCGAGTGAATATCACCCACGGCACTGTGCTGGATCACTACACCCAAAGTAATGTTCCTGCTCTTCATTTTAAAGGGGAAATTCCCAAGACTACCAACAATGTGAAGCTTCAGGCAGAGCAAGTCTTCTTGCAAAGGTGAGATTTTTAAGTTGTTTTAAAGTTCAGGACAGATCAAGCAATTTTCCTTTTTTCAGTAAGATTTTGGCAAATGCAAACCAGAGTTTCTTCCAAAGTTCAGCTGCACTCAGTATGTTGTTTTTTTTTTTTTTTACTTTTAGATCCAACCAATTGATATGAATATGGTCACATGGTTGTCAAGTTATATTCAGAGATTCTTGTTCTTGAGCCATCATACTGAAAGCCATCCCAGGGAACGCTGGATTAATTTTTATTTTGCTTCCCAATAAAGTTTTCTTTTTACTGCTTCTCTACTTCAATTCTTACCTGGAGCATTATTGCCTTTGCAACATCCCACTGGAACACTGAGCACTTTGGAAATGTCCTGACGCTGCTGACTTTAAACTGGTGGGATTTTGTAACACTTCAAACTGATACAGAGAGTCTTAGACGGGCTAACAAAGGAACCTTAAGAAAAAGAACTGGGCTAGAAAGGGCGAGGACAGGACTAAAAATGAATTTCAAATGGCTAAACTCCAGCATTCTGGTGCATCTTACACAATCATACCATGAACTGCTACACAGGGTCCAGTTAAAATTCAGAACAGCTCCCAGATAAAAAAAATCCCAAAGCTGCTTGCTTTTCCAGGTGATAAAATCTTTCTGTCACTATTATTCTTGTGATCTCCAACCTGTAAAAAGTCCTTTGAAATCAGCATAAAGCTCTATAGAGTTTAGCTTTACAAATAAAGTACTTTGTTGTTATGCAGCTTAGAAAGGACAAAGAATTTAGTTTTGTGATTTCTACTTAAAGGAAAACCTTAATTGTCAAATAAACAGTTGGTTCACAAACAGACACATTGCTACTGCTTCAAAGGGAAGCAACTTGCAGGCAGAGAAAAAAAAAATCTGGGAATTGCAGGACACTTCATGGAATTAATGCCTTACTGCTGACCTAAGCTTGCAATCAGGTTGGCTTGAGAAAAGAATGGTGTGCAGGAAGAAGGGCTGGTTCAAGAAAAATTGACTTAACTTGTACAGACAGTTCATTTCTTGTACCTCCAGTAAAGAATTGACACTGATCCAACAGGCTATTCTTTCTATTGCCTTTTCATACGAGGGTGCTTTACAAGTATATTTACACCAGCCAGAAAAACAGTTCATCTGTGTTTATGTAAATAATCTCTAAGGACATCTCTTTCCATCCCTTTGTTTTCCTCTGTGCTCCTCTCTTTGGCATACCCAGCCAGGCTCTGGTAGCTGACAGATCACTGCAAAGCAGAACTAAGAACAACAGCCACCAAAAAGTGAATTGGAATTCTAGAATCTTCTAAAGAGTAAAGGTGTTTTTCTGTACTGTCACATTCCCTGTAGCAAAGCAGATCTTTCAGATCATATTCTCAGAGTATTACTTTTATGACTGCAAACCTTCTCTCCTGCTAATAAATTTCTTGAATTTCCTTCAAACCTAAGAAATCCTGTCACTGAAGTTTGCTTTTACTGAAATCTGATACTGAGAGGAGTTTTCCTTACAGTAAAGATACTCCAGCACAATTCAAATCAGGGGGGAGAAATAGAACCCCAAGAGTTAAAACTGATTTTTGAGTTGGCAAATGTCCTGAAATTCACATTTTCTGGGGAGCCAACATATATGTTGTTCTTAAGCATTGTCTCAGTTCCAAAGCACTGCCTAGAAAATATTACTCATTAGCAATGACTCACATCCTCAGACAGCTGTAAAGCAGTTAAATTTGGTTAACTGTGCAATTGCTTGGTTCTGAGGAGGGTCAGTACCATCAGGAGCCTGATGCCGTTAGAAGCAGGGTTTGAATGAAAATCCTGCCATGGCCACTGGTCAGCAGGAGCAGGGGTTTGCCCTGGCAGGGAGGGCACTGCGAGCCACTGATAGTGCCGATGGCTCAGAGCATACAGATAGCAACAGGAACCAACAACACTTCACGTAAAATGCAATCAAAGAAGGAAAGTATAAAACCTGGCCGTGAGAGATTTGATCTGGCAATTTGTGAGCCAGTTGTTAATTACATAATCCATTACAAATTCTGTCTAATTTGTTTTATCTTAGAGCTTGTCTGGGTGACCCCTTTTGTCAGTATGCAGCAGGTAAGAGACTGCAGCCGTTATCCAAGATTTCAACCCTGGTTGTTCATCAAGACAATTTGCTGGTCCCAGCTTGAGTCTGATACTTTTATTCCCAGAAGTAATTCAAAACAAAACCCTGCTGTCATAAATGCCATACAAAAATAGTTTAAACTCTGCTGCTCCTCTTCAGTGAAGTTTAGATATTACTCATTTATTTCATATATATTAAAATGTCATTATACTGAGAACCATACTTGAAATCATCTGGTAATTAATTTCCCAATCTAATTACAAATACCATCCATTTTGTTGAAATCCTGGCCTAATCACGCAGAATAACACCATGCTAATTCTCCTTTCAGCTGTGTCCTGACATTATGAAGCAATCTCTAAGGCTGTGTTTTCCAAAGTTTTACTCCTACGACCTACCAAACACAAAAGGATTAAAAACCCAGCTATTCTGGGGACATTTACTCACTCCTGTTCCAAGTCTCTGAACAGACTTTGACAAAAATGTGCACTGATTTGACTCAGGGAAGTTCATTACAGAGAAAACACAAATACTGCAAATTGGCATAATTTCATATTGATGGACACCAAATGCTCAAAAAAAGAAAAACCAAAAGTACTTTATTGCGCAAGGCTGATAAAACAAGGGGAAAAATTGAACGTAGCAATTGTTAAGTTAGAGCTGATATTCTGTTTTGTAAGAAGCAGAATAAAACTAACAAGTTGCAATATTGCTTTTAGAACATCTCAAGGTTCACAAGGTTAACACTTAAAGCAATACCTTAGAAGCGTAAAGTGAAAAAGTTTCTACACTTTAAACTCCTCTACTTGGCTAAACCCTGTGCTGTATTTCATTGATAACTCCAGTTATTGCTGTGTGGCACCCTGATCTCTGTTACTCAGCAATGCTGATGACGTTTCCCCGACTTGTTTCAGATTTTGGGTTCGGTTCTACACGAGGAAGGAAAGTGTACTACTGATACCTGGGTAGAGACACAGCCCAGTGCCACACATCACACTCCCACAGCAGAGAGAAGGTGGAGAAAAGACACACAGAGAGAAAGGCTGAACTCCTCAGAGCACTGAGACAGCCAAGAACGGAACCAGGGAGCAGAAAAGACCAAGCACTGAGGCAGGCCAATGGAGAGGATGGGAACATGGGATTTAATGCTGGTTACACAGGAAATCCTCACAGCAAACTCAACTCCATTTACATTATCATTTGGGCTCGCTCAAGCAGAAGGCTGCACAACTTGAACAAAGATTTTAAATTAAATTACGATCCAGCCACTGAATTACTTTGCCCAAATCGCTGATTTATTATGATCAAAGATACAGTGTAGGATAAAACCGTCCCAACCCTGAGGGAAGAGCTCTGGAAAGGAGGGATGCTTCTAATCCCAGTGTAAAACATGGCCAGAAAGCCGGGATTGTCCTGCTTCACTCTCCTGGAAAGGATGTGGACTGATGAATAGCAAGGATTAACAAGTCATTCTGTAAATACTAAATATGTGAGTTTGTGCATTTTTCAGTATCCAGCTATCACTGCTCTGACAGAATTACTTCAGAACACAATGGTAAGTGACTCAATATCAAACTCTCACATTAGTTAGTGGTCCATACTCATAAACCCCCCAAAATTTTAAGAACCTGATGTATTAAATTAGTACCATCACTTGCTGGAACCTCTTCACCATGCAGAGGAGCATGCTGAGTATCAAATGCATGCTAATGTGAGACAAAGGGACTTTCGTTTCTCTGCTGACCAGTTTTCTTACCCTTTGGGTGAAATCACAGATTTGAAAGCTGTTAACACACTTCTGCCTTCTGACAATCCTAAAGACCATAAATTTGTGCAGAGACCCAGCTTCGAAGACCATTTAGCATAGTGGGTTCAAAATTCACCCCTGAATTCAGGCAACTATTGATTTAAACTGAAAAATTACTCTTTCCTTGTTGTAGGGGAGATCCCCAAGCTGGCTGACACAATCACTGATGTCTGTTCCCGACACAGCTCAGACAGAACCCCCAGGGGCAGAAACGCCTGGTGACCAAAGCCTGGAAATTGTGAAACCTCCCAAGGCAGAGAGCAAGGAAAGCCATGGGAGGAGAGTGATGTAAGCAAGCTCAGAAATGGCACACGCCCTTGCTCTTCCTGCCTCTTCGATCACGGGCGGTTTGTGTTTGCCCTGCACCACAGCGAATACACCAACAAAGCTCATTAGCTTTATCTCGCCAGAAAAACTGCACGGCTAATTCCTAACGAAGGCCAGGGCCCCAGAGCTGGCTGCCTTCCCAGATCCCTTCCAGAAACCAGGATCTGTCAGTCCCCTACCTAGGAGTAATGACCCCTCTTGCCAGTCAAGGGGTTATCCCCAGGCCCAAGATGGACATAACGATAAAGTGACTTCTCCCCTTTGAGGGATACTAGAAAAGTTCCTTCCAGCTTTGACAGATTTGCTGAGATGTGGATTCAGATAATGCAAGAAGCTACAACGGAGTTTTCTTGTAACTGAGCTGCTGCTGTCATCTCGTGTGACACTGCAGGAGCAGTGTTCATCAGGGTGAAACCCTTCCTCACCCACTGCAGGAGCTCAACTACAGAGCATCATCTGTGACCTCACGGGCCTGCCTTCTGTCTTTGTGTGAGCCTAATTATCCACAAGGGCTACTTCAGAAAAAACACCATCAGGCAATTCAGCCACGGAAGTCAACAGGCAAGATTCTTTAATAGCATCAATATAAGTAACAGAAAATAAATCAATATAAAGGAGAGTTTTCCTTACATTAGTTCTGGAAGTAAGAAATTGACTTGCTATCTTTCACACAGGACAACATTTGATTTTTTAAAGGAATAGCAGCATACATCTGGGAATATAGGTACGTATGCTACATATAATCCAGATGTTTTTATTTTTATTGTGGCGTAACAAAATGCTCACAAAAAAAGTGGTAATGTAAAAATATAGCAGCACATTCTCCACTTAAAAATTCTAAATCATAACACAGGCAGGCGTAAAACCTTATTTTGAATGCAGTAGGTTTGTCTGCCATAGATGCTGCAGTAGCAGTCTCAACGGTGCACTAAAAATTACTGGAATAGCATAAATAGTGTATTCCTTGGGTAAGTCCCTGGAGAACTGACTGTCACCTCTACCAGCACCTGCAGACTCTGGACTATCTGCCACGGAAAATAGTGTCTCATGCTAAGCTCGTGAACATTTTAGCATCCATATTCCAATAGAAAAATGTATGTTCTTAACGGCTCAAAAGAACCAAAGATAGCAAACCTTTGGGATGTTCCTGAAGCTGCTGTGACAAACTCTGTATGGTAACAAGCCACCTTTAGAACTAGGCTAGCAAGGAGCTGAAAAGTGATAGGAAGAAACTGTGCTATTCCCCTGCCCTAGTATCATCTTATTAGTTAGTTGTATGTTCAGGGGAGAGCAAAAATAAAACACGACACACTTTGTCACCTGAGCGGGGCTGCAATCACTCTGAAAGGTCTTAATGGATTGCCACTGGAAAATCAAAATGGAGGGGTAAGAATCCTAATTTCAAAGTGGTCATGGCTGACCGTAAAATAAAAATAAATTCTGTGTTGTGTCCTAATTTTCCATGTGAAAATTAAACAACTAATCTACCTGGATGTCAGGAATGCAAAAAATCTCACGTGGTAATTATGCTGAATTTGAACTCAAAAAATGAAGCCTTTTCAGTCTTCTTTAACACTTCCATTGCTACCACAAGTAGTATTTTGAGAGATGAGGGATTAAAAGCCGGTCTAATTTTTCCTATTGTTCCTCTAAAAGACAATGCATTTATCTAAAAACCCCACTCCACCTGGTAAAGCAATTCTAAAAGTACACTGGTGAAAAGAGAAGCTCCTGTAGCATCTTGGGCACAAAGGGGAACCCATAAGCCAGAAGAGCTTCTAGACATTTCTAAAAGGCACAAATGTCAGTTTTGTCCTGTTCAGTGGTCGTCAGCAAGCCTGTAACAGAAAGGTCTGAATGGAAGGAAAAGCAGCAGCAGGAGAGGTCTGGGATCCCCTGAGGGACACAGAGACACAAGTTCCCCACGGCCCCCCAGGACACATCTTTGAGGTCACGTCTGTCAGATCCAATAAAGAAGCTGACACAAGCCCGTGGGGATGTTTGGTCTTTTTTGCGGCGTTTGAAATCTCTGGACTGGGTTTAGAGCCAGTTCAGCGGCATGACTTGAGACCTGGAGTAAAAAGAGCAGCAGTACGGCTCTGACAGAGGCTTACAGAAATACTCTTGTAATTGGGCTGGATAAACCCCCGAGTTGCTAAAGAAAAGCACCTGTTCCCTCAAGTGCAGCTGAGCAGAAAGTGCAGCACATGCACCTTTGCCTCCCTGCAGAACGTGGGCTGAGGAGCTGAGCCTGGACGCTGCTGCTCCGGAAATGCCCACGATCCAAGCACACTCAAAGTGGGATAAACGCTTGCCCAGAGGATGGCACAGAGGCAAAAACCCACCCAGTCTGAAGCAGGAGGGCACACACACCCCCCACTCTGGAAATGAACGGCCCATCTGTGCTGGGCCAGGCTCTGCCCTTGGCTGCTGAGCTCTTCCTCGCCGTACGGGTCACACAAACAGAGATCGGCCACCCTGCAGGCATCACCGACTGCAGCGGGGACCCTGGGGGACTTGGAAGCACTGAACGCCACCCTAGAGAGGCTCAGAGGGATGTCTCAAAGCCCAGCCCCGGATCAGGAATTCTTAGCACACCGTATCTTCATTCTCTTGGTAGGCAAGTTCAAGGTCACACCCTGGATGAAAGGACCATAAACTGAATTAGATGTTTGAAAATGCAGCTCCTTCTGTGAGCTCTCATCTCCTCAGGGTTGGAGCAGAGCAGCTGTCTGAGTAGGTAAACTTACTTCAGAGAGGAGAGAATAAAAAGAAAATAAACTTTAAAGTATAAACACTGCACTTCAAAGTTGGGAATACTAAACCAACGCTGCTGCTGTAGTAACTATGAGCACCACTGATTTTAAACAACTGAGTTGTTTAAAAACACACGTTGTTTGCAGCCCCTCTCTGCTGCCACACAGTATTTCTAATCGTTAAGCATAAGGTATTTATTCTGATTTCTAAGTTTTCTGGAAAGCAGAGGACATTGATTTCCTGGGGAGAAAAGCAATGCTTCTTATTCATAAGTGCCGGAGCATTTGAAACCTTCCCAAATTCTAGCTAAACAAGTCAGCACAGCCACCAAAGAAAAAATAAATCTCTGTTCTTCCTTTATCACAGGTCAGTTATCACACAGAGCATGGGGAGCTGCCAAAACCACTGCTATGTTCAGACACTAAAACTCGCATTTTATTTGCCTGCAGCTGCATTGCACAAAGAAGGGAGTGTCAGCCCCTCTCCAAGACAAAACATGACCTACCCCCAAAGCAAGAGGTGATTGAGTCCCTGTTGGTTTTTTTTTCTTTCACTGTATTATTACTTGTCTTTTGCCCCAAACACCATTTCCCTAAAATGCTTTGATTGCAAAATATTGATTTTTTCCCCTCATTTCTTTTCATCCTTGTCTACCAGCACAGATAGACAGATGTAGCAAAAAGAGTAATGAAGCACCACGTAATGTTTTTCAGTTTCAGATTTCAAATTTGCCCACCATAGTCCCCACTTTATTATCAAAGATGCTTTCCCTTGGCCTTGAGTTCTAACAGCTTAAAATGAGATTTTATGCAAGATCTATTTTCAATGAAATGAGAAAAAATAATCTTGACGTTCTATAAAACTAAGTTTTTGCATGAAATTTTCAGACATAAAGCCAAAGTCTCCAAATTTCTAGCATATGTCCTACTTCTATTGTCTAAAACAAAGGTACCACCAAGCAGCATCTCTGTATGAGCTTAACTGGAAAGACTCCAGGATTTAAAATGTGAAGCATGTGGTTTCCTCAGCAACCTGGAAAATGTATTTTGGTGCCTACTGGGTATCAGTGACGATGCCAATTGTCATGTTCATTTTTCAGATCTTTGTTGTTTGTAATCTTCTCCTGTGTCTTTTAACTCATCTCTAACCAGCCAGTAAACATCCATTGCCTTTTTCACCTTGATTTTTGGATGACTAAAAAGTATACCTTATAGCTCCCCACCTTTAACCAAAACAACAAAACTAATGGTTCATAAAGCAAAGCATGAGGTGGTCTGGGTCAATAAACCCAAGCAGAGACCCAAAACTAAAGGGTGCAGTTTAAATAATTTTTTTCTTTCAGCAGCAGCAATTTAGGATGGCCCAGTTTTGGGCTCCACACCAAACAATTCCTTGTCAATGTCCCCAGAACAGGTGATTGCACATCTAAAACAGCCACAGAAAATAAAAAACCCATGAGCTCCAAATACCCATCTGACCATTGCTACATTCTGGAACAGGCAATCTCTACATTTCAAAAGAAGAAAACAATTCTTCTTAAATGGCTACGTTATGCAAGTAATTAATTTATACTAAATTCTGTTATTTTCAGTTCTTTATCACTTAAGCTTTTGCTCCAAGAATATTCTAGGTTAGCTAGCTAAAGAAACAGGAAAAAAAATCACTGAATTTACAACTGTCAAAATTTAACTGTTCACATTAAAGAAAATGCCTCCAGCAACTCCAAGGCTAAAGCAAATTCAAACTGCTGCATGTGATTCTAGTTATCAGCAGGAGTCAGTATTTTTCTGCAGATTGGTTACATGTTTTTTATAAGAACAGGGAAGCTGTGGCTGCCCCATCCCTGGAAGCATTCCATGCCTGGCTGGAGGGGCTTGGAGCATCCTGCCCATGGCAGGGGGACTGAACTGGAGGAGTTCTGTGTGCCCTTTCAGCACAAAGTATTTCATGGGACTTTGTTTAGCTGGGGTCTCCATGTTTTGTTCTTGTTGAAGAAGCTCAGAGCCAGGATTTCAGAACACCACAAAGCACAGTTTGTTACGGCAGTGTTGTTTATCCTCACTGGAGGTACCCAGGAGAACAGGCCCTCAAAGCTTTCACACTGAAATGCTTGGGTCCTCTCCTTCCAACCTGAAGAGATCAGGAACTTGCACCTGAGAGCAGGAGGGAACAGTCCTGAACAAACAGGTCAGATGCACGAAGACAAGATGAAACTGCCTCATTACGGATTACAGCGGTCTCCAAAAAACAAGCATCAAAAAAAAAGGACCTTTAGAGCTGCCTATAAATGATCTAATGAAGGATCATTCTCAAGTGTCAAGTAGAGCAAGAAAATGTGTGAAAAAGCAGTGGAAGAGCGAATGGAAATGAAGCAACCTCGTGACATTTAACATTTACAAATGTCAGACTCCCCACCTCTTGGTTGAACACCCAGCTGGGATCTCAGTCTGCGTCTGGAGGGTACACGACCAGCATTGTAAAACAAAGAGGAACACAGCACAAAAATCAGAAATCTGTGCTTCGAACAAGATGAACAGTCAAAAAATGAGACTGTGAGGACTGGGAATTAGGGCTCTGCTGGAATTATTAATGACTTATTTATGGCTGAAGTCCATGCCTGAACTTCCAATCCTGCATGAGGTTTGTAAAAGAGCTGAACATGACCTAAACCCTCGTGATTTATGGTTAGAGACAAGAAGAAAAGGCATTGGCCAGGCATCAGAAATTAATCAATAGTCTGATCTATTAATATCACAACAATTCCGTAGAATTGTTTAAAGGTCTAGGAAAAAAATAGAACAGAAAACCCCACATCCTCAGCCTAATACACTGAATAAGAGCTCCAAGAACAGCTTCTCTAAAGATACAGAGAAAAAAAAAGTTCTTCAAATTAGAATTTATTGCAGTACACGCATTTCTCTCTTTTCACCCTGTGTAGAGGAAAATCGGGATTAATTGTGTGTGCAATTTGCCAATGATCATCCATAATGGCATCCACTGCCCTAGGACTCAATGCCCTTTGGGAAACCGCTCTAATTTGTCTGACACAGTCCCCCATGTTTTTTTACCCAGACCTTCCCCAGGTCACTGATAAAGTTTGCATTTTCTTATCCAAAAAGATATGAAGGATAGTCTCATTATCCTATTCTAGCACTTCCCAAGAAATTTTAAGTATGATAATACAACATTTCTAACAAAAGTTACACGAAGTTCTTCACAAACTTTCCAAGTAGGTTACAGAGAAAGCATCCTCATTGTTTCTGCTGCCCCAGCCCCTCTTTCGGTCACACACTGAAGTCATGATCGCCCTGTGCTTCACATCAGCGTGGCTTTGCGAGGGTGCAGCCTGGGAAAGGATTGATTTTTCAGATGATGTGCCCTTTTCAAAATGCCTCAGCCACTGGTAAGACTAAAATGGAAGCGGAAGCAGCACATGCAATCGCTGAAAGGCAACGGCCTCTGTTCTGAATTCCATTTTTTTTGTCAAAAATTCAAACAAATTCATCCTCCATCACATTCCCATTCCATCACTGCACTCGGACATTCACCTCCAGAATGTACATTCTAGTTCAGACTTTTTGACAGCCTTGGAAACTGAGATGCATCAGAGGTGTTTACCTTGGAGCTCCCCAGTCTTACCTTCTTCTGAAGAACGTTCACTTTGCGCTCCTTCACCTCCAGCATGTCCTTGAGGTCGTGGATCTCGCCCGCCTGAGTCCCCTTCTCCTCTGCCATCTCCTGGATCTGCTTTGTCTTCTTGTTCAGCATGGTCTCCTTCTCCTCCAGGCGCAGCCGCAGCGCATCCACCTGCGGTCAGAAACGCAGAACAAGCTTTGTCTGGCGCTGCAGGGCAAAGCCCTCAGCAGAGTTAAACTGCACTTCCAAGGGGAGATACCACAGACAGGTTCACAAATCTAACACCCCTCTCTTTAGGAATCCAACCTACACAAGACTGGGATAAAACAGTTATCAAAAGTGACAGGAGACTAAACAGTAAAAATAATCAACCGTGTTATTCCCAACTACGTGAGGATAATGCTCCTTGGAGAACCTCAAATCACACTTCTCACATAACTCAGGCTTGTATCACACAATACTGAATTTTTTTTCCTCAAAGTAGAAGCCAACACGATGTGTTGTGTAGAAGTTCTCTCACATGCAGGGAAACTGACGCCTTTACCTGAAACATTACTAATAATCAGAGAATAAACATTGACTCCTTGTACCACACAGTCACTTTGTATTTTAGGTTTTAATCACAGCAGGAGCTGAGCCTGGAGGTAATGAAAGCAGAGCTCTTTGCAGCCACCGCAGATCCCAGCTGGAAAGAGGTTACCTTAGCATGGCTAAGAATATTTTGGCTTAAAAAGCAAAGTAATAGTTTAAATATAACGTGTTTTCCACAGCATGCAGTTTTATATTAAAGGTAAAATTGAACAAATGACACAGTACAGGATATTGTGGGTGCAGTTTGGACACACAAACACACTTAGAGCTCCCATGGCCTGAGTGAATTTAGAAACACGCTCTGGAAACTCTGTGCTGACCTCAAACTTCAAAAGTGAGTGCTGAGCATCTTTTGCTTTTCCTCCTGCATTTCTCTCCCTTATGTGAAACAGAACTCACGAGACAAAGGAGAAGGGAGAAGGAATCAGAGCTACCTGAATATAAATTTGATGAGAAGAGTAAGGTCACCACAGAGCACAGACTAATCTCCAAGACTATTGTGAAATACGAAATCCAACACCAGCAAGCTGCTCAGGATACCAAAAGAAACGCAGTGACCCCTATCCACTCAGCATTCACACACAGCTCCGATCTGCCAGCCTGGCTGCTAATCTCATTTGACAGTGTCAGATCTGGTTCCTGTTAGCTGAATCCATTACAGGACATCAGTCACACAGAGTACACACGCTGATCAATGAATTTCTTGGTCCTTCTGCACAGCACAGACTAGCAGAGACACGAAGCGAAAGGATGACAACAGCTGCTGCGGTAAGAATTTAGGAATTTACTCTGCTTACGGTATTCTGAGCAACATTTCATTTTAACGTGCTATTCTAATTCCATTTTATTTTGAGTCGCTAATGGAGAAGTTGTCCCTGAGGCTCTGCAGTTCCAGGCTTCCAGGCACAAAGCCTTTGGTGTTTTGTCTGCTCCTCTCACACGGAGCAGTAAGACTTGCCAGCGGGGACCAGAGCTGCCCTGCTCCCCCCATCAGCGCTGCAGCCTGTGCCTGGAGCCTCCTCACTTACACAGCCCATACTGAAATCACAATCCTGACCGCTCGCCCAGCAAGGGGCACGCAGCGTGACCTGCAGGGATATCAGAGCACCAGGCCTTACCCAAATGGGATTTACAGGACGGACAGGGTTTGCGATGAAAGCTTTAGCAGGTGGATCACGCTTTCTCTTCCTTTTCAAAACGTACAGTTCTGTAGATTGATTAGGTATGTTCTTCCCTGGGAATCTTTGATATTAAAGCTAAGAGTCACTTTCATTGATTCTTGAAGGGAAACTGAGAATTTCCCTCACAAAGAAATCCACATACTCTCAACAGTTGTGTTGTAAAATATTTGAGACAGTCCAGATGCCTACAGCACACTGTTAAGGGAAAAGAGAACATCTGCAGATAGAAATTTATCCACAGAATGCTTTCCATTTTCTGATTATTCTCTTTGAACTCTGTATTAGCTTATGGCTTGGGGTAAATTGCATTGCTGGTTTTATCTGTGTGAGGTCCTTGCCTAGGAAACTGTAGAAAACATTTCCAAAAGTATTTTCAAAGGCTGGCAGGACACACAATCATCACCTCAGCACTATTCCTGGCAGAACACTGCACTTGTTTATCCATGTCAGCTCAGTTTATGCACAGAATCCTCCCACAGCGACAAGAACTGAGGGCTGTGGGAGGCAGGTGATGCCAACTTCAACAGAGTCAGCCCAGGATCTCCTCAGCCCACCGAGGTGCTGAGGCCCCTTCTCCTGAATTCTGTGTCTTGGATGGTTTTGTCTGACCCCTGGGTTACCCCAACAGCTTTCCCAGGAATGGACCTCACTGCCATGCCTTTACCTGTGCACAGAGGGCAGAAGCCTGCAGCTCAGGCCAGTGCCTGGTGTCATTAGGGGCTCACCTGCCCACCAAGCTTCAGCAGAACAAGCACACCTCAGCCCCCGCAGGGCCAGGGGCCACAGGCACCTCTCCTCAGCTGGATCCCACACACAGGACTTCCGTTTCCTCACTGTCAGAACAACGCATGGGAAACTCTGTTGGGAACCCCCGGTTTGTCTTCAGAGCTTTCCAGTAGCTGTAAATAACGTTCCATGTCTCTGCTCTTGACGTGTCACACATTAAACATCAACCATGCCTTAAACGTGCACAAGTCCAAATTTCCGAGGAAAATTAGTCCATTAGTAGCTCAAATTACTACCAGAATAAACACAATAAATGCTATAATATTTAATAAAAATCCCATATTAAGTCTTTTCTAGAATCTTGAATTCTGTAATGACAGCCTTAGCTTTCAGAATATTCCCAAACTGTAGGGAAATCATTTAAATTTTCAGAAGTCCACAGTGAGTTTCAGACCTCACTGTGCTCCTGAGTTTCAGGAGCTTGCATTAATAGAACTGAGACTGAAATGAAGGGTTTTTTCTAGATTTTATCATCATCTCCACTGGGCAGGAGCAGGCACGTTATTCCCACCTGGGTTGAAGTAGATGTCAGTGATGGCCAGGAAAAACAGCATGCCACTCTTTTCCTGAGTGACCCTCCTCATCCCTGTTCAAACCATGGCTGAGCCATAATTCGGATCAGTGATCCAAACCACACCTCACTCAGTGGTATCAGAAGGTCCAACCTCCCCTGTGCTATATCCAAGCCGCAATTGCTCCGTAACAGCAAAATTCTAAATTTAATCTTTAATCCCCTGTAGGTGTGACTACAGCAGAGGCAGCAGAAGGAACAGATGGAATACCAACCCTGAAATGTGTGTTCAGAGCCTGCAAAGGTTTCTAACAGGAGCCAGCCACTTTTCAAAGCAGATGTTGAAGTAATTCTGTGTCAGCATTAAGAATTCAGAGATCATTGAGAATTGCACAGAGACATGAAATTAAAATTGCTATGTGAGGTGAGAGTTGCTTTTTACCTACTGTAGCTACTGCTAGGTGAAGTCTCCAAGCATGAGCACAATTTAAAAGGATCAGTTTCATGACAACCCATTACTAACTGGCAGACATATAGAAATCCAAAAAGGGGGTGAAGCCTTTTTTACTGATAGCAAAGTCTGTAATTAAGACTTGAAAGCTATGTTTATTGACTGATTTCAATGCAGTGGTAGTTCACAAGACTTAATTTAATTCTCTATTTTTGACATTGATCTTTCTTTTGAACTAGATTAGAGTTGACTCTTCACCTCCTTATACCAACTGCAGCAATATCCAGGATGCTTTGTAGGCGAGAGTGAATTCTTCTTGAATTCTTATGCTCTAGTGAGACATTCAGAGCAAATAAAAACTTCCATATGATTAGATTCGTTTTTTACTGAATATTCATCAGAATTTACCACAGGAACAGACCGATTACAGACCCATGCCAGCTTGGGCAGTATACAAAAATAAAGGAGAACATTCTCTTTGGTTAATGCAACTTCCCACTGGAGCCACAGAACTCCTGGCACTGACCTAAGCTGGAGGGCTCACCAGGTGAAAACCTTAGATGGATAAAGCCTTCATTCCAACATAAACACTGACCTATTTTTTGTTTTGTTTACAAAGTGACTGTCCAATTTGAGAGCTATTTTTAGAGGTTTCTACACCAATTGAAAAGTTAACCACAGTCTCCTCTCCACCCAGCAGCCCTCAAGATAAACACCCCAGCAGCAGCTCCCTGCTGTCTGCAGTTCCAGTGTGGCAGGTGGCAAATCCATCTTGGAGATGGATTAGATCAACAATTGTCCCCACCTGTGAGCAGGGTCTTTAACAGCAGACCAAATGACAGCTAGAGGCTTGTGGAGGCATTCCCTTTTCTTTTAAAATGTTTATTTAAATATGACTTTAAAAAACAGATCCCCTCTGAAGATGTCTGCCAATGTATGGCAGAAACTGCAGCTCTCTCCAAGGGTCTTAGAGAAGTTAATTGTGCTTTAACATGGACCAGTGCTGTCAAGAAGTGAGGCCAAGCAGAATCTCCCATTCCTACATCATGCCCAAAGAAAACCCTTTCATGGAAAGGCATCCTCTCCTTTAGAAAACCCAAACCATCAGAGGGTGCAGTGACAAACATCTCAACACTGCATGTTCTCAGCATGTTTCAATCCTACACTTAAGAGGATCAGCTGTGAACACAGAAAAAAGGGAACTCTGTGATAATTTTGTTGTTGAGCTCTCTGCCAACAAAGGTGAAAAAGACAAGATTATCTTTCAAAAAGTATAAATATCTTCTTGGAAGGAGGAATCCAGTTTGGTTTTGTGGTGCTACATGAGAACATTTGGAAGTAGCCAGTGAAGAACAAATATTCTCAATGATTATTTAGGAATATTACAAGTTAAAGAGTAGAATAATTTTCTATATTAAAGTACTTTGGCCTTTAGGTAGAATAAAATCAAAATGTTCTGGATAACTTTTAAGAGTATCTATCAATGGTATAGAACCAAGTCTTCTTGGTTTTAAATCTCTGTTTCAATTCTGGACATTTTAATTGAATAAATATGTTTATCTACCATAACAGCTGAAATTATGACCCTCTAATGAGGGTAGAGGCTTGTTAATAAAGTAAATTTGTTCAAGAACTTCATCTCTCATGGGCAGAAAAGTACTAGTTATTACTTTAAAGTGAGAAATGTGTTTCTCGTTCTGTAGGTTTGTCACAGTACTGCCCATTTAACATATCTATATTCTTTTCAATCACTACAATGGATCAAAGCTTGCACTTCACCTTTGAAAATGGTTATTTACCTAATTTCAATGGCATTTTAAAATTTAAATATTTCTTTTAAATAGACTACTAATGTACTAATCTAGGGTACATTCCTGAACTAGCAAAACTAACAAATTTAACAGGAGGTTTATGACTGTAAACCGCAACACTTTCCCAGTTATACCCACTAATGCAACCTCAACCTCTACATAAACCTGAGAACAATCAGAAAAGCCATCCTGAAACATCAAAAAATATTCACTATGTAACTTCATTACTGCATGTCAACAAGGCCATGAGCACCCCAGATTTACCAATTTTGGCTAAAGGAAAGCTAAATTAGGGTAAAAAGTTCAGATCAATTCTCTTATTGTAATACGGAACCTTCTCTCCCAGGGTCACCCGCAAACGTCCCTGCACGGCTTTTGCACAGCTCCTGTAACACCACCAAGTTTTTGATGCATCACTGCCATCTTTTGGACTTCCACTAACACTGCAATTTTCCAAGGCAGGGGCTGAAAGGCTGTCTGCACACAACATTCCACGTTTGCTCTTCAAGAACGTCCAGAAGCAACACGTTTTTGCTACATTTATTATCTGTCTGATGGTCAGATACGCACCTGGGTCTGACACAATGTGGGAATTTATTCCGCATTTGTCATCGAAACACAGTTCAGAAAACCCTTTACCTTGGAAAATGCATCATAAACCATCAAAGTCCATATTCTGGGTGCAAGCACAAGCCTACAAGCAAGAGTTCCTGGCCATGCTGACAGTAAAGGTGAAACCTCTGCAGAGTGTTTGGTATTGGAATCACCTTCCCTCTTCTTCTCTAGCTACAGGGTCACTGCAAATAAACCCTCCCAGCTCAGGCACTGCGACTTCGAATTCAGCCAAGCACTTCTGCACGCGTTTTTGTCTCTATATCAATCCCCTGGCCCAGAGAATCAGAGACAGAATCAAAAGCGCTGAGAAGAGCAGCACTGTGGGATTGCACAACCCAAGAACAGAGAAATGGGGTTTGTTTCTCTCTTTCCCCGGGCAGCCAGCACGCAGAGAACTGCCCACGTCACCTCTGTCTGCAGGATGGCAGCTCTTTGCTCCTTAGCTGTCAGAGACTCTTTGAGCACCTCGATGTGCTGCTTGCTGTCAGAGAACTGGTTGGTGAGGGTCTCCAGCTTGGTCTGCAGGGCCAGCAGCTCGGTGTCCTTGCGGGACAGCTCCTGCTTCACCTGGCCAATCTGGGAACACACAAAGGAGGGGAAAAGAGAAATCATTGGCACCTTCCTGACAAAATTCCCGTAAACACACGTAACATAAACACGTGGTTACACTCTGAAGTTACCCCGCAGCATTATGAAGTTATCTTGAGCAAAAGGCTGGCAAAAATTTGTGTCATGAGCAAAGGGTACCAGGAAAAGAGAGGGGAGCAATGTCATCAGTTTTTCAAGGGAGGTTCTTTTTAGTAGGGGCAGTTTTCATTCACCCTCCAAAGGACTGACCACACCCCAACACGCAGCGGGGGAAAGGTTTTAACGAAGATGAAGCAGAACCCAATGACACAGCAGCCCCAGCCCGTGACATCAGGGCAGATGAGACACCCGCAGCTCTCAGCAGCACAATGTTTGCTCTGCAATGCCCAATCTGCAAGCTGCCCTGCAGCTCCTCTCCTGTCACTCCAGCCTCATGCTTACACGGGAGGGAAGGACACCTTTACTTTGCCCACTATTTACAAAACCAGCATTTTATTCTGTCAAACACACTTTACTTTGTGGAAGCTTCTAAAAGCAGATGTGACACAAAAACAGTTTGTGGAACTGCATTTTGTGGAGAGCAGTTTCCTAAATTTAATGCAGTGAATTAAATAGGTACAGAAATGTAAATTTACTTTAACAAATGTATGTTGGATTATTATTAAAAAAAAAAAAAAACAGGAAAAAAATGGGAAAATAAAGCAATGATTTTAGCTAAAATCTGCACTCAGGACAATTTTTATTAAGTCTGGGGAAAAAAATTAGTAAAAGATGACAAGGAAGTCTAAATGTCGTTTTAAGTCCAAGTTTGTAGTCAACTTTCTGGTTTGCTTCCTATCTCACAGAATAGCAATATTTTACTGCTACATATTGTATAGCACTAGTGGTTGTATTTCTAAAAACTAAACAGTTTTCCCTTTCTTAACTTGAACAATTCTGTAACACTAAAAAAAAATAAAATCCCTAGCCCCAAAAGTACATTGTCCAGTGCTTCAAAACAGAAATTAAAGGACATCACAGGATAAAAAATTGTCCAAGTCACTGTCCATGTTTGGAAACACATGAATGAAATAATAGCATAAATTATAATTATTTTTTAAAGTTTTTGATTAGAGTAAATGCACATACTTGTAAAAATAACTGAGAAAAAAAGCTTGGGTAAATGCAGTTTTATAGTGACAACACTGTTTCAATAACGGGAAATTAAAGAAAGAAAATTCTTTACCAAAGAGTATTAAAATAATATCAAAATATGGAATCAAGGACTCCTGTGCTCCAGTGTGGAACACTGTGTACATGAGGGGATGAGAAAGGAGGAGGACATGCATCTCAAAAAACCTCCCAAACTCATTTTATGAAATGGAACAATGAGCAGGTATGTAAGAATTTACAGAACTACTCCATAGTTCATTGTTTACCTCACTCAAACCTGCTGTGTTGTTTATATCCCATTTTACTAGAAGCAGATATGCAGAGAGGATGATTCTGCCCCGTTTCAATTCAGCCCACAGGAACTGATGTCAGCAGCACAATTTCTGCTGTCAGCCACCAGCTGCACAACACTGCCAGGACAGAACGGCTGCTGGCACGAGCTGAATTCTTTACTGCTGGGTGCCATTTCTGGAGTGGCTAAACACAACAGCCTCCTTAAAAAGTCTCAGATGACACAAACTTTCTCAATCAGTAGGTAGCCTGACTCAGAGTACAAGTCTCTCAGAACGACAGGCTGTTTTTGGGCTCATCTCAGGAGAGATGTTCAGCACATTTCCTTACAGGAAGATTCTTGTCTCCCATGTCAGAGCTGCAAGCCCACAGTGCCACAGCTCTTTAGAGAGCCCAGCACACAACATCCACGCTTGCAGGAGAAGTAAAGACAGCATCAAGTGCTCACATCTCTCTTCTTGATGAGAAACCATGGTCACTCTTCTGAGTGAAACGCTGACTTCACAGCAAAGGAAGAACCTAAATTCATGCTGCTAAAATCGAGCACTTTTTAAAGCATTCAGCATCCAGATTTCGTCATTTTTTTGTGAAACAATGTTAAGAGGGTTCAATGATAGTTTTCAAGTAAGGGGTTTTTTTTCTAGGAAAAGCAAATCTCATTGAAAGTCTGTCCCCAAAACGGGTGCTGAATGCTTTTGAAAATCTGCTTCAGTAGAGTGGGTTACTGCTCAAACAGCTCCTACCATTAAAAAAAAGCAACAGAACAAACACTGTTCAGCTGGTGAGTGATGTTATTTATGGACACCAAAACCATGTGAACAAAAAGGCAGCTACAAGGCTGAGCAGGCTGTTAGTTCTACTTGTTATATCAGGTCATGAAGGAGGTAAGAGAAGAAAGGCAGAAGAGCTAGCAAGCCCCAGTGAATGGCCACTGCACACAAAAGAGAGATCTTACTGCAGAGACCTCGCTCTGGAGACCAGCCACTCTTTTTTTCAGGTCCTCCCCTTGAGCCTCTTTGGCACTTAGCTCTTCCTTCAGTTGCTCTACCTGTCACGACATCGTTATGCTTTTAAATATTTATTATTTGTCAGCTTCCAGTCAGCCTGCTTCACTACAAGAAACTGGAAGCGACAAAGAACTGAGCAGAAGGATCAACACTGGTCACGCATTTTCTCTTCAATTCTTCTTTAAGTCTTCTCAAAGGTTTCATGTCTGTGTAATTTCATATAGGCTGCCAGAGAAGAATTTGATTATGAAAGAAGATATACAGTTATGGTTATGTTTACATATGTCAAGTATGTGGCACTTATCCCAACGGCTGTGAAACTGCAGTTCACAAGGAAATTACAACAGGAAAAAGGACATACTTCAGCTTAAGAGAAATGATCTTAATTGTCAAGACACAGCCACAAATTACTTATAAAATACACCACTGAAAAAAGAAATGCTGTGCAATTACAGAATAAGGCAGGACAGCAAGATGTCGGGCCTGGAGGTGGCCATGAGCAAACAGATACCAAAAAGGAACAAATTTTCTGCAGGAAAATAAGTGAGCAGAGCAGGAGACAGAAGAGGTGCAGAAATCAAGTAGCTGAACAGATCTATAGATCCACAGAGGGAGAGGACAAGGGGAAATTGAAGAGTTGCTAACAATGAAAGAAGGAAAGAAAGAAGAAAAGATGGAAGGAAGTGGTGCTCTAACCTCCTCCTCCATTCTGAATTTGAGCAGGGAATCAGTTCAGATGATTCCTAGAAGCAATCCAGTGGGATTTTATCACACATTTAATAAAATTCCTTCAGCTCCTAGAAGCAACCCAGTGGGATAAAGAGCAGAAGCAGAAGAGATGGAGTTATCTGGAGGTGTTTCAGTGAGCTGGTGTGAGGCAAGAGGAAGGAACACACACTCAGTACATGGATCTGCTTTGGGGCAAGGAAGGCTTTCTCCAAGACACTTCATCCAGCAGTCTTTTTCTGACCAATAATTTCAAGTAGGACAAATGCAGTGGGTTACAATTGTCCAGCACCCAGCAGAGTGATTTTCAGCCTCTGTTCCAGGGTCTGTACACTGCTTGCAGGGAGAACACATCAGCTAATTAAGAAAGGCACGACTGCTCACAATAGACATAAATTCACTGGACAAGAGGGCCTGAACCTTCACTAAAGAATGTTAGGAGCCACTAAGAGACTGAGAAACAAAGAATGGATTGACTTTTGCCTACAGACAATTCAACAGCCAGTGTCTGTCCTTACACCTGAGGACCAGCATCTCTCACTGCTGCATTTGTCCTGTATTCCAAACAACAGAAATTCATGTCAGCAGTGGTGTAAACTCTACTCTCTGCTGACCCCACTACTGGAAGGAGAGTGCAATGGAAAGCCATCATTGTGACAGCTCACACTCTTCTCAGCTTCTATGTAATGAAAAGGCCAAACAGTTATACAACAACAAATAAAACCCGAACCAATCATGGATTAGCAATGGTCTAAAAATAAACACAGAAGAAAAGAAAGAGAAGAAAATCAGGTGTGACAATAAATGGAGAACTTGGGCTACTGATCTTACTGAAATACCATCATAATCTTTTCAAATTAGAATTTAAAATTTTCTTAAATATTTTTTAAGTTATTTCAGGGGCTTCATGGCAGGAATTAAATCAATTTTGTTTGCCAGCACTGACTGTAACCCAGACCGCACCTCCTAACTAAAGCAGGAACATTTCTCCCCCCCCCCGTTCACTCAGCTCAGTTGAACCCAGGGCTGTCATTTGTTCTCTCAGTACCTTATTTTTCATGAATTTGGAATGGCTACGGTACACCTCCATCTGCTTCATTTCCTCCTCACGTTCCTCTGTGCTCAGGGCTCCGTTCGACTTCAGCATCTGAATCTCCTCTTCCAAATCCCGCAGGCCACGCTCCATGGAAGAGATCTTTGAATCCTGAAAGGAGTGAGAGGAGATGGGTAAAGACACACACTTAGATGATTTGTTAATGCCCTGCTGTAGCAAAACAAAAGGAGATACGTGTCCAAGAAATTACCTGCCCTTGAAATTTATTTAGGAGGTTCTTAGGAATCAGTGTTCAACTCCTTACATACGAGTGCTCAGATTCTCATTTTTCAATTTGTTTTTTACCTTTTGAGGAAAGCAAGAGTTTAGTACTGAAAGAAAACATGGCTCAGGGCAGGAACACCATGTAGGATGAACAAATAAAGGAACATAAAGAGAAGTTGCCTTTTCAAAGCCAGCACAAACCAGAGACATTTAATTCTAATTGAATGGACAGCAAAACGTGACTGCAAGAATGGCAAAAAATTGGGTTTGTGCCACTAGTTAATTGAAGTGGGGTCACAAATGGGGAACAGCAAAGCACCAGAAGCAAGGAAAATGTGCAACAATCTATTTTTGATTGGATAAAGCAGTAAAGGATGCTGGCTCATATGTACAACGTATAAAACATTTCAGTGGGTCAAAAATAACCATCTGGAAAAGCAAGTCAATCTCTCATTATCCTCCTGCTTTTACAGGAGGATCAGATATTCACTCAGTGTACCTGGTTTGCTGTTTCTTTAGAAGTCTTTTGTGTTAGGAGCAGCAAGAACAGATTCACACAGCACATAGAGCTTCAGGCATACTCATCATCATGGACATGTATTTAGGAACTATAATCTCTTAAAGCAGTCTGTGTTTTCTTATTTCACCTCCCCAAAATATTTAGTCTTTCCTGAAAGACAGAGCTGATCTGAAACTATACTACAGACTTTCATAAACAAAACCTTTCTAACTTTTTCTTTGTCTGATAAGCAAACAGCTGAACAAAAAGCTGATTTCTACGTATATAGGTTTTCATTCCTGAGATGAGATTTTTTAAAAGCATCATTATGAACATCTAATTGGATCTCCTGCTGAATGTTTGATACTTGAGTTAAAAATTGACAAAGCGGATTTTTGCAACAAAAAATTAGAGGTAGTAAGGTGAAGTAAGATGTTGAAATCGACAACAGTATTTAATTTCAGTGCTCACATCATTTCCCAGAAATGCCCCTGTGTTTCTCTTTTGATAGTAAAAACACTTAATGTTACCAGATGGTCAATTAGTTTTCATTACTATGGACCACAAAGATGACTAATAAAAGAGTGACAGCAAATGAAAGGCTTCAGAGTAGAAAGATGGGATGGAAATAAGGAAAACACTGGTACAGAATGGAATATGTTGCAGGAGAAAAAAAGGAAGGAAAATAAAATAAAAAGGAGGGATACCAAATGGAAAAGAACAGCTTGCAAAGACAGTTTCCAAATTTTCAACTCTATTTGTCCAAACCCTGCCTGATGTACTTTATGAGCAATACAATATGAAATATGATTGCACAAAGCTGTGTAAACCACACACTTGATTGTGGCTCCTGAGCTCTTGGCCAATTGCCATCAGTCCATTAAATACTTAACCTAATGGCTTAAGAATTCAATCACAAATCCATCTAGGAAAGTTAGGTTTTTGAAGGCACACAGACATATTTCTAGCTGTATGACCCATTCTTTAAGCGGGTGTCGACTTTGCTAACTTTGTTGATACGCAGAACGTAAAGCAGTATTTCAACAGTTGATAACATAAAAAGAACCCACATCATAAAATCTCACAAATCTTTCATATTAATCTATCATTCCCATTTTGGTTAACTGTCAGAAATCTCTATCTGCTGCTGCAGGCAGAGAGAAGACAAGTTTCTACCATGCCTGTCTCTACAGTGATCAACAGTAACACACAGTAATAACAGATAATAAAAGAGTACAAAAAGTGTATTTATTTTAAATTACCAGACTGACAGAAGCACATGGTATTTGGTGGAGTCAGCTTTCACATGAAAGCCCATTTTGCAGAGAACAGACTCTAGTGCTGCCCACGCCCGAGCACTCACCTTCATCTCAATGACGGTCTGGAGAGCCTTTGTCTTGGCCGTGTCGGGAGCGCTCTCAAAGCGCCGATGCATCTCCTGCACCAGCAGAAACGAGAGCAGGAGTTAGACTAATGGCAGTGCCCCAACACACACATAATTACCAGAAGCTTCTCTTTCTAATACAGAGCATAACTCAATGCTGCTTTCTGATGCTGCCACTTCGCACGTTTTATCACTTCTCATGTCACAGACAGGATTGCCAAAAGCTCCTTCAACAGAATCCCAGCCTCGGTCAAAAAGGCACAGCACAAACTGCACCTTTGACTGCCCTCCTACTGAAAATAAACTTGAAATGGCAGCTGGGTTTACTACAAAGCTCTATCATCTGCCTGCTAAAGTCGTCTGAACTCCTGAGAGTGTCTCACAGAAGACATAACAGCAAAGCACTCGACTAGAGGCTTCCTGAAACTCCAACACTGTGCTTTCTATTTCAACAGGTTATAAGTGCAGCTGTTGTTAACTCTCTTTCTCCAGCATTTTTTACCCCAGAGTGGCAACATTTAACCACACAGGATGAAAATCCTGTATCGTTAAATTCAGTTTACAGTATATAGTTAAATAGTTAAAAGTATATAGTATATAGTTAAATCCTTCTCAAGGCTCTTGCACATCTCCAGCACCCCAGGAAATACACATCTGTACAGCACATTGCTCTGGAGGCTCAGAGGATGCAGACAGGACACAAATCCATGTGATATTCCTGTTGATGTAAATTCAGAAATATCATGCCTCAAACTGCTAACTAAGGGATGAAATTACACAAAGCTGAAACAACTTGTTCTATCATATAAAGCTGAGGTTTCAAGCCAGCATGTGTAAAAAGAGGAGAAACAATGTAACATAACACTCTTTTTCACTCTTTGTCTTCAAACAGTATTGTCCTTATAGCACACTCTAATGTTAACTGCAGGAATGTGAGTTCTGTTAGAATGTTGATCTCCTATGCCAGAAAAACACTTTGGTGCCCATAGAGCACGAACTGTGATGCCAGTTAACCTAAACTGGATTGTGTTGTGTGCCCACACACAGTCTATCCACTCCCCTGAAACACCTGAAAGACAAATCCCAAGACCACCCACAAATTTGTATTTTCAATAGACATGGTAGAGAGTTAAAATTCTGTATGGCAGTCACTCATGCAACTAGCTCCACACAATTAATTATTTCAATGAAAAAGGTGGAGCTTAACAGTGCTTTTCAAAAATACTGAAAACATTACTTTAAGACTGTGAGGCTCTTACACAGCTCTGAGTGAGCAAGATTGAAATGTGCTGAGACATGACAAGGGCCACAAGAGTCTTGCGTAAGTCTGGTATAAGACCATTTGCATAAGTTGATGCCTGTGAATGGTAATAAGAAAATCCGATAGAAGATTTCTCTGGTTTTAAAAATTATATTTGTGTGTTTTCTGAGAAGCTATTTTTACAAGTGTGTGTGCAGTGTACAGTGGCATTCTCTGATATAAAAAAAAACCCTCCTGAAAAAATAAACCTGAAAAACTCTCTAAATATATTTGTTTCTGCTAGAGTCAACAGAAAACTTAAGAGCCTCTGCACAAATGTTACTGGCACCACACAGACCAGAGTGGAGCAATACCATCATTAATCTACTTACCTGTACCTACATTCCCAGAATGGATTTACTCAAAGAAATTAAAACAAACTCCTGTGAGCTTTTAGCAACTGACAAAACAAAGGATAAGGTGGTCAAAAATTTACATGCCGTAAATCTGTTTTGGACACTGTATTATTCTCATTTCAGTAGCTGGGTAATTTCCATGTGTGCACAGGCATTGCTTCTGACCTGAGAATACAAAATCAGCTACAGCTATGGAAATGGCCTCGGTGGGACACGTCTGCAAAGGGACAATGACACAACCCTGTCTGCTTCCACCACTGAGGGCGTTCCCAAAGAGAAAACTCTTCCAAGCTCCTTCCTGAGAAACGCCTGCACCTCCTCTGTCTGAAGTGATGCTCTGCACTCCAGCACAGGAAATGTCCTACTTCTACCGCCCAAAGTAATTCCACTGCGATTTGGATGACACAACCTGCTGAAAAATAACACCTCCCAGCTCCTGACTGCACAGGAAGGGCTTCGTTCTGGCAACATGCCTGTGATCCTGAAGAGCCTGAGAAAAAAGCAGCAGGCAGCCCGAGGCTCTCTGGAGCACAGACTGCTGAAGGAAAGCAGTGCACAGATCCCCTTCTGAACCATGAAATGCTGCCTGCATCCATGGCTTTCAGCGGCAGGATGGAAAACTACTAATATAATAATTAGATATTATATCTAAATAACTAATATAATATGTAATATATTAATAACTAATATAATATATTAATATAAATGTATCCTGTCTCTGATGTATTCAGATTCTGTTGTGGACACATAGCCCACAGATGGAGGAAAACCAAGATCTGAACCTGCAAAACAGGATTTTGTGTAATAGTTAAGAACACAGGGCCACACACAAACATCAGGATCAGGAAAACAGAAACCTAGTCTTGATTCTGTGCAAGTTAACCATTCTGATAAAGTAATACAAGATTTTTCCTTTACTTTCACACATTAAGAACTTTCTTATGTAACTGCTATTGTTTCCTAACAGGTTAGTAGAATTTAGCATCTTTGCACCCTTGAGTGCAAATTCAATGATTATAACAAAGGGTGGCTCGTATAAATCTCTTTTGTATTTTTATTGCTTTCATATGCTCAATGACTCCTTCATTTAAAAGTGATAGCAAAAAGGAAAAACAAAATTATGGTGCAAAGTGATTCCAACTCTAAAGTACGTTCACAGGCAACAAAAATCCAAAATGGGTTGTTCTGTCCAAAAAAATCTTTACGATTCAGTAACTAGAAACTGAAGGCTAGAAACAGTCAGAAGTTCTAAACAAGCTGGGCACCTTCACCAGAGCTGGGGTTTATATTTAATCTTTAGTTTTGATTAAGAATCTCTGTCTTCCTTTTCAAGAAAATCTACCAGAGAAAAAGAAATGAACTAAAGATCTGTATCATTATAACATCTGCCAGGTAGCTCTGCAAGGCAGCACAGTGCCCCTGTGAGGAACAATACTCTTAATTTTCTGCTCAGCATAATTACATGGAACAGCTGATCAAACACACTGAGAACCCCGAATGTAAAGAACAGCTGCGATAAAGTGACTTTAACACACCGTAAATAGTTACAAAGTCCATGGGGTTTTCCTTAAATCATTCAATATTAGAACTAATATAGTTTAGAATTGAAGGAGTCCTCAGTACTGAGCAGTATAATCACTGTCAATGACACATGTGCATAATAATGAGGGTTGAGTTTAGTGCCAACCTTTTCTTCCTTTGTAACCTGGACATATCATTCACTGTGATCCCCTGAGTTGCTCCTGTGTCTGATTTTGTGCGGGATTCAGAACAAATAGGAAGGTGCACCTCCAAGCAATGACATTTTTATAGGGGGGTAGGCTACATGCTCAAAAATACAGCAACTTCTCTGAGTAGCCACAAGACTGGGAGTTTCCAAAGCAACAGAGGACATGGCTTCCATCTCCTGCCAAACTTGCATTATCAGGCAGCACACTCCACACAGAGAGTAACAAAAACGTGCCATTTCATCCATCAATTTCTTTTTTAAAACCTGATGTGCAATTAAAAGCACAGTCATGATTCTGGCTTTTTAAATCTCAATTGCACAATCCATATCTCTGAGTAAGCAATTACGATGTCCTGTGCTGGATCTTTGCACCATTCCTTGGATTGGGCAGTTTTGACTAAAAACTGCTTTTATTCTCCAACCTTATCCTCCAGGCCTTACTAAATGGATGTTATATATCTTTTGTACTTAAAGTGTAGTCTCTCAGGTGGCCTTTCTGCCTACCTAGATTTTAGCAACCTACTTCCAATTAATTACAATGAAATGCAAACGTTACTACCAAAGGAAAACTTCAGGAGCATCCATCAGCTCAGTATTAATGATCATCGTGAATTCAAAAAATTATTTAGTAGCTGTAGAAGGTAAAATAGATTTTTAGTTGTGCAGAAGGACAAATCATACCTGCCTAACTTGATTTTCTTCTCCCTGCCTGTGTGGCTACGTGGGGAGCAATGGGTGTTCCACGTCCCAAGGCATCCACACACCCCTGGAGCCAAACCTGCGAGGCACAGGCTGGGGAAGCGTTAAAGGAGGTGGCAATGAGCTCAAAGCCTGGTGCTGATCAGCACTGTGAGGTCCAGCCCTCATTAGTGCCTTCGTTAATGATCTGAGCCATGGCACAGGCAGCACTCCCAGCAGCTCACAGACAGATGGGATTTGGGGACAACATGAATTGGATCAAGCCTTGACGTGGAAAACCCCCCGTCCTGGGTTGCAATATGTAACCAGAAGTCCCAACACCCTGACCCAACAAGGTGTCCAGTCATATTCTGACTCTGTCAGGGTTTCTAGGATTTCTTGTTTGTTTGCTTGCTTGCCTGTTTTTTTGGTACTACTACAATTATATTTTTTAATATTCCTAGTAAAGAACTGTTATTCCTATTCCTGTATCTTTGCCTGAAAGCCCCTCAATTGCAAAAGCACATTAATTTGGAGGGAGAGGGTTTACACTCTCCATTCCAAGGGAGGCTCCAGCTTTCCCCGGCAGACACCTGTCTTTCCAAACCAAGGCAGCCCCTAAGCAGCCTGGGCTGTAGGAGCAGATGTTCCCTGTGTGAGAGCACTGCTGCAGCACCGTGCCCAGTTCTGGGCTCCCCAGCACAAGGGAGGCACTAAAACCTGAGAGTCTGACAGACACACGATGCTAGGGGAGACAGGGAGAGAAAAGTGTTGGGTCAGCTGAAAACAAAAGGCTTGTGGAGAAAGGCTGCCTTCTAGAGCTAACTGGAGCTCTAGAGGTGATGGAAACACAAGTCTTCTCAGAAGTAGAAGGATGATAGGCAACAAGCAGAATGTGCAGCACTGAAGATTTGCACCTGCTCATATGAAAAAGGGTTTACCAGGAGAACAACCAAATGCTGGAGCAGGTGCCCAGAGAGGCCGTGGAATCCTCGCCGCCTGGAATTGCTGGTTTGAGCAGAAGGTTGCATGGAATAACCTGTGGGAGAGCCCTTTAATCTGCATGACTCATTTATATAAATATCTTCACTACCTGGTGCCAGAAGATGACTGGATAGTATCACAATTGTTTAGTTTCAGGACTTTTTAATGCATTTTTTTTCAAAAAGCGTTCCATATGGGTAATTTTAACTTCTATTTCAGCAAGATGTAAAAATGAACTAAAAATATATATCTAAGAGTCCTGCAGGATTTATTTCATTGCTACTAGAGTTTTTGCTGCTAAAATGATGTAGTTACACAAGTCTGGAAGCACTAATCATGGTAGTTCCTTCGGAAATTATTTCTGCATTTTTTCACTTGTCATTTCCTCCATTTGCAAACCCAATCAACATAATTCCCTGAAAAAAAAACAAATTACTCTATCCATAAAGACATAACTTTGAAAGATGTGCTGGCAATTGCACACACATTGATAATGGAGTTGCTTTGAAGCTCAGTTACCCCTGGCTAAAGAAACTCATCTCTGTTTTGCAATTGTATTAATCCATTGAGACGATTATTTCTAAATCCAATTAAAACCTCAGATATTAGGACACTTAAGTTGGTTAACAAAGGCATCACCTAAAGTGAAAATTAAAGCTCAGCTTCTTGCTCATCACAGTATTTCAATCAGCAGGAAACAAAAGCAGAACCCCTCCAAACTCTGGCATTAGAGTAAAGGCAAGGTAAGAGGAGAACTAATTCAAACCATCCAATTAGTTGTAAGTAGCAAGTCATTGTGTTGAAATCTGACTAGTGAAGCGTGAATTCAAAAGCTGAAGAAAAGTCAATTAAAAATTAAAATCTTAATCTTGTAGAACTTAATTTACATATGTGCTGTTATTAATTTTTTCTATTTCCTCTTATATAAGGCGCAAAAGCACTAATTTTGTACTTAAATGAGCTTTAAATTTGACATTTGTGGAAACAAACTTCCACAAATCTCACTTGTACTCAAGAGCAGTGCAGGACAATGTGACCATCTCCAAGGAAAGCACACCTAAGATGTAATTTGTAAACAAAGCAAATCATCTAACATGTACTGACAAAGAAAATCTTCTAATATAGCAGGACATCAAAAGGCACTGAAGTTTAAGCATTTTAAACCTCTAATCCCCAGACAGATTTCTGCATTGTTTCAGTTTTAACAATCCTACCTGAAGGGTATGGAAGTGATACAATGAAACAGGAACAAATTCTCCTGTATGTTGAAGACTAGCTCAATCATATAGAAAAAAAATGTTTTGAAGTAAGTGCAAGACTTAAATAATTTAACCCCATGCTTGAAAAAGCATATGAAGAAACCTACTGAAATTTTATTAATTATTTCACTTTGATGAGACCATAATTATAATAAAGAAAAAACATCCTGACAGATGACTGAGTTCTGCTTTCTTCCATTTGCTTAATGCCCACACATTATTTAACTACTGTATAAAAATCAGAAATCTGCCATAGTAGAATAAGGTGTTTTAGAAACAGAAAACAAATACATTGTTTTCCAACCTGATTTTTCAACTTTTGAAAAATTATGAAGCTACCAACCCCTGCACTGAGGAAAGATGAAAATAATTTCATAAATGTTTGAATATTTTTACCTATCATTCTCCTAAGGTGACATACAGAATATTCCAAACTAAAATGGTATTTAGGAATATTTAAATGCATAAAAAATACGTTATGCATGCTTTCAAGTTGCAATAGCCCATTTTCTCAAATTTTGACCTACAAAACCTCTGTATGTTTTAAAACTACCTGCAGACCAAACAAGCAATTCTAATAAAGATATAATTATTTAAATTATCTTGATTTCCATCACTTCTCCCTTTGCCATTTGCTTCTAAAAGGTCAAAAGCATGAAGCAGCAATAAAAAAGCAGAAGCTTCATTTTTTACCTCATCAGAAAGATATCCCCTGGTATGATGGCAGTAAGGGTTCCAGTTACTGAACCTATCTGCTCCTGCAAACACAATTTCTCTCTTGAAATATCTTATTTATGTTGCAAAATCTTGGCACAGGACAAAAGTGTTCCTTGAGTTAACTCTAATTGCTCCAATTAAAATTTCTAAATCCTCCTCTGATCCTGGAGCAGAAAAGGGTAAGAATTTTAACACGCCCACGGAAAAACAATTTGTTTGCAAAACTCGTCAGAGCTCATTAAAACGCGGTCAGACAAGGGAACCAACCTCAGTGCCCTGGGCACAGCTCGGCAGGGCTCTGCTGGGACATCAGGTGCCACCTCCCTCCTCCTCCCTGAGCCCCTTGCTGCTGCTCTGTGGCCACCACAGGGGGAAGTTTGGCTAGTCTCAGACTAAACCCAGCTGTGTGACCCAGAGCAGGGATGCTCACAGAGACCCAGAGCTCATTCCTGGGGTACCGTGGGCACTGCTCCATCCCAACAGCCACAAACAGTCACAAAGGTGCCTCTGTGGCCACCACAGGGGGAAATTTGGCTAGTCTCAGACTAAACCCAGCTGTGTGACCCCTGCCTGCTGCTCTGCCAGAGCAGGGATGCTCACAGACATCCAGAGCTCATTCCCGGGGAACCGTGGGCACTGCTCCATCCCAGCAGCCACAAAGAGGGGTCCTTGCAGCAAGGCCATCCTGGAGAACTGTCATGCAGCTCACAAACAGCACTTTGTGGGGTTGCCATTTCAACAAACACTCAGGAAGGAAAGAAATACTAGCTTTTTCTGCCACAGCCTCTTTCCTCAAGCTCATTGTCAATGAGTGCCCTCGTGAACCACCCTTTTCAGTGTCTGTTTTACATACAGAACCTCCCTTTATTTGTTAAGCACTCCCATCCCTAACTCCTTCATTCAGTTTTGTACTCAGCTGGAATAAAAATCCATCTTGTTTGAATGGAGCCAATTATTTAAAAAAAAAATTTAAAATTAAAGTCAAAACTGTGCTTTACTACCAAACAGTTTCTGGACACAAAGTAAAAAGCTCCTGTCAGTTCTTCCCTCATTGCACACTACTGTAACATGCAAGCCTGGACTCTAGCACTGCCTTCTGAAGAAAAAAGCCTTCAGGATGACCAGCCTTCTTTCTGGTTCCAGATAAATGGTTGTGCCCAGCCATGTGCACCCACAGCCCCTGCTGGGCTGTCCTTACAAATCACAGCCTGCCCACAGCACTGTGAGTGTCTGGAACACCAGGTCTGGATGCAGCCACATCACATTCTGCCAGAAGCTGCACTGATACCTGGGCTGAGAAAAGTCCATTTCTGACCAGTGCATCTAGCAATGTGGGGAGCAGGGATGTTCTCTGCGCCACAAAGCACACAGCGAGCCTGGTTATCTTTGGAGCTACGCACCACCACTGATAATTCTGCAGCAGACAAGTCTGGAACAAAGAGGCAGCAGGCAATGCAAACTTGGGAGCTATTCTGGAAGCTGTAGTCCAGCTGCTGGATTTCATCAAGTATTTCTTCCTGGTATGAAAATAATTTTGTTTTTGAAAGTTAAGTCTAGAATACCAACAACAATAATTGTCACCAAGACTGAAGAAGGGGTATTCAAAATAGCAGCCATCTTTTGATAAGCTCTGAAGCTTAAGCTTGTTTTCCAGGGTAGAGGAATGTGATGCGGCCACTGTTATCTGCTGAAGTCAGGGAATTCTGATGTTCAGTGAGACATTTAAGTTTTAATTCTTTGCATTAATGAGAGAATGTCTTCTGTGCCAGTTGCTGAATACATCCTATGCTGGATACAGTAACTTTCCCATGGATTTATATGAATAATTTCTTGAGATCCTCAGAAGTCAGGGCAATTGGAAAAAGCCCAAGAGAGTCAAATTGCTTATGGAGATACCTCTCAGCAGCTGCAGGAGAATCCGTTTCATAATCTGGATTTGGGAGATAGTGCCCTGTGTTATGATAAAAATACGTGATGTCTTTCATATGAGGAACAATTAAGCAGCACCAGACTTTTCAGCCTAGAAAAAGGGATACCTGGGAATGGATATAACAACCTAAAACTGAGTGTGGCACACAGCTATAGTCTTATTAGAACCACAACTCTGACCTCTCTGAGAACTTGTTTTCCTTAGGAAATTCATAGAATCTTTAGCACAGTAACGGCAATAGCACAAGCTGAAGAAATCTATTAATTCCCATTTAATTCCCAAGGTCATACTGCTGGCCACTGTCACTGCACTGCCTGCCTGAAAAACTGAGCACCTTGAGTCACAACATCACACTGAATCACATGGAGGTTTCAAAGCAGGAAAACTGAGGGATACCCTTTTGCTTCAAGATGTAGATCTTTCGTATTATTTCCAGCAAACATTCTATCAGAAACCTAACACCCTTGCAGAGTCAAAACAGTACTAGTGGATTCTGACCTCTCACTTCTCCTTTTGCTAGGATGGTCAAGACTGGTATTAACATTTTCTACTGTGTTAGGACATGAAATATGACCTGACCTCCCAAGCTCCTGCAAATCCCTTTGTGACACTGATGCTTCCTTTAACAGCAGTATTTAGAGAAGAGTTTAGAGTTTAGCATGCCTTTTCAGACACTGGGAATGCTCGATATAGAACCAGCAAGGACACAGATTCATTTCTTCAAGGCAGCTCAAAGATTCCATCATTAGTGTCTGGAGTAGCAAAGGGCTAAAATAACCTACAACTCTGGAAAAACAGATGAACATAACAGAAGGTCAGCTGAGGAGGGTGATAAGACACACCTGAGAGGTGACACACCCGGGAGGTGACAACTTCCAAGTGTGAAACACAGATAACAACTGTAAACCACATCCTGCAGAGCATCTGCATGCTCAGGCAGTCAGATGCACTCGGCTGCAAGCTCCTCTGTTTTTTTCCAGGCCTGCCAGAGCCCCAGGCAGGAGACTTGAGTTGGATGCAGGTAAGTCTGAGGTCACTTAGCTCAGCCCTGCCCAGAGCTCAAGGACAGCACACGGGTACAAAGCAAGGCACTCCTGCTGTCACCCAGTTCCACAGGGAGATCAAATGGCACCGTGTTTCTGAGGCTACCAGGGTGCTCAGCTTCACACCTGGATCCCACAGTCATGTCCATGGTTTGGGCTATAAATCACATTACACCCAGCTTACACCTCTCAAAGAATCAGGGCGGGTAAGCAGCAAGGAGCGATCCATTTTAAAACATTTGATAAATCGCATTTGCATTTTCGAGTCAGCAGGTCATCTCTACCTCCTCTGGGAAGTCTTTTACCACAAAGACAGGATTTAGATGACCAATGATTTCCAAATATGCGTGAATGAAACAAGAATTCTTATCTCACAACACCTACTCATCGGCAGCGGGAACAAACGCAACCACGTTCCTCAAAAATCGCACAACTCCTGCCAGCTTTTCATTTATGCCGCTGGACTTAGAGCAGAAACAAATGGAAGCCATTTGAGGCTCTTCCTGAAATAGTTACAAGAATTGGAATAGAATTATCACTGGTTGCTAAATAAAGGAAAAACTGTAGTGCAGAAACTCTGGAATCATATTATGTTCACTCCAGACACTCAAGAGATTACTGCTATAAAAAAAAAAAAAAAAATCTGGCCTAAATCTGGCTCAGAAATGCAATGGGCTCCAGCTTCCTTATATAAACGCTTGCACGAGCACAAGCACTATGGGTCAGGCCCTGGAAAACATATGAGTAAGAGGTATTAAGAAGTACTTATGTGCTGCATACACTCATCTCCAAAAACTTTGTGAGGCCTTGCTTTCCTGACTTCTTAGAGAGGGGCCTGAAATCTTGTGTACATATAGAGCTTTCCAAACACTGCTGAACCATGAGTCAGGCACCAGTGTGCAGAACAGGTCAGTGGATTCATACACATGGTGCACATACATGGAGAGCTAGCAATTCTTGCCTCCAGCCGACAGATATAAAATAAACTGTACACAGAATCTTAGCACTACCGAATCCATGCAGACATGTATTTATCTGTGCATCTACACAATCCATGCTGAATTACCCAGCCTTTTAGAAGTTAATATTCGATTACTTTAGGAGGCTGGTTGACAAGAGGAAAATGCATTTAGTATTATCAAAAAATGTGACGACATTGGCTACACAATAACTCATTTTCTTTCATTTATTTTCCTTTGTTTTACTAAGATATTTGTATTCTATATAGACTATATTTTGTATAATTAGTTCAAAATGATTACTAGTGAAGAATGCCTGCCATTGTGCTCTTTTAAGGTACAATACAGACATAACAATAGCTTTTCTGTTTTCAGATGGATGGTGAGAAGGAGTTACTATGTGTGCAGCAGTGTCCCTTTAAGAAATCTTTTTTTTGGCTGTGCATCCAGGGCAGCTAATAGTTTTATCAAATACCCTTCACAGCAAGATGACTGTTTCCATGGAAACTGGAGAGCAATCATCCATTACTCTTGCAAAGATTTCTCTCTCTGCTCTCACCTAAATACAGGTAGCTACTTTCTCTCTGAGTACAACAGAACAGAAGAATTCATTTTACAGGCTTTGGGACAATTCACCTCCAGAGCTTCCTACGGAGACTACAGGGAAAGCGGGGCCCACAGCACAAAACCCCAAAAGGTATGCACAAGGCAGCCACAAAGAAGTTTTAAAACAGGCACAAATTCTGTCAAATCTAGTGTAAAACACAGCTTACAGAGAAGATGGAAGATTCTTTCCTTACATCTGTGAAATGGAGAGGAGAAAGAGAGGAGTTTAAGACTGGAGATGAATGTTGAGTTTGGTCACTCACCTCTCTCAGCATGTTGTTTTCCTTTTCCTTCTGCTCAAGAAGGCTTTCCAAGTGGTGCACGTGCATCTCTGCCTCAGCCAGCCGTCGTGTCCGCTCGTGGTCCTCCTCGGTGGCCTTTGCTGACAGACCTTTACTCTGCAGCATCTCCAGCAGCTTTTTGATGGACTCGTCGCGCGCATTTAAGGTCTGCTTCTGCGTCTCGATGCGCAGCTCCATCTCCTCCAAGGTTTTCCGTAGCAGGAAGAGCTCCTTGGCCTGGCGCTCGTGCTCGGCGTGCAGGCGCTGGAAGTTCTCCTCGGTCAGCTCTGCCACCAAGGGCTCGCTGCTCCTGCTGCTGCTGTCCTGCTGGAACAGCTGGTTCAGGTCCCTCTGGATGCGCAGCTCGTCCTGGAGAGCCTGGATAGTCATCTGCATGTGCTGGAAGAACAGATGAACAGAATCAGAGCATTCCCCTGCACTGGGGAAATAAAGACAACAGCATGAGCCACATCAGACCTCCTGAACCACCAACCAAGAGGAAACCACAATGCCAACAGACCAACACTGGGTTTTTTAAAACTGGAACTGGGTCATGCTACAGAAAGTTCAAGTTCCTCCTCTGTGCCTGGTAGAGGTTGCTTAACACTCAGAAGACACTTGCTTGAGTGACTCTTCCACTTGCATCAGCCTGAGAAAGTGACTGTTTCGAAGAGGAAAATGTCAGCAGCTTCCAGCAACTTGTGTCAGTACCCTTCCAAATGTTCACCCGCCCTGAAGAATGATTCTGCAGAAGAGGACCCAGAATTACCACAAAATTATTGTCTTGGCAAAGCAGAGGGGCACAGTGCTATCAGAATTTATCCATCGCCCACAAAATGCAATCAGCTCTGAAGGCTCCCAAGGTCATCAGCACTAACTCTACGCCTAGCACAGATTTTCCATTTGACTCAGAGAAGAAACTTCAGCTTGCAATAAAGAAACACAGCTACAGAAAACTGGTAAATGCTGCCGAGAGAAAAGGGTCACATCATAACACTTAATGCATGAGGGTTTTAGCTTCTACAACAGTAGTGAGATAATGCCCTCAAATTTTGTTAAAATGAAACAATAACCCCACTAGATAGAACTTTACAATTCCACACGAGTTAATTACATTTGTATTTGAGAAGCCCTACTTATTCGCAGCCCAGCTGTGCGTTGTTCCTCCAGCTAACAAACAAATTCCTACATGCTTCCACCTGGCTCTCCACATACTGCTACTTCAGCATTTCCCTTCTCCCAGGCGAGAGAAGAGCTTCTTCTGAACAACCACATCATCTAGAAAATGAAATTATTTCCTCTACTCAACATTGTCTCGGAATCAAACTTGGGTTATTTATAAACATCAATGGCCTAAAACACCACAACCAAATTCTCACATTTTTACCATCTGATCTGCTGTGAAGTGTCATTTCAGGTTACACAAACAAAAACTGGGTCTTAGACCCACAGAAATTATCTCCCCTAAACACAGAAATGCCTCCGTGGAACTTTTGGGTCACTGAACCAAAACCTATTATAAGATTCAAATATATGACGTGGAAAAAAAAAATTATACCAGTGACAAACAGAATTTACTGATATCCATCAGTCTGTGAATAAAAGACAAGGGAGTTTGGAATACCTGACAATTGGTCAGCAACTGCCTGTAATTCAGTTTCCCAGGAAAAATGGAGAGGTGGAAAAGTCAGAGCTGAGCTTATGAATAACTCCCACTGTTCTCTGAACTGCTGCTCAGTCGAGAACAAACTTTATTATGTGAAAGGTAACTGGAAAACACACTACAGAAAATTATTCTGTGCTTTAACACCCACTCTTTTCCAACATGCAAAATTTATGCAAAATGGGTTCTTTTCTCTGCTTTCCAAATTTTTTTTAAGATTCTCAGAATAATAGAACAATATTCTTTACTAGCTGGAATCATAACGAAACTACTTTTCCAGGTAACATTTCTTGTCTTCTATATAATTTCAAAGAAAACATCCTTTTCCCCCTGAAGGAGCAGACAAGCTTTACTAGCTTCTCATCCATTTTTCAGACTTCATTTTTAAATCAGCAACGATCCTGGAAAGACAAAATATTTTCCAAGTTCATGCAACACTAGCCTCGGATACTTAATGCTATGTCTAAGACCTAACTAGAGACCTCAAGAAAACTTGAAAAGTGCTGTTAAAATAGTCTTATCTAGAAATAAACATGTAAAAATACTTTTTATACCACTGAGCTTCATTATGTTGTACTCTACCGAGTAAGTAACAATTGTGCTTTTGTGAAGCAGTTTAATGAAGGCAATGTAATTAAAATCAAAGTTAATATGATGAACTTGTACTTTGCTTGAAATTTATTGCTCTTATCTCAAATCTTGAGGATCCCCTCCCTGTTCTCTTCAAGTAATGAAAACTGGTCTTTAAGCCTCACTACAAATTTTAATGACACCTGGAAATCACAGAGGTATTTTTGTGAGCACAGCTCTCTGTTCTCACTGGTTTTGTTCAACAAGTTTTTCTCTTGACAGAGCTGAGCACCTTCAGGCTCATCTCAAACAGAAGCCCTAAAAGGACATGGTGCAAACACAACCTCTTAGACCAGGTGTTCCTCTTCCAGGGGTCAACTTACCAACCAGGCTCTAAACAGACACAGAGTCTGACTTTTATCCAGCAGCCCAAAATTTACATCTCTAAGTAGCAGAACACGATTCAGTCTTTGCCTCTGCCTAGCAGGACTCATACTGGCATTTCCCACACCTTGGTGAATTCCAGCCCACAGCATGAGTACAGCCCCTGCTGGAGAAGCTCCCTGGTGTTCCCAAAGCTGTCCCTGCAGTCTCAGGGTAATCCAAAGCACCTGCAGCTGTGCTGGCGAGTTTGGGAACCTTGCTGCAGGCAGCTCTTTTCATCTCTCTCTGTTGAAGCTTTTCCTTTTTGCATAAAATATTTAAAGATTCAGTAGGCCTGACAGAAAGTATTAAAGAGAGCACAGCTTCTTATTCTAATTGGTAGAGCACATAAGAACAGGAAGACCTGAATAGCAATACTTCCAACTAACTTAAATGCTTATCATCTCACCATTCCAAAAAAGTGGGGGATGTGCATTTCAACTTTCACAGTCAGAAAAGGAAATTCAATTGATATTCTACAGCCAAGACCTGTATTCTAACCCTACATTGTAGATCAAAAGGAGGCAGCCACTGCTACTACCATGATTTTGAAAGAAAGGATTAAATTGTGATATGCTTTTTAAAGAAAGGATTTCCACACTCATCTTTGCAAGACAGAGCTTGACCTGCCAAGCTACAGTGTTAAATATTCCAGTATGCATTTGTCCATTTGGGTTTGGATGCCTCATTTAGATTATTCATACTGCAGATACTGTCTGTGCAACTACTGTAATCAGACATACAACTTATCCCATAATTAATTCAAGAAGTCTAAATGCCTAAATTAGACCTCTGGGTTCTGCAATGCAAGCAAGGCACCTAGACACCAAACACACCCATAGTTAAGTTCCGCTTAATCTCATCTATTTAAATTCTAAGTAGGTTAAACCACGAAAATTCCTTTCATTTTTGAACACCAAGAAAAAATACAGTATGTTCAAGAGAAGCCAGAAGAAAATCAGCAAAAAGAAAAAGAATGTACTCTTTCCCAGAAACAAGGGGAAAACATACACAATTATATGACAGCGTCACAGAAATGTGTCACAGTGAGGTGGGAAGCATTGCTACATTCTGCAAAACTCAACCACTTCAAAACAATTTCTCTGACACTGGGAGAACACTGAAGGCTCCATCACAAGCAAGAGAATGTAGGGTAATGGTAAGGACAGGGAGAAAAAGAGGGTTCCTACTAGAATATTTAGTGGTGTGGAAGCTTCCACCTGGAAGAGAGAGAGGCTCAAGCTCTTACTCATCTTCACATGACCCAAAGGAGGCTCCAGGCAGGAAGATGTTCTTGCGTGGGTCTCTAACAAGGTATTCTTACAGAAAGGACTGAGAGAGATTCTGCTTTGCACAAATATCTGAATATTGACTGACCTCAAAACTCAAGCTTGTACCCCTCACATGTCAGTGTCATAAAGGGAAGAGCGGCAGGGTCTATGTTCAAACTAGCCAAGAGACCCCTTTAGCAACTCCCACACTCTAAGTAAGTGTATTTCCTGCTTGGAGTAATCTCATCTCACTCTTACCAAATTCTTAATCAGAAATTCCACTCCACAGGAAAAAAAAATCCTAACAAGAGCTTTGCTGAAATCAGCAGATTTAATAAAAGCTTCTTATAAATATTAAGATATTGAAAAATTCCTGGTCACTGCTCCTGTTAACCCACAAAGGCAGTACACCCTGCAGTGAATGAGTTTTGTGATGCACACGTATTTGGCAGTTTTCTGCCAATCTGCTCAGCCATCAGGCTGCTCCTCATATAGAAAACACGATGTGCTTGGACACACACAGGACAGGTGTGCTGCTTTTGGCTGGGGCAGAGTTATTTCTCCTGCTAGTGGCTGGTATGGGGCTGTGTTTTGGATTTGTGCTGAAAACAGCATTGATAACTCCGGGATATTTTGGTTATTGGTGAAAACAGCGTTGGTAACTCCAGGGTATTTTGGTTATTGCTGAGCAGGGCTTGCACAGAGCCAAGGCCTTTCCTGCCTCTCACCCCACCCTGGCAGCGAGGGGCTGGGGGAGCACCAGGAGCTGGGAATGGATCAGCTGGGACAGAGGGATACCCCGGAGCAGATGAGGCTGTGTTCAGCAATACAAGCTGGGGAAGGAGGAGGAGAGGGATCCAGGATTTATGGCATCCCAAGGCACCATCAGTTCAGGATGGAGCCCTGTTTTCCTGAAATGGCTGGACACCTGCCTGATGATGGGAACCAGGGACTGAATTCCTCATGCTTTCACTTCATCTAATAAACTGCCTTTATCTCAATCCACCAGCCGTCCCACTTTGACCCTCCAGGGGAAGAGTGAGTGGCTGTGTGGTAGTTAATTGCTGGCTGAGGTTAAACCACAACAACACGTTTCCTTTTTTACTACATATCACATAGTTCTGTATTCATTTTTCAGAATCCAACCCAGGAATAAACAAACCCCAAAGTTTTAAAAAAGAGGCAAATGTAATTTGTTAATCAAACAAAAACTAAGTTTTGGAAGATGCCAGTTTACAGCTGATGTGTCCATCAGCCAATTATTTTTACAGCTGGCAAAAAAGGCAAGGTACACAAGCTTTCAGTTACAAAAGGCATTGCAGGTCTGAAATGTACTTGTAGTACCTATAAACACTGCATTACTTTTGGTTTTAGCTCACCATGACTACAATGCTATGTCTGTGGAAAGATACAAAAATTATGATATATTTTATTTCAGAAGGACAATTCTGTAAGGTCTACTCCTCAAATGTGTATCACCATCAAAGAAGGGAACGTAAAGGTGATTTATCTTGTCAGCAAATCCAGATGCACAAACTTTCGCATTATGACAACAGCTCTCCTGTTTTTCACAACAAAAGCATTTCAAACATTTGTAAGAGGATGAACCACACTCAGCCCAAAAGAGACCACATGCAAAACGGCAGAGAGCAGGATTTGTGTGCAATCACTCCGTCCCATGCTCAGAGAGTTAAAGTTTTGGCAGCATTTCTGGGAAATGGATTCTGCTGAATGCCCTGCAGAAGCAAAGGCCTGGCCGGCTGAGGGAGTCCCTGCTGACATTCAGCTGCAGCCCACGCAAAGACATTGGGAAAAGGGCTAATGTCAGGTGTCCAGCAGGGCTGGGAAGAAACAGAACTTGCTGATTCCAGAAACGCGATGTATTCCCTGTAAGGTGCATCAGGGGCTTCAAAACCCTGATTTCAGTGGAAATGAGTGGGTGATTTTCATAGTGCTAAACTTAGATACAAAATACTGCTATGATTTTAATAGGATTTCATTTGGGAGAGGCAAAGAAAGACCTGTATTTTAAAGACAACCCTACATTGCATTATCTCTGAGACAGCAGAAGGGCAAGATGGTAAAAAAGTGCTATAGATAAAGAGCTCAAGTTGTCAGTAACACATCTGTCAGCTGAACTAGACTCGCACAAAATGACTCATTTAAGGGGGCAGTGTGCAGCAGCCTGATCCATCTGCCCCTGTTTGTACAAAAAAAACCCAATAAACCCCAGACAAGCCTACAGGAATGACTTTAGAGTCCTAAAGGAAGCAGATCACAGCCTACTAAAAATGTAGCCACAGAAGAACCAAAACTGCAATGCAATCAACCCCTCCACAGTGCACAGGTACATCCAGGAAAAGGCTGCAAGGTAAAACAGAGTGAGGGCACTACACCAGCTCTCAGTGCTAAATGTCCACACAAAAGATTTTATCCATGGTAAACAGGAAGCAGCTTACCAAGAATTAAAGACAGGCTGTTTCTGTGATCAAGCTATAGATATGGGTAGTTTCTATAGAATATCTCATGCACAGTAAAAAAACAAGACTTATTCCAAAAAGAATTTTGTTCACATTCTAAATACTCTGAAGAAATTTGTGTACATACATGTGTGGTAAGAATAAAAATTGTGATTAGGCATAGGCAAACCTACCAAAATCCTAAAAAATCACACATTCATCAGTTTGTTAGCTATGAATATAATTCTGATAGTTCTCTGGCTTCCTAAGGGGATTTGAGCTCTCTGTCAGACACCAGATCTAGTAGGCAACAGAACTCAAAGGAAAATTATTTTTGAAGTCGTATCAGCAAGTACCAGCTACTATGTGTTTACATTTCCAAAGGTAGGTACTTCTACATCACTAGTTTACTGTGCTTCAAAAGCTTTTTCTCATGCAAATCTTCCAAGAGTCCACATTTCACACCCTTTGAATGTCAGCATGCTATGATCCTGGAACTAAGAAACTGGATTCTTTTTAAGTGCCCCTCATCTTTCTTGAGAATAGGCATTTTGGGATTAGGGGAAATGTTTGGAATTTCTCATCGGGATCGACAATTTACATACTGACTTTAACCTCTATTTCCCACCAGGCTGTCCAAACTGGGTTAGCATTACACTGCTTAAACACCATGTTTTATTTATTTACAAATATGAGCTTTGGTTTTTTTGTTCTTACGCTGCTAAAGAAACAAGAGCCCTTGCACATTTGCAGTTTCATACACAGCAGTAAGAGAATAACTCTTTGCAGATTCTCCCCTGTCTGGCAAGCGTAAGTTTCTTTTGTCACAAACTGTGTTGATAAATGGATTCTTGTGCACGAGGTTTCTGTTAAAAAAAAATAAAAAGCCAATACCTAAACATTAAAATGATCTGGATTCAGGCCAGCCATGACAGAACTTGTAGAGCTCAATCTTATCCCATTTCACATGTGGATGCAACACACCCAATTTCATCCACAGTACAGACTCCTAAATCCCCTCTGTGAAATAGGTGCTTAAATGCCACACAGCTTCTGTGAACCTCGCATCCCATGAAAGGAATTATAAATTATTATGGCACTTATGGGAAAGAGAATTTGAACATTTACATATGTATGAAAGTCTAATATTTTCAAATTAATAGCATCTATATGAAGGATGACTCATTTGTTAATAGATTAGGAGCTTTTCTGCAAAAATGTATTATTAGGCACCTCAATTAGGGAGGTCAGCAAATCCATCTTTCCATTAGCTGATGCAAGGAATCAGTCCAAGATGAAAGGTGCTCTGCTACACAACCTTTGATCTTGTGTTCAGTGCTTTCCAACATAGCAGCATACATCAACAACATGCTCTAAAAAGGAAAAATAGCTGCTGATTTCTAGTAAGAGAGTACTATGTGAAAAATCAATGCACATGAAAGCTGCTGATTACTTTACCCACATCACCCATCTCACTGAGATTTAAACCTTCTTCTATGCCAGTTGGTTTGGAGAGGTTACACTATAAATTTCAATGCACATATCCAGGTGTCCCACAAGGATATTTTAACCAAAATCCCTTGAATAATGGCATTTGTGTGTATAAACCAACCACCTCTCATATAAGAATCTAAAGCTGGGAGTAGGCTGGATCTCTAAAGCTTGTTGAGCAGTCCAAGATGGTGCCTGCTGAGGACTGAATATTTACAATAATTCGTTTCAATGTAAAACACTGAGTGTTCAACTTCTGCTTGCCCACAAGCAATACAACACTTTGTTCTTCCTGTCAATTTGGAATGTGTCCTTCACCTGCAAGCAACAGTGGGAGATCTCCTGAGCCACCCAATGCTCAGAGACCATGGATTGGTGACTACAGCACAAAGTGTTCTTTCCACGCTGTGCCTTCAGAAATCGAGTTCTCAGCCCAAAAAATGAAGTGCTTGTAAGCCCCATCAGACTGAACTATCAAACCCAGCCAGCAGCTCACCAGCAATTTGTAAACACTGAAATTTACAGCGATTGAAATGACTGAAATTTATGGGTGGTTTGTTTGCTGGCTGTTTCAGTGCATTTTCTTGAGCAGGGAAGACATCAGATGACCAGATATGGCCAGAAATGTGAGAATACTGCACACAGCACTTGAAGTAACAGAGCACCTGATATCCAGGATCTCAGAAACAATTGAGACACGAGGAAAGTTCTTGCCAGTGGAGTCCTTGCCCAGTGTTCAACCAAGGAGAGGACCAACAGCAAAAGCAGCCCCTCAGCTGCACTGACCATGGCTACAATGAGGCTTTGCCACCTTACAATTTCCTTTGTGATGACATTGCAAGGCAAAGTCACCTCAGGGAGATGATCAGGGTGGAGGCCCTGTAGTGTCCCACAATTCATCCTCCTGTTTCACTACAAGATGGAGCCAATTTTACCATGTCATGATCATGCTTCTTGTTCTGCTCGTTCTCTCCTGTGTGCCTTCCCTAACTGCTGTGTGCCCTACGCATAATTTTAACTGTTGCATCTCCTCACATTTGCTTTATCATCAATTCTTCAGGGACAGCAAACCAAATTTCCTGGAAAGTGCTTGCACATGGTTTTCTTGCTTCAAGCCACAATAAGGAACAACTGCAAACCTCCCTGGTCAGCCAAAAATCCAAACAGCCTAAAATGATTGCTGAAACAAGAGCAGTACCCAGGAATATCATCAGCTGCTGTAGAGGACTACAGTATGTGCACTGCTATATACAGAAAAAAACCAAAACAAAACCAAAATCAATTCGTTCATTGTCCCTTCTTAAAGTAAAAACCATGAGCCTTTTTCAAGTTATCAATGCACTACAGTCAACCACAATGGCAGCAAATATTTTAAGATTATTTTGCAAGATTACAGCTTGGAGTTCTCACAATTAAGAAAGTTCTTGCCAGACAGAAAATATGTATCCCTTCCACCTCTGCAACTTCTTTTCATTTTCTTTGAAATGTAAGGAGGAAGAAAATAGGAATCTCTGTAACAAAATCTACAGAAGCAACAATCATGGATAAAACTCAACTAAAACCAGTGGCTTTTGAATTGATACATGGTATTTTCGGCCCTCAATTAGCCATGAAATATTGGCTAAACTCACAAAGGAATAGAGTTGAAAATCATCTTTTCTGGATATGTGAAATCTCTTACGCCAAGTACCATTCTGGGAAGACAGGCAGTTCAAATGAATTACTAGAATTTCAGGATAAATTTAGAATATGGCTGCAGCAATCACTGTCCCTGTGAAAGAACATGTAAAAAACCTCTGATCAAAATGTTCTGGCACTTACCCTCACATTGAAATGACAGCAGCACCTCTGACAGCAAAGCAGAACACAGCACATTACACTGAGTTCTGAAGGAGCTTTGTGTGACTTTTAGGAGCAGCTTTAAGAGATGAGCAACAGAAAAGCATTAAGGACTTAAGACAGCTCTGGAAATGGGAAGGCCTAGCACAACCCACCTTAACAGAAAGCATTCAAACTTCTGGCAGGTGCAGCGGTGGAGGCAGATTTGCAAGTACAAATTCAAGGATTTTCATTATCAAGATCTTTACTAGATCCTGGAACGTGATTGGAAATACCCAAACAGAAAAGAGGAGATTGGTTCTTTGCCCCAGACATCTTCCTGCTAGCTACAAGGATTTTCAGCAACGAGGCAGTTCCCTCTGGCAGCAGCGCTCAGTCACCCACCACTGAAGACATCAGGTGCAGTAAGCTGAACTCTTAGTAGGTATCAGAAATCCCTCTGTTCAGAATGTGAACTAGACAAGCTAAAATGAGTACCTCCAACAGCACTGACAGCTAGAAGGACTTCTGTCAGTGAAAAGCTTTAGTCCCATCCTGTCTCTCCTTGCACAGTACTCCAGGAATCGAGGGAGTAGAGGAGAACATGAAGGAGATCTGACTTCAAGGCAGTAAACATAAAACTATCCAACAATATTCTTGCATTGCCCATGAATCAAAATGAACAGTTGGTGTAGACAGCATTGGTAAAATCATTTAGGGTAAATCTCTCTCTGAACAACTGCTGGCTCTCAATAAATCTTTTCAGGACCTACTTACTCTTGAGTTAGTACTACATGGCCATTCGAGCAGTTTGTCATGCTGTTAGGCTTCTTGCAAAGACTGAACTCTTGCTTCTTTAGAGACCAGGCTGAGAATACATAAATGCCCAAGATCTGCAATAACAGAGATTGAACGGATAGAAATGCTGGGCAATAAAAGTCTTTTTGGTTCCTTATGCAGGCCATCCTGTAACAAGTGCTCTGCATTTAAACAATCAGAGAAACATCTCAATCTGCTGATAGATCTGTATGAACAAGTGTCAAGACAGAAAGGAGAATGGAATTCCCTGTTGTGAGTTCAAGGCATCAATCCACCAACTACAGCAAGAGCTTGTGCTTGTCTCAACACAGATAGTCATCTCAGAGCTACATGTTTTATAAGAGCCTGTTAATTCAGAACTAAAAAAATATATAATTGAAAAGGGCTTGTAGCATTTTGTAGCATTGAAAATCTGGAACAGTCACCTGTCTAGTGTCAGACATTGCATTTCAGGAAAATACAACAAGCTAGCTCTGAAGGTCCAAATTCTACTCATCTCTTGGACATGTTCTGGGACCTAGAGAGAATTATGGAAAGTACTCTCTCTTCTTCCATCTCAGTGCAAGGCCAAAGGAGCAAAGGTGGTACTTATTTAAATGCTGAGCTTAAGGCACATTTCAGAACACCTTGCTGTGCCTTCCCAGTTAAATAAGCCCATATGTTAATTTAAAGCAGGGTTCAGCTCTTTTTTTTCACTCAAATGGATGCCTAGATTAGCTTTACTAGACAGAAGATTCACCCACCTAATTAACACAGAAACCCTGAATACATTACTAAGAAACCACTCCACAACCCTGGGTTTCATAACTCCTTTTAGATTTCACCTAACATTAGCACATGTTTTACTCATCATTAAAACACTCTCTTGGCAGCACTTTCTTGAGATACTTCTGCTGTAGAGATTCACGACTGGTTGAAGGATAAGGAGCACAGGAAGCGTTTTCCTCTCTGCTTCCAGTTTCAGGGAACGAGGAGGAAGAAACAGGAGGAGCCAGCAGATCGATACCTGGCTGCGAGCCTGCTGTCCCTGGCAGGATTGTGCGGTTTTTAATTATAGATCAGTTTACATGACAGCAGGCCTGCTGGCAGGAGCCAGGGTACACCTGTCTCAAAGGGAAACAGGATCTGTGCACAGGAGCCAGCAGGGCTCATTGAGAGCTCTGAACAACACTGGAAGGGGGGAGGGAAGACGAGGAGGCTCACTGGGGACGAGCTGGGGTTCTCCTGCGTGCCAGCAGTGCAGGGAGGGCATGGAGACCCCCAGAGCTGCAAAGGTGCAGGTTACTGATGTGCCAGGAACCCCGTGATGAAGCACCTGGGAAGGGTCCCACCGCAATCAGAGATGGTGCTGGCCAGAGAGGAGCAGTGGACATGATGAAGGTCTGAGCCTAAGTCCTGTGAGGAGAGCCTAGGGCAGCTGAGCCTGGAGGAGGCTCAGGGGATACCTCTGGGATCTGTTTTAAAGAAAATACAACAGGTCAAGCCTGTTGCTAATATGAGGTTTCTATCTGAGTTGTCTTACAGAAAATAATTTCCTTGAAACAAATCTGTACATTACTGATGTAATAATGAACAATACTTAGACACGATGGCACCTAGACACTAAACATACCTTCATTTTCCCAGAGGGCAGACTGATAGCCTTACTGGAAAATTTGACAATTTCTTTGGAGGACGAGTTTAACCCTGCAAATCTGTGTGCACCACCCTCCTAGCAGAAGCAGTGGCCATGAGTCACTGCTGTCACCAGGCAGGGGGACACACAGTAACCTTCCTGTGCCTCTGCTGCTGGCACTGCCAGCGACTCGCTGAGCTCTGCTCAGGCCAAGAGTTCTGGGCTGCAGCTCCTGTACCCACCAGGAGAGCAGCCCTGAGCTTCCCCAGCCAGGGAACAACCCGGGTACCCACCAGGAGAGCAGCCCTGAGCTTCCCCAGACAGGGAACAACCCTGGTACCCACCAGGAGAGCAGCCCTGAGCTTCCCCAGCCAGGGAACAACCCGGGTACCCACCAGGAGAGCAGCTCTCTCCTTCCCCAGACAGGGAACAACCCTGGTACCCACCAGGAGAGCAGCCCTGAGCTTCCCCAGACAGGGAACAACCCTGGTACCCACCAGGAGAGCAGCCCTGAGCTTCCCCAGACAGGGAACAACCCGGGTACCCACCAGGAGAGCAGCTCTCTCCTTCCCAGACAGGGAACAACCCTGGTACCCCCAGGAGAGCAGCTCTCTCCTTCCCCAGACAGGGAACAACCCTGGTACCCACCAGGAGAGCAGCTCTCTCCTTCCCCAGCCAGGGAACAACCCGGGTACCCACCAGGAGAGCAGCTCTCTCCTTCCCCAGACAGGGAACAACCCTGGTACCCACCAGGAGAGCAGCTCTCTCCTTCCCCAGACAGGGAACAACCCTGATACCCCCAGGAGAGCAGCTCTCTCCTTCCCCAGACAGGGAACAACCCGGGTACCCACCAGGAGAGCAGCCCTGAGCTTCCCCAGACAGGGAACAACCCTGGTACCCACCAGGAGAGCAGCCCTGAGCTTCCCCAGACAGGGAACAACCCGGGTACCCACCAGGAGAGCAGCTCTCTCCTTCCCCAGACAGGGAACAACCCGGGTACCCACCAGGAGAGCAGCTCTCTCCTTCCCCAGCCCGGGAACAACCCTGGTACCCCCAGGAGAGCAGCTCTCTCCTTCCCCAGCCAGGGAACAACCCTGGTACCCCACATCCTGCCTTTCTGACACTGCACTCAACCCAAACAAAAGCCCTGGGTACATTCTGACACTGCTATATTAAACACAACATGGGATTCCAAAGACGTTTATGGATTCTCTTATTTCTGTCCCTGCTTTCTCGCTGTGTTTCCTGAAAAAATCTGAGTTTTAATCCCTACCAGTCTTGGGTGGGGGATTTCAGTAACCCCTCTTTACTCACAGTGAGCTCAGCACCTTCACAACTGGTCAGTAAGAACGGATCCAGCCCAGCCCACGTGTCTGCATCTATTCCCAGGAGAATGATGCAAGAAAACTGCCCCCAGGCAGCTCCAGGAAGAAACAGCTCAGTTCCCAAAGCTGCACTCCCGGGAGTGTCCCATGAGTGTAAAGACAGGGAGTTCGGTACTTCTCTGCCTGATTCTGCTTTGTCAGGGAAGAGGCAAAGCCTAAAATACTGAGCCTCTTCTTGCCAGGAAAACTGTACCAATACTAAAGCCTTTATTTGATAGCTATGCCTTCTTCCTAGTAGCGGGAACTTTCTTGTTGTCTTGCCAACACAGCTCTGCATGTGAAGTTCAAGAGATGACTAATCCCTTTTAGTGACATTTTGCAGGGCAGCGCTGTCTGAAGCACTCGAGGCAGACACTGCTAACCCCAAGGGAACCTCCCAAGTTCCCCCCATTGCTCCATTTCCATCACTTGTTCATGAAAAGCCTCCACACTCCTCCCAGTCACCACCTTCCCCTCAGTCATGTGGATATCCCTGTTTTAAAGGGATGCTGGAAGAATAAGAGCTCCATAACAGCAGGCAGCATATGCAGGAGGTAACATAAATACAGAATGAACATTGCAGATACTCTCCACTCTTAGTTCCTGCTTTCTTTAAATGATGTCCACGTGTATCACCACACTACAGGAGGCTGCGTGCAGTACCTGTGTTTTCCATAGATTACCTGAGACTGTGGACAGCTACAGCTTTCCTGCTGCCTGGACACTTCCATCAGTGTCATGCTTCACAAAAGTATGAATGAAAGACTACTTGCAGCTCTGTGGGTCTCCCAAAGGATATTTTTTCTGAAATGCTACAGATAGTGTTTATCCCCAAATTACAGATTTCCCTCCCTGCTCTATTACAACACACCCCAGTGACCCAGAAGAACAGACTCTGAGGAGGAAATGTCAAACCCAGAGTGTTCCCACTGGGGAAAAAACAATAAAAAAACAATTTTAAAAGGGTATGCTTTTAAAAAGATTAAGTTACACATAAATATGATGATGGAACTCATTAGAAAGTATCTCACGCAATGCTGTCTCTGGTAAGGATAAACAGGATATTTCAATAGAGGCAAAGAAAAATCATTCACAAAAAGTGCAACTCAAACTACCTGGGTTTCAGGCTTCAGGTATGTACAAAGTTCAACTGGACATGGAAGGAACAAGGCAGAGAGCAGAAGAGGATCAGAACTCAGGTACCTTAATTTCTACAGTCAGTCTGCTGATCTTAGAGCTATGAGAATCCCCTCCTGTGGACAGATCAGAGAGGACTCCTTGAGCTCAATGGTCAGGCCACTGTCACTACTTGTCTCCTGAGCCCCTGGGTGTTTCCATCACTGACTTCTGGCACCCACCAAGGAACAGCACGAGACAGAACCACAGGACAGCCAGGGCTGGAAGGGAGCTCTGGAGATCATGCATTGCAACACCCCTGGCCAAGACAGGGTCACATCCAGGGGTCTGGAATGTCTCCAGAGAGGGAGACTCCACAACCATTCCAGCGCTCTGCCACCCACAAAGTAATGAACTCTTCCTCATGCTGAGGTGCAACTCCTTCTGTTTTCGTTTATGACCACAAACTCTAAAGAAGAGAAATATCAAAGGTTACTTATTTACTCCAAGGCTGTCGGTGTTTCATAACTGCAATCCACCTGGACAGTAATTAAGAGTTAGTAATCAGCTACATTCATTTAGTACAATTTAGACATTTGTATCAGATACATTTGCTAATAAACAGATTAAATTTTAAATAAGTTCAGGATGCGGAGACATTTATCAGGTGCTAAATCTCAAAAATACATGTAGGACTCTTACTGAGTCAAGCAGTTGATCAACCAATCCAGACCAAGAGACAACATCTGGTCTAAAACGCAACACTCGCATCCTCAGGAAGATGAATGGTGCTTATTTTAGTTAGAGCAGCAGAACTTCTTTAGGCGTTCTAATTAAATTTCTGAATGAAAGAATCAGCAACAGGAAAATTTCAATCTGTCTGGACAGCACAGAAGACTTCAACAAGGCTCTCAATTATAAAAACGAATGCCACACCAAGATGAATTTCTCCTTAGTGCACACAAACTGAGGCATGGGGGATACAGAGCAAACCACCCAAAGCAGCACACCTCACCTAGAGGCAGATCTTTGGTGTACCAGCTGCATCTCCTGCAAGGGAGATGTGGGGCAGAAATGCTTTGAGCATCAGTTTGGGCATAAACGGATTAAGGAGGCTTCTCCTCTAATTCTGTGCACTGCTCTTCCATAAGCCATTTATAATGGTGTTATTTCATGTTTAGTCACACCATTTATTTATTTTTAACAAAGGATTTGTGAAGTGAGTCTTAGGGGTAGCTTAGTAACAGATCATTCCTCACTCAAGGCTGTAACAAACTGGTGAACAGAAGACAGTTCTGTGTGGGAACTGCAGTATGCCCAGCCCTCAGCACACCGCTCTGAGCACCCAGGTGACAACACGTCACAGAACATGCACACACAAGGTAAAGTGTTGGAAGAAAAATCTTTCAACCAGCAGTGGGAACAATGAAGGCTCTTCAGCACAAAGCACAGCACAGCACGAACTAGTAGCCACTGAAATTGCCTAAGCACTGGTCATAAACACTGAAAGAACACTGGCACGCAAGAACGAAAGAAAACTGAAGTCCTAAAATGTTAAAAGAAGCTGGAGGAAACTAAAAGGCTAATGTTCTTGAGATTAACTTTGAAATCAAACAGAGAGGGACTTTCTGAATAGCAACAGGCCTCCTAGAAACTCAAAGCAAACCTTGCCACTCCATGTTACACCCATGTACGCTTTCCTATAGTTCATGAAGAAGAAAGAAGGAGGCTCTCTGGAATTCTGAGACAATCCTAGTATAATCTCATGTAAGCACACTGTGAGATACAGATGCTCCACCTTTGGACATATTTCCTGCACTCCAAGTTCCTGAGAAGGAAAGCTGTTCATAAAAGCAATAGTCAAGACATCTGCATGAAGAGATGAAGATTCCAAATCCATGAGTACCTCAGCCATGCCAGTGTAGCTGAAACCACGTCAGGCACGCCCTGCATTCCCTTCTGCACAGCCCTGTGTGCAGAAGACAGACACATCAGCGGGGCAGCACAACAGAACAGAAACTTCAGGCAGCCCTGGAAACAGACTTGATGTGGAACAGGAGAATCAATGTTATTCTCCTGGATTTTAAAGAGGCTGATCTCAGTCCTTCTTAAACGACAAATGGGAAAAAAATCCCAGTAACAAAAACAAACAAAAGGTAAAAAACAGTACCCTGCATCCTGGAGGCCTCAGTCATGATACAGCAACTAAAATGTCTTGTACAACAAGGATTGCCAGTGTTCCCTGCAAGCAGAGTGCTGGCCACTGGTTCCAATCACAGCTAAGCCAGGAACTAGTGAAACCCCAAGTGTTATTTATAAGAGGGGAAATTTTAAAGTCTCTTTATTTACTGAAATTGATTTGGTCATGTTAAGTCATCACCTGCAAGTGGTATTTTACAGGAAGAGAAACCCATTGTGTGTTTTCTGAACTCCCTGTACCTTGAGAACATTTATGCAAGAGGGGCATCTTGAGCAGACCAAGAGTCCCACGCAGCATGACCTGAACCCTGACCTTGGACAGCAGTAAAACATGGTCTCCTCTGCCCAGATGTCCAGTGTGAGCCTGCCTGTCTGGTACTCCTGCAGACTGACAGGAGGGCTTCATTAAAAGGGAGGGTAAGCAAGAAGCAGGATGTTACATTAATGACTCTTGGTATCCTGCAGACAGAAATTCAAGATAAAGGCATTTCAGCCAGGAACATGACTAACCAAAAGTGACTGCTGAAGGGGACAGAGACTGAGGCAAAATGAGTCATATGCTTCCCAAAGAACACTCAAAACATGCCAGTGAGAGAACACAAACTGAGCAAATGACTGTGTGTAACTGGCAGCCTGCATATAAAGATCATCAACAGATGACATTCAGGTAAACCGTGATGTCTGCCCAATATTTAAGAAGTTAAAGTATGGTGGGCTCCTCTATGCAGTAAGCTCATTAAAACTCTTCATGAGAGCAAGCCTCCAGCTTGGGCTTATTTATGAGGAGCTTTCTAGACAGGGGAATCATGCAGGAGTGCTCTGAGTTGATCCAGTTGACAGTAAATATAAACAGGTCTGAAGAGCTTCGTATGTTTTACAGTCCTGCACAGAATAATCCTAGAAGAGAGCCTTCCCCATCCATCCATCACAACTCCTTTGATCCACACTGGTCAGACCTGTAAAACGTGGTGAGCTCCCTCTAATCTCAGTATTGTCACAAAGTAATTCAAGGATAGATGCGGAAAAGAAGAATTTTGGCTCCATGTCAAGATTTAAACACACTGATCCCACTCAAGGTTGTATGGAAGCAACAATATCCCACAGGAAAAAAAGAATTCCAGCTCCATCAAACATCATCTGGCAAAGCATGCAATTCAAAGCCAAGCTGTGGAAAAGCCAGAGCACTATGGAGGAGCAGCAGGAAGGGTTCTGCACAGGTTCTGATGGAACTGATCCAGTTACCACTTGTCACGACAGACCCACCGAGCAGTCTGGTATGAGGGGTACCAAGGCTAAGGCAGAAGAAAAATGGTCTCAGTCCTTCGACAGGGTCATCAAGTCAGGAAGGAAAGCTGCTGCGGACACAGATTATTGTTCTCAGATGCACCTCTTGAGCTTGCCCACATACAGGATGGAGCTGGAGACTTCCAAGATGGAAGGATCCTCCCCTGAGGCCCTGAAGCAAGTCTTGGAAACAGGACCATATGGAGAGACTGCCAAAGGACTACACTTCATGCTAGACTCAGTGCCTGCGAGCTGGAGGAGGGATCATGAGTTGAATGTTTACGCAGATCTCAAACATTAAAGATTACTCTGATTCAAGGCCAAAGCTGATGGATGTGTCCAGAAAATGATTAAGTACTCTCCCCTCCCTTACTTGAAAGGCATTGGACTAGAAGTCTTTGTAAACCAAACATTTCCTCAGGGATCTGGTCCTCCAAGAAAACATTAGTATTTGGCACTCCTGCTGGGCAAGGGCATAATGGATGCCATTTAAAATAAGTCAGCTTCAGGAAATGAGACAGACACATGAAAGCTAAGAGAAAGAATGACTTAAAACCAGCTAAACAGCATCGAAACAAAGTCTATGCAATGCAAGCTGTTGCTCAGCCCTGTGCCACTGAGGGTGCCATGCCAGCTGTGTGCTTGAGAGGTTCACCACGTTTCTTTTGCAATTTAACAATCCATTAAATAATTGGTTGGAACCTAGCCCAACCTCTCACGTAAACCAGGGCTAGTAGCAACACTGCATCAGCTCAGCTCCTCCCAAATATTTATCCTTGTGCCATAACCCATGGATTAGGAACTGCATATATATTTCAAGCCTGACATACACTAGCAGAAGTTTCCTTTTAGTTTGTTTAAATAGGAAATAAGTTGGACGGCATTTGTGCAGAGACAGTCAAAAGTTTCAGTCTCACTCATACACACATGCAGAAACTGAAGCTGGAATTCCAAAGCCTGTGTGTACTGCCTATATGTAATAACATTAACCAGAGAGCATCTCCATTCAGCTAGAACTGTTCAAGGTAATTACAATAAACTGAAGTTTTATCCTACAGACCTGTATTACATAGAAAACTCCTTTCATCTTTAAAAAAACCAAGAATTCTCACAGATGACAGGGAGTATGAAAGTAGCAAACCCTAATACTGAGTATTCAGATTCAGCTGCTTTTCTACCTCAGTGTTTTTCACAATTTATGTTGGCCAAAACCAAAGCAGTGCAAAAGGATCAAAGTTACTACATGTAAAAATGTTCACCAAGTCCTCACAACTGCACTTTCCAATTAAAAAAAAAAAGGAAAAAAATCAGTTAATAAATATTAATGCTTTCTAGACCACAACAATGCTGCAGTTTCCACCAAAGATCAATAGTACCACATCCTTCAATGCACCATCTCCTGCTTCTGCAAAGGCCTCTGCACTCCCTCAGGCAACCTCATTTCCTTTTCTCTTTATCTGTCCTGAACACAGCCAACTTCTATGCAATGGAAAACAGAAACCAGCTTAGCAAAAGACAGGTTTAACCAACCTAACAGGCAAGAGGAGCTGAAAGGAAGAAAAAAAAAATTCATTAATTTACTAGAATAATGATCAGTGTTGGAATCTGTAGGAAAGTATCTACCCATAAATCAGGCAGTGCAAAAGGAAAATTGCACAAGCTTCAATACAGTGAGTCAAATAATTTTCAGAGAAATCAGAAGAGACTTTTGCTTTCCTTCAACTATTATTTTAGGCTTCTTGTTACAGGTCAATATAACGTGCCTAAGACTTTGCTGCTCCCTTTCTCTCCTCCCAAACTGGTTTTCAAGAAGTGTTTTCATACAGCAAGTAACTGAGTTTGTATTATGGCATGACAGACTAACTTGAAATTTAGCAGGCCAGGCTCTGCACAGCTATTTACAGCAGCTATTGAGGACAACACATTTCATACATTGACTTCTTTAAAAAAATCTTTCAGCCCACACTGAGTGCAAATGATAAAACTGATCTCAAAGCTGCTGCTCACCTATCAAAGGTGAATATCCTCTGCACAATTCCCACCAGGGAGAGAAACTGATTAGTAAGCAATAGGCAATTAAAACCACATAAAAAGTATTGTTCCATCCTGAGAAGGGTCTGACTCTCACTGCCACTGTGCTCCTGAAGAAAAACTGGTTTTCCCAAATTCAGAGCATTTGTTCTGAGACACATGGTACTGAAGGAAGCTGATGTATCCAGCAGCAATGGCTATGAGCACTGCTATGTGGGCAAGGCACTGCTTTTGCTCCCCTGGGCTTTTTACACCATCTATTGCTTTTCCTAGATAGCTCTTCTAAGAGTTCTTTATCTCTCTCTCTCTTTAGCTATATCTGTCTATATAAAATTTGACATATTTATATATATGAAGCAAAAATTTAAAGAATGCTGAATAACAATATAATTTGAGAAATGTTATTACTAAGAAAATGATGTCCCAAAAAAGCACATGAAATTTTCAGTGCTGCTATTAGGCAAGTGGTATCTCACACGCTTTTTATTTCATGCGGAGACAGAAACTGGAAACCTTAATTTCTTCTAACCTCATCCGTGAGGCAGGAAGTTTTCTTTCTTCCACAGCTTGTGCAAAGGAAGTAGTAGCTACAGAAATATTGAAATATTCCATTTCTTCCGCCAACAGATATGACAGGAGGATTTTGCTGGGGCTCATTTGCTTATAAGCACTAACTCAGAATTACTGCCTGTGGTATTTTTGAGTCAAGCTGATTCTGTGAGATTAAGTATTCGGCTGATAGGAATTTTTTAGTATTATTTATGATGTTTTGGGGGAAAAAAAGCCCTCATGGCTTCAATTCTAACCCCAGCAAGCCAGTGCCTGAATGGCAGCAGCTGCACACTCCCCACCTACAAACACAAAGCAGGGCATCACCAGTTCCCCTCCCTATGGATGTTCTGGACCATCCCGCTGCCGAGGCTGCCAGGGATCCCAGGTGCCAGCTGAAAAGCCCACCACTCAGACTGCCACTCAGAGGCACGCCAGGAAAATGCCTGTACATCAAAGAGCGGAACAAAATTTCATTTGTTCATGAATTAAAAATGCCATTCAGAGTCAAGCCACATTCACTCAGGGGAGACACATGCCCTAAAGACCTTATTCAAAAATCACACAACTCAACCCATGTCTGTTTCTCTCCTGTTGTCTGAGTTAGAGACACAAAAGTCAGAAGAGGAAAGGAAGCGTTTGATCCCTCGCCCATCAGGAGCTAATCTTTAACACGTGCTCAGTTTATCTCTAACTTGCCAGAGACAGAAGGTAACAACGGAAAAGTCTGTACATTTTGTTTAACGTTTAGTTTTGTAACAGGGATTACAGTGTCACACCACTAATGAGATTAGGTATTCATTTAAAATTCATGTGGATATTCTGAAATCTGTTTAATTTACACAAAGCTGGATCTAGCATTGAAATCTTCACTATAAACACCTATAATTACCTACCTGTCCATTAATCATTAATTTTTTGTTGAATTTTGGTAATTACTGCCATCTCTTCTTGCTCTCCTTTTGCACTAAGTTGGTAGAGCAAGGGGTACACGAAAGAAACATTAACTTTGAACTCAGTCAGTCACATTTAGCAGTTCAAAGTACTGGTATGAACAGTGAGAAGTGAAAATAACACAGACCCCTGACACGAGTTAAGTCCATTTTCACTGGGGTTTAGGTGCATTTTTGGAGCCCTGGAGAGGACTCTGACTCAGCCTCATGTCTGGAACTCACTGTCACTCAGTTGTTACCAAAACTTACATTCTACCTCTTGACCACCATGAGTGCCTTCCACAGAAAGACCTTCAGAGAGGCAAAAGGATGTCTGCTAAAAATGCAAATTGACTTTCAGCATGTAGCATTATTTGACAGCAATGGAAGATAATTACAGAGGCAACTGCTGAAAGAAGCGCTCCTTCCCGAATAAACACCAGCATCAGGCTAAGGGATCAGTCCATTTCCTGGACTCTGATTAACAAATATCCTTCAAAAAGCCTTGCTCTGACTATACAAACATTGAAATCTTACTGTTGCTTTGTAAATTAGCTGGTAAACACTTCATGCATTTGAAGCTCACACATTTACTTTTTCTGACACCTTGAGCATAAATTGGCACAATATTCTACCTCTTCAAGTTTCATGTCCTTATACAGTAACTTGAGAATAGAGGTCAGGAATTCTTCATTTCTGATAAACCTAACACAGATCTTTAACTTTTAAGAACTTGAACAGCAGAAGTCATACTTAAAGCTAAAGAAATACAGAATGATCAAGTCAGCAGGACCTAGAGAAAGGGAGATGTATGTCCACAAGGGTGCTCTGACGGACCTTCACAGAGATATCTGAATATTCCAAATATGAAAGAGAAGATACTTTTGGCTTCCAATTTTTAATCAGTATTTGAATGCTGTGAAACATTCAGTGAATAAGATGCCACTGTCACTTTTAAGAGATCATATATGCCTCTAAGGAGGTTAAGCAAGGAACTAAGCTCTCTGTACATCTGAGACTTAAAATAATAACTGAAAAGTATTTGTTAGAAATGTTCTTCTTACAGTATAATTTTAAAGAGCAAAGCAACATTCTGTAGTATACTGTTCCTTTTTCAGGATACTCTATTTCTACTACGGAAATTTTTTCCCCTTAAAAATTACAAAAGTATCTCCGAATTTAAACCAAAAACCTGCCGATCCTAGCTAAATATAACACAAAATTTATTTTATTTATATTGATAGACTGTCAAAAATTAAATTAACTACAAAAAAAGTCACTATTACTGTAGAATATAACATCTAAACCCCAAGATACTGAAGAGCAGTTTTTCAGTATACTCATGCCACCCCTTGGAAAATCCTTAATCTTGTTCAGCTCCAGACTGGTCACAGAAAGCTCCAAATTCTGCCTTTTCACGTTTGCTTGGCTGCATCACCTTATTCCATGAGTTTATCACGATATTGACTGCAGTGAAATCACTCCTATGTTTCTGAGTCAGGTAGATAAAAAACATCTGAAGTATTTCAGAAATCAAAAAACATCTGAAGTCTTTTCGAAATAGAACGTTTACAAGCTGAGCCACTGAGCAGCTCACCAAAACCATGTCTGATTGAGGAAGCAATCCAGTCTCACATGAAATTGCAAGAAAGCAGGAGACAACATGAGCTTCTAATAATAAAGTACTCATCAGCAGCTAGCAGGAATATTTAGCCCAGCACTTCCTTTTCCACATTTCCAGAACATTTTAAACTAACACACGAAGTTCCAATCATAACTGTACTGCTGCAGGTGTTCAGGTGCTGGCAGTGGGGTCTCTGCTCCAGCAGCTCCACCAGAGATAGATCCACCAAGGGCACAGCTGCACCTCTCAGCCCAGCGTGGGGCATTTCCATGAAAATGGGTTGGAGACAGGGCACAGAAGAACACCAGAAGAGGAGGCACCAACACAGGGCACGGCAGAACAAGGTCAGGGAAGGAAGAGGAAGAGAAGATGCTCTGCCCTGGAGCAGGTCACTGCCAAAGGGACAGCAGTCCATGGAGGACGCATGCCACAGCCAAGGAAAACAGAGTCAGAGAGCAGCAGAAAAACTGATTCACCTTGACGCCAACCCCCTGAACCACAGCTTGCCTCCCTGAAGGGACCCAGTGCACCCTGTGGTGCTTACAAGGGGAGAAGAGAGGTGTCTGGAGTGAAGCTGAGGCTGGGAAAGGAGGAGGGATAGATTCCCCCCAGTGTTTTAATGTTTGTCTTTTCTGTTACCCAGTAATTAAATATTTATGGTAAACTGCAATAAATTAAGTTGAATTCCCCAAATTGAGTTTGCTTTACCCATGACAGCAATTGGGAGTGATTTCCCTGTCTTTATTTCAACCCTGGAGCATTCTCAGCCCCATTCTCCCTTTCTGCTCCCCATCCCTCTGCAGCAGGGAATGAGGAAGCAGCCCTGGGAGTGCCTGGGCCAACCCACCTCAGGGATGTAACAGCATCATCATGGCAAAATGTAACAGTAACATCATTACATTTGACCCAATTTTCACTTACTATCCTTAGAATTGTGTTAATTCATTACCAAAAGTAGTGTCTTTAAAGAGGAGATACTCTTCAGCGGGGAAACTGAATAGCAGATAACCAGGCATGCTTGTACTCAGTAAGAAATCTTTATTTCCCTGAGCCACATCTCCAAGGGCCTGAACATTTAAACGCTAATTTCTTCACAGCAAATGCAGAGTAGAAGCAGCACAGAAAAGATACGCACGTGGAGAAGTGCCTACAACAAATATCTCCAAAAAATCCTTCAGGATACCTATCCATAGTGAATTAAATCTGCCCACCAGTCTAGCCTGACTAGTCAGTATAAATAAATGAACACACATTGGGCAGCTGCACATTTCCAGCAGTCTGGTATAGGCTTCAACCACTGACATAAACATACAGATATCTTGTTTCTCCATTTTCTTTAATAGCTGTATGATTGCTGAAATAACAAGCCATAAAAAAAATGCCAAAAGAGGAAACTTCTAGCAAATTTAAATGCTACCTGTTAAATGCCTACGTGAAATACTGTGAATGTAAGAATGAATTCAACTTCAACACAGTCAAAGAAACATAATGTTTCCCACTAGTTTCTTTTGAGAAAGATGGTTTTTATGTCCAGGCTGGGGTATGGAAATTGGAAATCAGAATTTACCAGATTTTATCTAGAAAGGACACAAACATACTTTGGAAACAGATATGAGAAAGCACAGAACAATACAGGCTGGGACAGCTGGAATAAATCCAATACAGTGTCCTGCTCAAAGCAGGGGCACTGGAATCAGTTTGCTCAGCAGCTTCCACAGTCAAGCTCTGAACATCTCCAGGATCAGAGATGCTGATAGACCTTGGAGTGTTTAATTACTCTAATGATGAAAATGATGCTCCTTGTGCCTGGTAAGACCGAACTTCTCGTGTTACAACTTGTGATCGCTGCCAGTCTCCTCCACTGCACACCCCTGGGAAGTCCAGCTGCACCTTCCTCACAAGGCAGCTGGGAACCACACCAAGGTGCCCTGAACCTTATTTTGATCAGACTGAGCCAGAGCAGTTCTTACAGCCCCTCCTCATATGCCCTGTACCCAGTGCCCAGAGGATTTCATCACCCACCAGACTTGGCCCTGTCCTGCAGAGCTCAGGGTACTCTGCATGTGCTCTCGTGTGTATGGCCCATGAGAAACACCAGCAAGCAAAGAACAATCAGGGCAGATTCCCACCCTTGGAGCTGCCAGTCCAGCCACTCTTCACCTTCTTACAGCTGCCAGATTGTCCCAGCTATCCCACTCATTCTTTTCCAAGTGCAGAAAAGGGGACAGCGAGGTAGGATACACTTGGACAGAATACAACTATGCAAATAAGACACCAGTTATTCAGAAAGTGCTATCAGGTACAATATAGCCCTCAAAGCCACATTTCAGAATTTTAAGGTCCCAAACCAAGATCAAAGGGAAGCTAATAGCTACATCCACATCATCTACTTACAGAGTTAATGTCTCTTCTGCTTTGGATGATAGCCCACGTACATTCACACTGATAAAATAAGTATCAGATGTCAAAATATCCACCACCCTTTTATGTGGCACTGACAATTTCTGGTTGAGTAACACAGATCAGATAAGACACTCAGAAGTCCTAGCAGCTAGACGCCTGACTTTTAAACACTTCAGAAGCACTGGTTTCAATACTGATGCTGCACAGAGGAGACTGGGATTCTACACTTGTTGACACAAAACAGAGTAGTAGCAGTGTTTATGTCTAACATCAGACAGGTTTACACACAGCAGCAATCAAGCATAAATGATACGCAAAAGATTATTATGGCACTGACTTTTGACTGCGAGTCCCTGGAAGATAAAACAACAGCAAAGCAACAAAAGGCAGAATAAAATCAGCAGTTTGTCTTTTTGGAATTCATATCATTACAGGTATCACCCCCTTCAAAGATAGGCTGGCAACTCAGCAATCCTAGAAAAGGGATTTCTTGTTACAGAGTGGCTGGAGGAAAATACTTTGACTGATAAAGAGTAACTTTGAACAAGGAATAATTGCAAATATTTTCTTAGCACAACTTTGGCCGTTATGCTGGAGAAGACCAGACTCCAGGGAGACCTTGCATATTCCAGTACCTAAAGGGGCCACATGAAAACCAGAGAGGGAATTTTTACAAGGGCATGCAGAGAGGGGACAAGCAGTGCTGGGTTTAAACTGGAAGAAGGCAGATTTAGATTAGATTTCAGGAAAGAATTGTGCCCTGTGAGGGCAGGGAGAGCCTGGTACAGCTGCCCAGTGCAGCTACAGATACCCCATCCCTGGCAGTGTCCCAGGCCAGGCTGGATGGGGCTCTGAGCAACCTGGTGTAGAGGAAGGTGTCTCTGCCACCACAGGGGGTTTGGAACTGCATCACCTCTAAGGTCCCTTCCCACCTAAACCATTCTATGATTCTATGAATTAATCACCTGCAAGCTGAGAGAGATGAATCAATTCTTGCATTGCAGGTACTATCAGTGGCAATATTATCATTATGAACTTGAAATTCAAGCAAGATGAACTAAATCCTCTTAAAATGGCAATGGAAATCCAGCACTGATTTTCTCTGAGGTATTTGAAGTGGTAAAAATAACTTGCCCCTCAGAACAGTTGTGAAAGAACAAGTTTTCATTTCGCAAGAAATGGTTAAGAAAGGAAGACTTTCAAATCCCATCTCATCTCTTGAGGAAGGTCCCTGGGGGTGGATAACTGAAGGGCCTGAAACTGCGCAAGAACGTCAAATCTTTACAAATACGCTCTCTCTGTTGGGCAAATTCTTTACAAAAATGGTCTGGTTTCTTAAAACAAAAGCCTCTTTCCCAAACAGGGATAATAAATGTGGGAAGGAAAAAAGATTTTAAAAAAAGAAGTAATTGCACCTCTTGGACACATCAAACCCGCTACTTTAACACAAAAAGCTTAGAAGACCGAGCATTTCCACCACAGTAATCTCTGGCACTGAAAATTAAATTCAGGCCAGGAACAAGCCAAGTTCCTGGGTGTATGATGTCAGTACTGAAGGTGAGGGAGGAGGGAGGCTCTCTGAAGGGATTCACTGAGCTGGGCTCAGAGCTGGAACGATTTCAGCAGGTACAGACAGGTGTGGGCAACACACAGAGTGCAGGCTGTCATTGCAGCAGGGTTTTTGAACCTGAGCGCTGATGGTACAGCAGTATCAACAATGCAGGTGTGAGAGATCATCTGAACAAATCAAACACTCTGAACCCAAAGGGAATTCAGGCAGGCAAGAAAGAACAACAAAACTCCTGAGAAAAAAATTTCACCAGCATACAGTGAAACTACAGAGGGGAAAACCCAAAATGAGGCAGCCAGCCAGGGGTAATTCAGTTGTGTTTTCAACAGAGACATGTTAAAGAGACTTAAAGTGTTCAAAATAAATGTATGTTTTTATGTATACATATGTGCACATACAAACTCAGGTACAAACATACTTAATAGAAGATAAACAGAAAAGAACGTCCTGACACATCCCAAAGAAAAAAAAAACCTGAGACTGACTCAAGGGAAGTAAAAAGGTCCCATTAAATGCCTTTAAAGCCTGAAAATAAAACTGCAGGAGGGGAAAAATTATCAGGACAGCAGCGTGTGATCAACATCAGGATTTCCAGACCCAGATGAATGCTAGACTTGAAAAGCTGAAGATATCCATGTAAATAAAAGAAGGTGAGTTACCAAATAAAGATCTTTCACAGCCTAAAATGAGGAAAGGTATAAAATTTGCCAGGTACTTACACAAACTAGCATTTTAGAAGATTGCAGTAAGGAAGATGAACCAATAGGGAATCTAAATTAGTGGTGAAAGATGAAGATGTCAGATTGCTCGCTGGATGTTTACTTTACAGGCTCTGGAAGAGCTTATGATAACATGAATGCTTAATCTGGAAAGTAATGGGAGACTGCTGAAAACAGTAATGAGCCATTCCATAAATATTCTGCAATGAACCTGCACACCCCAAGCCAATGCAGCCCTCACTCCCGGGGAGGTGGAGGTGCTCTGTGTGTACATGGCAAGGCTTTGGCCCTGGGAGAAGAGATCAGCAGCTGCACCCTGCCAGATGGGCACAAGAGCCAGGGAGGAAGGAGTGAGGTCAAGCCTGGGAAGATGGGGGACAGGAAGGTGCTTTTTAGGTTTGCCTTTGTTTCATCAGCCTTCTGCTTTTAACTGGAAAAGAAAAATTCATTCATTTTCCAAGGTGAGTCTGTTACAACCGTGGCAGTAATTGGTAAGAGATTTTCTGTCTTTATCTCAGAGTTTTTATTTACTTTCTCCTCCTGGTGCTGTTGAGGAAGAGAGCCAAGAAAGTGGCTTGGTGAGCATCTGCCAGCTGGTCAAGGTCACCTCCCCAAAAAAGCTGAGAAGTGCTGGTGCCACTGGACAAGCTAAAATCTTGGACACGTTGGGTATAGCCAGGGGCAATGAGAAAGAGGTTTTTCAACACCTAGAAATGTAGTGAAAACTCAGCTAAGTCAATTTACCGCAAAAGAAAAAAAAAATAAATCCTGAATTAAAATTTAGATTTCTTTTTTTAACAAGATGTAACAGCATTTTTTTGCATGTAAGATTTATATCTGGTATAAGAAAGGGTTTTTTTTAAAAAAATCAGGTCTTTAACTTCTAAAATCTGATTGTAGGCACACATTTTATAAACTGGATAAACAGACAGTGCATGAAGAACTAAAGTGTAGATCAGAATAAAATGGCTAACTGTACTCTGAAAAATTCAACTGTAAGGCTAGAGAAAACCCTCAGGAAACTTGGATGGCAAGATTATTGAAAAAACTAACATGGTCTGACCTGAATTGCAACTGAAGAGTGAGCCAAAGGCAGAGCAGCTACAGAACTGTCATAAAGACTAAACACTTCTTGAAGTTAAAAAAAGATCAAGTGACAACATAAGGCTCACCACAAAACTCTCATACAGATATGCCTACATGTTGATTAATATTTTAAATGCACCAATACCATCTGTAACATAATAACTTCCTCCCGCAGAGACATATTTAAAAATAAATTATAGTCATGACCATTAGTTCAGCTGCTTTGAAACAGAAAAACTCTGTTCATAGAAATTTGCACTAAACTTACAGAAAAATTTTAGAAAAATGCATCTAGTAAAGAAATCAACCAACATTTAAAAATAAATCTGCAACAGAATCAAAGCTAAAGAAAAGATGGGAGGCAAAGCAAATCAAAAAAGTCTACGCCCTGAACCCAGTATTTGGATAAATTACAGTTAGGATTTTATAAATAACCTTGGATTTGTGGGAGTGCTGTCAAACATAAGCCTTGAAGTCATAAGCCTGGAAGTCATCTGGCTCCAATGCATTTGACTGCAACTGCTCACTGGAAAGCCTGCATGCCTCATGGAGAAAAGAACACAGTGCTGGCGAGAGCACAAGAGCAATGGGCATCCCTGACCCCTCGCTGCAGTTTGAGCGCACAAGGAGAGCTCTGCTGCCCTGGACTGCCAGGCAGGAGAGCACAGCTCAGCTGCTGACACGCACAGCGCACGCCTGGGCAGCTGACACCCTGCAGCACCTCCAGCAGGAGATGGCAGAAACGCTGGAAGCAAACGCAGACAGGATCCACTTCTAGCACTGCCAATGTCCTCGGCAGAGTGTGGGGGGCAATGCTTTGGTTGTCCCAGAGGCCACTCAGTATTCCTGCATTTTATGCAGCTGAACATACGTGGCACTTCCAGTCACTGTGGAAGAACCACATCTTGGGTTACTATAAAGGCTTAGACTGGAAAACTCGGGCTGTTACTTAGAGTGGAAACCTAAGCACACATAATACATTATGCCAATCTATGAAAACAGAGTTATGATACAATGATTCAGATTGAAAAGGACAGCACGAGGTCATCTAGTTTAACCTCTTACTCTGGGCATAGTCATCTATGAGATCAAACCAATTTGCCAAGAAATTTATCCAGTCACATCTTGAAAATCTACTAATATTCATTATTTCTCATCCTCCCACCATGTACCATCCAGTCTAGCTCCTCTTCTCAAAAACAAACTCATTGTATGGGAAGGCTGCTATTAATCCTCTTGAAGCTTTCTCTTCACCAAATGAACCCATTCCATCAGCCTCTGCTCACAGGGGCTGTGAGCCCACCAGTCACTCTGGCACCCCTCCTGGAAGATGACATTTGACTACTTAACATCTTTTTCTGCATTGGGCAGATGCAAGTTGGACAGAGTACTCTGCATGTGGCTGAACAAGTGTGAAGCCAAAGGAAATAATCCCTGCACAAACCTCTCTGCTGCCACAATGCATCCCTCCCTCACGTTCACCTTGCTGCCAGCAGGTGCCCAGACCCTTTTCCAGAGAGCTGCTCCCCACGCAGTCAGACCCTAACCTCCATCTTTCCTAGGAGGGTTTTATTCCCACCATCCTTTCTGAATCTACTGAGCCTCCTGCAGACTGAGCCCCTGTGAAAGGCTCTGCCCTTCAGCAGAACAGCCGGTCCCCTTAGGTGGTGCCATCCGAATGAACGGGACCTTGTCACCTCCATCCAGGTCTCTGAGAAAGATGTCAAACAAACAAGACTCAGCTCTTTACAGGCACTGGGTGGTGATCAAGCCCTTAATCATGCTGAACCTGATGCTACAAGCAACTTTTCACCCACCTGGCTGCCACCTAGCCCGTGGCATTCTAACTAGGAATGCCAGGAGTGCTGTGGGACACAGCGATGAAAGCCTAACTGGAGGCAAGGTAAAGGACAGCCACTGCTCCTTCCTCGTCCACAAACCCTGACATTTTAGCACAGAAGGCAATGAGATCAGGCATGATTAATCCTTGACAAATCCATCCTGACTGTGCCCAGCCATGATCTTGTCACTGACATGCCCAGCAATGTGTTCCAAAAGGACTCATTCCATGGGGACTGAAGCAAGAACACCATCCTCCAACTCCATGGCTTGTCCTCTGGCCTGTTTTGGAGACTGTGGAACATCCATGTTTCCACAAAGGAGACCCCTCCCCAGTTTCTTTAGTCTTGTAAGGATGACAGTGGCATCAAACAGCAATCCCTCACATCCATCCTGTGGTCCTGCAGGGATCAAGCCCTCTCAAGGAAGCCCTGAGTCAACCCTGATTCAATTCATGGCTGACAGCTATTCTCCCTGAACCACATCCCCGATCACAGAGGCCTGGGAGACCCTCTCCGGCACCTGAGCAGATTAGCAGATCCCAGAAAGATGCAACCTTTTGTTCAATGTGTTCTCTCTCTATTTGCATACTGTGGGAAGCCAAGTGGGAAGGATGAAGAAATTGAGTAATCTGTCTGGGGGATCAACAGTAGTCAATGTTTCACCATGAAAGTTCTCGAGTTCCACAAGCAGGAGGTGGAAAAAAAAAGGGGGGGGGGAGGATAACTTTCAGAAACCAAAGCATAACTTAATGAGTTTATAAAACCAAAAGGAAAATTCAATACTCATTTATTACTTCCAACCAAACTCTGTTCTGAACACAGATACTGTGAGCAAAGAGTAAATGACTCACAAGTGTTGGCATAAGCAAGACTGATTTCATTCTAGAGTTCATTAAAAAACATGTTATATGTAACAAAAATACATTTACAGTTCTAAGGTTATGCATTTTAATCTTGTTTCCCTCAGCCCTGCTGCTTAAGGAACACAGTCATGTGAAAACTCAACCTCTTGCCAAGTCACTCCTCAGTGGGAACAGCTCCCTGACGCTCAGGTCACCCAAAGAATTCAGTCAGCTCTCTAAAACCAGTACCAGCAAAACGGGACAGCGACAAGTTACCTGAGATGAGTGACAGCGGAAACACAGCATTTTTCAGACAAATCCCATCCAAGAACTACATTAAAAATATTTGTACAGTTCAGGAATTCCTAATATTTGTGTTGACTCATACTGAGCTGACTATTTACCATATGCTGACTGTGGGCTCACATTATTACAGTACCAACTGCAGCTGCTTTGTGCAGAGACTGATGGGTGCTAGAGGGGAAAAACCCCGTGGAGATGTGAATTACTGACACTTCTCAATGGATCTGGAATTCCATTGCAGAAAAGAGTGATACATCGAGAATGAGCAAAAAAAAAACCAGATTAATGGGGAAATACAACTAGGACAACAGCTAAAATGTTTTTTCCGGAGAGTTTCTGTCAGTTGTTGGTTGGCAGTTTGGTTTATTTCCCTACAGTTTATGAAATCCACACTCTTTCATTGCTGATCTGCCTGCTGGGCATTCAGAAGATGCACAAATAACTTGTTAAAATATAAATATAAATCAATATAAAACTGTGCTTTGAACATGAGGTACTGTAGGAACTCCACAAAAAACAGGGCCCTTCTTGTTTCCATGCTAGCCATGTAAACAAGTAGCTTGGATACATAATGTGTGTGTGCCTTAGGGCATAACCTGTTGCACAAAACTGAACTTGTGCAATTTAAATGATTCCAACATCAAAAACGACATTAAAACAACCATGCTACTCATCTCCCCACAGCCAGCCCAGCACTGAAAGGTGAAAAGAAAAGAAATGCGCTGAATCAAGAGGAAACCAGCCCAAAAGAATACAAGAGAAAATTATCTGGGAAGGAAATAACCCCATTTTAGCTACAAATTAAATATTGTACATGATGGTAGAGTCTTTTACTTCTAATAAAAACACTCCTTGAATACATTATACTTCAAGTTTAGCTCCTATCATCTTGATTTAATAGCAGCTGGTAAAAGTGCTATTAAACATTCTGGTTAATAGCACCTCCTAATGACAACCTGAAAGTTCTGAAAACAACAGAGATGTTAATTCAGAGCATGTTAACACATGTTAAAAGGGAGGATGTTTCCTACTGAAGCTAAATCTCCTTATGGCTTTTACAACAGTTTTGTAACTTGGAAGCACTAACACACTGTCTCTCATCACTCGTAATTCAGGCTTATCATGCAGGGTACAGGGATGCAAAGTAGCAGTCAGAACCTCAGCCAGCCACTTCTGAACTAACTGAGATCATAAACCACCAAATTCAGGTAGTCATGTTCTGCCTTTTCAATTACAAAATACCTTAACAGTCACTCTGCAAATCTGCCCAATCCAGTCCAGAAAGTGACTCTCATAAATTAAGGGCAGCCGTTTTACCAGGCCTCCCATCACTCCAAAAACGTGAAGACTAATATGAAGTCATTCACACGGTAACAAGTTTTGCAAGTTAAACACCACTGCTGATTGCAATATATATAACTATGAATAAAAACCTAGGCATCGCTGATTTTTGTAGCTTGAAGATCCACAAAAGAAGCCTGGCTGAATGGAAGACTAAGGGCAGAAATACCCATCCAGTGAGAATGAAAAAATAAAAAGTGGAGCATCTTCCCCTTTAAATTGTAAAAGCAGTGACAATATAAAAACATTGATGTAAAATTACCCATTTTTATGAAAAAAATATTATTCCTGCATTTTTGTAGTGAAGTCTGCTATTCATGAAGTTCTACTGGACAGAATAGAATTCCTGAAAATTAAGTGCTCAGCAGCAAACCCTCATCTCAGTTTCAGCTCTGTATAAGCCTGTATAGCATACTGCCCGTCTTGTTGTTGGTACACTACTAAAATTAGTACCCTCACTCAGGTGTTAATCAGTACAATTAAACACAGAGCATATGAAGGTGTCACAGCATCAGCTACTGTCTGTGCAATAATCAGGTCTTTCTGCACCAAATCACCTGCTAACAAGCTCAGCCTGTGAAGTACAGATCTCCTTTTCCCAGATCAATCTTCAAAGACTGTCTAGCGTTCAGCAATTCACAAAGAAACATTAACAACTGTACTAAGTATAAAAGAAAGTGAATTAATGATTTTGTCCACGAATTCCCAGACTTTCAGATTAAAGAAGCTCGACATGAAACACTAGAAAAAGTTAATTAACAAAAAAGCGATGCTAAATATAAATGAATGACAATTCTCACAGAGTCAGAAAGGAGGCAGACCTCAGGCCTCTCAAAGGCACACAAATCTGAGCTAATTCAACCAAATGGAAAGGAGGAGTGGAATAATTCCTTCAATATGTACACACTAAATAGATCCTGCATTGAGGAAACACAGCACACAGTTTTAGAAGTAGTGTCTTGAATACATTCCCAGCTTTAGCAGAAAAACAAAGAAAAAAGCTTTTCCTGGAGAGAAACTAACTTGGAACCCTCTTTAAGTCACAGACATTGGATTTTGAATCTTACTCCTGGAAGAGGGAGGAGAGAGAACAAAACAGCAGTGCAGCCACTTGCTCAACACATTAAGTGCAAAGCCCAATTTTAAAGTAAGCTGTAAACATATTTAGGGACATACAAGCAAAAAAGTTCAAACAAAATAAATGGGTTTTGTAAAAGCAATTTGAAGTTATACAATCTCCAACTAAAACGGCTTGCAAAGGACTAATTAGTGGAGGAACTAGTATAAGATTCTTACTAGGATGTTACACAACAGCAAAAAGTATTGTAAATCATAACCTGAGCACACACAGCAGCCCCCACATCTACTTCAACCCTTCGGTCAAGCATGTGCACAGACCTCACAAACCCTGGCCAAAGCACGCTTCTTAAAATTTTTCTGTCATTCTCTCAAAACCATCTGCTAGCTCATACCAAAATTAAATCCATGTTAAGAAAAATCTGTATTACTCATTTTACTGCAAGGTGCTTTTTCAGGTTCCCTCCCCCCAAAATAAGTTGCTGCAGATAATTCCATTATTTTGGAACATTCCAGTCATAGTGCAGTGATGAGAAAGTCTAAACACATCCCTGCAAAGAGGGTCATAAAACCGCTGAGTTAATTTTCCTTTGCCCATAAAAAGCGCCGCTGACAGCACATATAGAGCACACTATTTACTTTCTCATGTGAACCATACCTATGGTTTCTTAGAAAGGTCCCTCCTTTGAGTAACCACACTCTCAGATCCATTTAAATGGTTACACATTAACAGGCTCACAATCACAGGGCCAAACCTGACCCATCAGACACCAGCTGAGTGGGTGTCCAAATCAAAGCTTCCACAAACAGAATCATTTGACTTTACTCAACAGATGCACAGGCTGATGAAGATTGGAAATTCCTCCACCCCCACCAAAAAAAGGTACACATCTGCTTTTAGGCCTCTTGTATAACTACTTTGGATAAATAATTAATCCTCACAAGCAACATCTGTTCAAATTAACCTATGTGCACACCAAAGGAAGATTTCAGAAAAGTACATAAATGTGTAATGCTAATGTAAGCCAAACAAATATGCCATAGTTGATGAGATCAAAAAATTATCTTGATTTTTACCTCTGTCCTCTCCCAAAGTTGTTCTCCCCCTTCTCAGAGTTACTGAGCTGCACAATCAGAAAACAGTGGGATACTGGTATTTAACTAAGCTGTACCTAAGTAACACAACACTGTCATTTACACTCCCAAACCAAAGGGATGAATAATGAATCACTGAAGAATCTTATTCTCCACATCTACCCAACTGAGGGAAATAAAGCAGTTATTTCCAGAGTCTCCAGTGCAGGGCAGAGCATTTCCTAACAACCTATTTAAAAGCCTTTATTCTGCTTGCTCTTTCTGCTTACTTCCTTTTTCCAGGATTATCCTGATACCCATCATTTCACCTACTAGCACTAATTCTCAGCCTAAAGCTTTTGTCATCCTCTTCATGGATGTCCTTCTCTCATCCAACAGACACTGAAACCTCTTCCACAGAAGCCAAAAACACTTCCAGAATTTCATGTAGATTTTTAGTCGAAGCCAAACCCAAAAGTATGAGATTCTGGAAGAGCATGTCTCCTTCTCATCAATCAAGTGCTTCTGCAGATCAGATCCAAGCATTAACTGGCAATGGAGGAGTAGTATCTTCCACAGGGACATTTTACTCTCCAAACAGGTTGGTGCTGCTTGGCTGCGTTGATTTTGACATTTATAACATTTTAAGAGCTTCAGTATGATGCCCTGAATCCTTCAGCAAATTGAATGTTTACTTTTAAATGTTCCCATCTCTCCAAAGAGAAAGAGACCCAAGATCAGCCTGGTCCTGGTGGAGGCTTCCGGCTGTGAGATGAGATGCTGGAACAGGCTCCATGGAATAAGGAAAGCTCCACTCATCTCCAGTTACTTTTGTTGCCTCATGGTTTGTTTCTGTTTGTCCGGGAACTGATACCCACTTAGAATGTGTGAAGTCTAATAAATTACGCCAAGAGTTAAAAAAAAAACAAACAACTAAGTCTAACAGCAGGTTAAACCTGAGACAAGAACCTGTAGGTACAAGACTGCTCAAAGACAATATGCTACAACACAAATGTTCAGAAAGCTTTTCCCTTCCCTCAGTCAAGTATTTGTCACCTGAGACACGATTCCACTAAAAATCAGACCGTTACTCAGACAATTTCATGATTCCTGTAAGGAAAAAAGGTATATAAGCCTCATCTCACTGCATTAAAAAGAGTAGAATTTGTGTGGGTGTGTATATACGTACATACATATTATATATATTAATGTATATTAATAGCATATATTAATGCCAAGAGCAATCAACTGCTATGGAAGAGACAGATCCTGTACAAAGTACCTGAAAAAAATAACATTAATTTCTGAATTATAGCAGTTCATGTGCTGGCTTGTTTTAATCTCAGGAACAAGTGACAAGAAGCATCAGAAGTGTGTGGCCCCATATACTTTGGAATCCACATCCATATATAATTAGAAGACCATCTGTTCACAAAATTTAACCACCCAAGGTAGCTGGTACCTGAGCATTTGATAAGAAGGATCTGAAAATTCCATCAAGGCAATGTCAAGCCTGCTGTCTCATGTGGAAGGCTGCATCTGTGAAATGCTTTAAGCAGTGAAAGACTCTTCAGTGAAGTGCCTGCTCTTCCACAGTGCTGCTCATAAGAACTCGATGATACCACATGTACTGACCAGGAAAAATGCACTTGGTACAGATACCAATGAGGATTAATTCTGGACCATAATTTATTACTGGCTTGTTTTCCAAAGCCTGGCTGTCACCCTGCTTCTCTCTGCAGCCCACTGAGGCAGGGGAAGGGAGAGAAGGGAGGAAGCAGGAGGGGGTACCAGTGCAGAAACAGAAATGTGTAACCATGCACTACACACCTGATTACAATGCAGAGATCACAGAGGAACAGGCATTCAACAAAGCACCTTAAAAGAAAACATATTCTTCACCTCTCTGCCACATTAGCAAAGCACTGGAAAATATCTTTTTACTCAACAGCTGATCTCCATGCCTTCCTTCCTCCCCCAATAAAAAAGTGTATTTTGTGTTATACCTGAAATTCAAAGTCATCACCCCATGACTTGATGTTATTTTGTGTGCTTGCAATGAACTGCCTGAGATGATCAGAAATCTACACACTGCCTGGTCAGAAATCTATACACTGCCTTCAATTTCCCTTTGATGCTGTGAAACCAAATTCTGGGAGAACCTAACTGCCTCCACCCAGTTGCTCACCCTTATTGGCTTATACTATTTATTTTCCAAAACAGTGATAGCAATCATTTGATTTCAAAAGCAGTCCTTAACAGGAATTGCATGCAGCACACAGCAGCAGGGACTACATTTTTCACTCTGTTTTAAGGGCATCATGGAAAAGCAGCTCCCACCCAGGGAAGAGCCAAAGCAGCCCACTGCTCACACATTTTAATCATTTAAATAGCAACAGGAATAAGAAGTGGTACATAAATTAATTTTAAAACCTTACATACAGCTCAACAAACAGCTTAAAAGCAGCAAGCATGAAGCTTTTTAGGTTTACTGATGATTGTACATTACTTAGCATTCCAGTTTACAAACCAAGTTGCTAAAATTAAACTGAAGAAGGCAGTCACATGGTATTTATTCCTGTAACTGTTATACATAAGTTTAACTCCTCTGATTTCTAAAGCAATGATCACTAGAAAAAGCCATAATGGTGCTCTGTGCCAGGATGTTGGCATCTGATCACGCTCATTTTCGGGAGCACACATGCAATACCAGACTGTTTTACGCTTTTGGGGGGTTGAGGGTTCTTTCTTTGATTGGCTGGTTTTGGGGTTTTTTTGGGGGGGAGGGTAGTTTGTTCGGGGTGTTGTGGATTGTTTTTTCTTTAAAGAATACAATCTCTTCCTAGGGTGAATCCATAAGAAGGCTTTCTTAATGGAGGTCAACTGATAAAAACTGGGACTATCATGAGTTCTCTTCAAATACTGATCTAGATATTGGTAGAAGATCCTTCCTTTCTTTTCTTTATGTTTGACTGTCAATACTGCCTTAGCAATTGCAAAACATGATGTATATTGGAAAGCTTCAATTTCCTCCGAACAGTACAGAAGTTTTTAGCATTTAATCCAAGGTTATTAATAGGAAAAAAAAAAGTTACTTTCTCTCAGGATAATTAATGGGAAAAAGACTATTTAATATTCTTTGGAAGCAAAACCATCAGTAAATCAAGGAGGTTTTTTTGTGATTTACTAAGATCTCTGATCTTGCTGCTGCTGCAAGCACTCAGCAAATCACTTACACAGAACAACTGGTATCACCACAGAAGGAAACCAAATACACTTTGTCCTTGTATTTTTTCCCACTACAGATGGTGACTCTGACCTTTCCAAGAGAACCAATATCAATCTGAAAATACTATGCAAAAACATAATTATGTAGACCTTGTGGGTTATGAAAAGAAGTTTTGCTGGAAACATTTTCTTTTCAAGGTCTACTGATTGTTATCTTCAGACGAAAAATGGAGATCTAATTATGATCCACTACATTTAGCAGATGCAGCCATTTTTCTGTGTGTTCAACAGATTATGTCAAAAATTATACAGAAGAACTACAAAGCATTATGCATTCAAGGAAAAAAAGTGTAATCCTCAATAGCCATGCTACCTGCTGGCAAGCAGTTGTAACCTGATTTCTGTCGAGGATCTCAAATCACCACTGAGAACACTGTTGTTTCACTGTGTCCCCCAAACACAAGGGCACACAGAAAATACATTCAAAGGACTTCTGTTCTATACTAAACATCTAGAGCACTACCAAGTTTATTCCCTTATTCCCCTCCTGCCAGCTGAGCCTAAAGTGTCATTTCACAATGTTTCTTTCTTCAATTACTAGGTTCAGATAGCTGGCATGACTGCTCTTCACCAGTTATCCAAAACGCTTACTCCTTTCAGAGTACAGAAATGTTCCCTCTAAACTCTTTTGGTCTCCAGCTTTTATCTCAGAGTATACATATATACAAATATTTACCCCTAATACAAAAGTTCCTCTGTCTCACTAATGTCTTAAGAATTAAATGGACTGTTAACAGTATCCTAGAAATCTACTTCGCTGAAAAAAATTCTGTTCTTTCCAACTAACAGTTTAGTCATGGTAGCCCACTCTGCTGACCATCTTCAAATCTCTGAGGCTGCCTAGCATCCACAAATTGAAAAGTTTTTAAAAAGCTTTATTTCAGTTTTTGGCCCTGGAGGCACACCTGAAAGATGAACATAAGACCAGCACAACTATAAGCTTGCTTTCATGGCCTGGCAGTTCCACCCAAAGTGCTCCTCTCCTTTCTACTTAAATCAGTACCAGGTAGAGTAAGGCTGACATGGGAGAATGCTGGATTTGGCACTGGAAAGCTGTAACATCAGCAGGAATTACCTGTAATGGAGGAGCTCCTCTGCACTACTGCCATCATCTATCATTGTTAGCTGCTCACCGGGTGACTAAGAAAGAGGAAGCATCACACAGCTACAAGCTACCTACTTCATCCTTTAGGAAGCAAGAACACTTCAGAGAAAAAATTACTAACTCAACCACCACAAATAGGACAATGCTGAAAGGAACAATGGCCTCTAGAGAAATACAGCATCATAGGCAAGACTTTCCAGGAATATAAACACTAAATGGTGGAATAACACACTGCCACCCTAGTTAGGAGTCTAACACTGGAACAGACTCAATACACATTAGAGAAAGAATTATAGCAGAAAGAGCCTGCTCTAAGTTCTGTATAATTTGAAGTAATCCCTGCTCCAACTTAACAGCAAAAAAAGCACAGTTAAACTACTAAGTTCAACAGCACCACTGATGTCACCTGTTTTAGCCCAAGCTGCTTTTTAGGTACAATTCCCCTTACACGTTTAATGGATCAAGCAGAGAGCAGCTGCTCAGCCTATGCCACAGCTGAAAGCAACCCAAGGTCTTAGATCCTACCTTAATACGAAACATGGGACAAAAGGAGCCCTGGGGAATACAGATACCACAAAATGTCTTGTTTTATTTCCTTACAGAATTGAAAAAAAGACAAAACACAAAGTATTCTCTTGGGTGATCACATGACAATTTCTGAGGTCGTTACCAAGTGCTGCAACTTGATAAATGCTTCAGATGCCAAGCACTCTTGAGGAGGTAGTTTTGAGTTATTCTGAAAGAGAATTGAGTTATAATTTCATGCTGCAGCTGGGGAAAGACAGAAGGAACCTTAAAGCTGGCAGAATTCTAGAAAGCCAACGGGCATCTGCCATTGAAGGAATTATTTAAATGCAATGCTCTGGGATACAGAGAATGCCTTTCAGCAATGCCTATGGAACCACAGATTGCACAATTAAACACCCAGAATGGAAGAAAGCTTCGTTTTCTACCAACTAATAACCATCTCAGAAATGGGGGTAGTAATAGAATGATGCAGCACTAAGACATATCAAAAATTTTTGTAATATATAATTGAACAAAACAAACCCGAAAAGCAATGAAGAAGTGAGAATCAATCTGATTTTCAGAGAAAGAATGCACTCATTAGAAGCTCTGCCAGCCTCCTAACAGCAGCACCCAATGCTTTTAAGAGGTTAACACACGGACAGCTACGTTTTTGAAAGCGAGATGCTCATTACACACTACAAAGAAATGGAAAATACTTCTGACTCTGGAGATCGCTGGTGAAATGCTGGAATACATCCATCACAATAAAGTACAAGGTTCTTCAAGTGCTTACCCCAAGCCAGGTGAAATTCCTTTCAGAAATACTTTCTTGGTTAAACTCTCTGACTCAGACATCCAAGGTCTCTAACCACAAAAAGACCACAGAAATGCATCAAAGTAAAAAGATGTTTTCAGCAGTACCACACTGTTTTTAGCTGAAACGTAAACCTGACCTTAAAAGTAGATCAGTCGAATGTGGGAAATTTCAATGCAGGGCGTTAGACATCAAATTTGCATTGCAGTACTTATTTTAAGGCACAATCACCTTGTCATAAGCAAGTTTCAACTGAGAGGAATTCCTTTGTCCTTGAGTTTCACAGCACCCCATCACAGCCCAGTTTTTAGGCAAATCGTGGTGCAAAACATACTCACTGTCTTTCCTTTCCTCTTCTGGCTTCTGATGAAGAGGTTTCCAGGGAAACTTTAAACCACACACACTAAAAAAAAATTATTTTTCAACTCAGAAAAATACAGCTCCCACTAAAGCATGCTGAGGAGAGTGACACCATGCCAAAACCAAGCTCCTGTTTACTGGTTTCATCAATTCCTCCTTGAATATGCATGGGTTTGCATAACTGAGCAATCATTTGCACTCTCCTCTGGGCATCTTGCAAAGAATCATTGGTTAACCCATCCACACTGCACTGAAAACTGTCATGTTTTTCCAAGAGTCTGTGTTACCTACAGGAATGCTTTCCATGTTTAGTTTTGAGGTCTTCGAGGTGAGCTTTCAATGGCATTCCCCATTTCTGAAAAGAAAGGATTTTCTGTCCCTTCGGGATCAGTAACAAAGGATGAAAATACAACTCCACTCCCCAGCTGTAGCATTTGCTCAGAGCAGGTGATGAATCCAGCTGTGCTGCACCACAGCTGGGCAAGGCTGCAGGAACCACGAGAGAGCAAGTGCGGGGCATCCTCAGGATGAGATCCAAGACATCCCTCCTACCTACTGCCCTCAGAGGAATGCCTCAGGACAGGCAGCATGCTCTTCCATCTCCCCACTCACTCTCTGCGCTTCGCCGAGCCCAGAAAGTTTCCTGGAAATCAATAAGCAATACATTTATTTGTACATGTTCCCAAGAAACAGAAGAAAACTCAGAGACGCCGGTGCATTTACCCACAGAAGGCTGAGGGAGCAATCAACCAGGGCTTACATTTTCAGGTACTTTAAACAACTCCCCAGCCCAAGGGGCAATTCAATCACTCAAGATGAGGCGACAAGAACAGCAATACCATCAGGGACAATCATGCGTGCGTAGAAGAATAAAGAGCCAGAGACTGAGATGACAATCAGATAACGGCATGAGTCAGCCAACATCTCGGCTCCATGGGTTCAGTCCATCTTTAACAATATAACTGGTCTGAGATAAACTTTATACAAAGCACGAGTGCCACACGTGCAAGAAGTTTTTTTTTAACTCATAATTAAGTCTAAAACTCCAGTTCCTGCAATTATATTGGAAGTCATTTTAGAAGGAGGCTGAAGGGGAAATGAAGATATTTTCTGGTCCCCCAACAGACCTGGGAAATTCCTGGTTTGGAGTCTAAACAGAGAAAATCCTGTTAAACTGATCTTCCACATGAAGGGCTGAAGTGACCAACTCCAAAAGGCTATAGAAGACACAATGAATTCAGAATTTAATTAGAACACACTGTTAGCTAACTGTAATGCTATTAATTAGCATTCTAAGTTTTTACAGTTCACCGCAATAACAACCCGTTACTTTTAAATGCACCCTTCTTACTTTTGGACCTAAGTTATACAATCCTACCAGTGTGGTAATAATTACAGTGATTGCCTAGAGAACAGCAGCCTGGAAATATCTGTAAATGTTTAATTAGGGGACAAAGAAAAAAAAATCTAAGACAGGAATCCCTGTTCTCTAATGTATTCATATTCAGTAATTGCTTAATCCATACTTAACCATAAATTCATGGCATTTTTCTTGCAGTATTTCCAAAGCATCCTCAAATGTCAAAACTGATTTCAGAAAAATTGTTATTGTATTCCAAGACAGTCTCTTCAATATGAAAACAGGGCCAAAAATGAAAAGAATTTAAGAATTAAAAGACTTACCTGCAACTGAAATACAAAGAACACCAGAAAAGTTGAGTGATTGATATTCCAGACATTTGTTATCCTGCTACTACACCATTATAACTAGAATTTTTATTACATTACTGCTTCTAAAAAAATCCTACTTTTGCAATAAAAATTGTTTAACTTCAGGTTTCCTGCATTCCAAGATGATAAAAGTAAATGAAGACACAGTGTCACACGCCTTAACAAGTCCCATGTTGTGATATTTACCATATTTGAAAGAATACAGCTATAAAGCTAAAAGACAATTTCATTAAATGATTTCATACTATCTCAGGAAAAGCAACTTACTTTCTTCAACTCAAGCTCTTTAAAAAGTGAAAAGAAAATTGCAGACAGGTTCAGTGCAGTAGACTAATCACTAACCAAAAGTAATTTACTATTTCAGACAGGCTACCTGGAAGCAGAGTACAACAAGTACTACCAGCACTACCCTGTTCCTCCAGGACTTCCCTCCTTTCCTCATCTTCTAAAGCAATCTTACAAAAAGCATTGCCTAAAATAGCAACTATAAAAAAGCTACAAGAACATGGTCACTTTTCAGTTATGGAAACTTTCATGAAATGCGCTCGGATGCTTTAAAAGCTCAATAGGGAAAGTAATTTTGTCATGATGAAAGTTGACCCACATTTCAGGGAACTTCTGGAGTGGGACACTGGGTCTGTTTTCCATAAGAATAGAGAGGTTTTTTACCTGACAGTCCAGAGTCACATTTAGCCAGAAACGACTAAACAGGAGGACACTCATTCAAAGACAAATATTTACTTCAGGACTAAGGTGGGAAGGAGGTCTAGGTGGGAGAACTTAAAAGAAAGCTTTTAATCAGTAGAGTTGACTACAAAGGCACCTCAATTTTAATCAGCCTCTGAGTTTTATCTTAATTTGGAGATGCTTTTAAGACGCACAAGACCAAAGACCTAGACACCTGAGAATCTCTGTTCTTCTGCCTATTCTGTAACTGGCTAACCCACTACAAAAAAACCTGCAGGGTGCTTTAGGATAGTTGCATAACAAGATATGCACAGTTTATGACAAAAGAATGACAAGCATGTATTAAACAGCGTTATTTAAATGTAGCCAAGAACACAATTTATATCTGTTTGTGAAAACTGCAGGTCTGGAGGTTTTAACTCTAAGTACCAGTGAGAGTAACTTTAACTGTTTTTAGTGGCAATCTGTCAACATTCAGCAACAGAGCTGTTATACTGGGGGTCAGGAGTTAGTACATGCTGCATCTCAGAGAGCACTTCAGGAGGTAAACAGAACAGAAATATTACTTATGAACAGAATAAATACTTCCAAAAGGAAACCGAGTGGTTACCATCAGTCCTAGGGGGAAAAAACCTCACATGACACCCAAAGAAAAATGAGCACTCAAAGTAGTTTATAAGTCTGATGAGAAACATCTAAAAACAGGCTCATGAGTTGAAAACACATCTTACCCACGTCAATTACCCAAAAAGGGGAAATGAAGATATGAATGAATGAAAGAAATATATATAAGATATATATAAGAAATATAAGATATATAAGAAATATTTAAGAAATTTTAAAAAGCACCAACCTAATCTAGCAGCTTAAGTGTAACATGCAAGTTTCTTAAAGTCATTTAATCATGCTATCACACTAACACAGCAGCGACATTAGATGACAAACCTGGTTCTCTTCTTGCAAAACTCTGTATTGTTCCTTCCAAATGGTGATTTTTGAAGCTTCGTCCTTCCTCAGGGCTCTCTCCTTCTTGAGCTCGGGGCTCCAGAAGGTCTTGATGCTGTTCATGGAAGAACTCAGCTTGCTTTCCTTCACCTCCACGTCCTTGCGGAGCAGATCGTTCTCCCTCAGCACCTCCTTGAGCTGCGTCTGCAGGTCCATGATGGTGTTATCCCTGGCCTGGCGCAGCGAGTGCGGCACGGTGGACGCCATGCTCACCGGCGGGAGATGGTGCTCTCCGAAGGCGATGGTATCGCTGGCAACTCCGCTGGTGGCAATGTTGGGGCTGCTGCCCATGGCGGTCATGCGAACGCCGTACGGCAGCCGCCCCCCGGAGCGGCCCAGGGTCATGGTGCTCTTCGGGGTGTCCGCGCCCACGTTCTCGTGGTCGCTGAGGTACATGGGGCCAGACGTGGCGTAGGCGGCGTTCAAGGACTGGATGTTCTCCATAGAAAGGGTTTTCCCACCGCCGCCCGCAGCGGCGCTCCCCGAGCCGCCCCCCGTGCTGTTGGTGCGCCGGTGGCCCAGGCGCGGCGAGCGCGGCAGGCGCGGCGAGCGCCCCGGGCTCTGCGTGCTGGGCTCCACCTTGCCCACCGAACGAGCGCTTCCGTACATGCTTCGGCTGGGGCTCGGCGGCGATCAGACAGCAGAAATCAGGGAGGACAGAATTCCTGCGGAGCTCTTCGATGGTCACAGAGTCCACTTAAGGCCGATCACAACCCGTAACAGAGCCGGCTGTCCATCTCTGAGGTCATGTGCTCACGATGTTCAGGACCATATCTGCATCAATAAGAATAATGTATTAAAATATGCATCAATAAAAATAACACATTAAATACTTAGTTTATCACCAAATGTTTGTCCCACATTAGAATATATTCTATTTATACTTCTCCAGTATTTTTCAGTTCCTCCTAATTAAAAAAAAACAATGTTTTATTTAAACGCAAAAAGAAACTTCTTTCTTTCCTATTTTTATATTATCACAGTAAAGGGGGAAGGAAAAGAGAATCCATCAGTCTTCAAGCCATAATTTTGTTGGCCATGACAAAACCCTTCAGATGTCATCTAACTTTTCTTTCTACTTCTAAGTGGCCCTAATGCTTTACTTGTTATCTTTCTGAGTAAGAGAGAATCAAAAATTTAAACCCACTCAGTAGTGTATCTTTCCTTCAAGCACTGCCAGTTTCCATAGGACACAGTTTCTAAATCCCTGTGCTGTGAAATCATCCTGCAAATGGGAAGGCAGGACAGACCAAAATGATTCTGACCCTGATCTCAACCAGCAGGTTCCCTAGAACTGCTGTCAGCCCCACTTCAAATGCAGGAAAATCATGAAACCATTACTGACCACACAACTTAAGCACAGATGCAAATCTCAAAAGAGGACAAATGACCCAGCAACAAGACCAACAAGGTTAAAGGGAACAAGAGAATCACAGCTCCACCAAAAACTGGTTTTGGACTCTTACTTTCTCTCAAACTAAATGTAACTTAAATCTTTGTTCAGGTTAAGAAAAGATTCCGATTGATATATGCTTGTCATTAACCAGGTGAGATTAATTCCTTTAAATAATATTCAACATCAGGGACCTCTTAAAACACAGAACACAACAACATCACCCTGTTGCTGTTCCCTCTCCCCTCTGCTTTTTCTTTAAATGCAGACTTTGGTGGCATATGCAATAGAACTCCTTATTTTTGCAGTGCAATATGATGCTGTAGTACAAGTGCTGGCAGGAAATTGTTCAGCACAGGGACTCTGGGATGGGATCACAGTTAATAGCCAAGATCTAGCAGAGAAGCAAGAATGTAACTTAGCCACTGCACTGTAAAACTTATCCCACTACACAGTTCTCACTTCTTTTTTCTCCACTCGTTTTTTCCTGTTTAAACTATTTCATGTTACTGCTGGGCTCAACTGAAATGAAAACTAGAACTCTGAAACATTCCTGATCCCATCAGATGAAGGAATACCAGCCAGGGTCCAAAGAGCAGCAGCATTTTATATATCCCAACATCTTGCCTTTCACACCAGCTTTCACCTACCTGCCCCTTCTGCTCAGAAGTCAGGTTTGCCAGATATTAGGAATAAATGTCTCCAAACCAGCATGTTTGTGAGATAATAATTGGGCAAACAAGTTGAAGATTAGGTTTAAAACAGGGATAGACTTACAAAGGAAATTGTAGAAACACGGCAAGTGGGTGGAAGAAACCAAAAAATAATATTGCAAAAAATACTGAAAAAGGATAGAAAGAAAGAAGCAAAAGCCAGGAAGGAAAGATAGAGCAGTTTTTCCTTTCAGAATGAGTTAGCATAGGAAAAGATGCAACAAGAAATAGTTTCAAAAAGTTTAGCTTAACCTGAAACTTTAAATGGAAAACAAGGTCAAGGCAAGCCAGCACTTTATAAATTTCACACAATTTCATAGAAGATACAATGGCATGAGGAATTTTACGAAGCTCATGGAGATTGATACTGTTCTGTGAGCAGTGCTCAAGATGTTCAAGTGCTCACTCTGGGTTTTTTAAATGACAAGAAAAGCCAGCAGCAATACTGCTACAGAATATTGTAAAGAAGAAACAGCCAAGGAAAAACAGCCACTGGCATTAACTGAAATTATCTGCCAAGCAACACCTACAGACGTATTCTTTTAATACAAGTTATATTTCTTCTATTTCTACCACATATCCTTATGAAAAACAGTACAGAAATATAACTATGCAACAAAGTACAGGGCTCCACCGAAGTTGCTTTAATAAACAAGACACTGTGCCCCAGATCTGGAAGAAAAACACTCCTTCCAAACAGAAAGGCTATTTCAGACTAGTCTCACTGTTTGAGATGTCAAAATGCTACAAACGCTGCGGTGACACCACTTGAGCACTCAAAACAAGTCAGATATGATTTCTTACCCACTGCATAAAGTACATTCCACCGAGAGCTCGCATTCATTAGGATAATCTTGAAAATTAATCCAAATCACAGCACTTAATTCACTTGCTAAAAACTCACCACAGTAAATCAGGGCAAACACTCATTAACAGCTTTGGAGGAGTTTAACTTGAACCAAATATTAGACTTATGCGTGTTTCAGTTAAAGGAGTTCACCCCAAAACCACCAAGTTTAAAAGCTGCTGCAAGTACATCACTGTTGCACACAGAAGCGTCACCAGATAAAGTCCTTAACAACACACCAGAGGAGCTCCGAAGGTTTTAGATAGTTCCTGAAGAGTTCCTCAACATGGAAAATCTGCCACGGAGAACTGCCTCCTCCCTGCATTACAAGACGTTTTGTTAAACTCTGTATACTCTCCACCGAATGGAAGTGGCTGCTGTCCTTGAGAGAAGAGCAGCTCCCAGGCAGCACGAGGAGCTGGGACCACTGCAGGAACCAGCTCCAGGTGTCCTGGGCAGGCAGGGCAGCTCTCAGCACCTCCGCTGGAAACACCAGCCTTGTGCCCACTCAGCTCCAAGTTCTGCTTTGCACGCAGACACCATCCCTGCTACTCCAGAACCATCAAATAACTCAGGCTATGAAAGCCAAGGGCTAGAATTAGCTGTTGATCAGGGTTATGGGAAGGGTTCCCAGAGCTGGCACAGCTGAAACCCAGGGGTAAGAACTCTGCTGGGGCTGCCATGCATTACACTGCACTCGCTTCGCACACAAAGGCAGTAGATTAAGATGAAAAATTGTCTTTGGAAACAAGCAAACGTAACCCTCCAGTGTTTTTTCTTGAAATGACAACTTCCACTACACCATTGTTAGACTTTCAATTTGTGAATATTCCGACTGTTAACTAAATACATTCCTCCACACACGCAGCCAGTTTCAGTATTTACACTGACACAGATTTGCTACAGATCAAGATGGAAAAAAAAATACAAGATAGATCTCAACTCTTATTTTTACCCTATTTTTTTCCTAGTAGCATCTATCACTGACAATATCACTTTGCTGCAGAAGCAGATATTAATACAATTCACACTAAGAAAAAAAAACCTTTCACCATGAAATCAGCAAAGTGAGGGAAATGGCAAAAAAAAAAAATCTTTTCTTTTTTGCAATAGCAATTAATTAGGAAGAAGAAAGAATCCCAGTTTCCCTCCCAGAGTCCAAGCGAAAGTATGTGGAAGATTTCTTACAGATAACATCATAACCAGAAAAGTTAGTTTTTCAATATTCTGAGCCACACTAGCATTTTACTGGGAATCTCACAAGTATGGTCTCTTATCTTCCATGAGGCCAACGTGCAGCACTGTTACTATTTTCCTCTTCTACTGAGACTAAATTTAGTCACAGATAAATCATCCCTTAACCCTACAAGATGGTGGTAACCATAAGGAACAGTGTCCAACTGTGAATGTACTGAATGTACTAACCATCTTCCCTTGGCAAATTCCCCTGCAGATTTCAAAAACCTTTCCTTTTCTGCCAATACAGGAACCTTTACCCAAGATTACAAAAAAACCCCACACCCCCAACATAAAGAGTTTAAAAAAACAAAACAGTCAAAGCCAGCGTTAAACCATTTTTCCTCAAGATGGCTTGCACAACTTTACAATTATGAAACAAAATTCTCTTGCTTGCTGTTCGTTAAGAGAACAAAAACTTCAAAGAGCATCTCATATGCAAGCCAAATTAAAAAATAGTAAAAAATCACCTCAGTCCAAGTAAAAACATTATACATATATTTATATGTATTTAAATTGGCATAGCACCTTTGCAGGCACAAAGACCCGACCTGCTTCAGCATAAGTTGAAAATGCTATCTAGTGATTACGGAAAAACTTGTAAGAAGGACTATCAGAAAAAGAACAAGCAAGAATTACACCATATTGAAGAAAAAGGTTTGGAAAAAGACAGTTATGAACACATTTTCTGTATAAAAAATTTAAAATAGGTAACAGCACATCCTGCTTGAAGTGCCAGTTAAGAAAAATGTCTTATTGGCTTCCAGGTGACTGTCCAAAAACAGACACCATTAACTGTGGAAAATGTTTCTAATCTGGAAGCAGACATTTAAATATGCTGCAGTGCAACCTGTAGCAACTAAAATCCACCTGTTTCATTACAACCGATTCCCAGGCAGTAAAAAGCAATGGAGAACCAGATTCCCTCAAAACACGCCAGGATCAGGACCAGGCATGCTGAAACAACAGTGAAAAGTCACCTGAACAACTTCATGGAGATTTACTTGTAAGGCAATTATGGCATGAGAGAGGGCAGGAACAGGAACACCAGTCCTGTCAAAAGATCTGGTGGTTTTCAATAAAAGCTATATTGGGGCATGGTGGATCACACTTGAACATCAAACCAGTATAAAGAATTCAATAAAATGAGTTGTGTTTAGCAGTGCTGTCACACTCAGCCCCTATACCTATTATTTTTTACGAACCAATGGCTCAGAGGGCAGGTGTTCCTGACTACAGCTGACAGAAACCAGAAGATTCATTAAAAAAAAAAAAAGTTCTGTTACCCTCTGGAAGATGTCTCTGTCACATAAATTAATAATGTCCCTTTCATGTCCCCCACTACTCCCAGACAAACACTAATAGCACATTAGCTACTTCCAGGTAAGCAAGCAATGAAGTACACACAAACATGCTGCAGAAATACGGGGAAAATCCAGCCTACACTCGTTCAAACAAAAAGAATTTCAGAGTAATTCCTGCAGCCTTCAGCAAATCCTGTGAATTTCTCTGCTGCAGTTTCTGTTCAGGACTGACACCAGCTGACAAACCGCAACATCTATGGAGACAATTCCTTAACAGCATCACTGCCTGAGAGTCAGGAATGGGGCAGTGGGATCACAGACCAGGCAGGCAAGAGCATCTCAGAGCCCAGGGACCCCCTGAGCCTCTCAGCAGCAGACTGGGAGCCACGGATCCAGCGCACAGGAGACACAACCTCCGCGTCACACTAACTCCTGTGTGCACAAGGAAAGCTTTGAATGGCAGGTTCACAATAAAAGCGAAGTCAGTCTTCACAGGAGGCATCTTAATCTGATAAAGGACTGTAGCAGACACATTAGACTCCATTAACAGAGGTAGCAATTGTTCCCATTTACATAATTCACACCCGAATAGTTAATGGCAAGGAAGGATGTCTAGATTACATAGTCGGACAGAGACCGCAGAGTAGACAGAACAGAGGGGAGTGGAGGGCAGGTAGGAAAGATGGAATTCCGGAAAAAGAAAAGCTTACATTCCAATAGAACCCTGCCAGGAATCCAAATAGTGGGTATAACAAGAGAACTGACATGATTCACAACAGCTTACAGGTGTGCTAATCAAGAGACAAAAATGAACTCCTGTTACTTCCTAGTCCACATCACAGTTACAAAACCTATAGCTACCACCTTACTTTTTATATAAAGTGTGAAGCCTCTGTCTCTTAGGGCTGTTTTGTAGATTTTAGGTTTGACTAGTTTTGGAAGGTAAGAAGGCTCACCACTTTTCACATTAAATTAATGACTATTACACAAAAAAAGGACAGAAGAAAAGTTTATTTTGGACACTGCACTGGACACAAGGCATTGAACCCATGGAATTCAGGGTTGTTTATCAAAATGTCCTTGTGGCTTTGACAGTAAGAAAGCAAAAAGGGTGAATGAAATGAAGATAGAAATAAGACAAAAAAGTAACAGTTCCTATTAGGATTGATTCCCATTCCTAAAGAGCACATAAATAAATGCTGAAGCACTGCCATCTGTTTATATCCAATCCTTTTTAAAAGCTGGGGGATGGTGGGGGTGCTTGTTTTGTATTTTTAAATTAAGTTCACCTACTTGCACATCTGCCAGGTTCACTGACTGTAAGAGAGCCTTTGTTCTGTCTCACCAAACACAAAATGGGAACTGATACATTCTCCTCCACACACACAGACAGAGAAATCTTCCCAGAAAATTATCTCAGAGATCCCCAACATTCTTCAGGTGACTTTGACATATTAAAAAAATATGTTTTGTAAAAGGCAGGTCATCAACCCTGACCCTAACAGCTTTGGGGAGAAAAAAGCAAGCATTCATTTGTCAGGAGAGTGTTTTGTTTCTAAACAGAAAGTGACATTCCTGTTAAACTCTTTACATCTGAAAGGTCAGCAGAAATGGCACCCATACACTTTAAGTCACCACAGAGTCCCTGTCCTTTTCAGACACCCTTCTGCTTCCCATTCCTACAAGGTACCCCATCCAGCAAACCCCACCTGCAAGTCTGTAAACGAGAGGCAGAAATATCCATTCATCAGTTTCCTAGTTAATTTCTTTCCCACAAGTACACAATTCCTTTCATGGGAACTACTTACTCAAGAAGGAAGACCTAACACAGCACATGCTCAGTTCTACTCTACAGCACTGTCTTAGCAAAAGCAGTTCTCACTGGCATAAAGTTTTGTTTCTTATAAGACCCTTATGTCTTGATGTGCTGCCACCATCACAGTTCCATTCCTTTCTATCTCCTTTCCCAAAAAAAACAAGACCACAAGGAGGAAAAAAAAAAAAAAAAAAGCTTATTGTTATTGAAAATACATATATTTCAGCTAAACCTTTATTTACTCACACGTAGGGAGTCTGCCTAGGTGCACCAGGATTTCTTTTGTGCAACGACTGGGACGTAATCATAAGGCTCTAAATTTAAAGCAGATGTGAAGAAAAAAAAATCCTCACATGCTCTTTTTAAAGGCAAAACACAAACAGCAACAGGTATCTGCGGGGAGACAGATGGAGAGGGTGCTGCTGGCAATCTTGCCCCTGCCCCATTGCAGCTGTGTTAATTATCCCAGAGTGGGAACAGCCTTGTCCTCCCAGGTGGGTGTGATAAAGAGTGAGTGAGCTGGGAGAGAGTCACCTGGAGCCTGCTGGTCGTGGAAAGGGACAGGAGGGTGTGTGAGGGACAGACAGGGTGAGGTGGCCATGACGCGGCCAGGAAGGAGCCAGCTGGAACTGCAGAAGGAAGGGAGAGGGAGGGAAAGAGCCAGAGCTGTGTGGAGCTGCCCATGGGAGACAAAAGAGAAAGGCTAAGACTTCTAGATAACAAGGTGCGGATGCTGGAAGCCTTCTGAAGTTTTATTGAAGCACTCTGAGTGTTGTGGTTGTCTCAAACTTCAACATATCACACGTATCACTTCCTAGAGATAAACTGATTACATTAACTCTGACTCTTCTAGTTATCTAGAAGATTGAAGACCTGTGGATGTTAATCTTCTGTCACTGCATGGCTAAAGAGTTTAGAGGCTCATTTCAGAGTATGAAGTCAGTAGATACTATGTGTGTGCATCCACGGCTGTTTCTCTCTTTCCCGCAGGTGGCACACAACCAACAACCCACTTCCTAACAGCAGAAACAAAATGTTAAAGGTGCTGAAGGTACCCCAGAAGCCCAAGAGTGCCTAGAAGCACTAGTGAACCCATGCAGCCATCCAGCCTAAAGTCACTGTGGGCAAGCATGCTCCAGCTACAGGAATTCCACCATCATCATCTGCCCCTGACAACAACGCCGGGCTAGCCATATTGACATAACCCGCGTGCTAGGAAATATCACTACTGCTCCATCAGCACTGCATTTTCTAGCATCTCCTGCCACACAGCAGCCCAGAGTTAAACTCCCGGCCTAACAGGCAGCAGTGGATGGAACCCTCCTCACCAGCCACCCTCCTGCAGCAGGGTGGACAGCAAGGGTCAAGAACACACACTGGGCTTAGTTCTATTATTTAAAAAGCCACATGCATCCCTCCACACTTACATTTCTGAGCAAATCATACTCAGCTGAAACAAGCCAGACCCTCCAAACATAAGACAATTCTCCAGTAGCTTAGCCGGATAAGAGTTATAACAATAGTCTCACCCAAAAGAGATTTTCAGGGGAACAGGCTTGAGAAGAGGGAGGGTAAGGGAATGGGAGATAAGAACGGGAGAGTATCCTGCTTCACAAAATAAGGAACAGCAGCAGGGAACTCACACACTGGTTATGACAGCATGGTGAAATATTTCTATTCATACAGCAGCACATAACTGCTACAGCAACTGAGAAAGTGGCAGATTCAAAGAAAGGGAAAAAAAAGAAAAAAAGAAATAAAAAAACTAAGAACCCCCTAAATACCAAAGCCCCCTCAAAAAAACATCCAAGGTTTCTCTCATCACCAAGATTTGAGATTCAGTAAAAGGGAATAGGCCACATAAACACCAAACCTGCCTTTTTTGCTAATAAGGCTATTAGCCACCTATGATTGATGAAAAGTTACGTGAACAGAATCTCAAAAAAGCTCATGATAGGATCAAAAAGAATGCTGAAAATTATGAAAAACATGATGCTTTAATATAGCCCAGAGAGCAGGTTTCCTTCAGTTTAGGCTTCTGCTAACATCCCAGCAGTGATTTAATTACAGTTAAACTGGTTTCCCAGAAGTGGTGGAAGAAGTTCAAATTCTATCGAAGATTATAATAAATCCACATTTCATTCAGCAGATCCTAACCTTTTTCTAGCTGCAGCCCCTCTTGCAGCTTGACGGATTCAGACAATTCCATATTTCTGGATGATATAGTAGACATAGACTTGACTATTCTGGGAACTACTGTTCTGCGATAAAGTTCTGAAGTGTGCTTCCAGAACTGAACTACATCCAGTACAGCTGTTAACTAAATAATCACTGTTTTCATTACTTAAAAAAAAAAAAAAAAAAAAAAAAAAATTCCCCTATTTTACTACCGACTCTAGTCCCAGCAGCACGGGCAAGGTGGTGATTTCTCTCTTCTCATCCTATCTGGAACAGCTCTAAGGGTGCTGACTCATAACTGCCCCCGAATTGGGGCACGCATCCGAGCTGCTGCAGCTTCCAGCACAAACTCCGGTAACGTGTCAGGCTGCAGCTCAGGAGATGTGTGTGCAGCCACCTACGGCCACAGACGCAATAATCTCAGGGAGCAAAGGAGGGCAGGCAGCTGGTGGGGGTTACTGCTGCAGACATTCGCCCAGCTGGCCATCGTTTGAGAATTACAAGAGCCCAAGCGGACAACTTTCTGTGCTTACAGCCTGTTGGATCTGAGGTAACACGCTACCCAGCTGCAGCCAGCCTGCACGCTTGAGCGTGGCCCCCAAAACGTGCTTGGACAAAAAACGTGAAACACACACCGTTCCTCAGAACAATTCTGGTTTTATCCATTTGCTTCCATTCTCTCGGCTTCTGTACTGCTTCCCACCAGCACCTCCATAGGTGTTTCTTTGTACCTTTGTGTCTCCCAGTCTCTCCCATTTCCACGGGGGCTCCCCTTTAAACCATTTCACACCGTATCAGCACAAACCATAACGTGAAACTCCCAGAGCGCACGCAGCATTCCAGGTTAAATAAATCGTGTGCTTCCTAACCAACCCTCAGAGCTCACACGACAAACGAGACAGATGTGGAAGGGCAGCGATTCCTGACACAGGCTTCAGGATGGCAGCAGACTCGGAAACAAAGCATCGTGTCAGCTGACGCTGGCTCGTAGTAGATGCAGTAAAATACTCGAAACTGACCAGGCAGCGCTCACGGAGAAAACAGAGAAACCCCAGCACCGCCACAAGGTCTGGGCAGAACCACGGCGCTCACCATCACCTCGGATGAGGTGACGGAGATAACAAAAGCGTGCGCTTCCCAAGGACGGGCTGAACGACGAGGGGCGGAAAGACACGGCCGGGAAGGCGAATGGGCAGAGCAGGAATGACCGCCCGTGCGAGGCGCGACCAAACCCCTCCCGGCAGGACGCGGGCCCGCGGCGCGATGCGGCCGCCCCGCCGCGCTCCCCGGGGCCGGACCGGGGCCGCCCCGCCCCGGGCGGTGACAGCGTGCGGGGCCCGGCGAGGAGAGGCCCTGACCCCCCCCCGGCCGCCCCCTCCCTCCGCCCGGCCGCGGCCCGCGCACCCCCGGGGGACAACCGCCCGCCGGCCCGGACCCACCTGCGCGGCGGCTCCGCGGCCGCGGCCCCGCCGCCTCCGGCCCCTGCCCGGCCGCCGCCGCAGCCCCTGCCCAGAGCGGCGGCTGCTCCCGCAGCTACCGGCGCCCGCAGGCCCCGCCCCGCCCCGGGCTCCCCCCAGCGGACGGCGAGGCGCGTTAACCCGAGCGCGGCCCCTCACCTGCCTGTCAGCCCGCGGGGACGGCACGGCGCGGGCGGTGTTGGCTCGGCCGGGCTGGGCTGCGCTGAGCTCCGCTCGGCCGGGCTGGGCTCGGCTCCGTTCCCTCACGCCGCTTCTCCTCCGCCGCTCCCTCCCGCGCCCCCGGCGCGAGACACGCGCAGGCCCCGCCCCCTCAGCCGCCACGCCCCGCCCCCGCCGCGCGCGCCCGCCGCGCGGGGCTTCCCTCGGCCCGCCCCCGGGGTGCGTCACCGCCCGCGCGCGTCCCCGGGGAAGTTTGGCCGCTCTCCGGCGCCGTAGCGGCCGCTCCGGGCGGGAACTGCGAACGGGCCGCGGCGGGGCTCAGGTACGGCGGGCAGGGCCCGGCGGGGGCTGGGAACCGGGCACAGAACCGACACCGAACCCGGCAAAGATCCGGGCACCGAACCCGGCACAGATCCGGGGCCTCCCCTGCGGGCGGCTGCTGAGCGGCCCCGCCCGGCGGGCCAGGGGCGTGCGCGGGGCCGGTGTTTCCTGAGGGAGCCTCGGCAGACAGCAAGTGACCCCATCAGGAATCCTTCCAAGCTTCATTTGCTATGATTTCAGGGTGTAAGGAGCCAAGAGCAGCACTGACTTCCTTAGATCTTACTCCCAGGGGACACTAAAGTGAGAGATTATGGTAAATGGGTGAGGTCTGTCAGATTACACAGGGAATGACACTTACTGACATGTAAATTATCACTGTATAAATTACTATCTTCTTGCAATGAATACATTTTATATTGTGATTATGCTATTTAATCATATTATATATTACCTATATTGTATATTTTGTATATTAATACATTATTACATTTCCTATATTATAATTACATTATCTTATAACTCAGACCTCTGGCAGGCTGATATCCACTGCGGTCTCGATAACCTGAACCTCCCTTCCAATTGTAGAAGCAGAGGGTCTGTTCTTAATTCATTTCTGTAGAATCATGTAGTGCACATAAATGCATGCTGTAGTATCTAAGCCCTTCTGTCAAGCCTAAGGTATCCTCCCAAAAAGAGATCATTTATACTTACCTGGCTGGCTGAGAAGGCAGACGGATGGAAATAGATACAGGCTTGCCCACGCCTCAAGTATCCTGCCAATTTCAAGTGTAAATGATTTTCCATTTAACAATGAGCAAGTGTCAGCCTGGAGCAAAACAGAGCCTAAGAGCTTCAGGTTTTTTGTCCCAGCTAAATTCATGTGTCACCTTAAGAGGGTCTTGCTGCCAGAAGTGTCACCTGTGCCTGTGATCACCGTGGTGTTTACGCTGCACAGTTTGACAGATCTCCCACGGTGCTCACAGAGTTCAGATGCTTTCCTTTCCAGGCTGCATTAATTTCTTGCCTGGTGATTGCATTTGGGAAACCTGCAGGCTTTCTGCTCCCAACTGGACGGGCTGCTTTTCCCTGCAAGTCCCAAACCATTACTCTTGGGTTAAAAACCCTGCTGTCTTTGCCTTGCAAGGACTGAAGTGACTTGTACATAAATGATGTGGCGATAAATCAATCTGACAGGCTTTTAGAAAGAAGTGCCCACGTAAATAATTTATGGTATTTGAGTAATATTCCTGCCTGGCCTGGTCTCCAGAAGGAACTCTTTTGTGAAACTCCTCCAAGAGCAGATTGTTCACTTTTGGTTTTGTGACTGTGAGGTGTTACTGTTTCATACCTGGAAAAAAAATAGTATGACAGAGTAGGTTCTCTTTTCTTTCAGTTCCACCCCTTGGTCACTGTTTATTGTCATATGGGTTGTTTTTTTTTTTTTTTTAATAATATCAAAAAGTTCATTTGTGCAAGACTACCAGTCACTCCCTTTAATGAAATATTTTTATGCAGGTTGTGAGTTAATGCAAAGGAATTAAGTAATGTGAGGAATTAAGCAGGATTTATATTCTTGGAAAGCAAATATATTTCAAATTCAGGATTGTTTGGAATGACCTGTATCCTAGGATGCTGCTGGTGCATTTTGAACTAATGAAACTTTCTTGGACCCTTTCTTTGTAAGGCAAAAATGGCAATGGGCAATGGACTTGAAAACAACAAACAAAATTACACAGCAAAGGGGTAATTGACACACACCACTGCTATTAAAGAAAATGTTTGGAAACATAGGCAGCGAATTTGAAAAATATGCAGGCTAAAACACAACAACATATGTGCTAGATGTAGCAGTTTGGGCTGGAGTTGTAATTACTGGGAAAGCAGGCCCCTAAACAGCTCCCAGCAGTTACAGTGACATTCTGGGAATTGTAGCAGCTCTGTACGACCTGCCGTGACAGGAAACAGCACAACGAGTAAGGAGGCGAGGTTCTCATCCTGTGTTCCAAAAAGGCAGGAATTAACCAGGTAGGCTTTGTTTCAGATGTTAGGTGTATACAAACCTACCTGTCTTCTATTCTTAAATAGAAACACACCCCTCACAAATGCACTGTTACTGTTTCCAAAATTGTACACAGGTAAGGAAGAGCTTTACCCTGTGCTCATTACAATGTTAAAAAAGTGGAACCAGAATTACCAGAATCAGTGTTTTCTGTTCAGTGCAGGGAGGATCATGATCCTAGGCATGCCAAGAGTAAAGCTAGCAGTGCCTGATAAATCAAAAGTTCAGCTTTTCAGTGTTTTGGAGCCACAGGATTCCAGTGGAGTAAGGGAGACTGCATGGAGGTGTCCACCTGACACGTGCCATAGCTGAGCAGGAATTGTCAGTGGTGCCTGTATGCCTTGAAAGCAGATGTATTTAACCTGCTGCAGGAGCTCAAACATGCTCTGTTACACACTTTTTCCTCTGGCTGCTACAGAATGTGGCCTGAGTGAGTGAGGAGCGTGAAAAAGGTACTGGCACCACCAGAGGCCAGCTGCAGTCTGCCCCTGCATTTCCATGTTTAACCTATCAGTGAGTATCTTTTCCTTCTGTTGAAGTTAACAGAACATTGCCTCACTCTTCTCAAGGCTGTTTACCTGGCGATATCAGAAATCAAAACTGGGCAATTCTATTGTGTGCAGCATGTCTTTTCCACTCCTTTTAAACTGTGGAGTAGCACAGGCCTGTCTTAATTAGGAACATCTGCCCCATTACACTTGAAAGATGTACCTCAGCTCTGTGTTTACCTGTGCATAACAGGTAAATCAACTTATAAAATAGTTTGGGGTTCCCAGAGGAAAGAAAACTCCACGGAAATATAAAACTTGTAAAGTTTTTTGGATGTTTTCCTAGAGTACTACAAACCTTAGGTTAAGTACGTGGCATTATCTTTAGTGCTTGCTAAATCACTCACTGCTGCCTGTGTAACTGTTTGCTCTTGCTGGGCTCAGTGGAATTGCATTTATTGGAAGAATGCTGAAGATTTTTAGTCGGCAGACCAAAGCCTCTCTGTGAAGGAAGCTCACCAGATGGAGAGGGCGAGGATGAATGAAAAGGCCCCTGGATGTTCACAGTCTGTGCTGAAGTCCTCTCTTATCTTGTGGGAAGCTGTGATTAATTCCTTGGAACAGCCATGTTCTAGCTGAGCATTGCCCAAGCTGTGGTGCTTGCACAATGCCTGGTATGCAAACTATTCTGAAGTGATGCAAAACTGCCTGCTGCCACCTCACAGCGAGGAGAACTGGGACCTGCCACTCCTACCACAGGATTAGAGCACGGGGCACCTTTAAAAACCTGGCTTGTCAAAGCAGAGTGCAACTGATAGGAAAAGACTTGATTCAGGAGCACAATAAATTTGTGGGAGGTAATGGACAGTGGGATAGAAAGGTGTATGAGGAAAATTAGGAGTTATGTCCACACAATCATGGCAGGGGAAGGTGTTGCTGCCGTAGCCCCACAGTGATAGATGTACTTGAACAGATTAAATTCAGCATTATCTGTTCTGGAAGGTGGGTTTATTTCCTGCACAGGAATTTGTGTGCACACATATTTTTATCAGCAGTGGTCAATTTTACCACCATGCAAATAAATACCTACTTGGAGAATGCTGTTGAAAATTAGTATTTCACATCCAATTTCCCAAAACAGAGATTTCTTTTTTTTTCTGATTATGTACCTATTGTGTTCAAATTTTGAAAGACAAGATCAAAATATGGTAGTAGTAAAAGCCATTAAGTTTCTTTTACCTGTTCTAGTGTGTCAAGGCAATGTTTTGGAGCACAGTGCAGCACCTCTAGTCTTGTATGGACTCTTTCTCAGTGACCAGAAAACTTCCTGAGAACATTCAGCTAAACTGAAAAGAATTCCCTGTAAATAATAAATAATGGTCCCATTGCCACAGAGATAGTAAATTACAATTCCTAGATGCTTTTAAACAGATAAACTGCTTGTATCATCCTGCATATTCAAATGCATATTTGAACCTTAATTTTTAGTCTTTCTGCTTTAAAAATAGGGCATTTTTAAACACTGGTTAATGGCTCGGCCAGCCTCCCACCACAGTCCTGGCCCCAGAGGTTGTCTGAGGCTCTTGGGCACTCCAGTCAGTAATTTATTATCTACTCCAACATTAATGTTTCATGTGAGTTAAAACGTTGTGGGGAGAGGGCAGGGCAGTGAGGAAACAATATTCCAAGGAGGAGTGGAAGCACCTTGCCTTCTCTGGCTCCTGCCTCTGGCACCAAGATAGATTTATAGCTCCATTTGCAGAATTAAATTCTCTCTCTTCCCAGCTCCTACTCTAATAATTTTTGGTATCGAAATTCTGTCACTCTGAGATGCTCAGGCAGTTGCTTTGAGACACAGGGCTTGGCTGTGCTGCACTTCCCCAACGGCAAAACCCCCCACGCTGCTCTGATGGAGGGTTTGGTTTAAACAAGGCTCACAGCTGAAGCTGCTCCTGCAGGTAGAGCCTGAAACTGAACTGGCATCCTGTGTCTCCTTCACTCAAACTAGATTCACACGTAATTCGAATACAAACCACTGACAACTAAATTTAGACCGATAATGGTGCACACCATATACAAGCTTGAAGGACTTTAACTAAAACCAGCATTAAGCAATTTTGCATCAAAATGCCACCCACCTACTTTGCATAAATTGGTCATAGTGTTTGTGGGCAAGTGACATTTCAGTCATTGTTTCTTCCCAAGGGCTCACAGTGATTAAGATCTGATTGAGGCAGCTTGGGGGTGTGAGTGGAGGCAACAGTATTGTTCAGATTTCAATTCCCTTGGTCACACACACTATTTATGTCTCTCTAATTGTCTCCCTCCCCATGCAATGAACTCTTTGCTGAGCAGAGGAAATAGCCTGCTTAAATCACAAGTGTTTCTTCTGGTGATGTTGCTTTCTATTTGCTCTTTTCCAAAGCCAAATGTATTTCCAAACTGCTGCTAACTTCTGATTGAAACGCATTCAAGTGTATGAACACTGTACAATTATACAGGTTTGGGACCGAAGAGGAATAATTCCAGCCAACCAAAATTAAGGAGAATTTTAGCTACACTTGCCAAGTAAACAACCAGTGTCCTTTTTCTGAAAATTGTTTGCCAAGTCCTCAGTAAACTTTGGGTTTCTTGTTTAGGGACTGGAAAAACAACCTAGTTTAAAAAGTGCCACACCTGAAATGCATTAGCAAAGCAGAGTACAGGTGCTGACTGACTGGCAAGTTATACTGTCCAGCTCGCTTGTACATCTGATTTTGTCTTGTGTTTGTATTGCCTACAAAAGTCTGAGTGCTGGGCTATGGGTTGTGCTCAGCATCGGTGCAAATACAATAAAAGATTTTCTCTGTGGTTATTTGGGAGTGCTGCTGCAGCCCCTGGCACAGCTGGGTCCACGATCTCCCCAGGATCACTGCTCCAGAGCAGGGGGAGTGGCTGTGCCGTGCTGGGAAGAGTCGGATGCTGGCTTGGAAAAGGGTGCCATCTACTGAATTATTGGTACCACTTCTTACAGATCTGACAGATCTGTGGTTGTCAGCTCTGCACGGTTTGTGTGGCACCATACAGCACCAGGCAGGGTGATTACAGTCAAACAGCAATCTAAAATAAAACTGACAAGTCAGGGTATAGCCGAGTAAAGTTTTAGAAAGCTGTCCCTACTTTTTATCAAAGTATTGATGGATATTGAAAGTGGTCCAGGAACAGGGTTCTGAAGAATCCAAAAGAGGGAGTTCTTTTCTTTTTCCTTCCCTGGCATGGTACAGTGCCTTCACATTTACCTAAAAAGAAAAAAAACCCCACATTTATAATTTCTTACCAGTGCGATATTTAGAATAAGCTTTTTGCCATATCTTCATGTGGACTGTCAGTTCTGTTCCCTTCAGTCACTGCATTTTCTGTGATTTCTAGGGATGCCTGAGAGCCAGGGGAAGGATGGTGAGAGCTGCAGCAGCAGCAGCAGCAGCTCCAACCCTGGGGACTCCGTGGCTTCCTTCGGACAGGTCAGCTCTGCCCCAGAGGGAAATGCAAGCTGCTCACGCTACTGGAAATCTGCTCTGCATGTTTATTCCTTTTGAACTTGGGTGCAGTAAGGCTGGAATCATGCTACACTCTCTTGTACTTCACGTTTTTTCTCTGCAATAGTCTTGGCATGCCTCAAATTATAATAAATTGCTCTGGATTCTTCTCAAAAGGTTTTTAAATCTTTTAAACCTTAAAAGTGGTTCTCATTCTCTCTTATTCCCAGATGTCCTGAGTCATGCTTACACATATTCTCAATACAGCCAACTGCTTTCAGCTATTAAAAAATAATTTTGACAAGTTGTGAAATAACCTGAAAAAAGAAAACTGTATCTGGACTGAACAGAGCTTTTGGTGGTGAATTCTCTTCTCCATGATAGGCATTTCTGCATAGTTCCTGCATGTGGCACAGGCTTGTGCATTCTCCCTTTCTCCTTATGCTTTCTGGTTACAGGCTTGCATTCTAGAGTCAGAAAAAGATAACAGTTTTACTCTTAAGTTTAAATAGAACTAAATACAAATTAGAGTGGTTTGGCAGGCGTTGGAATTGATATGGCACACACACACACTAGAGGATTCTGTGTTCTGCTGAGCTGTTAGGGCAGCCAGTACATGCATACACAATATTTATGATTTAAGGGGTGAAACCTCTGTTCTGCCCCACTTCAGGCCGTAACGACACGAGCTTTTTAGTTCTTAAAGTTCTTTTAGTTCTTAAATCCTTAAACATACATAGGCTTCGCTACATTTTGGAAACTGGATTTCCACTAAGACAAACCTAAACTTACAACGCTTCAGGCTTCCCATGATGCTGGTGTTCTCCAATGATACCAGTGATGTTGGAGTTATCCAAAGAAATTGGATAACTCAAGAAATTCCTATTCTGACTGCTTTCCTGAGCTGCTGTCCTCCCTGACCTGATGACATGTGGCAGTGGAGTATGGTTAATCTTCAGTTTTCTTGGAGTCTTTAAGTACACTTTTCCTGTTGGTCACAGACCAACAAACCAGTTTTGGTTTGGAGCAGTAAAATAGAAATTTACATGTGTGTTTGTGGCTAGGACTATTAATGAAAAATAATTGCTGCAGCTCAGTAATTAATGCCTGCACCCATCAAGAGTAAGGAAAAAAGAACAGTCTAATGCACGTGCGTACCCCGAGGTGTTTACTTGCCTGTTACATCCCGGTTCCAAAACATGGATGATGCAGGTGTTGGAACGACTGGGATGAAGCAGAGCTCTGGGGACAGCAGGGGAGGCTGGGACAGGGACTGGGGACAGCAGGGGAGGCTTGGGCAGGGTGGGTGACACGTGTGCTGCCTTGTTTCTGCCCAGTATCAGTACACAGCCGGCGAGTATCGCGCTATCCAGCACGCTCTGCGCCAGAGGCTGGGCCCAGACTACATCAGCAGCCGGCAGGCAGGAGGAGGGCAGAAGGTAGGAACAAACATGATGTTCAACTCCATTTTTCCCAGGAAAACTAGGGTTTAAGTTGTTACAATTTCCTTATTTGTTTGAAGTTCCTTTCCCTCTAGTAGTTTAATATGCAGATAGGAATGCAAAATGAGCATGGCATAAGTTCTGGCTTTTATTGAGACACAGATCTTCCTTTTACACTTAAAAAGGAACTTAATTTTTCAGTGCTTCATCCTTTACAAAGGAATATTTATCTACTTGTGCAACACTGAGATGTTTTCCCTATTTTTCCCCAGAATTGGACTATAAGAAACATTATGTGACAGTGGCTGGATTTACCATCTTCAGTGCCCACTCTCCCTTCTGTTGATTGTCATATTTGTTGCTATATTAATCCCCGCTACATTTGCTGGAAGAGAGTGCACCTGAAGCTGCACCATCAGCCTTTTATTATTATCTGAACCTTGAACTCGGTTGGGTTTCCTCAGTGTAAGATGATATGTGTGATCTCTGTTTAAAAAATAAAGTGTGCAGAGATGTGTGCACAAGGCTATGTGTTTATATATTTATGTGTACGTGCTCTTCTTTTCAGGTCTGTTACATTGAGGGTCACAAGGTCATCAGTCTGGCCAATGAAATGTTTGGCTTCAATGGCTGGGCTCATTCAGTCACTCAGCAGAATGTTGGTAAGGATCTCCTGTGGGCAAAGAAGCCTTTGCTCCCTCCTGTTTCACTGGGAAGGAAAATTCTCTCAGACAAGGGCCAGGGTTTCCATCCCAGAATCCCAGAACATGATTGTGAGGGACCCCCAGGGATGAGCTGTGAGGGACCCCCAGGGATGAGGGAGCGCAGCTGCCGGCCCTGCCCAGGACACCCCGAGAGTCACACCGTGTGCCCCAGAGCCTTGTCCAAACGCTCCCGGAGCTCCGGCAGGCTGCTGCTGTGCCCGCTGCCCTGGGGAGCTGTTCCAGCGCATGAACAACCTCTGGGGAAAAACCTTTCCCTGACAGCCACCTAAACCTGCCCTGGCACAGCTTCGGGCCATCCCCTGGGGCCACAGATCACCAGACAGAGGAGATCCGTGCCTGCCCCCCTCCTCCCGTCTCGGGAAAGCTGAATATCACTGAGGGCTGCCCTCAGCCTCCGCCAGGCTGAACAAAGCAAGTGACCTCAGCTGCCACAACTTCATCACTTCAAAGCACCTGGGCAGAGGCATGAGCAACTTCCAGGTGTCTTAACAGTAAAAACGAGAGAAATTGAATAATAATGGAGCTTCTGTTTTTATTTTAGATCTGTCATAGTCATTATTCTGAGTGTGTTTATGATTGTTCTTGAGCTATTTTAATCAAGTCTCTGATCTCTGTGGGTACACTCAGCGAAGAGTAATTACAATTAAACTACTTAACACCCAGCAGTCCTGAGCCAACTTTCATACCCACCTGTAATTTTTAGACTCTAACCAGTTCATAGGCTCAGTTAATATTCCCCTAATCTTTAGGGACCCGTATTTTTCTGCAGACTTCTCTCCTAGCTAATACCCAGTACTGAGGTTTTTACTACAGAAAACCTGTGGAAAATTTTTCAACATGATGTTCAGGTTATCTTAAAGCTTCAGCCTGTTCCATGTTGCTAGCTGAAATGGTACCTGCCAGAGGAGAGTTGTCCCTGTTTGCAGATCTGCTCTGCTTATGCTGAGGACCGGTTGTTGAAGTAGGTCAAAGCAGCAGCTTAAATTACTTTCTTCCTTCTCCCCCACCTTCAGAAATCTTAACTCAGGCTGGTAGATTCTAGAAATAGAACAACTTACTTCATTGCTTTCCATCTATTCTGCACCATGGTTTTCTTTCCCTGTTTTCAGTCAAGAAAGGACTGACATCCTTCAAACTTCTTTTTCAGATATGCCATAACTAGTCATCCCTTAGGAATTCAGGCATTCTGTCCGTGATAAAGCCTTGTGCAAATTATTTGCAAACTTCAGACTTCTACTAGATCATAGGAAAGAAACTACTTTCATAGACAACAGAGTCTTTCCCACTATTGTTTTTATAAATTAACACTTAAAATATCTCCTTGCAGACTTTGTTGACCTCAACAATGGCAGGTTCTACGTGGGTGTCTGTGCTTTTGTGAAAGTTCAGCTTAAGGTGAGCGGGTTTTTTTGTTGGCCCTGAGTGTAGCTGAGCAATTGCCTGAAGCTGTGCATGAAAGTCCTTGCACGGGTCAGAGCACAGTGCTGGGGTACTGCTCTGCACTAGGGATCCCGCTGGAGTCCTGGGCATCGACCTTGCTGAGGGCAAACAGCCAAGAGCGAGTAAGCAGGCGTGGGAAAGCACACCACCTGCATCCATAAATCCCCTTTTATTTGAAATCCGGCTGCAGGATGGGTCATACCATGAAGATGTGGGATATGGAGTCAGTGAAGGCCTGAAGTCTAAAGCCCTGTCCTTGGAAAAGGCAAGAAAGGAGGCAGTAACGGATGGACTGAAGAGAGCGCTCAAGTAAGTGAAGATCAGCGCTTGTACGTTTTCAGAAGCTGTGTGGGAAGGAAGGGTTTCAGTCACAGTGAGCCCTCTTGTTTCTCAGGTGCTTTGGCAATGCTCTTGGGAACTGCATCCTGGACAAGGAGTACCTGCGAGCCGTCAACAAGCTTCCCCGGCAGGTGCGGTGCAGGGGCTGCGAGAGCAGGGGCTGCAGAGCCCCCTGCCCCTGCCCCTGCACTCACACAGCTTACCAGTGCTGCTACCTCACTGCTGGGGCCTCCTGAGACCACCAGCCTTGCTGACAGACAGCTCACACACACAGAGCAGAGTGTTCTGAAGTGGCACCTCAGGAACCACCATGGATCCTGCCAGCTCCTGCTGTGCACCAGCTGGGGCAGGAGGCTTCTAGGCAGTGCCCTGTCCTGTGGAGGGAGGGAAAAGAAAGCCTTCTGCAGCTGCTGATCCATGGACCTTCAGAGCAAAGCTGCCTGCAATCACCGTAGGACTAGCCAGACTCTGCTAGAGCTGCATGGCAGTCCTGTCAAACACTAGGAGCAGTGACACCTCACCAGGTACAGACGGCCCAGGTCTCTGGTTTGCCAGGGTCATCGTCTGCCAGAGGCACTGCCACAAGCTGCTAAGGTGACAGAGCCAAAACACCCCGTCTTTAATGAACAGCAACGGTGTACCTTCCTCAGAGCTCAGTAAAGCTTGGCCTTGCCCTTTAGCATGAGCAGGAAAATGCACTGGTAAAACAAACCCACGCAGCAACAGCCTTGTGGGGCTGTGAGAAGCTGTGAAATCCTGCATCGATCACCACCACCTGTTCTCGTTTGCAGAGCAGTGTGGGGACAGCTCACCACCTGCCCTGCAGCACTGAACAATTAACCCACACAAAGTCACAGCAATTCAATGATTAACTGACCGAATTACTGGGCACTGAAAGAGTAGTTCAGGTTTCTCGCTTACTGTGTGACTTAGAGCAAACAAAACAGATTTTTATCCAGCGCTTACTTCACTAACTTGATGATGGAAATTTCAGAACCTTTTCTTTTTTCTCCTTTACCAGGTAGCCCCTGAGTTAGACTTGGTCAAAGCTAAAGTACAGGACTATGAGCCTGAAATAGAGCAAGCAAGATACAGCAGCTATGTGGAAAGGCAGAACACAGCAGGGCGACAGCACTGTGAGGTGACACCTGGCTGTAAGCCTGGCCAGACAGAGGCTGCTGCAGTGACAGCAGACCAGAAACAGCCCAACGCTCCCAGGTGAGACTGCTGTCACAAATTTATTTTTTAAGCTGTATTAGAAGTTACTGGCCCTTTTAAAACATGTAGACAGCTCAATGCCAAAGACCCGTCCGGCACTAGTTCAGCAGATTTTCTTTACTGTTATTTTTAATGATTTTTTTCTTCACAAAATGTAACGGGGTCCCGTTTAACTTTGTGTTTCTGGGGGGAGGACAGAAGCACAGACTCCCTGGCCACGGAGTGTGATGCCACTTACCAGAGGAAACTGCGGCAGAAGCGGCTCCAGCAGCAGTTCCGGGAGCAGATGGAGAAAAAGCAGCAGGTCCCAGGAGTTACTCCCAGCAGCAAACAGGGTGAGAAGTGTTCAAACTGGCACTTTCCACGGGAGCTGCTGGCAGGCACAGGTTACCCACAGCGCGGGAGCCTGGCCAGCCTCAAGTGCTGGGCCATCAACACTCCTCTGAGGCCAAAGGCAGGAGCGTGATCCCGTATTCCCTGTCTGTGTTCCAAAAGTGTCAGCAATGTCAGCTCTAAACCTGCAACTGTGCAGCCACCCTCCAGCAGCAGTTGCCAGCACCACCAACCTGCTGCATCCAAGCTGAGGCTGCAGCATTTGGCAGACAGGTGTTGCCTGAGCTACAGATACGTGTCTCATGGCTCACGGGGAAGCCTGGGGCCATGTGGAACAGGAGCGTGGACGGGCTAAAACCCACCTTAAAGTAGCACAGTTGCTCGTCAGATGTCATCAGGTACACAATGTTACTTCCCACATTCTGCTTCCAAGCCTGAACCAGCTGTAGGACAAAAGAGGGTACTGGTGGCAGTGCTGGCTGTCAATTCAGCCTCGTGCTCTGCTGAGAAGGAGCCAAAGGGTGTTTCTGTATTTCTGGCATTAATCCCTCCTTGTGTTGCCTCCTTGCAGCAACATCTGATCCTCCCGTGAAGCACAGCACTCCAGAAGTGCAACAGGAGCTGGCAATAGAAGAGGAGTTCTTTGCAGGTCAGCCAAAGAGTGATGAGGAATAAAGTGTTAAATCATTTAAAGCAGGTTAATTCAGAGTACAGTGTAAGGGTAAAAGCTCTCAAGCATTGGAATAACAGAAGTGTGAGTGTGATTCTGACCTTAGCAATAGAAATTTTGCCTGAGGGGCAGGGAGATGAGTCCATCACTGGGGGGGGTTTCACTCAGGCTCTTCAGTAGAGCTGTTACACCTGTTTGATAAACCCTTTTCCTGAGGTCATACTGCACAACACAGAACTTGGGGGGGATTTGGGGTGTGTCTTTTCTCAGTATAAACATGGGTGTTTGGGTCACGCGCCGTGGTGCCTGCACATTGCCTAAGTCCACAGCACAAGGGGCAGGACCCTGCTGCACACTGACATGAGAGATGCTCGACAGCTCAAATGTTAAAGTGGTCACTGCTTGTGGGAAAAGAAAGCTACTGCCACTCCAGTAGTACAGTCCTGTGTCATGGATCCCCTTGTCATTCCTTCCAGATGATCCTGAACTTTGGGACATCTCCCTGGAGAGCAGTGACCTAAAGGTAACGGGTGCCAAAATCTCAGAGGCCTCCGCAGCTGCACACCAGGCCCCTGGGACACCCCGTGGGCACCAGCAGATGAGCACTCGCAGCAAGACGCCCCACAGGAGCCACCAGCACAGAGCTGCTGCCAGGCTGGCACAGCTGCAGCCCCCTGCTGCAGCCCCCAGCACCGGCTGTGCCCACCAGCACACCCCAGGTACGTGCTGCCACACCCCACCGGGGCTCTTGGGACGCTCCCGTGGGACAAACGTGCCTTCCTTCTGCACCTGGCTGCAGATGCTGGGACGGTGGTCTTGGAAAAGTGCTTTCTGCCATCCTACTGTCCTGTCAAGGAAGAGTTAGAAAAAGAATTGAGGAATACATTCAGAGGCAGAAAAAAACATGTCCATTCCTCACTTTCTCCCTGTGTGGCAGGGTGCAGCCCCCTCAGGAGAAGTCAGAGCTTGAAGAAAAGGAAGCTGGAACCTACGTGAGGCACCCGCTGAAATACGTGCCTCTGTCATGGATCACAGCACACGGCTGCAGCTGGCCTTCCAAACTGTGTCACTGGACTCATCATGGTGGAGCAAGAGACGAGTCTCATGCAATCAGCAGGAACTTCATGCACTCTTAGATTATTATGTATTTCAGATGCCTTTTTCTAGAACCACGCCATTACCTGTGCTTCTGCAGCACGAGGCTTGTGGCTGTGGATATCACCTGTGAGCCGCCTGAAGGAATGGATTGTTAAAAATGAGATGCAGTTCATAGCTTGTCTGTCCCTCAGTGCTGCATTCCAGCACGGAGCCAGAGCTTCTCAGTGCAGCGGGGAGCAGGGGCTGTGCCCAGGGGACAGAAGGCTGGAGCTGTGGCTGCGCACCCGGCCAGCCGGGGGGACACCGCCGAGCTCTGAGGAGCTCTCCGTGCCGTCCAGAGCCCCTCGCTCCTGCGGCTATTCCCGAGCCTGTTCCCATTCCCGAGCCTCTTCCCGTCCCTGTTCCTCTTCCCGAGCCTGTTCCCATTCCCGAGCCTGTTCCCCTTCCCGTTCCCCGTGCCTGTGCCTCGGGGCAGGAGCTCGCCGTGCCTGCCCCGAGCCTTTGGAACACGGATGGCAGTTGCACTGCTGGTTTTAAAGAAGCTTTTAACCCCTTTCGATACAGAAATAAACATGAATTTGAGAAACAAACCCCGCTGGGAGCTGTCCGTGCCTCTCTGCCCTGCCAGCCGCTCCCTGGCGGCCAAACCCGCGTGGTCAGGACCGGAGATGGGGCAGACGCCATCTGGAACCCTGGCCTGGCGCCGTGGGGAGCGGCCCCGAGCCGGGAGACGGAAATGGATCGAGTCCCAGAGCTGGGAAATGGAAATGGAATGTGTCCCAGTCCCAGAGCTGGGAAATGGAAATGGATCGTGTCCCAGGGCCGAGAAATGGAAATGGATTGTGTCCCAGAACCGGGAAATGGAAACGGATCGTGTCCCAGGGGATGCGGGGCACGGGCTGGAGAACCGTGCAGATACGACGTGCAAATAATACGCCGTGGTAATACGGCAAGATATGGTAGCCACAGAATCGTTACCTACGGAGTATTTTATTACAAATTCGTTAAAAATTTTACAATCTGCTGAAGGGACCGCGGCTGCTGCGGTAACCGCCCCCCACCCCCCGCGGGCTCCGGAGACCTCTCGGTCACGATCTCCTGTGGCTGCAGCTCCGTTTCTGTTCCCTCTACCCACGGACGCCAGAAAAGTTACCTTTAAATTCCGTTTTTCATGTCGAAAAGGCTATTAAAAATGCTACATATACTTAGGAACCGCTTTCAGCCTAAGCCACCGGAAGCCGTGTGCGTGCGCTCTGCAAATGCTTCCGGCGGGACACCGTGACCGCGGGCGGCGGGGCCGCTCCCGCTGCGCGCCTGGCCGCGGTGACTGCCGTGTCTGCGGTGATTGCGGTGGCCGCGGTGGCTCCGCGGGTGAGTTGCATCCTCCAGGAACCCCCAGCTCCCAGCGCCGGTCGGTTCGCAGCCCCAGGAAGGCGCGGGCTGTGCGGACGGCAGGGAGCGGAGCGCGTTTCCGGCTCCCGGCCGCTCCCTCACGCTTCGCTCTCCGCAGCGCCGCGGCTGTGCCGGGCCGGGAGCTGGGATCCGCAGCGCTGGGCGCCTTTTGAACCCTTTCTCTGTTTGTTTGCGGGGTTTTACCCTTTCGCTACACGCGGCCTTTGGAGGGTTTTTGCTTTTCCCCCGCAGCAGCTGCACGGAGGCAGGGCCGGAGTTTTTCTTCCCTTTCCCCTGTTGTCCTTCTCCCTTGCACAGCCCTCCCCAGCGCGCAGTGAGCTCGGACCACCTCTGTTTAATGAAGCTTCACGTTCCGTGTCTGTATGCCTTGAAAACGTGTTGATGTAGGGGTTTTTAAAGTTAATTTTGTTTTCTGACTGAATTCTAATTTTTTTACAGTTGCTGCAGAGATAGAAAGCAGTAAAGGCGGTGCCTTATTACCTATCAAAGATTTCAACGTAGTCTGATTTCTTTAACAAGAATGTTAACAAATTTGCCAGATGAAATTACACAAAATATAATCGCAAGAAGCTACTCAGCTGTTCAGCAGTCTGTCAAATTACACTTTTTTTTTTTTTCCCCAGTAACCCTGCACTCTAAAAGGTCTTAATAAATTTCTGTTCCTGTGAAATTTGCAGTTGCCATGGCTTTTTCTCATAACTAAATTACTTGTAAGTTTAATATTCTTGTTGGGACTTTTATCCCTGCAGTACCCCGTCATACTGTTATTTCTCTCATGGACTGTTCACTTTTTCATTTTCTTACCTTCTGTTGAGCAAGGCTAAGCTTTATTAAGTTAATTTTGTAAATTTCGTGTCTGCTAAGTTTCAATATTACTAAGTTTAGACAATGTTTTACTCCAGTTTTATACAGATCACAGTTGTATTCAGATTAATAATGATTAACTTTGAGTTTTCTTAACAGTACCTTCTGCTTTACTGAGGTAATAATTGAGCAACATTTTATTAATAAAAAGTCCTTTAGGACAGAGTTCTACTGAGTTCATTTTGTTAAGCTTTATCACTGTCAAAATTTCTTTATACCTGGTTTGAGTATTATTCAGTCTGAGTTACTATAGCTTTTACTAGTAAGTTGTTCAGTGTTGTTTCATTTTACTGCTATAGATACATAAATGTTTGGAATATATTATCTCAACTTTTGTCAGAGTTAGGACTGATTTATTTTTAGGAGAAAAAGTTCGAGATCACCTCATGTTTGAGTCATTCCACACGTTTGAGTCATGCCCTGGCTGTTCAAAACCGCATTCCTGCTAGGAAGGGAGCGTGCAGACCTTCCCCACGCCTCAATTCAAGGCTGCTCCAAACTTCTACAATGAAAAAAATCCAAAAGTCTGAAACAAAAGTAACGGCCTCAGCTTCCTTGGCTCCGGAGCCAGCGCAAATACAGCTGTGCCTTCCCTAACAAAGACACTGCAATGAGCCTCTCGGGTCCGGTCCCTTTGAAAAGGGCAGCAAAACTTACACTGGGAGCTTTATTTCCCTTCGAGGCTGGCGCAGCATGACTCATAACAGAAGCTGTTCTTAAAATGGAAAGAAATGCAGCAGCAGTTAGTGTTTAGAAATAACCAAATTCCTGCACGGCTGCAGCCGAGGATGCCGCTGTGAAGTCATTCGCTCTTGCCCGTTCCCGTTCCCATCCCAGCACTGAATTCCTGCTTTTGGGGTGGCTGAGGAGTGCCCTGTGCAGGGTGGGAGCACATCCCTGCCCCATCCAGCCCCGAGGAGCCCTCAGGACAGCCCCTCGTGCCTCAGGCCAGCACAGGACCTGCCGCTGCCCTCCCTCCGTCACCTCGGCTGCCACGGGCACAGGCACCGTGTGTGTGTGTCGGTATGTGTGTCTGTGTCACAGCTGAGTGTCTCTGTGTGAGTGTGTGTGAGTGCAGCACAGCTGAGTCTCTGTGTGAGTGTGAGTGTGTGTGTCACAGCTGAGTGTCTGTGTCTGTGTGTGAGTGTGTCACAGCTGAGTGTCTGTGTCTGTGTGTGTGTGTCACAGCTGAGTGTCTCTGTGTGTGTGTGAGTGTGTGTCACAGCTGAGTGTCTCTGTGTGAGTCACAGCTGAGTGTCTGTGTGTGTGTGTGTGAGTGCAGCACAGCTGAGTCTGTGTGAGTGTGAGTCACAGCTGAGTGTCTCTGTGTGAGTCACAGCTGAGTGTCTGTGTGTGTGTGTGTCACAGCTGCATGTCTCTGTGTGAGTGTGTGTGCCACATCTGAGTGTCTGTGTGTGTGTCACAGCTCAGTGTCTCTGTGTGTGTGTGTGAGTGCAGCACAGCTGAGTCTGTGTGAGTGTGAGTCACAGCTGAGTGTCTCTGTGTGAGTCACAGCTGAGTGTCTGTGTGTGTGTGTGTCACAGCTGCATGTCTCTGTGTGAGTGTGTGTGCCACATCTGAGTGTCTGTGTGTGTGTCACAGCTCAGTGTCTCTGTGTGTGTGTGAGTGTGTCACAGCTGAGTGTCTGTGTGTGTGTCACAGCTCAGTGTCTCTGTGTGTGTGTGAGTGTGTCACAGCTGAGTGTCTGTGTGTCACAGCTGAGTGTCTGTGTGTGAGTGTGTGTGTGAGTGTGTGCCACATCTGAGTGTGTGTGTGTCACAGCTCAGTGTCTCTGTGTCTGTGTGTGTCACAGCTGAGTGTCTGTGTGTGTCACATCTGAGTGTCTGTGTGTGTGTCACAGCTGAGTGTCTCTGTGTGTGTGTGTGAGTGCAGCACAGCTGAGTCTCTGTGTGAGTGTGAGTGTGTGTCACAGCTGCATGTCTCTGTGTGAGTGTGTGTGTGCCACATCTGAGTGTCTGTGTGTGTGTCACAGCTCAGTGTCTCTGTGTCTGTGTGAGTGTGTCACAGCTGAGTGTGTGTGTGTGTCACAGCTGAGTGTCTGTGTGTGAGTGTGTCACAGCTGAGTGTCTCTGTGTATGTGTGAGTGTGTGTGTGTGTGTGAGTGCCACAGCCGAGCACGTTTGGCAGCTTGGTGCCTGTGCCAGGCGCAGCAGAGTGCCAGCCGAGCCCTGCTGCCCCCGGGCCGGGCGCTGCTGCAGACACAGTCAGAATTACTCCCTGCAGTGCCTGGATTCAGAGCAGCCCCTTCAAGGCCCAGGGCCGGGCGCCGGGCGCTGCTTTAGAGCACTTCAGGTTCTCATCCCGTGGGGTTTCCTGCATTCCCTGTGGGGTGACAGTTACAGCACTGCAGGACGAGGGCAGAGCGGCTGGAACTGCTGTTCCACAGCTCAGCCACTGCAGCTTTGCTTTATTTGGGTGGCTTCCTTCAATATTCTGCAGGGATGACAACTGCAGCACGGGGCGCGGTCATACGAGAAGGGTTTGGTGCAAAACACAACAAACTACGGCCAGGGAAGCCCAAAGTTTCAATTCATTTTATTTTTTTTTATTTTTATTTTTTACAGTGTACATTGTTAAATAATGTAAAGAAAACGCTTGTAATTCAGAAACAGATTTTATGTGGAAAAAGATACTCAAAGTGTAATATTAAACAAAATAATTTAACAGTTCAGTAGCATTAGTTTATTCCTCTAGACTTCAGTTATTCATCCACAGGAGGAGAGGGAGGGAGGGGGAAAAAAAAAAAATCAATGGTAAATAAAACCAGTTCTTGCATAACGTTAAGTGAAAAAACGACCTCAAAGTTATTAGATCAAATTTAAGTAACCACGTGCCGCACCCAGCTGCCCGGTTCCTCATGCAGCACTAGGGCCCTGGTCTCAGCCCTGCCCCAGCTGTGCGCTCCCGGTTCCCCGCACCCGTCCCCAGGCAGAGGCTCCTCAGCCCGGGGCGCCGCTCCCTGCTCCCCCCGAGCTCCGGCCCGTCCCTGCCCGGGCCCGCAGCTGCTCCTCTCCAGCCCGGGCTGCCCTGCCGCCGGGACCGCGCTACAAGGGGCACAACAGAAAGCACCGCAGGTCTCCGTGTGAAAACGAGAGAGGGAGAGCATCTGCAGGCACACGACTCCCTGCTAAGGCGCCAGCGGGGAACAGCGCTCCGAGATAGAAACAAACGTGGCCGAGCGAGGGCCCTGTGATGCACCGGCCTCCAGGAGAGCGGTGAGCTGCTCCTGAGCTCCAGGGGGCTGCACCCTCATCCTTCACAGCTTTTTGCAGCACTACGTAAATACTGGCTGGTATTGTTTGGGCTTTGAAGAGGAAACCAGTATTTCTTAAATTCGAAAAGGGAGAATGACCGAAGCAGAAGATACAGTACAGGTACTAAGAGGTGACAAGTGACAGACAGTGACAATCCTGGTACCAGCTTGAAATTTGTTAAGAGTGAACAAAACTGTAAATCCTCCAAGTAAGACAGAGGAAACTTCTGATGCCGGCTGTTTCAAGTACATCCATTGCCGGCAATGGACGTCGCACCAGGACATTGTTCCTGGCTTAAATGAATTTTACCAAAAAAAAAAAAAAAATAAAAAAAAAAAAAGGTAAGAAAAGCAATCCCAGCAGACAAGCCCGCGCCAACGAGCCACGGCACCTCTCCCTCACGTCACATCCTGACCAAACCTCTTCACCACTTGGCAGGTGGAGTCAAACCGCCTCTTCAGCCGGGCCTCTCCCAAAGACACCTCCTCCCTGTCCTCTCTGCTCCGACCCAGCCTCCTGCCTCGAGCCCGTACCTGTGAGGGCTCGCTGTAGCCTCACCTGCATCCCCCCGTCACCCCGCACCTTCGGCTCTGCCCCCTGGACAACTCCCCGCGCACAGAACTGCTCCGAGCCGCGGCCCGGGGGAGCTCGGAGCTCCCCTCCCGGAGCGCCCCGGGCACAAACATCCTGCCCTCAACTCGCCCTCTGCCCACCTGGGCTCCGCTGGGAAGACGACGCTAAACTGCAGAAGCAAGAGAAGTCCAAGGCACTAAAATATCCAGCAAGCATACTGGGAGAACAGACAAGTATTCAAGTACATTAATTTATACAATTTTACATTCACATTTATTTATCTAATACAATGAAAATACAAAGGAAAAAGTTAAAGTGTCTCCAATAAGTATAAGGATATAGCTAGCTTTTTTTCCCGTTTTTTTCTTTTTAACTTTTTTAACCCTCTATATTCCACTCATTTTTAAACTACTGTTGTCCAACAACATTTATATATCACAGTGTTTCCACATCAAAACTGATGGTAAGTACATGTCCGCAGGGAACTTTTAAATTTTTTTTTTTTTAACAATTTAAATTGCTCTAATGCTGCAGTCAAAGCTGTTAATATCTTACTTTAAGCAGTAATGACCTATCAAGCACGGGCTGCGCCGCAAGTCCATTCGTGTGCCCCATCGTTTCAGAGCCAGATACGATTGGCTGGGGAGAGGGAGAGGAGGGGGATTTGGACAGCTTTTTCCTGATCCCGGTCCTTCGGAGGAGGCGAGGAGAGCGTAAAGCCTCACGCGAGGGTTCAGCTCTCCCACCTCCGCACGTGCGGATTCAGCCTCCAACCAGAACAATTTTACAGCGAGACCGAACGAGCCGAGCCCGTGGCGTCTCCTCACAGCTCTCGTCCCCCACGAGAGCAGCCCCCTCGGTGAAAAGCACTGTCCCATCACAAGGATGCTCATCATCCTCCTCCCCCTTCCGAGCGCGTGGGGAAACTCCCGCCACAGAGAGCTGACAGCGACGGTTGGAAAAGGTAAATTCATTCCCAGTCTGGCAAGCCACCAGTCCGTTGCAGCACTAGTAGTGATACAGGGCCCCGTCTCCCTCCCCGTGTCCCGTGCCGAGGCGCGGCCGGCAGGGCCCGGGGCACGGCTAAGTGGTCCGCAGGTTGGAGCCCGGAGGGTTGCTGACGGACTTTTGCAAGTTGCTGATGTTGAAGCTTTGCAAAGAGGTGGCACCCACGGGCTGGAACTGGCCCAGCTGTGGCTGTGCTGGCCCCCCTGGCCCGCTCCAGGGCGGGGGGAAGGACGCTGCGGGGTAACCGTACTGCTGCGGGGGGCACATGGCCTTGCTGAAGGGACCTAAAGAGGTAGCTGATGCTGCAGGGATGGGCGTAGCACCCAGGGAAGATGTCATAGAGATACAGAGCTGACCCGGTGCCGAGAATTTTCTTGCCATTCCGGGGCCCTGAAAGGTAACCCGACCACCGAGAGAAGTTACACAACCCCGCCTGAAAAACCAGCTGTCCGCCCCTCGGCCCACAGCGCGCTCCCAACGGCGTCTCCAAGGACACGCCACGGCCCTCCCCTTTGGCTCTCCCCTTCCCTTCCCGGGCAGGCGGTACGTCCTCGCAGCGCTCCAGAGCTGCCGAAGCCCAGGGAACGGGAGCACACCCCCAGCTTCCGAGCACAGCCCCTCACCTCGTAGCTGCTGTGCCCTTTGCCCGCTTTCTTTCCGGACAGGTTCATGGCGTCGCGGGCCCAGTTGTCCACCAGCTTGTGCAGGTCATCGGTGAAGGTGCCCTTGCGGCTGGAGGCGCCGGCCGTGGGCTGGCTCTGGGGGGCCTGGCTGTTCACCGCGGCCCCCACCGTGTTGGTGCTGCTGGTCCCTACGAGCACAAACACAGGCGTCACCGCGGGGCCGGGCGCCGCGCCGGCCCCAGCGCCTTCCAGAGCTGCGCAACGGCACGCCCAGGGTTAAAACGCCATGCAGATTAATTCCGAGTTTCAATTCCAGGACACGCTCAAGTGGGAACGGCAAGGACTCCTAGAGGCATTCTCTCAGAGAGGTTTACTTTGCAGGAAGGGCTGCGAGCGGTCCTCCTAAGAGGGGAGGGGAGCAGCCATGGGGTCTTTGTAGAAGAGAAAGGTGAGATTTCAGCACTGGGTGACAGTCCAGGCACGTCGCTCTCGTCCTACAGCTTTTAATCAGCAGCAGCCACTGCTGGCACAGGTCAATCCCACCTTGGAGGACGATGCTGGGTGCTGAATAAGGAGCAGTAAATCAGCATCGCCAGCTGCCCTGCAGCAAATTATCTCCCCCTTTGTGAAATGAAGGGAAAAAGTCACTCCGTTTACAAAAAACAAAAACAAAACAAAAAAGCCCCAGTCAGAAACAGCAACTGTTGTTTCCAATAGCAGCTGTAGTCCTGCTCTTGAGGACAACTAGATGGGACTGTCTTCACCCACCAAACAGCCAGGATCAGCAGGGGAAGTCTGCACTGCATTAAATTTAGCTTTTTGCCTCTAAAAGCATTTTTTTGCCATTATGTTCAGATTTCCTAAGTCAGAAGAATAAGCATTTCAGATGCAAACAACTAATACAGCTTAAAGAAGGCAGAAGTGAGAGTATTCCTCAGACGAGCTCTGACAGGTTTCTCTTTTCACTGCAAGAACACAAAACCCCTTCACATAAATGCCAGGTTTCAGTTCTGCACATTATCCTGCGGGGGAGAAAACCAACCTAGTAGCTTTGTTTTGGAGAGCCTTCCTATGCCCCTCATATTTATAAACAAGCAGCTGCACTCCAATCTAGGTTTTTAAAGGCAGACCTCGTAAGAGAAAACAAAGAAAGCGTGTATTACCTAGGATCTGAATTCCCAGCAGTATTGCAAAGTATCCTGCTTTACAGACGTGGAAGTGCCAGTCAACCACCAGGGCAGAGGCATCAGCAGGGCTGAAGACAGCACTGCTTGCAAACACTCATCCTCACCTATTCCTGAAGTTCCTCAAGTATTCCTACTTGCTCCCTCGGGAGACTGCACCTGGGAAATCCATGGAAACTGAGTTTGTGGCAGCATTTCTGGAGGGAAGCCATTAGAGGTGGATCACAGAAATGCCAGCAGCAGACATCACGTCTGCATTGCAAAGAGCGGCTGCCTCTCGCCTGGCAGCTCCTTCCTTCATCTGTCCCACTTTCCCTGGCCATCAGCCACATTCCTTGCCACCACTGCCTCCAAGAACTGGTTCCAAAGCCCTGCAGGAATGTTTCGTACTGAGGAGTGGATTAGGAAGGTGACATACTTACGATGCGGGACAAATAAACAGTGTTACTGCCTCTGGTAGTGCTGAGGGGGGCAGGACACGGCTCCATCCCACCAGGCCCAGCTCAAGCATGGGAGTGGCTCCCGGGCTGGGGCCCACGGGAGCTGTTAGTGGGGGCAGACATGCCACAACACTCGGAGAGGGAACAAAAAGGTTCCCTGAGCAGGGAGAGGGGCTGCAGCACTGATGGAGAGGAGCAGGACACGCTGTGTGGTGCAAGGAACGTCTGCTGGGAAGGGACGAGAACCTGAAGCATGCAGCACGTGGAAAGGGCTCTGCATACGGTCATTTAACAAGAGCAATGATGTGAAAGGTGAAGTTAAATACAAATGAGGCAAAAGCAAGGAAGAGGTACTTGGGGAAGGGGGAACACTGCCAAAACCAGTAATGATCACATTCCACCATGAGGGTTCATGCAGGAATTGACACACTTGCTCTCATCCTCTTCACGATGGCCAGCATCCACTTGTGCTATTTCACATTTTCACTTTAATCACCAAGTACTCTGAATCCTGGACCTACACTGGAGAGTTTCCTCAGGCTAGGGAAGGGGGAGAGTTTATCGAGGCATACTCTACAGCACAGTCAGCTGAGGACATGAAAGATCACTTGGGAAAGCTTTAGAGTTTTCCAAAGAGCAAGGTTGGTACAGGGTGACAAAGGCTGCCAGAGTTTTTTGTCCCAAAGTGACTTTGTCAGGGAGCTCCCACCTCAGGGCACACACATACCAGCCCACAGCATCAGAGCTGAGCTCTCAGTAATGTCCACCTAAAACTGACTTTGAGGAATTTCACATTTACCTCTGACACACTCACTGCCTGCAGAAACTGCCATCCAGAAGAGGCTGAAAAGCAAGTGCTTCAACTTGTAGCATTCCATGGAAACAACCCCCACATTCCTGCTCGGTCACAGCAGCCGTCCCCAGTTCTGCTCTGACATGAGGGGCCTGAGCTCAAACAGGCTCTCTCTCTCCAGCCCACTACCTATGATGCCTTCATTCTGCCCTTGGATTTTCCCCCGTGAACCACAGTCAAATGACACCTTTAGAACAGTCTGAAGTGACATGTGCACACACAGGCTTTTCTGAACACCTCTTGCTTTGGGAGACACACTGGAGATCTCTGGGGGCTTACTCAGGCCTTTAAACCGTTGGAGGAGTGCCTGCAATTGGATCCATCGCTGAGCTGACAAGCCCCATCCAAGGCCCATCCAAGCAGCTGCTCTGAGTACAACTCCAGCACATTACAGCGAGCAACTGACCCCGCTGTCGCTGTCGTTAGCCAGAGCAGAGCTCCAGGGGGAAGGGGAGGCTCTGCCTGCCTCCACCTGGCTGCAGGAGCAGCACCAGACTCGTCACTAGACTGAGGACAGAGCACACATTCGAGGGCATAACACAGACAGACAGATGCTGTGCTGGAGACAGAGTCAGGGACGTAAGGCTTCAGTGACCAGGAAAAGCTGATGAATAGATTTACAATCAGGAATTGGAGATAACAGAAATAAGATAATTACTACAGAGCTGGTTGCAAGGACAGACTTTTTTCACCATCTTCCCTGAAGCACAAAGAGAGAGTAATTTGTTAAAGATAAGAGAAACAGTGAGAAATGTTTAGTATCAGGAAACATTACAAAAAGCTTGGTGAGAAACAGAGGACACAGCACAGCAGGGCTTAAACAGTCACTACTGGGACATTCGAGACAAACTCAAAGACTTGTCTGACAGTTTAACCATAAAGAGGAGAGGCCCAGCCTCCTACATCTATTCTTCATCATTCCCAAACCGTTGTGAAGGATGTCAGGAGACACTGAGGTCACAGCTGTTACCATACAGTCACAACCGTGGCTGTTATCACAAAAGGAAAAACAAGTACATCTTCCATTTTTGCCAGGATGCAGGAAGCATTTTACAACTATCAAACTTCAACCAGCAACCAATTTATTTGATAGGTCAAGTGCTTTTAGTTTGTCACCCTCTTTTCTCAGATGAGTGAGAGCAGTTCAGACATTCCCTGCCAAGCTGTACCGCTCTGTTTCTCCAGCTGCACAGTTAAAGCATCAATCACTGCACTGTTTCCTCGGCAGGGCTGATTCCAGCCCAGGATCTTCTCCAGCTGTCCCTCTCCAAGCACCCTGCGGCAGCACCTCACGGACAAGGCTCCAGGAAGCAAGCAGCCTGCAGCAAGCCCAGTGCCAGGCCAAGCTGAGCCGTGCCAAGTATTACCTGCTTTTACAGGACAGCTACAACGCTCTTTTCAAAAGGAATCTCTTTCCCTTAGCACCAGTCCCAAAAGCAAGAGATGCACATGCCAAAGTAGTCTCACAGCCGGGTGATGGCCAATTTACAGCAAGCCAAGGCCTTGGAAGTAAATGACGCTCTCACACACTCAGTTCAATATCAGTTCTAGAAACAGACTGGCTGTTCTTCGTGTTCCCTTCCCCAAAAAAGGACAGGCCAGACAAACAATTTTAAGTTAGCTTCGGTAAGAATTTACCTTCTTCCAAGAAAGGAGCATTAAATCTCGAGAGGGCAGATGGCAGTGCACATCTGCACATTAATATACGCAGCAAAAACATCTAAAGCTGCTAAATTTGAAAAATGGAATCATTTTAGTGCTTAGATCCCAAATCCAGGGAAGGGAGATAGAGTTAGTGCCCAACTGACCAGCCAGAAGACGTTTCCCTGCCTCTCTGAGGATGGGTGCATTGCAGCTGTCTCTGCAGAAGGCCAGGCCAGCTCCCACACGCAGCTCGGGCTCAGCTGAGCCTCTGCCAAGCACAGCCAGGCACACGATGCACACGTGTGCCACTGCCACGGAGTACAGCACTCCGAACTTCCTCACAGCCAGTCATTCCAGAGGGTGGGAAGCAAATGTCAGACACTGAAAGGGTCCAGCCTGCAGAAGCAGCATGGGAGACACTGCAGCACTCCCAATAAAAAGCATCACACCAGCAGCATTGGCTCAAGCATGTTGTTATTTCAGCCACATCAGAAGTTTGAGGCTCTCTTGTAAGTCTGGCCTAATGTAAGTACAAATGAGAGGATTCTGAAAAGACCTGCAAGCTAGCCTGTGAGGGCTGACAGGATATCTGAAAATGTCTATTTACCCACCATTACCACTATTTGTTTTACATTTAATGGACCTTCAGTTCACAGGAAAAACTTGTCAACCTGAGCCCATTGGTAGGTAAGGTTCTTTTGAGTTTGCCTGAATCATTCTGTAATTATTTTAAAGCCCCTCTAACACTTGGATCTTTAGCTAGCCATCTGCTCGTGCACACAGTCGTCACTAGGAGCTGCCTACAGGCGGCATCAAAGCTCTGCAGTGTCCCTGGTGCTCAGAGCATGGGGACACCTGCAGCTGTGCTGCAAGCACGCTGCAGGGGGCAGGGGGAGGGCAACTCCCCACCACCACCGCAGTGCCCAGCCAAGGGATAACAACGTGCAGAAGGAATCCTCGCCGCTCTTCCACTAGCCAGAGTACCCCCTACGAGTCCCACGGTGTCTGACGCGTGCTGAGGCAAAACGACTGATGGGCCTTGCTACATCTCCCGTTGGTGCCATTTCACTGACCTGTCCTGCAAGCTCCTCTGCACTTTAGGGAAAACGAGTGCACGGAACAGAGTTTAACAACACGAGAACCCAAACTTCTAAAGGTGTGCTAAGAGCAGCTGAGCTGAGCCATGGGATGGGAGGCAACACAAGGTGGCAGGTGAGGATGGGCTGCATGAAACAGATCCGAGCAGCAGGAACCAAAACCAAAAAGACGAAACAAAAACCAGACAAGGAAGGAGTAAAGGTGTTACACACAAAGAGCCAAGCAGGGCGTACTCAGAAATCGGGTCCTCCTGCCACCAGGCTTGAAGGTCACTCTCTCAGACGCACAGTTAAACTTCGCACAGCCTGTGAGAAAACAAGAACGGGGAGAACAGAGAGAGGAGAGGAGAGGAGACAGAACACCACTACAAGATGTTAGCAACTTGAAGTTGGAAGGGTGAAATGCAATCACGACACACAAGAATAAGTCTCAAAGTGCAGACCAAGGAGTACAGAGACGATATACGGAGTGAAGAGACTCCCTCCAGCACCTCCACACCTGAGGCCAACTTTGCACTGCTCCTCTCCAGTATATAACCCAAGTATAACGTTGCAATCTATAAGAAAGCCAAATCCTGGCCAAAGTACCCAATTATTAAATGGTACTGCACAACTCCAGATGCAGGGAGATAATTCAAGTAGCTCCAAAATGCCTGGAACAGTTCCTTAAAAAAAAAAAAAACAACACCTCTACAGAAAATTCTTCCTTAGTCTGTTTCCATTTTTTCTATGTACTTCTCCAGTTCCAGCAAAACCACGCATTAGAATTGAAGTATTCAAACTGTCTATGGCAAAGCTTCTCAAAAAGATGTGCAAGGGGAAAAAGCCCTCGAACAGCTAAGTTCAGGTAAGTAAAGGAATCATCCCCTTAATGACAAGCAAAAAAAGCCCTCCTTACTGGATAAATCAGGGCTGTGCCTGAGAGATTATTTGATAACGTACGAATAACAAGCAACCCACAACTGGAGAAACCTGAGTACATGAACAGTTTACCACTCCCACCATTTCATCCTCCTACCTTCCAGGACAATTCACAATTAAAGAACAGGAGCCATTTTTTACCTTTTACTGTTAGAAACTCCACTGACAGAAACAGTCAAACCAGTCGGGCAGTCTAAAAGGATTAAGACTCCAAGTCTTTGGAAACTTCCAACCATTTCAGTTATCTGCTAACATCAAACCTGCTCTGCCCCTTCCTCGGTCTCACTTCTGATTTCCAACCCCCCAGTCTCATCTGTCTCTCCGCCTGTGAGCCAAAACCTTTCCCAGGTCAGCAGAACTTCGCTGCCACCACCCCCTGCACTCTCTTGTGTTGTCCTTGGGGTTTCACACCTTCAACCGCCTCCCACTTGAGGTCAGCGAGAAGCTGCAAGTCCAGCTGCAAACAACATCCTTCTGAGCCTGCAGGCATAGCCTGGGCCCCCAAAGCTACCTCAGAGCAGGTATCAAAGCTCAAGAGTGACGAGGTCAATCACTCATTCCCGCTGCTAATGACACTGATTGCATCTGGAGTCTTACCTTGGCCTGGCGCCGAGAGGCTCGGTACCGAGAGGGCACCGTCACTGGTGAAGGCAGAGTAGAGGTTTTCGCTGGAAGGTGAAGGCTTCAGGGGCTGTAACAAATGGTTCTGCCCCGTCTCTGGAACACTGCCAGGAGGATGAAGGGTCTGCTGGGGGGGCAACACTGATGGTGCACTTTGAGCTGACAGGTTGCCTAGAGGAAAAGGAAACAAAAAGTTTTGGTTTCTGTACATTTTTGTACCTGATCGAGCATGACAATCGAGGCAAGAGAAGGAGAGGCAGGGGGAGAGAACTACTCCAGTTTCTGAGAAAGCAGTAAGAGCAGAAAAAGTCCTCAGTTTTGAACCAGCTCTGCGCTGGTTCCCGTGCTCACAGAGCTCCTCTATCACACAGCAAAGCAGAAATGAGCAGCCAGGGTGACTAGACACAGAAATCTCAGCATGACGTGGAAGTAAGGAAATGAATATGCAAGGAGCAGTAACAAATATTTCTGCTGGCACTGCTGGCCCTCCAATGCTACAGGATTAGAGAAACAGCTCCAATTACCCCGAGAGTATCTGGCACCCACATCACTCAATCAGTGAGCAGAACTAGCTCCTGAGTTCTGTTTATTGGAACAATGGTCTAAGAAAGGAAGCCCTGACAACTGAAACTGACCCTTAATTTATAAGTACAACAAATCTTCAGTTCCATTTAAAAAGCCACTGTTTTAACATCCATCAACTCTAAGTTTCTGCAGTGTAAGGACACTAGTATTTATCATGCTTAAGTGGTACTAAATTAGAAAAAAACATCTCTACAGATAACTAACGAGACCAGACCCTTTCTGCAAAATCACTTTCGGGAAGGAACGAGCAGAGTTTATATTACAAAAAAATAAATTCTGCCATACTGTAAATTTACACTTTTCTTCCTAGTCAGATCCCAATGACTAATACCTAAAAAACACAAATCACAGCTTTAAAACTGCTCTTACCAAACAATGTCACGGTACCTTTCAGTGGACTGAAAAAGTCCCAAGCAAGACTACCAAACAGCAAAAGTAATTTCAAAAATGATAAAAGAAATCCAGGGAGGAACTGGTACACACAGACACACACTCCTCAAAAGAAAAGACACAGATCCAAGAATGAGAGCTGGTACTTGGTCTGTTTTATCTGCTGAAGATGCTGAAGGAAGCCTTACCTGATAGCTGAGGGCTCTTATGTCCCTGGGAGCTGCTACGACTGGACTTGCTGCTTTTTCCTTTCGTAGGTCGTCTCCTCCTTCCTGAAAGGGGAGCAGCTGGGGGAATAATTACTGCAGGTGGGGCCTTTCCCAGTTTCATGTAGAGTGACTCAATCTCCTGCTTCTGGCGGCTCTGCAGCTCCTGGATCTCTTTAAGGTGCCTAACAAGTTACAGAGCAGCGGGATTTACAAGAATTCTATGTATACACACACGCAAACAATTCCTCCCCTCCAGTCAAGCCTGAGCTGCTTCTTTGGTCAAACTCTCAAACATTTAAGAAAGCAGGAAATAAACCTTTTCCACAAATAACCACTGAACACACATGGCAGAACACCTGCCATTTTCCAGTGTGCTCTAGCCCTGGCTAGAATTCCAAAGCTAAGTTCCCGGCATTGCAATCACGAAACCAGAATAAAAAGAAGTACAAAAAAAGCATTGAAATGCCACAGAAATAGCTAGATTACTCCTTTTCTCAGACATACGGCCTTGGAGACTTCTACTCTGGTATTGCCTTACAACTTGTTTCAGAGCAGTTGCACACTCAGGATTTGAAACTGCTAGCTACCCTAAAAAAGGTTCAACTTCCAGTTTAAATAAACTACGAGGTCACATTGCTTCACTTCTAAATTCTTTTTCTGAGCCGACAAGGTCTCTTCAGGAAAAGAACCATTAGAAATGCCAGAAATGCATATCAGAAATGCAGAGACTTGTGTGTCATTTTCAAACAAGACTGTTTCCCCCACTAACTCCAGTGACATGCCAAATCTTCCTTAGACCTACAGACTTATCCATAGTGCAGCTGGCAGTCTACGTACAAGGCTACAGGGCAGAAAATTCAGCCCCGCAAACACGCGTATTCCTCTTCCGTTGTAATTGTATGCTGCTTTCCCTCTGAAGAACCTTACTGCCCACATAAATGCTGCCAGTGGCTCCTGACACTGGGCAAAGGCTGAAGTAAGTACGGGTGAAATTCAGATTAATCCCGTTACACCCATTCCATGCACAAAAAGCACAAGCCTTACTTCTCCCGTAACCGACGGAGCTCCAGCCTCAAGTCCTCGTCTTCGATGTCCGACTCATTGTCGCTGCTCATGTAGGAGGAGTTGAAGGAGTTGCTGAGGCTCTGAACGGGGAGGCTGATCTTGGATCCCAGGTGCTGGACAGAGTCTGGGCTCCCCGAGCCATCATCCAGATCCTTTGCCATCCCACTCAGAAAGGCGGCCTCCAGGTCAGAGGACGGACCATTCATGTGCGGGGACTGCCTCGACTCCAGCTCCTTCTTGGGAGCTGCGGCCGAAGCAGCAACTCGTTCCAAGCCCACGGAGAGAGGAAGAGTCCCCGGCTCCTTCCGGGCACAGCTGACCTCATCCCGAGCCTTGGACACGGAGAAGCGCCCCACCTGATCCGCCGTGGCCGTCACCTGGAAGCGCCCCACCTTGGTGGCCTGGGCAGCGTCCCCCGGCGCCGGCGCCGCCTCGGCGAGGCCGTCCAGCACATCCCGGCGGGCGGCGGCGCCGCTCCTGCGGCTCTCAGCCTGCTTCACCAGCGTGCTCTCTGGGCTGCTGCCGGAGAGGCTGGAGGAATCGCTGGACACGCTTTCAAACGGCGCTGGCCGAGCCGCAGCTTTGGCACCCTCTTTCAGCACATCCTCCACTGCCACGGACACCTAGAGCAGAAACACAGGCACGCGCGCTTCCTTAGCGTTTCCTCAACGTGACGCTTCTATTTCCCCCAAAGGTAAGATGCATCTGAGAGGGGAAAATAACTCATGTCGCAGGCAGGCCACAGAGCAAGCTACCCCTTCCCTCCAGGCAGAACACCGCCACACAAAGCAGCACTCGTGTCACCTGGAGGAGTAACTGCAAGAACCAGCAGCCCCAGAGGGGCCTCCCTCACCGACAGGACACAGAACAGAGAACACCCAGCACTGCCAGTGAAAGAGCAGCCCAGCGCCACACCAAGGCCAGAGGACACCCTGCGTGACTCCTCAGGCCGCGTGCGGACAGACGCGCAGCCCCGCTTTCGCAGGCTCCGCGGGCGCAGCAGGCCCCGCACAAGGCACACGGGGCTGGCAGCGCACAATGAGCCCAGCATGCCGCACCGAGGGCCAGGGCAGTCGAGCACCTCGTACCTGAAAGCGGCCCATCTTCAGCACGCTGCCTCCCGCCGAGGCGCTGCTCTCTCCATCCCCCGCTGCCAAAACTGAGCACGGGAGAAAAGACAACAGTGAACAACGGATTATTCAAACTCCAACCGTTTCTTTTAACGTACTTCAACTACCTGTTAACTCCAAAGAGCCTTCTGGACTCGTAGCACCGCGTTAATATTAAAATGTTAATTATTAATGTCAAGTTGAAGTTTTTTTACACCTGCGTGGTGTATTTGCCAGAAGTACACTTTTAGGCAACAGTAAAAAAAACCACACTGATTTCAAACAGGGATGTGAAATAGACAAATAATAAAAAATAGAACTGGAATTTATGAAAGAAAAAGCTTATTTTGATTCAATACCCGGAGTGACTACCTAAATTTCACAAACACTGGGGACAATTTATTCACAGAGAAAGGGCAAGTTGAAGAAAAGCTATAAACTCCATTTACTCAAAGCAGTCTATCTGAGGTTTTCCAAGCTGGACTCTTTAGGTGTCAGCTTCTAATTCTGTTGCTCTGTGCACTGGCAGTATAAAGTTACAAAGCTGAGAAATAACGTTCTATTTTTAAATCAGTTCTATTGGACAGTTCGCTCTGTTTATTAAGTGACTTCCCGGTTTGTTTACCTTTACCTTCTAAATTTCCAAGCTAAAACCCAAGTCATTCTATAGCAGACTAATGAATTCTACATGATAGTTCACCAATGTCCCAAAATAAGGGTATTTCATTTATTTTCCCTCATGGTTTTATTGGCTTCTGAAGGTTTGTTATTCAATTTCAGAGCGATGTGCATGTTAAATAGTGTTTACTAGACAGTTAAAGAAAAAAATTCAGCACTATATTAACAACTTCTTTTAAAAAGAGAAGATCTCAAAAATTAAAACAATTAGATGAATACTGACAGGAAAATCTCAGATTATTGTGCAATTGTTTGGATTCCCCCCCAGTAACTCAGTTCATACAGATTTGAAAGTCTGATCATCCAGACTTTAACTGGTGATCACCCAGTTACAGAACAAAGTCTGGGTTTCTTACCACCTTTCTGAAATTTTTAGTAGTTTAACCTTGGTTTGTCCGCTCAAACAGAAATGAAACACCCTCAGGCAAGGGAGAGATATCCTAGGTGTAGAACACAGCGTAATGACACAAAATGAGTCCTGCTGTTACTGCCAGGAACGTAACACATGACAGAAAACAGTTCCTTCAAGTCCTGATGCTGCACCTTAGCAGCACAGTGGAGACTCTTTGTGAGACTTAACTCAGGATTTTGGACAGCTTTAAGTCCTCGGTGAGTCCCTCCAGTGCGCGTGTATTGATCATTGCCCTCCTCACGGCCTACAGGGGAAGATTTCAGTCTGGCTGCTAAAACCTAGTAAGATCCCCTCAAGGAGCTGCCACTCATGACTTCCTAGAAAAGGCCCTAACCCTGCACGTGGTTACTCTGTTCAGTTTGGATTTCTGTCTCCATGCTGAGCAATCACCTAAGCAATCACTGTCTTACCGTCCTTCAGGCTCTGCGACGCCGTGGACACCGGCCCAGTAACCGTTGTTGATGCTACTGAGGGCACAGACTGCAGGTTCAAGGAGGAAGACAAAATAAATTCAAGTAATTAGCAGTTTGGTGGAATGCCAACAAATCCAACATACTGCACGTAATGTAACGTTTTTGCTTCCAACAGGGACAAAGTATGAGAGCCATGAAAAGTCAAATGCAAGACAAGAGATTTTCCAGGCCTTATAACCCTGAGGCCGTGAGCAGATCATCCCTGGGCCTGTGCAGAAATAATGCACAAATAGCCACTGGATTTGACAATGATTGTCAATCATTGTCTTCATTCAGTACCCAAAGCTCTGTAACAGGAGCTTTTAAAATTTCAGATCCACACTTGAAACATCCCTCCCATATTAAAGCTGTTTTAGGGCTCCTTCCCCTTATTCCAGTCACTTCCATTTCTAGTTTAGTGACACCGCCAGAAAAGCTGAAATAACAACTAAAACCAAAAAACAGCCTCAGGAAATTACATCATCTACTGCAATATACAGACTTTTCCCGATTTTGGCTGACTCAGTCCCACAAACTGGAAGATGACTCTGAATTTTAATTTTTAAAAGTCTAAATGCTGATGTAGTGATATTAAAGGCAGTGACCTAAGTGTACAGTTTGAACAAAACACTGAGGTTTTTCAAGACTACCAAAGTGCCAACATTGCAAACATACACAGGCAGGAGCAGATGTCACTGGGACCGTCTCTGGACTAAGAGTTCTTCTCAGCTGAGCATCCAGATCTTCCAGTGGCTGTTGGGACTGAGAAAGGAAAGAGTAAAATGATGTCCCACATCAGGAAAAATCAAAGCACTGTTGAGAAACATATTTTATTTAAAAATTAAATATTTAATATTTAATGTAACATATTTAATGCTAAAATTTAAAGCACTCAGTACAGCTTCCATATTTCTATCAAGATTTCTTCCTACATATTTAGATTTAACACGTATAGCACAGTAAGACTGGAAGTAACTCATGCAATGTATTTAAAAACAACAGAACAGGAAAATAAAATGGAACTTTAAAAAACAAAACAAACCAAAACAAACCAAAACAACAACAACACCAAAAAAAAAAAAAAAAAACCACCCACAACCACACAACAAAAAACACAACCCTCCGCAACAGCACTCAAACCCAATCAACCAACAAAAGCTCCCTCAGACAGGCTGTAGATGGATTGACTTGCAGAGGATGGAGAGGGGCAGAATCTCTCAAGAATGCTTATTACTTAGATTTCAGCTGTTTCAGTTAGAATACGAGATGTTTATCAAACTTGCCCTGTTTAATTAGGGAGAGGAAGAGAAGAAGAATATTTTATCTAAAAATTTCTTGAAGATAAAGTCCCGAAGTCTGAAAATTATTAAATTAGGGCCATGCCCATAAGATATATCAAAAGAAAAAAGTATTGTCAGATACTTAGGTTGCAATTCCAACCCTACAGAACAGAAATTTTCATCCAAACTTCAGCACTATTAATCTTTCTAAGTCTTTTACATAAAAAAAGCTGCATCTGTTTTTAAAACCAAAGGGGAGATCATGACAACATAAAAATACTACTTTCCACTGGAAGTTAGAGGTATACAGCAGCATAAAGATGCTTTCAACAGGTTGCCACGATAACATTCTTCCTGACTTGGGGATTTCAAAGCAAAACCAAAAACTCTAGAAACAATAAAGCCTGTATCAACTCCATTATACAAAAAAAAGCAGAAGATGCAGAATTCTATGGCTCCATTCCAAAATCCAACTGCTTAGCGACAAGTGAGGGAACTTAATCCAACACAGTAAAATAAGGGGACATGTCACCTGAAATACTAAATAATTCTCATCACTTATGCCCACAAGAAGATATTTTCTTCAAGTAAACGAAGAACTATCAGAATGATCAGGAAACAAAGATTTCCTTACAGAACAAGGGGACTAAAATGAAGCTTGAGAGATTGATCTACATTCACTTTAAGAAGCAATTAAGGAATAAATAGAACAGGTATTTAAGAGTATGGAGCAGACTGTTCAAAACTGGTCCTGAGATGCCATGTGCTCTGTCTGCAAATTACGAGTCTGCTCCTAGGGAAAGGGACACAGTTGTGCAATCACCTCCTAGGGACAGGAGCAGCACGAAAGGGAAGCCTATGGACCTCTAGACAAGCCAGTAATTTTCCAGATAGAATTATGTGATAGCAGCAAAGGCTCGTACAGTCAATTAGATCTGATCCAGTTGGTCTCCTGCAATTTTCTCTCGCTCCCGGACAATCCTTCTGAGTTCAAATGAGAAGTGAAACTCGCTCATTTGTTTGCAAAGGACAAGAAGCAAGGGATCTGTATTTGTGACTCCTCCATGCCACAGATCCTGCCAGAAACACCTCTGACAAACAGGAAGCGGCCTTTTGCAGCGGTACCGTGCCTCGAGTCATAGAAGTGGCTGCAAGGTCTTTTGAGCTTGGGGGAAAATACTACTAATGTACTGAGTTTCCAGCAATGAAAATGGACTATGAACTGCGTATGACGGATTTTAACCGTCTCCTGATCCATCTGATACCTGACCATGGGAAGACTGCAGGTAAGAATTATCACCGAATTGTTGCCGTCTTCTCTTCAGCAAAACCATGCTTCAGAAAGAACTGACTAAAAGAGATAAGGCAGATGAAGGCAGAGCTTCTGCATTTCTCTGAAGTCAGGGGAAAAAACAGGGGTTTTTTTCTTGCTCAGTTTGGAGAAAGAAGATACCCATTTCCTTGCTACTCAAAGGTAGGAATGTGGCTTACGGCTCTAAGATCAAGATGTAAAAATGAGCCACTTTTAGGAAATAATTCAGCTGAATAAACCTTTTCCTTCCAACTCCAGATGACATCTGCCTCAGCTGTGCAAAGCACACAGAATCCCAGAGTGCGTCAGGCTGGGAGGGAGCACAGAGGCTCATCTGCTCCAGCGGGGCCATCCCAGAGCCCAGAACAGAGGCTGAGCAGGGGAAACCACTGCTGCATTTGGAGTCACGTTTATGATAAGGAACTTCAAACACCTTTTGCAAATCTTGAAGCCCAGTGAAATCAGAGTGTAGTAATTGTCACAAAATAAAAACAAACAAAAACCCAACAAACAAAAAACCCCAACAAACAACCAAACAGAAAGGCAATCATCAAAAGACACAGCCAAACCCCAAAACCTCACGAGGAATTCACAAAGGCAATTTTACATTTTCATAAACATTTCATGGCAAAATATATACATATATATTAGTTTGCTATTATACTTTGTTCAAGAAGAAAACAGGTTCAAGTTTTATGCATACACTCTGCTGCATCATATTTTTTTAAAAAAATATTTCAAATTCAGATTAACACACTAAAACCCTGATCAGGCACTGGGTACAGCATCCCAAAGGGCAAGCTGCACAGAACCACAGAGTGGTCTGGGTTGGCAGGGACTTTAAAGATTGTCCAGTTCCAATGCCCTGCCACGGGCAGGGACACCTTCCACCAGCCCAGGGCACCCACACGCAGGGCTGAAGCCACTGAGGCTCCTGCTACAGTTACACAAAAGGGGTTACTCAGTCAAAAGAAGAGAAAACCAAGAACATTAATAACATGCAATGGAGAGTTTAATTGAAACATGCTCTCTGAAAGGAAAAGAAGCAGATCACATCTGCCGAGTTGTGTAGCACCTGAGTTAGTGAAGGTCCTGGAAAAGGTGGCAGCTGCTCACTGGATGGAGTGCCAGCAGGAAGGTCAGAACCTAGTGGTAGCACCTACGGATAACGAAGAGGAAACGCGTGTCCATCAGACATGGAACAAGGATCGGGTACCAAGCTACAGTCACTCATGTCATACAGCAGAAGCCTTAACTTTTTTTTGGTAGAGAAGTCCTTCCTGGACAGTTAGCATAGAGTCTTTAGGGACTTTTGCAACCAAGCTGGGGGAAGTTTGCTTTGTTTTTATTTTATAATCCAGATTATCCTCGAGCAGCCACGATTTCCAGTTTAAGCAAGCTGTAGTATCCAGGAACAAAGTATCTTGGGGATAATATTTTCAAGTCTGGAAGAAACGCTAAAATAATTCTTCCAAGAAGCCTAATTTCTAAAATGGTACAAGAATGTACTGAGTCTCCTTACAACAGATCTATGTTAACTGTCCAGTAGAAACTGCTAATTTTTCCAAGCAACATGACTTGAGAACACGAACTGTCAGTGCCTGAAGATGTCTCCACTCCTTGAGAAAGAGTTTTGGAGAGCTCTCACACCAATCTTTTGACCCATCACTTCTTTTTGAGCCCGAAGGGTTTTGATGACCCACAGAAGGTGATTAGGCCATGCAGATGGGTAGGGGCAAGTCATCCAGGTTATGTGGAAGAGGTTAGAGAGACTGGAAGTGTTAGAAGGAGGCACCAAAGCCTCCCACCAGGTCAGACAGCACATTCCAGTTAGTCATCTCCATTGTTAGGGAAGGGGGAAGGTCTAGGAATTAAGCAACCCATGACACAATTCGCAATTCTTATTCTCTGCTGACACCCTGAGGTTTGCCAGTGCCCATGGAGTGTGAGCACACACACACACAGGCTGTGAGTTACAGTGCCCATGGAGTGTGAGCACACACACACACACAGACACACACACACAGGCTGTGAGTTACAGCGTCCATGGAGTGTGAGCACACACACACACAGTCTGTGAGTTACAGTGCCCATGGAGTGTGAGCACACACACACACAGGCTGTGAGTTACAGTGCCCATGGAGTGTGAGCACACACACACAGACACACACACACAGACACACACACACAGGCTGTGAGTTACAGCGTCCATGGAGTGTGAGCACACACACACACAGGCTGTGAGTTACAGTGCCCATGGAGTGTGAGCACACACACACACACAGACACACACAGGCTGTGAGTTACAGTGCCCATGGAGTGTGAGCACACACAGTCTGTGAGTTACAGTGCCCATGGAGTGTGAGCACACACACACACAGGCTGTGAGTTACAGTGCCCATGGAGTGTGAGCACACACACACACACAGACACACACAGGCTGTGAGTTACAGTGCCCATGGAGTGTGAGCACACACACACACAGGCTGTGAGTTACAGTGCCCATGGAGTGTGAGCACACACACACACAGACACACACACACAGGCTGTGAGTTACAGTGCCCATGGAGTGTGAGCACACACACACACAGACACACACACACACACAGGCTGTGAGTTACAGTGCCCATGGAGTGTGAGCACACACACACACAGACACACACAGGCTGTGAGTTACAGTGCCCATGGAGTGTGAGCACACACACACACAGTCTGTGAGTTACAGTGCCCATGGAGTGTGAGCACACACACACACAGTTATAGTGCCCATGGAGTGTGAGCACATACACACAGTTATAGTGCCCATGGAGTGTGAGCACACACACACACAGTTATAGTGCCCATGGAGTGTGAGCACACACACACACACACACAGTTATAGTGCCCATGGAGTGTGAGCACATACACACAGTTATAGTGCCCATGGAGTGTGAGCACACACACACACACAGTTATAGTGCCCATGGAGTGTGAGAACATACACACACACACACACACACACACACACACACACACACAGAGTGAGTTCCAGTGGCTGTCCCTGTACTCTCTGAGCTCTGCAGGACAGGGGGACAAGGCCACACTCCACTCCAGGGCCCTTCTGGCCTGCAGCGTGTTACACCACAGCTTAAAGTAATGCCTCCGATTGCAGCAGGAGCTGCCCAGTGAAGAGGCACTCCCAGAGTTACCTGTCCTCCCAATAACACCGCAGCAGGGTTAGCTCAACTTTGTTGTTCAGCAGTGGTAACTGCATCATTTAGTTTATAAATCAGAAGTAAAACACACTTTAAATACATTTTCAAGACCAGCTGAAACACATTTAACCGTCTAGGTTAATACTCTGGCCATAAACCAAATAAATACAGAATCCAGCAAGCCCCAGAAGACTACAGCCATAAGCTCCTTAATGCTCAGCAACAACACAAAGTGAAACTAAAATTAAGCTTTGTAAAAAACCAAACTAATTTAGAAATGAAAACTTCAGAGAGGAGGTAGCATTTCTACAACTGACAATCAAAAACTCTGTAACATTTATTACATTTAAACCCAAGTCTTTGTAATTACAGGTTTGCAATTAGCAATTTTCTAACTGCTCCAACTGCTCCTGAATGAACACCAGTTCCCATTTTTTCCTAATATTTCTTTCCTAATTTAAATTTCATAGAAATATTAATGGCTGCTGCTGTGTCTAGATTTCCTTTTCCACTTTTTTGGCACATATTCCCACTCTTCCACAGCAGATATTTTCTACTGCCTTTGACTACGAAGAGTACATGGCACAGCCAGACTAGTAATGAATGGAGATGCTGGGAGCTCAATCTGAATGGCCTGAAACTGGTCAATAGCAAGGCTGGCTAAAGACACCCAACACAAAGTGTTGAGGAGTACAAAAATACATCACAGAAAGTAAAAGAAGTAAATATTAAAGATTTTGCTTTGTTAAATACCTGAAAGTCTCTTCAATTTATTTCCATTTAAGGGCTACCCTTCCATTGAAGGAAAGGACTACCAAGAGTTTAAAATACTGCAATGTGCTGCGTGCCCACATAGGCAGACATTAAAAAGAAAATTTCACTTATTGATATATCTGGTTGGTGAGCAGGTAACATCCACAGCACCTCTCAAGTTGTTACCGTGAGTCATTATTTCTTTGTGAAAGAGTGTTTTGCTTGTAGAGCATGAGCCAGTAAACAAAAACAAAGTTTGTTTTCCGGTATCTTTTAAATTTCTCAAAATCCTGCTCTCATAAATCTAGCATTTGAAAGGAAAGCAGTATCCAGGTATCAAATGAGTAGCAGAGAACTTTAAAAACAAACGAACAGACAGGTTCATCCTTGACTGTAAGGAACAGGCTCATGACAGGAAGCAAAACCAGGCTATCTCAAAGCCACCACTCTGCGAAATATACAACCAACTACCTCAGTCTAGTGGTTACGTACAAGATAAAAAGCTATTTAAAGCAAGACATCCAAATTCTATTTGGAAAAATCAGCATCAAGAAAAACCCCAAACAAACACAAAAAGCAAACTACTCCTTGTAGTTTAAGGAGAAGAAAAACTAACAGTGACATAAGACATCTCTCAGAAGCATAAAACAGAATTGGACTTTTCTCTGCTCATTAGGGACAAACCAGAACACCTCTTGGGACACAAAGCAACAACCAGAGCATAAACCTTTCGATACTACATTAAATGAAGCAACTTCCTCCAGAATAACTATTTTTCTCTACAGAAAGGCTCGTGCCCAAGGCGGCAGCTTCCTGCAAGAGCTGAACGTTCCTTACCGGTACCCTGCTGAGGGAGGGCTTGGAGGGAGAGCTCCCCGCTTTCCCCGCTGCCGTGGCCACGCTGCTGGAGGCTGAGATGTAGCTCACCGGGGTGAGCACCTGCCCGGGAGTGGCAACCGGGGTCAGCCCCGGCAGGCCAGCGGCTCCGAGAGGCAAACTGCTGGGAGGAATACAAGTGCTAATGGACGTCAGGGGTTTGCTCGGTGCAACAGCGGTGGTTGGGATGCCAGGAACAACGGGCGTTTCCACCACCAGCGAGGTCTCCAGAGACACCGAGGGGTGCGCCGCGCCCACGTTGCCGTGCTCGCTGAACAGAGAGCGCAGCTTTTCTTCCAGGGTCTTGATATCATCGATGCCAGGGGCTTTAGACTGAGCATCGGCATCGGCCTCCAGACAGTGAACGTGAGGCTGGTTGGGCAACGGAGCCGGCTGGGGCTGGCTGTGGATCAAAGTCTGCTGCACCGCAGGCACGTTCGCGACCGGCTGCGGCAGCACACCAGGTAAGGGAACCTGGGGCAACATGGGCGTCGCGCCCGAGATCTGCGGCAGGACGGGCGTCGACGTAATTCCCGATGGAACGAGCAAGGGGTGGATCGCCGGCTGAGACGCCGAAGCGCATACGCTCGACGCTATCGAGGATGACAGAGGCGCGGAGATCGGAAGAGACAAGCCAGCTGCATTGCAGGGGTGCGATTTATCCAGAGAGCGCCCGCTCTCAGGCAGTGCCTGCGGGGCGCTCACCACCGTCGTTTCTGCCGGACCGGACACAGAGCCGCCGCTGCTGAGCTGGGGAAGCGGCACGGCCACGTTCTGAGCCAGGGACAGGGCGGCGGAGCTCTGCGGCGCCGCCACGCCGCTCGCAGTCTGAGGAGCGGACTGAGAGGTCGCAGCCGGCGCGGCGGCGCCGGGAGCCTGGGCAGACGGCAGCGCCGAAGACGACGGCGTGCTGCTGCTGGGGGCAACGTCTGCAGTCACCGCTTGGGCAGGCTGGGACGCGGCAGCTAAGGAGAAAGAAGCCGGAGAGCTCACGCTGGAAGCTGCTCCGGTCGACTGCTGTCCAGACTGCGAGGCTGGAGGTGGAGAAACAGAGCTTGGCACGCTCGTGCTTGGCGCAACTCCAACAGCTGCGTTTTCTGAAGGCAAAGTAACAGATGCTGGAAGAGAAACACCGGTGCTGGAGGAAACAGACACTGAAGAAGTAGCCACAGATGCAGGAGTTGCACCGCTGCCCGCCATGGTAGAAAGTGCAGGAGGAAATGGTGGCATTGTTTGATTGAACACTGGAGGAGCTGTGCTAGGTCCTTCTGCCATCTGAGCATGCCCCATCTCAGAGAAAGCTTGCTGCAAGCTCAGCGATGACGCTGAGTGGGAGAGATTCATTCCAGGACCATGTACAGGAGACGCTGCAACTGGAAGAAAATAAAATTATCAGTCCGCCTGAAGAAGTTCATTACTGTATTAGTGTCTATGGCTAGACTAAGAATACATTTTCCTCTTAGCATTTAAAAAAAAAAACAACAAACCAAACAAAAAACCCACACCAAAACAAACAAATCCAGGCTTGTATTAAATTACAGAGTTATGGTTTCAGAGTCGTGCAGACAGCTCATCAGTTTTCCTCCAAGAATCCTGCATGGTATGACCTGAATTACAGTCACCTTACCAGCACAGACAGCTCCCTACCTGCCCACGTACTTTGAGAGGTCTGCAGGAACAGTTTAGTTAACTAACTTCACCGTTTTGACGAACAAAGGCACCAGCTTTTAAGAACCTGGACAGCTCACCCATATCCGAAGTCTCGTTTCCTCCAGCAAGAGCAGATGTGAAAAAGCCCTGTTCTTTCAGTCGGCTCTCGGGGACCGGGCTGACAATGAACCGTCTTCCCGCAGAATGGACAACCTGGGTAAAGGAGCTAGAGGGAACCCCTAAACAGAAAGAAGGTGGATCTTTAGTGACAGGGGTCGTAACTAAATACAGAACCTGCAATACGGAATGTGCACTCCATCATACAAAATAAAAACTTGGCTGCACCCATCCGCTGAAACAGAAAAAGGTAACTGTTGAAAAAAAATCACAAAAGACTTACCTATTCTTTGTGGCATGGAAGATGTAGGATCTGGCTGTTTGAACTCTAATTTCTGTAAAGTAAGATAAAATTTAAACTTCTATTCTGAAACAGAAACCCACAAGATAGTTCTTAAAATGCTAGCTTACTGAAATGTGGGCATTTAGTACCTGGGACCCAAGCACCATCACCAAACTAGAGGAATTCTGCCCAGATAAATGTCAGCTAGAGTGTTTTTAGAGACTCTCAGCTTAGTGACTGCCAACGTAACAAATGGATCTAAAAATTCTCTTGGAAATCCAACTGATTTCCTTAAACATCCTACAGCTAAATGGATGTTCCAAACTCATTCTGGGCATAGTGAAAGCAGAGATTCGGGAAACGTCACCACTCTCAGCACCCAGCAAACAGTTTCAAAAGCTGTGTTTCCTAACCAAGCTATCCAATCTCTTAGTACTTCACTGGGTGGAGAGCCTGAGAGCAGGCTCTTGGTGTTTAGTGAGCAGCACAGGGTTGGGGTTTTACTGTCCTACCTCATAATAATCTCAAATCCAAGAAGCATCAGTATTTAAGACTGTCTGTTTAGTGGACTGTTAGAAGATTCAGCAGCTTCAGAAGTCTTCAAACACATCAAAAAGTAAGACGTCTGTTATTCAGCTTTCTAACTTAATTTTAGGCACTCACTCTGATATGAAGCTTTCTCTTTTGTTCTTTTAATTATTGGTCTTTGGTATGTCTCACGACAGGAAGTTTCTATTTCTAGCTAGCTCTACTCACAAAACCATACCACCCAAATGGAGAATAGCAGCAGCAGAGGCAGTCTGTCCTTCACATACCTGTGACCCCGGGAAGAAGCTGTCGTCTTTCGTCCGCATGCTCTCCAGCCCCTGATCCCCTTCGGGCTCCACACTGGCATCCTCACTCAGCATTTCATCTGCCTTCTCGATAATCTCTCGTACCTGTTCTACAAATGACTCTCGCTCTGTTGCTAAAATAAACTCGTTCTGCACCTGTAAAAGAACAAGGCCACATTCATTTTCCACAAACGATTGCAAAGCAATATATTGAATAAATACAATTTGCTCTTGGTGCTAATGTTTATCTTCCCTTTGCGGCTCTTCTGAACAAGATGAAAGTGGTGACACCTCAAGAGACAAACAATTGTTTATCAAATTACCTCCAGCACAGAAGTGTGTTCCCTGGTTTAACCTCTACTGTGGAATCTCACTTCAGTTAAAGGTGAATCTCACTTCATCAAACTGTCACCTCAAACTTTGCTTAGCACAGGAAAGTTTAAAATAAGCAGCCTTATCTTACTGTAATTCCTCCTAATGAATGCAATGTGCATTAAGAGACAGATCTAAAGAGAACCACAATATTAAAGAAATTGAAAATTCTGTATTGCAAGATGTCTTCTGTGCTTCTCTCTATGCCATACAGAACTCCTCCTCTATGCAGGTTGCACATCACTGATTTAATAAAAGCCAGTATGAATTATGTTCCAAATACAGGGAAAGGAAGATTGCTCAGCCTGTCTAGTTCCAGTACATTGTACTGCTTTATGAAAATAACTTCTTTTGCTTATCTTGGACAAAACCAGTTTTAACAAGTATACTTGGTAGTTAGAAAGGTATTTTTGATTTGGTCTAACCCATGAGAGCATTCTGTCTCCTGAAATGAAGCATGGCAAAGCTCACAGAGACCGTCTATGAAACAGAAATAGAGTTGTCAGTCACAGAGTCTGTGCTGGAAAAGAGAGAGAAAGTGCCTTAGAGGAAAAGCTTGAGACACTGCTTTTATATCAAATCCTGGGATGCTGGTTCAAGAAAAGCAAAGTCAGGCGTGATGTGCTTATATCAGCCTTTGCAATGCAGAATACTAGCTAAAGAAATCTTCAGTACTTTCAGTTTAGGACCAACAGGCACCTACATGGGGTATGCCTAACAGTATCATGGTTTAAAGGAAACAAGGAAGTCTTGCAATCAAAAGTTTGCTCAATAGTCAACAAGGAACCCATGAGTACCATGTTCCAGACTCAGATGTTTGAATTAGATTGCACACCTTTAACTGTGTGACTGCATTTTGGACGCGAAGTTCACTTATTTTGCTCCTACTCATCTTCAAATATTTGTGGGTTTTGTCGCTTGGAGAGCGTTTGTGTCTTAGTTTGGGTTTTGCTTCTTTAGTTTTCATAAATCAAACATACTCTTATTTCTCCATAGGATCACTTCAAGTTTAAGGTGAAGAAAGACATCTGTGTACTGTCCGTATTTCCGGGCACATGACCTCATCTTATTAACTGTGCTAATACATGTACTTAGGCAAGAACCAACTTCTTCCTCTTTCTCAGAAAGCCATTAGTGGCAAAGAATTTCTCCCATATCACTGCTTTGGTTCCTTTTGACAAGTACAAATCCAGCATACGTGTCCTAGGGTAACTTTATGATGCTTGTATCCCCAATTGTCTGTTCTGTTTGTGCTGTATATTGAGTCCTGTGCCTTTAAGACTGGTTCTAAGAGCAAGGAGAAGCGCGGAGTTTGTTTTGAGAAAACTGCCTGACTCCTCCACATTCTTCTGTAGACAGCGTGTTCGGTGGAGGCTTGGAGAGACTGCAGGACAGAGATCTTTTTTTGCTTTTAGTTAGTTTCAGCTAGCTAGGGCAGAGAAGTTCCCTGGACTGTTTTTCTTCCTTTTTCTTGGGACTGTTTAAACCTGCTCTAGACTGAAAACCCAGGGGAGCACTGGGGGCTTGCACCTGCGGCCCACCGGGGCCTGGACCTCGGCATTTTCCAGCAGCGCCGGAGAGACTGGGACTGAGGAGAGACTGAGAGAGAGCTGAGCTACACCCACAGCAAGAACTTTCTGAAGTGAGACGGCAAATTGAGAAAGAAAGGTTTTATTGTTTCATATTATTCATTCTTTATACTTGTAAGCACTTCATATGTTTAGTAAAATAGTTTTTTCCACTTTTCTCCGAAGAAGTTTTTTTTTTTTTTTTACCGGACCTGTTAGAGGGAGGGGCCACTTAGGCTTGCTTCCTTAGAGGGATCCTCTACAGGAGTTTTCTCCCAAATTTGTCCCAAACCAGGACAATACGCTAACTCAGACTCTGCCACCTCTCTAAGCAAAAGAGAAACCCTGCACAGTTGCTCAAGAAGCTGTCTTTTGTCATCCCCACTCTTTAGTAACACTAAAACCATGCCAGGCTCATTTAGACTGTGCCAGACCAAAAAGAAGAGTTTAAATTTAAAAAAAGAAATGGGGATTCTATTCTATGCTATTCTCATTTGAAGGTATCTCTATAGGGCAAATTCTTTCCTGTGCCTGGCCATCATACATTGAATGGAGAAGTTTCTTCTTTTGATAAAATTCAAAGGCAGCATCAGTCACCATGTACTTTCAAAAACCAAAATGCAATTCCCCTTTCTAGCTTTAAATGCAGAATGTTCCTATTTTTAATTGACAACGATGGTGAAACACTTGAAGAGCAAGATGTAGCAATGCCTGCTCTTAGAAAAGCAAGCAGAATTTTCTTAACCAGGCACTTCCAGAAGGTTGCTTGCAGTTTTGAAAATGTCAGATTGAAAAAAAAAAAAAGCAACCAAAAAAACAGTAGCAGGTTTTTTACTTGATAAAACCCTCAATTCTAAGGTAAAACCTGACAAATTTTCATTGTGACTTGTGCGTGCAGCATTAATTAATAATCAGACTGCTAAACCACTCTGTGCCAAATTTCTATTTGTGGTTGTGTACCAATAAGGTGAACACACATCATGCTACATGGGAGACCAATTCTAAACCATAAACAAAAATTACAACTGACTGGATTCTTCATCTCTAGAATATATCTTACCATAATTGTAGCTATTTCCTCAGGGTTATCACCATCCAAGTCAAATTTGAAAGTAACCATTTTCCGATTGTGTGTCTCTAGCTGGCATTCCACTACCCGATCACCTTTGTTTGAAACCTAAAGCAAAGGAAAAAAGCCTTCAAACCAAAAGCACAAGAATCTGAGTTCACTGAGACAAACTGACAGTACTGGTACGATACAAACATGTTCTATCATTCCAGTCTAATAACTGGTGTCATGCAGAGCAGGATTTTTGTCTGAGGAAACATCGAATATTCTGGAACAGTCTGTGGAACCACTGGTAGCTACGCAGGCCAATTTTGCCATATCTAATGCTCCAAAAAGCTTTTAATAGACGATACTTGGGACACTTGTAGAGGCTCAAAAACACATCACTACTACTGAATTACCCCTAAAATAACCAATACTCACATTCAGAATTCTCAGTTTCGGCCTAGAAGTCTTCTCATGGCGAGAGCGGCTGCGGACAGACCTCCGCATGTGGCGCTTCGTGGTCCTCCCTTCGTGCCTTCCACTGGAAGCTGGGACGTTCTCGTTGCCATCACTCAGTCCTGAAGCAACATCAGAATGTGCACTAGAAACAAAAGGCAACTTCCTGTTAGTATCCATGCATTCCATAAGTGCAACAATACCCCTTACCTACCACATGATCTTCTGTTCTGGGAGGTGGAGATGTGTGTTAATCACCGAGCAGGGGGAGAGATCCTGTCAACACCTCGGGTTGCTTACACAAATTCTGACTGTAATTATTTTGCTACACTGCTTGCAAGCTGAGTTGTACAAATCTATCTTACGTTTTCAAGCCATTTGGAGTTTGAACTCTGCTTAAGTGCCAAAAGGACAAAAAAACCCTATCGCTTATGATCCATTTGGCGTGACAAATAAAAAAGTTAATCACTATACACAACCATACTTATTCCCTCCCTAAATCACAACCTACTTCATCCTTCATGACCCTGTTTTTCCTCTAGGAACTTTAGTTATTCACATTCTAAGGAGCACTCCCAGTGGAAAAAAAAAATATATCCTCAGTGAAAAAATATGCCTAAAGATTATCCACGGAAGTATAATCTAACACATGAGACTGAAGCTCAGTTTGGTGAAAAGCAGCAATGCTCACCTGTCCATAGAAGAAGCCAAAGGGGTAGACTGAGCAGGCTGTGTCGCTGGAAGAGTCTCTGAAGAAGCAGTCTGTGAGACTCCCTGAGTACCCTATGGATAGAAACTACAATCAAGAACCCCCCCAAAGAGTACAGCTCCCCTTCAAGCAACCCAGTCACCGTCAGTGTTTCCTCCCAAACCAGTTGTAAAGCTGAAAGCTCTGCCTTTTTAGAAGTCTAAACAGCTGGCATCTAGGACAGCTTTAGTTTACAAGATACTCTAGAGCAAACTGCAGTGAAGCCAAACGTCATCCGAGGAGAGGTGAGGAAACCAGCCACACGTCCTTCCTACTGCCACATGTCACTACAGCTGGCCATGCAGTCACAGTCTTACTAACAGAATGTGCAAAAGGCAAGCCAATGCAGAACACAAAGACAGTTCCAATTCTCCCTGCAAGAACCACACTGCAGGGAATAGGCGTAACGACAGATTCCCAAAGGCTATCGACTGCAGCTCGTCTTTGATACAAAGAAATGTTCTACAGTACTAGCAAGAAGTGAAGTGTTTTACTGCTTTTTGCCTGCAGGATGCACACTCACTTCCCAACAGAACAACCAGTGGCAACAAGGTCCCCACATTGGCATGACATTCTGCTGTAAGAAAAAGGTAATTTGAAATATTAACTTTCCACTGAAGACAAGCACAGGAGGGATGAGTTCCCCACAGAGATAGACTGTTACATGAGCCAAACACCCAGAATCTATTGTTGCACTATACTCCGGGTATTTACCTCCACGGCTGCCTGCTGTGAGGAGGCAGACGAGGCCTGCTGCGCTAGACTCACAGGAGGCTGCGGCACGGGCACCTGCGCTCCCAGGCCGCCCACGGACACCAGAACGTTCTGCTCCCCGTAGGGCTGCACAGCGGGAGCCAGGTAGCCTGACTGGGCCACGGCGTCTGCGGGCAGGGGAGGGGACAGCACGGCGGAGGGAAGGCTGGCTGAGGCCGCGGCCGAGGAAGGCGCGCCGCTCGAGTCCGCTGCGAACTGCGGGGTCAGCCGAGACGGGAAACCCTGCAACAGAAACCAGGGAGCCCACTCAGTCAGTGGCAGAGCTAATCAGGGAACGAGACAGTAATAAAAAAACTATCGGTTCCAGGGGCACGTTCCAACCTTCTGGACTTGTTCAAGCACTCCCAAAAATCCTCCCAAAGAAGTGGAGCGAACTGCTCATGCAGGCAGCATGCAAGTCACCACACCCAGACAAGCAAATTCCCACTCGGAGTCCCAAGTCTTAGGCAAAACAACCTTCATCTCCCAACTCCTGAGCTGCTTATAGAGCTTAAGATTTTAAAGCCTGAGATCAGAAATGAGTTTGAAGAATCTTCAGGCTGAACAGCTACGGCTCAGATGTTATACAACTGCTGCTGATTCTTGAGATTAAATAGCAAAACCACTCTTGTGTTCTTGCTGTCCTCTCGTAATGAGCTGACCCAGAAACAAGGAACACTTCTATCATTATTCAGGTTGTCACTCTTACAGTGAGCGATCACACGAAGTCGCTGAAGCAGTTTGTGCCCAGCAGTCCAGCAGTTCACAACCAGCATCAGGTACTTACGTCACATCCGAGATCCATGCTGCCTGACTGATTCCTATGAATTCCCTGTCCCACCCCTTCCCAGACTTGGAATGAAATACTGACATTGCTGAATATGCTGCCGTTGATTTTCTTTCCAACACACATCTCTTATTTTTAAAGTTCCAATTTCTTATTTTCTTTTTCCCCAAGCTGACAGATCTCATGAATATATATATAACTGTCTTCTCTCACACAGTGGTTGAACAGAGCCCTGCACTACGATTCCGTCATTTTAGACAAATCCCAGCGCCAAATATGAAAAAATTCAAAACACGTGGTTGTCCAAGGGCTTTTTTTTCCTTCTCTCCTCCTTAAAATGGTTATTTTTCACACAACAGAATCTCTCCTGCGGCTCAGTGGCTCTCGTATGAGTAGTGAGCTGGCCAGGGCACACGGCTCAGGTGCGGTACCTTAGAGGAACGGGCAAAAATGCGGAGAGGAGGTCTGCTGGCTTGCAACAATACCTGGTAAAGAGCATCTCCAGCAGGAAGCGAAGCTTCAGCAGCTTGTCCAATGCTGACTGGCAATCCCACGGCCTGGACAGGCGGCTGCAGGAGCACCTGGCTGGGCAGCTGAGCCACAGGCTGCATCAGCGCGGGCAGCTGGCTAGGGACAGCGCCGCCTCCCACGGGAACGGCGGCCGCGGCGGGCGCGGCCAGCGGGAGCAGCGGCTGGCCCAGGCCAGCGGCCATGGGAACGGGCAGCGACGGGAAAGCCGCCGGAGCCGCCGTCACGTGAGGAGCCGCTACGGGCAACTGAGAGCCCGGGAACTGGGGAAGCGCGGGAGCCGGCAAGGCCTGTCCCACGGGCACAAAGTGAGAGCCAGCGGGGACTGCCGGGGCAACCGGAGGCTGAGGGAGAGAAGATGCTGCAACGGGTAATTGAGGCTCGCCTTGGATGATCGACACTGGTTGGGAAACAGGAAGCTGGGGAGGTAAAGAAAATAGAGATAGATTTTGTTTTTTAAAGCAGGGCTGCGGAAAGCAGAGTTTTACACATTAGTCAAAGAAAGCATTATTCCAGTCACAGCGCTCCGTTAAAGCGGCTGGGGAGCACGGTTGGCAGAGTGGCTGGGAAGCCGGCTGTTCCAAACAGTCCTCGCTTTGCAACGCTTCCCTTGAAGAACTGGACGGGCTCTCGAAACAGACGCCCGCGGAGGGTGAAAGCAACATTTGAATACCCTGAAGCACTGATTCGTGCATCAACAGAATCAAATTCCCCTCAACTCTGTCCCCTGACCGAAGCCTGCCCTCTTACAGCAAAGGAGGACAAATCTTACAACAAATCTGTCAGCTTTGAGTACGGGGACTAAAGCAAAGGAGAATCAAAATCCACTGTGCCAGCATTCAGAGAATGGCAGGGAATATGTCAATTAAAGCCAGCAAATGATGCAAGTGGAAAGGCAGTTTAGATGAACAAGCAACAAAACAATAATTTTAAAAACAAAACTGCGGCTCACACATTCAACAGAGATATGAGCCAAAATGAAGCAATATTCAGTAACAGAAGCTTCTTGATCAGGAAGTAAAGGAGAAGAGCTGAGTAAGAAAGATGACAGAATGAAGAAAGGAGTCCTATAGTTCACTACCTAAATAAGTGAATATGTTTTACACAAGTAATGGTGCAGAAGATAGACAGTGGATGGGAAACAGAGAAATGACAAGTTCCTGAAAATACGTTCTCAATGCACCATTCATCAATACGCCTCCTGATATTTCTGACAATTTGAAGATCTTTGTGCATGGAAGTGCTCTTCTTCCCTCAAATTACCCATGACTGCCACATGTAAAAGGGTTCCCAAGACATTTTCCAACAAAACTGACAGTTATAGTACAGTAAGAATACTCTTGTTTGGATGAATGCTCTGAAACCATTAAGAAAGATGACAAAAGTGAAAGCAGCAGCATATCAAATGTACCAGCTGTGAAGAAGAAAAAAAACAATAAAAATCTTCTGCTAGAAAGAATTTTGTTTACCTGTGTCCCAGCTGCTGCCTGAGGCATTGGCATGATCTGTGAAGTTTGAGTTTGAGAGACAGTTTGTGCAGGAGTGGTGCTGGCAGAAACTGAGGGCTGCTGCAGCTGGTATTGTCCAGGCTGTTGGGAAGAGGCTGGCTGCTGTGCGCTCTGTAGCAGGAGAAAGAGGAAGAAGCTGTATTGCCTCCTAACAGAGGTTTCTTAAAGCATATCCTACTCAAATTCTGCTTTTTACTCTCTCCTAAGTGACAACAGTGGTTAAGCTTTAGCAATTACTTATCAGCATTACTGATACGATTTCATTATCGACACCAAATCTTTCAACAGAATTCTTTCACCTGTGAAACCAAGAATGAAGATTCTATAAAGCAAGACAAGGCAGTTAAGAGAAGAGAATGTTGCACATCAGATTTCCAGTTAGAAGAAATCATGAGAACAAAGTCTGCCAGTCTAGACAGTCTAATCTGCAAATCCTGACACGTCTCCCCTTGAACGGGACCACCACTGCAAGCTCAGGGGGGTGTTGGGAAGACAGGCACGGGAAAACAAGCATTAACATGATGTTTAAGATAAATCTCAGAAAGCCAATGCGTGTTAGAAAGTTAGGAAGTATCATAGCATGTTAGACTGGGTGAGAGCCAGAGGATTCCTTTGCTGTAAAACTATGGGTCAAATGGTGACAGAGGTAGTCAATTGCTCTTCAAAGAGTCATCAAAATTCTGAGTACACTCTGAGTACTTTAGTCCTGAGTTTAGGAACTGTGAACTTACCTGCTGAGTGTGTTGAGTAGGCTGGGGTGGCACCGATGCATTGCTTGAGGCTGGCTGGCCTTGCACCTGTGTCTGGAGGGAAAAAAAAAGGGAATCAGCTGAAAAAAACTCAATGGTTTCTGCTGCAGGCAGTTAAAAACATTTCTGCCTGGAATGATCTGGCTGGAATAGGTTTCTAGCTTGTCCCTTTGGACAAGCAGTCCTTCTGGCCAAATTCCTTTAGAACAACCAGAACAAAGCAGTGACCTGGAGGAGTTCTGAACGTCATTTTAAGTCTTCCAAAATAACAAATACAGAAAGACTCTGCAACCCACATGCCCCTCAACATGAGACAGAGCAGCCTACCAGCTGCTTCTTCCACTGATCGTGCTTTAAGAGCAGGATGCCTCGGTATGGTAACTGGAAATAGATGCATTAAGCTTTACCTTTACATGTGTTTTAAACAGAGCCAGGCGGGGCAATAAAAGGAGGCTACATGGAAATAAAACTATCCATTAAAAAACCAAGCACAAAGATATACAGAATTCTAGACCAATTACAACGTACCCAGTACACATAAATGTCACGAGTTTCCTTTGAGAGGCACGTCAAAACACAGGCTAATAATCATTTCCAGAGTCACTACCATTCAAAGGCTACCAAGAATCACATATGGAGGAATACGAGGGTTCACATTCTAGCTAAGACAGAGTTTTCGAGTAAGCAACGAAAAAAATGGATGAGTGGCATACGAATGAATGTGGAAGATGCAGAGGAAAATGGAATGGACTTTCTTTCTCATTTTTGTGGCTGAATTGTTTTTTATCAGAGCCCAGGATCTGCATTATTGTTTTTGTGACCACTGTATTTCTTTATCAGCTCCTGGGAGAGAACTAGACAAAGACCTCCAGATGATCTCCCTGAGCATGCACCGCTTGGATGAGCTGCCTTTGGAAGAAGCATGTCTGGTGCATATGTATCATATCAGAAATATCTATGAAAATTCCTTAATGCTGTGATCATTCAGCTTAGAGAAGCTCATTAGGAACAAGTCTGTTAAAATTACATGCTTTTCTAATTATGGAAACTTTGGGGAAAGCAGACTGCCAATGAAGAGAACCATTTTTTTCTTTGCTGTTCTAGAAGCTTCAGGCCCTTACTGGCTAGGATCTAAACATCCCACTGCTGGAACGTGTGTTGACATTGACTCAGTTCGGGTTTCAAATTCTAATCTTCTCATGAATTATGTAAAAGATCCCAGAACTTATATTCTGCCAAAAAAGTGACCTCTTTTTTTTTTTTTTTTCCAGATGTATTTCAGATTCATCAGAATTCACCTCCTGAGTTTTAACAAAGGTTTATGGAGAAAAAAGTCTCCATGTAGTTTCAAAGTTCATGAGTAGGAGATTCATTCTACAAGTTCTACAGCACGGCAATTGCTATCTCTTAGACTAGTGAAGAAAGCTGTTCCAGCTTTTCTAAAACACCTTTAATATCCCTTACAGAAAGCCTTAAATACTTAGTTCTTGATCTTAACACAGAGAGCAAAATGACTCTCCTTCACAAAAATCCCAAAGTTGCTAGTACTCCAGTAACTAAAATGTCAAACTCCCTAACTCCAAGGACAAAAGAGTAAGAGAGAAGTCTACTTAAAGTAAACCCTCTCTTTTCACAGCAAGTTATGAGACTTCAGACCAGGAGTGCAGACACAATGTATACAGACACACACCTCACAGTGTACAGAAAAGCGACCATTGCAAATGCAAATAGCACAGATGCTGATAAAACACACGTCTCCACACTAAGCTTCAAGCTTCCACTTTTGCCTTTTTAAAAGGACACCACACAAGGCATTACACCATGGGGTGGCAACACCAACTAGCAACAGTTGTTTGTGCCATTCATTAACTACTCAGCCTGTTCGGCACCTTCAAATACTTCTTCAACAAATACATTTCCAAATCCGTGTACCCGTACATAACACAGCTCCTTCCATTCCTCTCTTCCCACTTTCTTACCCCCAAGTCTAGCAAAAGCTCTTGCACTTTGGACAGTCATCAAAATAACCTTGTTGTCTAATGAAACATCATTTGTATAAAAGGTCAACCTCAAGTGATACATTAAAATGGCTAAAGAGCAGCAACAGAAACACAAAGCAAGTTGTAACCACCACTGCTGATCCTAGCTCTGGAGAAGATACCTTTCATTAAGACCGCTGTTTAAAAGCCAATTGGGTACTCCAGCAACCTCTCACCAAAAGAGCAGCTAGTTCCAGGAGGAACACTGACCATTTTTTACTTTTAACACAAAAGCCCTACCAACAGCTCAGCCAAATCTCAACACAGACCAAACGGTTGCCAAGGCCTCGTTATTTCATAGCAACCTGGTTAAGTTAAAGAGTTTTGGTGGAAAGACACCCCCATGAACGCTAATTCTTAGAACCACAGAGAGCAGGTCTAAAAGCAAGGTTTCCCTTTAAGCACAACTTATAAAAAGCAGCGAAATTGTGGAAGGGTTTGCTCCTGTAACCTGAGCATAGGATGCAGGTGGTCCTGATGAAAGCGAGGTGGACAAGGCCTGCTGAGTTGAGGCTCCCTGGGGGAAGCAGATGAAGAGCTGCGACTCCTGCAACACCTTCTGAGGCAGCTGAGCAATGGGCAATGAGAAGTCTGAACCAAAAGCAGAAGATGATCCCCCCGTAGGGGGAGGAGACTGGAAATCACCAGTGTCAGAGGAAGTCAGCTGTGAGGAATCACTGGAGTATTCTGGGCTTCCTTCTGGCCAGCTGCGCCTGGCAGAGCCCCCTCGGGGACCCGCTACCCCAGCACCCAGCCAGTGCCACTGCTCCTCTGTCACAGGCTGCAGCCGGCCGTGCGACCCTACGCCTTGGCTGGGCTCCTCTTGGCTGGTCTCCACGGAGCCCCGGCGACTCCTGTGGGCCCGCGGGGGCAGAGCCGCCCCCTCTGCCGCAGCAGAGCTCGGAGCGTGCACGTGGAACTCAAAGACACGGCCGGCTCTGCCGTCGGCACCGTGGGACAGCACGGCCGGGGCCGAGTGCGGAACAAATACCTGCTGGAACGTCATCTGAGCCGCCTCTGCGCTCAGGGGAGCCGAAACGCCGGCTAACGGAGAAAGGGGCCCCATCCCCGAATCCAGCCTCAGGTTCTGAACGTGTCTTGCCAGGTATGTTTGCCCCGATTGGAAGTCGAACACTGAGCTTTGTGGAGGACCACCTTGCCCATGGTTTGACTCAGAGACCTGCTTCAAATGCCGTTCGGTCGCGTGAGAGTTATAAGCTACCGGCTCATACTGCTCCGATACCTGTGACGGATAGTGCATGCCCACCAAATACACAGCTTCCGGATGCATCCTGTAGTGAGCATCCTCTGGAGGTGTTGGTCCAGATCTATAGTCGCTGTGGACAGGAGCTCGCTCAAACACGGGATTAACTTGCACGTGCAGAGGCTCTCCAGCGACTCTCTGAGCTGCTGTGCCCAGCATAACAAATGCCTCTGGAGTCCAATTGGTGGGACTACCACCGGGTGGAACTAAACTCTGGCCAGTCTTCAGCAATGGCTGGAAGTGGCAAGTTTGGGCTTCCAAAAATGAAGTGCTCTTGCGCCGCTGAGCAATTGCCACCTTCGGCGGGCAGACAGGCGGTGGTGAGAAAGACACCGGCCGTTCGTGAACGGTTGGGAAAAAGATCTGTGAATCTGGGAACGGTGGTGTTCCCCCACGAGGATGCTGAGGCTGTATTGACATGAACGAGACAGGTAATTCATACATTAAAAGTGAAAGCACATCAACATGCACAGTTCACTAGGCAGTTCTGTGAAGTAACTTTATAGAATTCATACTCAATTCATGGTCAAAAACATACAGTACTTAGGAATTAGGTGAGTTGTAAATATCCATTAAATACATCCATGGCAGGCATAGCTACAATTGGGAACATTTGCTGGTGTTAGAGCTGCTTTTCCAGTTCGATTCCGAGAGTTCACAGAAAGAAACCGATTTTGATACTGACAACGGAATGAGACTTGTTGTAGCCTAGCCATTGTGGTCAGTGGTTGAAATCCAATCAAACCCCTGAGGTCACTGCCACATGTGGAACGTGAAATTCAGAACTTGAGAGCAGCAACAATGCAGAGCCTCTAACGTGCACTTAGAAGATGATATTAGATGTTGGCATTTTCCAATACAAAAATCACAGTGCTAGTTTCCTGTATGCTATCCAAAAAGTTAAAAGGAAATATTTTATAAAACAAAATTGACCATTTAATCACTTATGATCAGACCTTTTCATATAGAAAATTAGCACTCATTAAAACAAGCTTAACTCTTGCCTGGACAACAAAACACTCACAGGTTCAATAACAGCAGAGTCCTCAGGCAGTTCCACTCCATCTGAGGTACTGCGTCAGAGGAGGCTCATCTTATTTGAGAGTTGGAGGGAATATTTCACTAAAGAGAGCTCTGTGTAAGAATACCAAACAATTCAGTCATTTCGCGTTGTTTCATCTCTGCCTGCAGTACGCCCAGAGACAATGTATTCTCTTCCCTAATGGAAAAAACAAAACTCGTAGGAGTCAGTAGTAAATATACTGTCCAAGACAAGTGGCATTTAGGACTTTTTCAAGTTGCTGTTTCCACATTGTTTACTTTCTCCCCAGCCTCTTTTGTCCGGAAAAGCAGCAGCAAATTTCCATATTGACCAACACTAATGAGAAGGTCCTACAGATGAAATACCCTTCCTGTGCCCTAAACCTGGTTCCACTTACTTCATTTACACAAAAATGCTTCTCAAAACTTATTTTGTGTAAACTGTAGCTCAAAATGAAAAGAAACTACCTCCTCCATTACAAGTTATCTTTGTATCTGACTTTCTAAGAAAGATGAAACTACTGCTTTTTCCCATTAAGAAGCAGTTGAAGTGGCATTTCTGATAAGAATTTACAGAAAAGGCCTCAAATATGTAAAATAACACTATCACAGCTAGCCAAAGCTTTAAGAATAAACAGCCATAGCAATCAGGCTTTAAAAGATGGTTGGTTTGTGAGGGTCTTAATTAACATTCAGTGTTTATTTAAAAGTTGAAAAATAAAAGTCTTCTGACTTTGGGTAATAAGAACTACTGCTCCCTTTATCTTCCCTTACAACTGGGTAATTTACATTTACACTATCCTAAAAGACAAGAAACAAGCAGTCAGCCACTGTTTGGTAATGTTTACATGTACTGCTTCATAGAAATAAATAAAAATAACCAAATCAACATTCTAGCAGCACAGTATGGGGAATTGACTCATCCATTTCTCCCTTTTTAAAATGCCCATAGCCCAGGATGTATTTAATGATAACTTATCTTACTGTGCCAGGAGGCAAATGGTAACACATACAGGACTGACAGAGAGGGAGGGCAGGCTGGAGCGTCGATGCTTGCGTGGAGAGGCAGAGTGCATGGGCAGGACACTTTCCAGGGCTTTAGAAAGCTTTTCTGCAAAGGTTTCTTCAGGGACAGTCCGAAGGTAGAAAGGAGAAAGAGGTGCAGACAGCGCTGGTGGTGGGGTGCAGGGAGCACTGAGAGGGATGCAGGACATACAGGGAAGAGCAGGAAGGTGGGGGACACAAACTGACATGCTACGACCACGTTGAGGCTAAAGGAGGAAAACAAAAGTTAAGAATTGAACATTTCAAAAAAAAAAAAAAGTAATAACAAAACCAGCAAAAACCATAATGAGGTAGAAAAGAAATGAAGACACACAATGGAAGGCCCAATACTGACTAATATGTGGTATCACAAGATATGAGAACGCTGAATGAATGCCAAGACACACTGGGAACAGGCTGTGTGCACCTCTGAGCACCACAGCTTGCCGAGTGTTACTGAGCAGCGTGGAAAGCTCCTGGTACCCTCATGAGAAACACGTGGAGGACAGATCAGACAGAGAATGTCACACACACAGCCCACAGTGTGTGTACTCAAAGCATCTGGTAGTCTGACAAATCCAAACTTAGATACTAACGAGCTTTCAAACATTCGTTTTTAGAGTGAATGTGTGTTTACAGGTGTCATCCAGTCCCTCTGCCTGAGTTATGGGAACTAAATGTATGCAGCTGGCTCTTTATTAACTGAAATATTACCATCAAAATTTAAACCTCACACCCTCTACAACATGAGTTGTGGAAAAAACTCAGTTTAATCTGTGGAAAATTCGGTAAAATTAGTCTTAGACAAGCATCTTCCAGATGCTGGGCCAATAAAAACATCCAGATTTTGTAATCTTGCCACAATCCAGAAGGCCACAGCTCAAAATCCAATCAAATCAGACGAAACAGAATAAAGTTTTGAGGTGGGTCTTGCATTTTTTGGTTTGGGGGGTTTTGTTATTACTTTTTTTGCTTTTTGGTGTTGTATTGTGTTTTGCTGTGGGTTTTTAAGTAAATGGAAATGTGATGTTTTTAAAGAGGTATTATACACTTCTTATGGAGGCAATCTTTAATTAAAATCAAATACAGATCTCCAGAGAGAAAACAGCAAGATATCCAGTGGAGATCTGACTTCCAAGATTTCTGCTGTGAGAAATCTTGTTAGACTGATGAAAAATTTGGGAGAGAGGTAGAAAAGAACTCATGTGGTTAACTAAATCCATCTTCACCTGTTCCAAGGCAGGAGCAGTTATACATCATTCCTGACTCTAATTCATCTAAATAGTTCAGAAACACCTCACTGATGGAGACTACAATACTTATCTATCTTTGCAGGGTATTGAAAAACCCCCTCCTAAACAATAATTCCATGCTGCAATTTGGGCTTATCGTTCCTTATTCTAACAACAACTTTGTGATTTGATTGGCCTCCTCTTATTTCATAGCAGCCTTTTACAGCTTTCTCTCTCCTCAAGCTTACCTTTTATAGACTCAATTATTTCAGTCTTCCCAAATAAACCACATTTTTTGTATTTCTCCTGGGGGTATTTTAACACTCTCCTCTGATTTTCCCCCAAGCCACCCTCCAAACCACTCAAGCGAGGTGTCCAGGACAGACTTACCAATAGCCCAGAGCAGAACTACTATTTCATATAATGGGATGTTTGCCTTTTTTATGGCAGCATGATGTTTTTGACCATGTCCAGCTTGTGGTCCAATATAATCCCTGACTTTTTCTTAATTTATTTTGTAAAAACAGCTGCCTAGTCAGTGGTTACTAATTACGTACTCGGGTAGCTGATTATTCCAGTTTAAGCACCAACCTTGTTCTCGTCCTGATCAAATTGCATTCTGCGATTCTTTTTAAGGCCATTTCTTCAGCTGGCAATATAATTTCGACCTGTCAGCCCCTTCCCAACGAAGGGTTAGCAGCCCCTGCAGTCTGTCAGCCTCCTGGTGCCACTGTTGTCACCAGACAGCCTGAGCGTGTGTTTGCAGCAAACTAAACTGCACCTTTATCATATCCCTGCTCTCCCTCTTCCTCCCAAAAGATTCTGCCCTTTCAAACCTGGAAGCCAGCCATCCCAAGAGACTGACACGCTTGCTTCTGCCCCAGTATGTGCCCACACACCAAAATATGGCTCACCCAGAAGAGCAGATGTTTAGAGGGATCAAGGACTCGTCACTAAGGACTAACAGTACCACACACCTCAGCTTAAGGGGCTTTGAAAAAGATGGAGATGCTTTGATTGTGGGTGATAGCAGCCTGTTTGCCAAAATCCTAGTTACACCAGTGATTCTGTAATAAAGCCTACAACAATAAAGGTACCAGAAGAAGTGAGGACCCTCAGCCGTAAGTGTCACATCTCCTTTATGGTATTACTACACTATACCATAATGTCTGTCCCAATCTTGGATTGCTATTTGTGTCAAAAACAAGCGACAAGGGAACCACTGAAGACGATATAAAAGCAGCAGAAGTTCTACTCCGGAGTTAGAATAGATTTCTGCGTACTGTCTTACTCAGATCTAAAAACATACCAAGGAAAAAACATACCAAAATAAAAGGGCAACACAAATGAACATAGTAGGAAAAGTATTTGTGCCCAGTGCAGACTTTCCAGGGAAAAGGAATACGCATGATGAGCAAATCAACAGAAGCTAGAAATAAAACTGGGAACAAGGATGTGGGGTCTTTTCAGTCTGGAGTTCTCACATGCAACATTCTGTAACAGTTAAAAAGGTCTTACCTGCAAAATCTGCAATCAAAACCTCACAGAACACACACAGCAATTTCATACAGTGGCTTCAATTATTCTAATCCCTTCTTCAAACTAAACCAGCAGCTTCATCCCTGGTAACTTCACATACACATACATACACCACCTTCCCAAGCAAGATTAAATTCTTCCTTTTATGAGATAGTCTTGCTCTGAGGATGTTACTTCCATTCACAAAAACAACTAACCCATCATTCTCCTTAACTGCAGCCAAGATTAAATGGAAGCTTTAAAGACAAAGATGCCCTCGCACTTTTCCCTCCCCCTCTAAAATCAGTCATCTTGCAAAACAAAACAAAACAAAGCCCCTGAACTGCTCCCATGCAGAATCTGTACCGTGTGCAAAACAAAACATCCATGGGAGATGGCCCGGCAGAGCTGCTCTCGCCCTTGAACAGACACACAAGACCGAGCCCCTGCCTGCCCTGGCAGTGCTCAGGGCTGCCTTACCGCTGCAGGGGGCTGGAATCCTCCGTGCTGCTGGGGCTGCACGGGGCCAGCTGAGGCTGGGTAGCCCTGCACCGCCGCGCTGGAGGCTGGCTGCTCATGCTGGGAGCCGTAGGACACGGTCTGCTGGCTGCCCACGGATTCCGTGTACACGGAGGAGCCCTGGCCGCTGTCAACCGTTCCGTCAGCTGCAAAAGGACAGGATAAAAATCGCCATTTCAACAGCTGCGGGCCGCATTCAAAATGTCAAAGATCCTATAACTGATCAAATATTAAATTGATATTTGTGCCATGTCACGACATTTATTAGCATTTTACCTCTTGCAATGTTTAAGCTGATTTAAAAATATTTTTTCCTCCATTATGCCTTCGCCTAAAACCCTGAAGAAATTACTCATTTCAGGATTCTTTGGGAAGATATTTAAGAATAAACTGTATTTCCTACAAAAGGCTAGGCTAGAAATAGAAACCTAAATTCCACATTGTTATGAATGATCTTTCAAGGGTTATTAATCATTATTTTTTATTTAATTTTACACAGACATTTAAAACAGGTGCGTTGTGCTGGCTTGTAGATGCACCGTGTAGGCACAGTAGTGAACTAGGCATAAGAGTTAATTTAAAATCCCTGATAGCTAACAAGCAGACAGTAATTGGCTTTTTAATTTCATCATTCTAATATGGAAGCTGTCATCTTCCATCATGATTCAAATGCTGGCACGGCAGAAGAGGAAAAGACAGGATTATTAATTCATCTTTTCATGTACAATATGTAAAACAAAGTAAGACTTTTTGAAATGGAAATTATAAGCTGAACTACCCGTAGATTAATCTCATTTCCACTTGAAATGTAAGTGTACAAGGACCGAAAGAAATGCTTTTTAACAGCCAGATCTGCACGGGGCAGGAGCATACAGCCCTCTGCAGGGCCAGGATATGCTGTCCCTGCAGGAGGGCGGCAGATCCAAGGGCACGTGATCGTGCTCTAGGTGCCCCAGTTCACCCAGTGTGTTACCCTGAAACAAAGAGAAACCACTTTGTGCTAACACCGGGCTGTGAACTGTGCCAAGCCTTGGCTCGGCCAAGCCACGGGAACAAATGTGATGTTGCATTCTTATATCTTACGTTGCTGTGCTTTCTAGTGGCCTGTTGTTCTTCAGCAGCAGCAATGCAGACAGCATCGTCTAAGGTATTTACTGCTACACCCACCCAAAGTGTAAGGCTAATGGGAGGAACTGTGTAAGTGCAGGAGTCCCTGAGAGACCAACTGAGGCACTTACAAAGAACAGATATACTGGGTTGCTGGAACTGCAGCTGTTGGTGTTGATCAGCTTCCGGCTCTTCGGGCTCCACTTGTGTAGAAACCGATGCTGAAGCAGTGGGGACAGGAGCAGTACCAGTGACAGACTGGGGATGCTTTGACCCTGCATGGGAAGCACTTGATGGCTGCTGTTGCTCCAGCTGCTGCTTCTGACTACCTTCTTCCTGAAGTATGTTCTCCTGTTCTTCTTGCACCGACTGGCGCTGCTCTCGCTTGCGCTTAATCAAAGATACCCTGTCCTTGATAGCCTTCGCCATTGTCTTGTGATCCCCTTCACAGACATAGCCAGACTCCACCTGAAGGAGGATACATTCACAGAATTCACACTGCCACAGACAGCCCCTGTCCGAGTGCTGACACAGCTTCCTCCTTCTGGCACTACCTTCTCATCACCACGCTTTGAACCCCTTTATTTCCAGACAGACACAGCAAAGGCAGAGGCTAACAGAGCACGCTTCACTGTCGCACAACAGCTCTGCTCCAGAGCTTTGGCAGACCACCAGCACTTACCATTTCCTGCGCCACATCCTCTGGGACATCTCTTTCCAAATCAAATGAAAACTCTATCGCCTCATTATCTTTGTATTTGCCCTTGAGTTTTTTGATGTCCTCAATTCGCAGCCAGAGTTTAATGGCAATTTTTTCTCCATCGTCTTCCTCTGCAAGCTCTACCCGTACTCCAGTCTCTTCTTGGAAGAAAGCATGATTCAAAAGGTCCTTAATAGCATATCTAGATATTGGGGAAGAACGCAGAAAGCACATTCAGTTATGGCGATTTTATAAAACATGAAGGAATAACCTTGCCAGATGCTCCCCTGATTTATTCTCTAAGTTTTATGCTGTTTTGAACCCTCATGTGCATTCTCTTGGGCGTGATTAGAAGCTTTGTCCTGAAGGTACAAAAGAGATTTACAAGCACATCATTAACAATAGTAGTTAACAGCCTAAACTAAATGCCAAGAAATAAGTGATGTGCAGCAACAAAAATAACTTCAAATGAGAAAAAAAATATCAAATTGTTTAAAAGCAAGAAAAAGAACTGAAACTAAAAATACAGAGCAACACCACCAGATGTAAAACTTCAAGAGTTAGTAAAAGGGGATGAATAAACATCCATGAACAAAACTAGTTCTGAACAGAACGGTGGGCAGCTAGAGGGTGGACAAAAGTCTGAAATCAGACATGCAGTAAGCAACAACCACATAAAAGCAGAAAACAAAACAAATCCCACAAATAAGCCATCAGAGCAGTCACCGATTTCCTGTAATGGTATAAGTTCACCACTTGAAATAGAAGCCATCTTGCAAAAAAAGTAGATAAAAATGAGCAGCAAGAAACTTCAGAGTCCCCAGAATGATCAATTATACCAACAGAATCAAAGGGACAAAAAATCCCAAAGGATTACAGAACAACCAACCAAACAACCCAAGCACCTGGAATCCTGGAAGGATAATTTGTTGTAATAAAAGCAACAGAATTCCTGAATAAACTGTTATGGATGGTTACTATGGCATTTGCACTTTTCCTGGCACTGTTAATTCTCTAAAACAATCACTGAATAAGAATCTACCAAAGAACAGAGGCTGCAGAAGTAATACTGGTTTCCCAACTTTCACCAGAACAAAGAAGAGCCCAGGAACCAACTGGATTGGGTACCACCACATTTGATACCACAAAGGACTCAGAGAGCAGGTAATCCCTTTATCTGCAAAGCAAGTACTTACCTTTCGCCTTTGTTCTGCCGAATGCATCCCTCAATAATCTCCTTCACTTCAGGGATTGCTACTTTATCGAAGCTGGCTGGCTTGACACCCTGAAACACACAAGTAGCAACTGAGAAACTGCAAGGTCCACTTGATCCAAGTTTTGATTGGCTAGGCAAACCACCTATTTTTACTCTCTAGATAACTGACCTAAATAATTAGTGAGAATTAAGGCAAAGTCTGACCCCAGCACTACTGCTTGTTTGTCTGTTAGTGACTTTTGCAAATGTTCCCACTTCCCAGGCACATTTCTGTAACAGAAGGCATTGGCACCAGTTATGATAGCAGAACTGTTTCATTTCCATGGAAGGTGTGCTGGTTAGAGGGAAGTACACAGACTGGACTGAGAACGGAAGGAATTGCTTCCTATGTAACGCTAAAGCAGGAAACCACAGGATTAATTTAACAGTCTTCAAAAGCATTCTGTCGCTTCCCAGAATGTTCCCAACTTGCCATTACATGAAGTAATTTTTTTACAGGAAAAATCTTAGCCCAGGATGATCCGACTGGATCATTAAGTAACTTGTCCAATGTTAAAAAGCCCAAAAACATTCTGGTATCTTAGCTCTTTCCCAAAGGCCTACTCTACCCAAACCAAGCTCCTGCATCACTGCTGCTGTGAGTCCAGGGAAATGAGCTCAGCAATGCAAACCTGTACAGGAGCCCTGCCACAATACACAGCAACCCTTTCTCTAATACACGCTAAAGCCACAGGGGGAAAGCAGAACAAAATCTAAATAAGATCAACCACTCAAAGCCATGAAACAAACATGCCACGAGATGTGACCATCTGGGAATTCTGAAAAACATTTCAGGCAGAGAGCCAAGCTTCGTCACTTAATCACGGCCAAAAATGGTGGTTTGGGGCCAACTGTCCACAACAACAAAATCTGGCACCTGCCTTCACTTGATTCAACCTTTAGTTTCAAACTCTATTTAAGACAGCAGAATGGGAGAGGATGGAGACATGCTGTTCAAGTGTTTGAGCAGAGCTGGTGTTTTCAAGCTGAACAATCCTGAAATTACACACCTGATACAACTGACCCTGTGTCACTGCTGAATAACAATTAGACACACAGTGAAAACCAAAGCTCTGAAGCACAGAAATAAATGAAGCAGCAGTACAAACACTGATTTGTGCCCTGAACAGAAAATACTTCTCCCAATATCCTACAAAGTACTGGGGACATCAAGACATGATCCTTCCCCATTCCCCTCTTGTGAACAGGAAACAAGCCCTGAGTCTAAAACCCAGTCTTTGCAACTACTGACCCTGTTCTCAGAGCTCTTAAAAGAAAAAAAGAAGTCAACACAAAAAACCCACACCACAGAAAGGAAACAATTTATTTGATAAAAACCAGTATGGTCTTATAACAGGAAGGTTATCTATTTCTTTGGTCTAAAGCTTGCCCTTGTGAAACCCCAGCAATTGAAACTCACAGAACTGCAGACTCTACTGTGACTAGGAGAAGCACTGAAACACAGGCTGCCAGTGAACGTTAGCTGAATCCTTTTAGCTTTGCTGACCATTAAGCCTGAAGAAAATCAATGCCCCGGGTGCTAAAACATCAGCCCCAAGTTTGGAGGGCTGAGTTTCAGACTGTAACCAGGCCTCATCATAAACCTCCAGCTTGCAAGCAGGACTCAAGAGCTCTCCACTCCAAGGGATTTATAAAACCTTGCTCATATAGCTGACTTGTCAAAGGCTCCCACCTTTCATTATGACCACAATTCAAATGGTCCCACAAGTTCAGGTTTATATATGGAGTACAGATATTTCTAGATGTAATTAAATGCTCTCCTGCATAACATATATAACCTATGCAATAATTACTCAACTCCTCATTGCATATATTCCCATCTAAATTTGCCCAAGTTTAACACACGGAAGTCTCCCAAACAGCTCAAGCCTCAGACATAGCAGCCTGCACTGACATTCATTTACACTGAGGCAGCAGAAGGACGATGTCAGATCTGTGACAATTTCATCTCAGAAAACTAAAAGCTAACATGAGGAAGACAACTGGTATAGAAAAATATCAGCATAACGAAGCCAGGATATGATTTTTCTTGTTAATTATTGTACCACACGCTCTGTTCTTGCACAGAGCCTGAGAAGTTAAAGCTAAGGATAGATTTTAAACCAGTAATTCAGTCTGCTACCCTGTGTTTTTCTCTGCTGAAAGAAATTAAACACCTGTCCAAAATCTTCAGGCCCTTCCATGAGGACCATTTTACAACACTCCATTTTATGAATCTCAAACCAAGAGTTCATAAGTTAAAAAGTGAAGCTCCTGCCAGCGTCCTCCAGCAGAGCCTCCATGCGCTGCTCCTCAGAGCAGCTGGAGAAGGTCACCTAGGGCCTAAAACCAGCCCGGGATTCTGTGTTCAAGCAGCTCCCTGTTTCTCACTTGGCTCCACAGCCCCTGAGAAGGGCAGCCCAAGGCTCCTCTCCAGCCCTGGACATGCACTCCCCATGTACCGAACTTCATCCGCTTTTCAAACCCTTTGGTTCCCTCCTGCAAGCACTAATGGAAGTGTTGAACCATTTTATACAAGAAGGGGGTACTATAAATGATTAAAAATCAATAAATCAATGAAACCCTTTCTACCCAGAGCTGCCTACAGACTTTCATCTGCCAGCACGCAGAAACCCAAGGGAGGCCAGGCCCTGCAGTTCAGATAACCTTGATGTGTTCTTAAGGGTGCAGGAGCTGGGCAGCCAAGCATACCTTCAGCAGTTTCTGAACCCAAAGGCACTCCAGGAAATGTCAAGCCAGTGTTTCCTGGTTTTACCACACTTAAAATGGTCACGTTCCTATGTGCCACTCCTGGTCCCCAAACTCCTTATAGAAAAACCACAGGACAACTCAAATCCTAAGCTACTAGTCCTGTTTCCCAGTGGCAGTTCATTAAGAACCGAAGAGCCAAATCCCACCAGCATTATTTCTGAGTTTGCTAAAAAACAGCAGGAAGGGCTCTCACAAAGGAAAACAAAGTGTAGACAGGTCTAACAGGCACACATGAAAATCAACATTTTCTCAAACTACTGTTCTAAAATCACGCAAACTGGCAGCGCTGCTGAAAGCAACAGCCTCCTTTTCTCCATCTCCCATTCCCACATGCGTGTAATTTCCTTTCTTTGGCCAGCAAACACATTTATACAGCTGCATAATGAACCAAATCACAGCATGTATCAGACTTGAAACAAATCCAACCAAAAAAGGCTGCAGCAGCTTCCAGCGAGCTGAGGTTCCCCACGCTGCTGCTCAAGCTCTCACGCTCACAGGACAGTCAGGGCAGAACAGCTTACTTGGAAAGAAGCAGCAACTTCAAATAAAAATCACTGAACACTTAAATTTTGAGAATACCCCTACAATATGGTTATTTATGTAGGTAGCCACAGATGCAAAACTAAGAACGCACAGTTTTTGCACGTTAAACGTAAGAAAGATTTCATATTTCACTTATCTTAGATGTGATAAAGTTTGTGATTTTATCAGATTTTAACCAGGTAAAAAACATGTTCCAAAATTCAACATATACAGTTCTTTGATCAACTAAAGGCAAGTTAGGTATTCTTAAAAACACTAAATTTCCAGGAAACTTTTAAACCCCAAAGTATAAGCTATCCAGAACCCTTCTTCACAATTTTTGCCTAGAAGCACATAATACTTTGCATTAGTTAGATCATCAGATTACTGAGTCAGTAGTTTAACATCTTGTTCTAATGCAAGAGATACTGAAAATATCATTTACTTCATTAGATAAGGTTCAATCAATGTAACTTCTGCAACAAATCAAAATGAAGGCAGAGGAAGTGTTACATACCCTCGGATATTCTAAATTTAAGGATAAATACTTAGATTTGGAACAAAAACCATAGCTGGAAAATAACAATCAACTAATGCTCCAGCCTTGATGGTCATGATTTTAATTTACATTTTAAAAAATGACGGGGAAAAAGTAAAGTCAAGTTTAACAGCTATAGAACCAAGCCATGCAAACACAAAGAAGTTCAAAAGACTTGCAGACAACTCTAATTCACCTCCAAAATACTTTCCTGTGGCTACACGCACTTGACAGAGCTGAAATTCTTACTCACCTCTTTAGCACAATCCTTGTGAGAGCAGCAGCAGTGGGAATTAACAATGACAAATATGGGACAGATCTCTCTTTTTGTGAAATCCATCAGGAAAAGAGAGGCACGCACAGCACAGAGTTAGCAAGGTGCTATTTTCCCACGGGACTCGACCGGGCTGTGGACTTAACGCACAGCAGAAGGAAAGCAGACATCGAGGTTAGAAGGGAGCATCGTTTCTCTCGGACACCTCTTGGAACTTCCCAAGTCCAGTACATGAGGCTGCAGAGATGTGAGCTCAGTACCTGCTAGCGTCACTCTAGTACTGACCAGAAAGAAGCAATCTAAGCACGAGGTAAGCGTGTCCCTCTCTGCCTGCCCAGGCAGCTGCCAGAGGAGGAAGCAGTGACAGCGCAGGACGGATCCTTTACTGCCCGTGTCCCCGCCCTCGCACCCGGCCGCTCTGCCTACTCCCCACCCAGGTTTCCTGCGAGAGCCCGACCCTGCTGCAGCAGAACGGCTCTGAGCAGGCCAGGGGGTCAGGGTGCTGTGCAGGGCAATGAAGGCAGCTGCTGTTCCTCCTCTCCTTTCCTCGGAGCCACGGCAGCACACGCAGCGGACTGCCGGTCCAACCAGACACAAGTCAGCACCACGCCAGTCTAATGCATTTTAGTACCTGAGGCAACACCACCTGATTTCCCTTTCCTTTTTCCTTAATGTAAGGGCACAGAGATTGGAAGGTGATTTCTAGACTGCCGGACAGCGTTAGAAAGCCGCACTGTCGCTTGGTTTATGCCACGTGTGCACAAACAATCCAAAGTTATATTTTCTAGCACCTCTCGCTAGACTTCAGACCTCAACCTGAAGTTTTGATTTCTTTTTTCTTCTGGTATCTACTTCCAAAAACCATTGTAAAACCCCTTTATTAATCAAATGAGCTGGCCGCAGCTCCAGGGTCTGAGGTTTTTTATTGTAAGGACATATGGAGCAATGCTAAGAAGGATCGCATTTTTAAAGATGAAGTTTTAAAGATGAAGTTAGCAAACTAGTTTTGACAAACTAGTGGTGATGAACTGTGATAAAACTCAATTTAGGATTATCAAGATCACTTTTCACCCCTAAATAACATACTCCGTTCCTCAAGTACACCACAATTATACCAGTAGTGTTTTTATAGTATACACCACCAGTGTTGCAAAAGCAACATTCTGCACACTTAATTAAGGCTCTGCTTTTTTGGGGTACATGGCATGATCTGCAAAGAACATTCAGCATTTCAGCTTTTCTACCTGCCCCAGTCTAACCACAACTCTTGCTTGGCTCTTTTCAAAAATGCTGTAACTCCAAGAGCCTGAAAAGAATTCCACAGTAACTGATTAATCTTCTCAAACAAAATGTTCTAACACTGCAGCCCAGGAGCTAATAGCACCAGCAGCAAAGTCAAATCACACAAACAAAGTAATTAAAGTGTCTATATTTCCTTTCTGCTAAGTTGTTACCATTCTAGTTTGAGCCAGTCCCAGGCTACCACAAACCATTAATTCAGGAATTTAGAGAGAGAGTATGATTGCAGTGGAAAAAAAGATCCAACCTCTTTCCCCCAGTCCCAGAGAAGCCCCAGGCAATGGTATATATAGCATTTAAATTGGTTTATCCCGTGATCTCCTAAACTTCACTACCTGCAATTAGTTACTTTCCCAGCCCTCAAAACCTGTGTGTTTAACCATTTCACCACCTCTAATCCTTCATCTTAATCTTGCTGCCTGTTCTAGGAACAATCTTTCAGATTCAGTTCTTTCCTTATTTCACACAGGATACACTCAAAATTAACTGATAATTCTCTCCCCAGCTGAACTGAACACATAACTATGAAAAGAAAGACTTCAGCTTAAGAATTACTCAGTTCAAGAGACACACGGTTTGCCTACAGAGGATTGATTTTCTTGTTCTGCCTAAAAAGCAAACTAGAGTAGTTTCTTAAAAAAATATAAATGTGACATATTAAACAGAAGCAAAACTTTAGCTTCACTGATGTCAGTATTTTCACAGCAATTAATTCTGGACAATTGGTAATTCTGCCAAGAATGAAATTGGTAAATCCTGCAGAATAAGCTCTGTAGCAGATCAGTATCCTAGCAGAGTAAACAGCATTACTGCAGTACAAGCAGTGGAGGCAGATGAAAGCTTTAGTGAGCCAGAGCCAGCTCATGAGGCTCTCTTCAGGCTGGGACAGGCCTCTCTGCCTTCCCTTCTGCAGAGCAGCTGTGTGAGTTATTCAAGTCTCACCATCCTCAACTTGTTCCAAACCAACTTTTCCAGGTAAGCGTGTGTGCCCAGAGCTCAGAATCCCACTGTGAAGACAATGGCAATGATACAGAATTTATACAGAATTTATACAGAATTTATACAGGCCTGCTAGCTGCAACCTCACTGATTGCAATTTAGAGACTCTTCTTCTTCAATTTACACCTAACCTCAAAAAATTTCAAGGCTCTAATTAAATAATTAGAGGTCAATCACCACAAAAAATTACCAGATGTACAGAATTAAAGTTTCTATACACACAAGCTACAACTGTATCTCGATTGACACACTCAAACGAATTGCTTCCTCCTAAAGCTCAATTTGTATGAGAGAAGTTTTGGTGAAAAGAATACAACAGACTCCTCATTCAGGCAGCAATCACTGCCCAGTATCACGTTCACACATATCCCACCGGTGATGCACAAGCCCAGGAGCTGGAGGATGCTGACACTGCCCACTCAGCTGCTCTGTCAGTGTCTCAATGCTGTACTTCTATCTACTAAAGCCAGAGATCTGACAGCATTCAAAGCTTACAAGACTGCTAGAGTAAGCTCCAGGTCTGTTACGTTGCTCCCACACACTGAAGTTTGAACAGGAACTAGTCATAGCTCTTAGAAATCACTGGCTGCAATCCTTTCCAGCACTCTCAAGTAAAGGGCAGTAACTAAAGTCAAACCCCACTGCATTTGTGATAATGATGAAATGCTTTGCACTTCTGCAGAATATAAACTATGGCTCAGAGCTGCCCCACTGACCAGGGATCCAGCCCAGCAAAAAAGTTCCATTTTTACTTAAGACATGGAAGTCCACTGCTCCTCAGAACAGGTAAATGAAGTATCAGTTTATTTTAGAAGTCCAAAGAATCTGAAGCTAAGAACATTGTTTCAGTTTAAAAAATAAAAATGATTAATTAATCACAGGAGCTACTGTAATTGCAGCAATTCTAATGTGTAGAGGAAATTAATCAAGCTCCAGAACGAGAAACTTGGTAACCAGGACACAATTTCTTAGTGCCCCATTGGCAAAGAATTAGCATATTGGTGCATGGAACAGTGAAAAGGGCCTTGTTTAGAAACACAGTATGAGGACAGAGGTTCTTCTGAAACAGTGAAGTCTGACTGGACAAGTCGATCAGGTATTAATTGTTTTACTCTTGCACAAAAGCATAAAGGTAAGATCAGTTGCATTTATCATGCACAGTTCTCTAGCCTCACCCTTAGAAGCAGGGATGCTGCCTCTATAATGTGAATACCTTGAGCTAGCTCAAGGTTTACTTCATTGGGACTTCAGCTTGAAAATGGCTTTCAAAAAAAAAAAAAACAGAACACCCAAACCAGACATGCCTAGACACACATTTCAGTTATATAAATTTAGAAATGCCACAGTGACACAATACTGGAAGTGTCTGTCTTCTATTTTCAGTATGCAAAACATGTTTTTGAAAAATAAAATTGTATTAGTTGCACTCTCTGCTTTAATCTGCTCCCACTCTGGTAGAAAATCATCGCTCTGCACTCATTTTTAAGTTCATGTACAGTAAGTCAAAAGCCACAGATTAGTTCCACTGGACTGGGAACTGGATTTTAAAAAATGATGTAACATGGGCCACAAAACCTATATGCTACCAGAACCAGCCTTTAGAAAGGATTATCTACTTAAAAGGCCTAAGGTAATGTTGCGAACAGCAAAAATAGCGCACAATTCCAACAATGCACCAAAAGTCACCATGCATTTATTTTCAGACTTATTCTAACAGGAGTGAAGACTTCGCTGGAGTTATCCCATTCCTAGCCCTTGCAACTATAGCAGTACAGCTGGCAGGACAAGAAATAGCAGCCTGTGCATTCTCAGGGATAGTATTTTTAACCAGTGGCACTCTGTGAGAAATAACATCGAAGCATCAGTCTCCCCACAGGAATGCTTCAGCGATTCACTAATCCCAGAATTATAATGGTTCTCATCACACTGCAGAGCCAGGCACTTTAAAAACACTTACCACCTCCCTGTTCCTAAGAGCCACCTTCCCACCTCTTGTCAAATTAACCTCAGTTAATGTAAGAACTAAATGGATGTCAGTACAGGATGGAATATTAAATACGAGGAGCATAGTTTTAAAAGACCTGACCCTTAAAAGATACTTTGAAAACTTTTCAAAATTTTAAAGATGGTGTAGCCCATCTTCTGGGAACCTACTTAAGTTTCTAAAAATACATTTAGAGACTCTACATTACTATTACATTTCAGAACTTAAATTACACTTGATTTTATACAACTCAACCAATGCTCACAATCCCTCCACTCCTTTAATTCCTGATCATCTTAAAATCATATCCTGTTCAAAACTGCCAAAAGACACACTCCAGGCTCATCAGTGAGCAATGAAAGAAAGTAGCTCCCTTTACTTCAACCAAGTTCATTTCACATCAATATTGACAAAAAAAATTAGCTGTAATCTTAAAGCTTTTGATGCCAAACAGTGAGCTACTTTTAGGAAATAATTCAGCTGAATAAGCCTTTTCTATTCCAAACTCAGGCATTATCGGTCTCAGCTGTGCAAAGCACACAGAATCCCAGAGTGCGTCAGGCTGGGAGGGAGCACCGAGGCTCATCTGCTCCAGCGGGGCCATCCCAGAGCCCCTGGGCCAGCACTGCCTGCACAGGCTTCTGCAAGATCCCCACTGAGGGACACTCCACAGCCTCTGGACAATCTGTCCCAGGCCTTGGTCACTGCACAGGAGAGAAATCCTTGCTCGTGTTCAGCTGGAGCTTCTGTGCATCAGTTTGTGCCCATTGCCTCTGGTCCCACTGCCCGGCACCGCCACAACCTGGCTCCATCCCCCGACACCTCCCTGCAGACACTGACACTGATAATGTCCCCTCTCAACTGTCTCTTCTGGAGGCTGAGCAGGCCCAGCTCCCTCAGCCTGTCCTGCTAAGAGATGCTCCAGTCCCTCCATCAGCTTCGGTGCCTAACTTCCAGGCTCAAGCTGATCACTGCTTTTCCCCACTTTGGATCATTGTGACTTGTTAAAGAAGACTCCTAAAGTAACATCCAAGGCTGCTAAGACATTAATGCTTCAAACCCTTCAATTCCCACCTTCCACTTTCAAGGCTTAGTATTTGTGAATTGACGAATCAGTGACTGGATCCCCCACAGGAAGATTCTGCCCTCTCAAAGCTCTCCCAGCAAAGTGCCTGTGACTGAGCTGAACAGCTACAAGAGACAAGCGCTAGAAGTTTAAGCTTTCTTTAGTTCAGTCAGTGTGAGGCAAGGCAGCTGCACACGATGTGCAATCCTTTTTCGTATTTCACGCTTTACTGCCAGATGTTTCTTCTCTGAAGGAAGAGTTTACCTTTTCTTACAATTCACCTGTTTCCTGTGCCTGGTTGAAAGGTTTGTGGCCTTTCAATACCTGCTTTCACAAAAGATCACCTTCTCTGTTGGAGGGGTTCCTCCCCTACTTTTCCACAGATTTTTTTTCCAATGCCTTTTCCACTAGAAAGGTTGATAGGAAATATCTCTGTATCTATTTAAACCAGGTCAAGAAACCAAGTCATTCAAGGCAAAGAAAACAGTTTTATTCATGCCTAAAAAATGCTAGATATTGCTTCCAGGAAGTAGAAGATGAAATTAACCATCACTCACTGAGCACTGCAAGCAAAATTAATCATATATCTAAAGGTTTAGCATTTTTTATTTGCTATGTAAGACCCCTCAGGAAGAAGAAAATAAGAGCTGGAATACTTTCCCCACAGCATCTCTAGTGAAAATGAAGCAGTTGTCTGGTCTACACAGTTATGATGCCTAACTTTTAAGGCACTAAAGGAAATATTCATTTTATGTCAACTGCCCAAACGACAGCCCTTTGTAAGTGCCCTGTTTCCAGCAAAGAGAACGACCTTCACCCTAACCAGTGAGTTCCAGCTCCCACCAGTCAGGGAGATGAAGGAGTTTTAAACCAGTGAGACACTGCCTGGTCAGGTTACTCATTATGTGCCTCGTTCCCTCAGGCCCTTTTTTAAGCTCAGGAGAACAGAGAAGAAAAATGTCATGCCCGCTGTGGAACGTTTTAGTACGGGACCTTTTTTTTTAAAGTCAAAATGCAAAATGCATTTTTTTCCCCCCTCCTTCTCATCTTAAGGGCAGCTCAGACAACAGGCATTTGTTTGGAGAGGAGAGACTGGACTTCTGGTGAAAGAAAAGACAAATACAAAACTTCACTTTGTCAATGTAAGCGTGGAGAAAATCAAGTACAGAGCACAAGTCCATCAGGAATCTTAGAAGGTAAGTTTATGTGATGGGAGGGGGAGAAAGAAAAAAAAGGAGTTTTCTGCTCATAACCAAATGATTAGTACATTTGAAACTGAGGATGGTTTTAGTAATTTTTTTGCAATGAACATATTTGGATTTTTACATTAGTGGCAGATATGCAAGCAGGAGAAAAATCTGCATAATAAACATATTAATTGTCTTTTTCCTAGTCCTGGGACTAGTCAATCACCTAGCAAATTTAAGCCTTGGGACATCCAAGTATTAGAGATCTAGATTTGGAGGCAACAGCTTGGGTTTCTGTGGTCCCACCAGAGGCCGAGGCAAAGCAGGTGAAGTTACTGCAGTCAGTTATGCCTTGACTGCATTGAGTCCCAAACAGACTAAATTAAGAAATCATATTTATAGAACAGACATCCTAAGTATCTCTTTTTCCATTTAAGTGCACGTGTAGTCTATTTTAAATATCTCCTGTGACAAACTGTTTAATTCCAATATGCAAGGAACAGGTCAAGGAAAACATACCAGTCTGCGGAGAAAAACCAAGTCAGACAGGGAAACCCTCCTGAATTTTACCAAGATCTTACACTCTTTTTTTTTGTTTTTTTATGCAAGCAAGTACATAACAGAATTATGTATCTTGATTTCATTTTGCATTGTAATTCTCTGCATTACTTGGATACAGAGCAGAACTGTAAAAAACAACAACAAACAAGAATCAAAACAAAACAAAAAAAAGGGGAGGGGGATCCATTCCATAATCTAGCAGGATACCACACAGACAGCTGTGCTTGCACAAGAGGGCAGAGGAGAAAAAAAAACGAAGGAGCAGGAAACAATACTTTAACAATAGTGCAGCTTTTAATCAACTCACTGCAGGCTTAGATTATTTCTTTTCTGAGGCCAAGCAGGCATCAGTAAGAGGCTCACAGGACATAGTCCCAGCTGAGAAGACACTGCTTAAACCAGAGATTTCCCCATCCCACAGAAAGGGAAAAATCCCAAGAGCTGCAAGTTCTTTAAGCACTAACTACTAATTTATTTGGAACCATTTCCAAAGAACAGCAGAGGATGGCTTCAATAGAGAAAACAGGGGTTTGAGACAAAACTGCAACACTATGATTTAATGAAAACAAAGAGCAAGGCTAGGTTCCTTTATGCTTGAGAGACAAGCCATGCAGATAGATGTCTTTCCTTTAAAGAAACTGCCAGGAAAAGGGTCTGAGTATGCTAAAGGGTGCAAGTACAGAGGTCAATATTCAGTGTCAAACTGCTGATTTCCTTACCAGAATGGTAAAACAAAGTTCAGCACCTTGAGCCCTACAAATTCTGCACACGTGTGTTTTAAGCCAGGTAAATACCCAGATTCCTCTGTTAAAAGAATTATTCTAGATAAAGTGATCCAGAATAACAATTCAATCGCATTTTGTTTCTGGGGCCAGAGAAAATTCAACAACTTTATCCTAGGACTGTTTTAAGGAAACACAGGAGCTTCTCAGTGAGACGATGTAGACAGCATATACAAGCACCTTAGGAACAGCAGCCTCACACAGCAATGCTATTGTCCAAGATGTGAAGCAACAATTACTGCCTGGGCCAAAAAATGTCTTATCTGTGAGAGGAACTTCAGCCTTTAGATCCAAATTCTAGATCTGTGCTTGCCAAGATGTATTATTTAACAAAAAACTGCTTCCAATCATGAGGAAAGGCCCTGAAGCAAAGAGGTAGAACAGGACCAGTACTCTGAGCAGTGCTGCAAAGCTGCAGTGTCTGGGCATCAGCCACAGATCCTTATCACAAAAGGTGTCAGGTCAAAAGGCAAGGCAGCTGAAGGTCCCCTAAAAAACAGACCAGTGCACAGCCAGAATGGGAGAAGAGAATGCAAGCTGGTATTACCAAGAGGTTCTGAGAGGACACCCTGGGCAATAAGACACCTTTTACAGGATTCTGTCCTAAGCAATAGCAAGGACTTAAGATAATGAGCAACTCTGCTTTTTACTAAGCCTAATAGTTCCTGCAAAGAGGGTGAGGGAAATTAATTAATTTAAATACATATGGTCTGCAGTGAGTGGCTGCATATTTTGATCTTATTACCTTCAGGGTTTCAGTAGTTTTTAAGCTCTAACACTGTTATGGCCTTTATGACTTTCACAGCAGACCATTCCTCTTGTCCTTCATTCTGCTCTCTATGCACCTAGATAAATTATCCTTTCAATTTAAGGCACAGCAGGGCGGTAGCTTCTACCTCAAAACACCCCTACACCTGTCCAGGGAAGCAGCAATGAAGGGGTTGAAATGGAGATGCTGAACATTTTCCACAAAACACACCCACCTTGCAGTATACAGTAGAAGGAGATGTGCTATGTGTTGTAAGTGCTGCTGCAGTCACCTCTGCAGGAGGCTGTTTTCTGCCTCCCCTCTGTCACTGATGGTTCACACACTGTCCTTTCAAGTGCTGGGTTTGGCAAATGGCTCACCCCTCACCCACAATGCACACGTGATTTGAACTTCTAAAATCTTCTCAATCTCAAACTACCTGGCTCCTCCTCACGTTGGTTCACAGAGCTTTCACGGAGTGGTAAAAAGAATGCCAGGAGTATTTTATTTCACTTTCATAACACAGGTCTCTTTCCACATTACAGAACACCAAATCCTCCATTATCAATTAAGACAGGATTGTGCTTTATTTCCAGATTGCCTTGCCTTCTCTGAAAGCCTTCCTTGAAAATTCTTCACATTTTGTTTTTGGTTGGTTTTGTTTTGAACAAACTGCTTTGCAACTACACTGAAATAATCAACCCCAAATATACCAAAGCACACAGCCTTTCAAAGCATACAAACGTGCATTTCATTTTCTTTACCTTCCTGTCCTTTGCTCCTTCTGAACGAGAACAAGATTTGCTGGATTTCATATCAAAGTGTATCTTAAGAGCTCTCAAGCAGTAAATTACATAGTTGGGGGGGAAAAAAAAAAATCAGCTAATAAATTTGATTGAGAACCACCAGCAGAGTAGAATAGAAGGTGGTGTTGGACAGACCAAGAAATTGCCAGTGTTTCTCACCCACTTAGAATTTCCACCGTCAGGCAAAAGCAATGGGAAGAAAGGAGCAGCACACACAAGAAAGAAGTGGTAAGGGGAACCCCAGTACATCTCTAGTAACTCGTTCTGCTACAGGTCCCTACAAAGCTTTCAGTTATGTACTAGAAAGACCAGGGAAAAGACAGGTCTGGAAGACCTGGGGACTTCCAAGCCTGAGATTGTCTCAAGAGCTGATTCTCACCCCAGCCCAGCTCCTGGCACTGCTTAAGGAGAACAGGCAGGACAGTTACATTAGGCAATGTCCATCCAAATGCTGCTGCCCCGGCTCTGTGCACGACACACCCATCAGCACAGGAAAAGTTACCACTGAGAGTGTTCTAGTAACATACAGAGCTTTCTTTCATTGATCCCAACTGCTTCCAGGTAACATTATGCTGCACACAGAGTAACGACTAGACTTTAGCCTAGTTCTTAAACTCTGTATAGGAAATTACAGGTAAGTTTGCCAACATGCAAAAAAAAACCAAAAAAAACACCCAAACCAAAAAAACAACTCTTTATATGTATGTATATAAAAACTTATTCTAACATCTGTGCAAAAAACTGAAGTGACCACTTAGGCCTTTTTTTTTTCCTTCTTCTGTGGCCCTCCAATATTTCCCTGAAAAAAGGGGATAGTCTTATTTCACCGAGCCTCTCTTCAGAATTCTTTGCTTCTGACATGAAGACTCTTCTCCAGCTCTAAAAGTCGGGAATTATATCTGCCTTTTGCAGTGTGAGGCATCAGGAATAACACAGTGTTCTATTTTTCCAAAGCTAGGGAAGTTGTTTATGAAATCTGCAACTTCTGAGATAACACGCACAAAAAATAATAACAGAAATTCATCTGTCTATGGACAAAGAGGTAAGTCTGGGGTTTTTTTCCTCCTTTGCACATGTGCACAGGTATTCTGAGAAATCCAGTGAGAGTTTTCATTTCCCCAAGCAGCCACCTCACTATTCTTTCTGAATGCTTAGGTCACGAGGTTGAATATCGGGGTTCCTCTTGTTTCACTGCACTGGTACAGTCTTCACAACACCGCCGCAGGTATCACAGCTTAAATCTAGGCCCCCATGCTGCACATTTCCAGCACTGCAGTTCTGTCCCTACACTCGGGCTCTGCTCAGATGGGCCAGCTCTAACCTCTCGACTGCCTTCTCAGCCGTGTTTGTTTTCTCCCACAATGCCTCCACAGCTACACCGGCTCAGTACTTACCAGGCTGGAATGGCTTCCTGCCACTTATCTAGCGTTTCCTCTTCATCACTGTCAGAAGTGCCCCCAAAACACAGGAGCTAAGGGCCACTCAGAATTCAATAAACTATTAAAATCACTCTAGGTAACTGGCAGGCAGCTAAGCCAGTGCTCCAATCTTTTAGCCAGCTTTATTGCAGAGAACAAGGTTACCAGCTCCTCTTCAAGACAAAACTACTTCCACCATCCCCCAAGTGGCTTAGAAAATAACCTGGTATTACTCTAGTGCATTATGTTGTTTGGTCTGGGGGGGTTGCTCTCTTCGTATTTTTTTAAAGCCCTACATCATACCTACTTCTATAGTGAAAGAAGAGTATGAACATATGCAAAATTTTATTTCCGTTCACGTATGTCACAAGCTTCTGACGGATGTTCCGTGAGTTCAACCACCCCGCAACAGCGCACTCATCCCAAAACGACCTCTTTTCACTCTTTGTCCCCACACACGCTCGCACAGCCCTGGTGGTAGCCAGCTGCACTGCCCTGCTGCTCACAGCAGCAGCCTTCCAGTGGCTGTGAGAGGGACTTACGCTGGTCACTCGGCGGTAGATCTGCGCGGCGTTTTGGCACTCGGAATAGGGATACTCGGACGTGGCCATCTCTAGCATACACATCCCAAAAGCATAAACATCAACGGACTCATCATATTTCTCCTCATACATCTCGGGGGCCATGAACTCTGGGGTACCTTAAATTAAAAGAACGATTCAGACTCTAAATGTCTCAAAGCGAGCAGAGGCTGCTGGCGTTACTCACCGCAGGGACAAGCGTCTGGGCAGACCTGTGAGACAAGAGAAAGTGGAGGCAAAAAGAAGAGGGAGGAAACCCTTAGTGACTCTGTTGCACCAACGCGCTTTGGGAGCCTTCCATTGCAAGGCCTTTATGGGATAAGGGTGGCACGTGAGAGCTGAAGCCACTCCCGGTTTAGGTACGTTAGTCGATACGAATATCGGAACAGACTGGATTAGCCTGAAACCCAACGGGAGGGGAGGGGATAAGAAAAGGGAAAAACTGTAGACTAGCCATAGGCTGCAAACCAAATACTGAGGAGAGTTAACTTACCTTTTCTCCCTGTAAGAAAAGAGGCATTAAAACTTGTTTCATAAATTACCTGACTGCCCTCTGCTGCAAAAGAAGTAGTACTGGTAAGAGCCCACAGCTAGTCTCTGACCTGGTGCTCTCCATCTACTTGCTGAAGTAGAATGGTTCAGGTAAGGCCTTGCAATGAAAAGCTCTGTCGTTACAAACATAAATCTCCATGAAAAGAGGATAAAAGGTAATTTTCTGCAAAGGCCACTCACCAGAGCCCTTTTCTTCACATACTTACCTTCCCACCTGCAGTATATTTATAGGCCTACTGCAGATACAGGCATTAGTGAGGGACATCCTACAGTCAAAAATACTCAGAAATACAGAGAGGTTGAGTTACAGGCATAGAGCGTGAGATTCAACAAGTCCCATTTAAATAGTGTGCAGAAGATGATTGCCCAGTGAAGCATCACAGATCCCCTCTGCAAACAAAGGGACTGCATTGTCTGATCAGATTTACTTTAAGCCAGAGATGCAAGTTTGCTTTTTGTAAATTTAAGCACAGAATTATTTCCTGCAGACACCAGATTCCAGACAATTTACACATCATTCTACAGCCCATTGCTTGTTTTCACCACGCTGAACCAAAAAGGATGTAACTGCAGTCATTTATCCAAAGGCTAATCATTAACAGATAACTATGCAACAGATGGTCAACTTCCAGTGATAAATTTGAAGATATGGCAAATATGCTGAAGAAATTATGGTTTTTAACACCATTCTTTTCTTCCCTATTAATACTTTGACCTGGTTAAGAAGCAGGAAATATTTCAGCGACAGCTTGCAAGAAAATTTACAGGTATACACCATTGATCCCAGCTAGGAATCTGGCACAGGACTGTTGAGTAATGCTGAATTTTAGCAAGCTCTAAATACTGAGAGCAAAAGAAACTTCATTCCCTGCAGTCTATCCACCCAACTATAAAAACAAAGCTGATAAAACCAATTCTTTCAAGAATTGACAAAAAAGATTGCACTAGTTCCACCAAACCAATTTCTGAGAAAGGTTATGAATGAATACACAGGGACAGAGCCAAAATAAAGCAATATTTCCCAATGCACCCTCCTAACTCACACAAATCCACATTCTACAGAGTCCCTGAGAAAGGCGTTATAGCACAGTCTGTGTTATTACTTAAGTACATAGATATAATATTGACTTTGTTTGGTATAGGCTCAGTTTCTGATCACTCACAAGCTGCAAGAGATTCAATATTAACCTCTGGTGACAATAAAAAAAAAATTTGGCTGTATGAACTAACACTACACCAAATATCAAAATGTTGTTTGGTCACCAAAATGCATTTGTGCGTTTCTTGAAGCAGCACCACATCAAAGGTAAGATTTATATGCAGTGAAGAGTGGTTTTATCAACGATGTTACACTAGATTGTTGGGCGGGACAAGAACTCTATCTTCTGAAATAGCTAATGTTAATATATAAGTATCAAAAGCACAACCAAAATTTAACATGTCTTTGCATTAAGAACACAGAATGACCTCAGCAACCAAGAGACAAAGCCTACACATTTTCAGGCTCTGGCCATGTACCTCTGTAAGCGTGTTTTTAGGAAAGTTCTTAAACACTCAAGTCTCCAAAGAGGTAGACTGGCTGAGCAGCCTCCTAAACAGGAGAGGCTTACCTATCACACTTTTGGCAAAAGAAGCTCGTTTCAGGGTTGCCAGGCCAAGGTCTCCAATCTTGACTGAGCCAGTGGGGCCAGTAATGAAGATGTTGTCACATTTCAAGTCTCTGTGAATGATGGGAGGAGTGCGTGTGTGCAGAAATTGTAAGCCTTTCAGTATCTGACGGCACCAGCTTCGTAGCACTTTAATTTTCATCACTTTAAATCTTTTCAAATACCTAAGGAAAAAAAGTGACAATAGGTTAAAATAGATTCTGCTAACAAACAGTAGATTAAACTATACCATTTAATGTTTGGAAGCAGAGAAACAGTAATTAAAGACATGTATAAACTTAAACTTCTATTTTAAAATCTACCTGGGTGCTTCAGGATTTCAAAGGAGCTAAAGATTATTCCCCTCAACAAAACCTATCCCCTTTCTTCTAGCCAGAAGACTATAATGAAACAAAAATGTGAAAGCTTGATGCACATAGCTGGTTAACTCCTCTGCATACAAAATCATTCTACAGTAATTAGACAGTTGGATTTCAAGGCACTGCTTTAATGACCAATAATTCAGGGCTCATCAATTACAGCTCTTTATCTATTTAACTTCTTAAGCACTTACAACCTCTACCTTGATTAATGACAACTGGGTGGGGAAGTGGGTCACTAGATCCAAAATGTTAATAACCAACAAAGTACAGAGCTGTGGAAAACTGCAAGAACTCTGAAACCATTATTCTCTTGTTTACAAGAGTAGTTAAAGCACTCTCTTCAAGGTTTCCATATTACATTTTAAATCTGCTTCAAATTTACCTGTGGAGCTATCAAGTAAATTAGAAATTCTTAGAGATCCCCACCCTGGTGCAGGACAGGGTTTGATCACCTGAATCCGACTGGTACTACTCATTACTTCAAAACTATGGACAGATACAGACAGAGATACAGGGCAGAGAAATCTTTAAAAAGGCTTTGACAAATAACTGAGATGGAAGAGTTCAAACATAAGTCTGTATCCCTTTGCAGGTAGAATGTGACCCAACCTTAACTGTTCTATCTTTGCCACTGCTTGAAACCCCATGACAGTAGAGTCAAATTTCATACCAAAAATATTTTTTCAATGTGCATGACCTAAGAGTAAAATCTTATTCTATTCCTTAGCTTCATCAGATTAGAGATGCCACAAGGTGAATAACCTCTGACAGTTTTCAGGTGCCCTCCAGCAGGCTTTTCTCTCAACCTCTCTCTGGGTAACACAAAGTGAGGAGCTGTTTTGTTCCTTCTGAAAGAGCAGGGGCTGGAATGCACGTAGAGAAAGGACCCAGCACACTCTGCGAGCAAGGACTCCGTCCTTGTTTGGGCAGTGTTACTCAGCCAGGGTCTCAGACAAAGACCAGTTTCACACTACAGCAAGACTGCTAATAAATTCTGTGACCAGCATGGAGTCGAGCAACTACAATCTTAAACTAAAAGCAAGTTGTGTTCAATTATTCTATGGTAGTGGTCAATCTCTCCTGCAGATCCACTTAGTCAGGAGTTACAGTCCTGATGAAATCACTTCAATCAGCTCCAACACAGAAATGCAGTGTATTCGTCCCTTTTATTTTAATTTCTCCAGTTCAAAACAAGATCTGGAAAATCAAGTTGCTAGCAATGATCCTGCTGTGAAAACAAATCTGTAAAAGCAATTGAGACCGCTCCAGAGGAAATCAGGTCTCTGAATGTAAAGAAAGGCAGGGGAAAAGCCAAGCCAACGAAGGAGACAAACTGAAGGAGGTTCTGAATAACATCAGCTACCACTTGAATTCTGGCTATTGACACAACCCTCATTCATCTCTCTTGAGCCTGGTCCAAAGATCACATGGTAGGGCCACTTCAGTTCAGCATCTGGAATCCCTAAGTACATTCTTGCTTACAAATATGCTAGTGCCCTGCCAGTCTCAGTGCTGAAGGACCTGGATCCAGCCATCATCCAGCATCGTGCAGTGTGGTTGTCGCTGTTCCAGAACGCTGTCCTGAATTAAGTCACGTGTCACTTAATGCAGAAAACAATTTAAAATGGATGCATATATAAATGCACAAACCAGACAAGCCTACTAGCCAGTATGTTTTCACTTTTCCTACTATGATAGAGTAACTTGGGCTTGAAGAGATCTCAGGAGGTTTCCAGTCTAAGTTTCTGTAATTACAATTACACAGAGCTCAAGGAGCTATAGGAATGCTTACTTTAAAAAAGAGAAAAATTCCTTTAAGATATCATCACACTTGTATTCTGTTCACTTTTTTACATCAAGTGATAACAATGGCTATGTCCCAAGTACCAAAACAAGAAAGGCATCACTTCTATCAAATGGAGGTAAGGTAAACATACCGAAAAAAAGATATGGAAGTAATAGTCAAATATATGCAAACACAAGTGTACAGTGTAAATCTAGGAATATGCCACACGCAGGAAATACTTAAATAAAGCACACTAGAAATCTCCAATACAGTTTACCTGTCAAGTCTCAAGTGAAGTGGACCAGAATAAACTAAAACACAATTAAAACACCAGCTATACAAGACTGGGGAAAACCCTAGCCAGAACTCTACAGTTTAAAAGATCTTCAATTCAAGAGCCTATTACTTTTTTCAGGATTAAATAAAAATACTTTCTTATTTCAAGGTACAAAATAATCCCACAGTCAGAAAATCTGGGGTATTTCTTCCTACCATCACCCTACTTTATAATTGTCTACTATTACTCCATCATCTTGCTTATGACACCACATAAGTCAATCCAAATATTAAAATCTGTAAGAGGGATAAAGGAGTAAAAAAGTGAGAAAAGAAACTCAATTTAGCACTACACATTCAGCAGGAAATTAGGTAAACTTTATTTAAAGGCATCTGTACAGAGCTGCAAAGCCTTTAACTTATTACTTGTCTGAAAACAGCACATGAAGCAGCAGATTTAGTATTTTATCTGAAATATCTTAAACAACATGAAAAATGTCTCCCACTGAACGTACGGCTGAAGAATGCTGTCGTATCCTCAGCCATCCAGTCCTACTTCAGGAGACAAACACTTCTCTGTAACTACAGCCCAGACTCCCAAAGAGCTGCTTTTCTTCTCAAGAACATCCAGTCACAGCTATCAATAACCACGGTAAAACACACAAGACACTCACAGGCTATTTCAACCAAAGGGAACGGAAAAAAGGCTCTTTCCAGCTCCCACAGCCTGCCAGCACATGGAGGGTGTTAATGCCTCTCCAGGAGTGAAACGGGCACTGAACAAAGTGAGGGATGCAGAGCCTCGTTACTGCAGAGCTGGCAGTGTTATCCCAGCACAGGGATGCTGGGAGGAACTCAGGACACACTCCCAGGGAGGAGCACAGCCCCGTTATTCCCAGCACAGGGACACGCTCCCAGTCCCAGGGAGGAGCAGAGTCCTGTTATTCCCAAGCTGGCAGGGTTATCCCAGCACAGGGACACGCTCCCAGTCCCAGGGAGGAGCACAGCCCCGTTATTCCCAAGCTGGCAGGGTTATCCCAGCACAGGGACACGCTCCCAGTCCCAGGGAGGAGCAGAGCCCTGTTATTCCCAGCACAGGGACACGCTCCCAGTCCCAGGGAGGAGCACAGCCCCGTTATTCCCAGCACAGGGACATGCTCCCAGTCCCAGGGAGGAGCACAGCCCCGTTATTCCCAGCACAGGGACACGCTCCCAGTCCCAGGGAGGAGCACAGCCCCGTTATTCCCAGCACAGGGACACACTCCCAGTCCCAGGGAGGAGCACAGCCCCGTTATTCCCAGCACAGGGACACGCTCCCAGTCCCAGGGAGGAGCACAGCCCCGTTATTCCCGAGCTGGCAGGGTTATCCCAGCACAGGGACACGCTCCCAGTCCCAGGGAGGAGCACAGCCCCGTTATTCCCAGCACAGGGACACGCTCCCAGTCCCAGGGAGGAGCACAGCCCCGTTATTCCCAGCACAGGGACACGCTCCCAGTCCCAGGGAGGAGCAGAGCCCTGTTATTCCTGAGCTGGCAGGGTTATCCCAGCACAGGGACACGCTCCCAGTCCCAGGGAGGAGCAGAGCCCCGTTATTCCCGAGCTGGCAGGGTTATCCCAGCACAGGGACACGCTCCCAGTCCCAGGGAGGAGCAGAGCCCCGTTATTCCCAGCACAGGGACACGCTCCCAGTCCCAGGGAGGAGCAGAGCCCCGTTATTCCCGAGCTGGCAGGGTTATCCCAGCACAGGGACACGCTCCCAGTCCCAGGGAGGAGCACAGCCCCGTTATTCCCAAGCTGGCAGGGTTATCCCAGCACAGGGACACGCTCCCAGTCCCAGGGAGGAGCACAGCCCCGTTATTCCCAGCACAGGGACACGCTCCCAGTCCCAGGGAGAAGCAGAACCCCGTTATTCCCAGCACAGGGACACGCTCCCAGTCCCAGGGAGGAGCAGAGCCCTGTTATTCCCAGCACAGGGACACGCTCCCAGTCCCAGGGAGGAGCACAGCCCCGTTATTCCCGAGCTGGCAGGGTTATCCCAGCACAGGGACACGCTCCCAGTCCCAGGGAGGAGCACAGCCCCGTTATTCCCAGCACAGGGACACGCTCCCAGTCCCAGGGAGGAGCAGAGCCCCGTTATTCCCGAGCTGGCAGGGTTATTCCCAGCACAGGGACACGCTCCCAGTCCCAGGGAGGAGCAGAGCCCTGTTATTCCCAAGCTGGCAGGGTTATCCCAGCACAGGGACACGCTCCCAGTCCCAGGGAGGAGCAGAGCCCCGTTATTCCCGAGCTGGCAGGGTTATCCCAGCACAGGGACACGCTCCCAGTCCCAGGGAGGAGCACAGCCCCGTTATTCCCAGCACAGGGACACGCTCCCAGTCCCAGGGAGGAGCACAGCCCCGTTATTCCCAGCACAGGGACACGCTCCCAGTCCCAGGGAGGAGCACAGCCCTGTTATTCCCAAGCTGGCAGGGTTATCCCAGCACAGGGACACGCTCCCAGTCCCAGGGAGGAGCAGAGCCCCGTTATTCCCGAGCTGGCAGGGTTATCCCAGCACAGGGACACGCTCCCAGTCCCAGGGAGGAGCACAGCCCCGTTATTCCCAGCACAGGGACACGCTCCCAGTCCCAGGGAGGAGCAGAGCCCCGTTATTCCCGAGCTGGCAGGGTTATCCCAGCACAGGGTCACGCCTGCAGCCCCTGCAGTCCCAGACACCACTAGAGGCCCTCGCAATAGCTGCAGTTCCTGCAGTCTGCCTTAAACTCAGCCTTCAGCACACCCCGAGGTGCACTCAGCTCCCTCACAGCTCCAAGCTGCAGGACTTTGATCTGAAACTTCAGCAAGTTGCAAGTAAACCAATAGGCAGTGAGTTGTTTTTCCTTTTGACATGTTATTTGTATTGTGGTAACACCCAAAACCTCCCAAAAAGAGTTGAATTAATTTGAGCTTTGAACTTTATAAACTAGCTCACCCTAAATGGAAAGCAGCTGGAGAAAAAAAAAAAAAAAAGAAATTCTGAGAAGTGAAAACTGAGTATTGACTTCCTGAGGTCTTAAAATCCAGAAGCCTTGTGCATGTGCTTACTGGGAGATCACAAGTAAGAACTGACAAGCTTAAAAGATGTTCTACCATACCTGCAGTGCTAGCAATGCCCCTCTTAACCAAGAACGTTCCTACAGTAGGTTATCCCTCAGCTGAAAGGCTCTGTTCTCATTCGCTCTAAACATCACCCATTTCTAGTGCTCTGGGTGTTGTGCTAACAAAACCAAAATGCTGTGACTTGCCTTAATTTACTTACGTTTTTAACGTTCCAGACGTCATGAGTTCCGTCACAAGAACAATACACTTTTTTCCTTTGACTGTAGACTCCCAGGAATCATAGAACCTGACAATATTGGGATGCTGAAGCCCTTTCAGCATCCCAGCTTCCTCTTTAAATCTTTGTCGCTCTGACTTGGACAGCTTCCGGTCCTAATGAAAAAGAAAAGGTGCATCAGAAAGTTTTGCTTTATTTTCTTATTGAGAGGCAGCAACTTGAAAACTGTTAGATACACACATGAATCAAATGTCTTAAATGCCATTTGGTTTGCAATCACCTTTAATTATTCTGTTTTGAACACACTCTATTACAGTTGTTTTACAGTATATTGTTCTTTTTAATTCTATTGCTCTCAGGGTTAAGAACTGCAAGTCTGTAGATTAACTCCTCTTTCTGCTTCCTCCTGCTTTACATGTAATAAATTTAGCTGTTGCCTGACTTGGGGTGGGAAAGTGACAATGTCTTGAACGCTTGAGTGCTTGAGAATGAAATCAGATTATTCAAAGCATCTCCCTCTCATGTTGTACATAACAACAACCTTTCACTATTCCTAGATATCTATCTACAGCACTGGTAACAGATGGGATTAGCCACCTATAGAGGGGGTTAAGATCAAATCTCTGTTAGCACACTGTATGTTCCTGTAGCTGCAGACCATCAAGTGAATGAACTGGATTTTCTTTGATTAAAAGCAGAACCTCATGATTGAGCAAGTTTCCTGAAATCTCATGTCAACAAAACCAAAACCATAACTCCCAGTAGAGACAGAAAGCGATCTTTTGGCCAGAGACAGAACACGAAAAAGCATTCCTGGACAATACTGCTGTATTACCTACCAACAGCTGACTACCAGCTATCACCAAGACTCCGAGCAGCACATCCCAAAGAGAACACGTCTCCCTGCGCCATGCAGCGTTCTCAGCTCACCGTGACCGATGCACTGCTCACACCAGTCTGACTGACTGACACAAACTGGGTCCATATGCAATTTGCATTAAAAAACCAAAGTATTTCAGGATATACTTACAGCCAAGAATCTCCAAAGCATTGTTTCTAACAGTTATCTAGCAATAACCAAAGACCTATTTGTCAGGTCTGAGTAGTAATTTTAAGTCACTTGATTTCACGTTGTCTTTTCCATTAAAAGGAGGCAGTAAAAACACAGGATTTACTTACACTGCCATTGTCCTCCAGACAGTAATTCCTCTTCCTTTGTTTACAGGTCATGTGTTTTCTCAATACAGTTCAGTAATTTCTCAATACAATTTTAGACAATGTAATGTCTAAACCATCCTGCAGTCACTAAGATCATCAACTTTTTCTAAAAGGTTAACAGGGTATCTTCAGGCATGGAAGAACCTCTTTTTCAGATGAAGCTCCAATTTTCAGAAGTACACGATTTCCCTGGGTAAAAGTCTGAAAACAGGTTTGGAATCACCTCAGGGATCAGTTTCCTACTGATGTCTATGAACGTCACTCACCTTTACAGTTCTTAGGAAAATGCAAACTTCTTATGTATGACTAATTTAATCTACAGACTTCAAAAAGCACTCAACCACTGCAAAAATCAGCATTACCTCCTCTTTCCATTCTTTCATAAGCGTACTTGCACAAGTTTTGATATAATATTCGCAGAAACACTCCACCAACCACTGAGCGTTCATGTCTGCTTATGTGTTGCATATTACTAATACGCAGTTAGTACTCCCATTTGAGCTGTCTTACCCACCCAATAGCTTTCCTTTCATTATAATGAGCAAGGCAGCACAGCTTCTGTTTCAAACCTCAGTCTTAACTGCTTCAAACTGCTGTGAGACAGCAAAGCAGTGAGCTGCCAGAGGTACAGCTGACCATACACACACACTCCTAGGCAACAGTGCTTCAAACAACACAATCGCAATATCATCTTTCTTACAGCAAAATAAAGCAGTATGCTCAGCCTCTGCACTTGACCCATATAATTCACTTTTTAAACCACTGTATTTAGCTGTAAATTCTGCTATTAGATACGGTCGTTATACAAAAAAGGCTGCAATAATTACTTTTCCATCACTTTTAATAGTCAATATGAACACCTGCATTCATTTTTGTCCAAACCCAAGATTTTAGATACACATTTGGATCATATTTCCTTTTGTGTGTACACACTAACAAGTTATCTACCACCAACACTATTAACCAGTTTTATACCTACATTTAACATCAAGTCAAGTGGATTTAATTTCATTCTCATTTTAATCCACATAACCCAATCTCCCTTAAGGGCTTTATTCAGGTTTCCCTGCCCCTGTACTGCTGTTCCCAAATAGAAACTAACAAGTTTCACTCTTACCAATGACCAGACTCCTAAGAGGACCCACATTTGGATTCACTTCTCTCTCTGGTCACATCCGTGGCAGCACCATGTCCCTGCAAACACAGCTGTGACGTTCAGCACAGACACTCAATCCTCCAGAGCTGGCATTAAAAACCCACCAAGAGCGTGCAATAGACAAAGTAAAACAATGCTGCTTTGAAAGTCACAGCGCCCCAGTGATCTGGGACAAGTCTGGACAAAGCACAGGCCAAAAACTTTCACCCAGGAACACAGCTATGTTTTTGCAACCAAGGAAACCCTGTACCCTTCAGTACATAACTGCAGCAGCAAAAGGGAACATTACACAGAGCTGGAAGGAAAAGACAGAGAGGCCACTTGTTTCCTAAGGCAAGCAACGCATACTACCTTTTACTGCCTTCATTTCCTTGGACACAGAGCCCACACCCTCATCCGTAACAGCTTTTATATTCTTCTCCTAAAGGAACACTAATGCTACGTTACAGGAGACTGCCAATATACTTTAAAAGAACCCACAACCCTAACATTCAGGAAAATCCTGAATCTCCTGTACAATCATTACCTACAACGTCCGTATGCACAACGACTGGGTTTAGCTGTCTTTACATCCTAATGCAATCTGCACACAGTCGGCCTGCAGGCCAACGTGCCATTTAAAATGACACGTCCACTTTCAAAACCTGAGTAATGCAAAATCTTAGACAGCGAGATCTCCCAGGCTGCATAGAGACAGACTGGAATAGAGCCCTTCCCCAAATGCACGCTGGCATCCTCTGAGCTGTTAGGATGGGCAAAAACTTCACCTCATGCCTGTTCTTGTACAAAAATGCAACTTAAGCAGCTGCAGCTACTAAAACATTGGAATAAGCAAGTAAAATAGAGCACGGTATGTAATTTGGGAGACTGAGATGTTAGCAGCCGTGTTAGGTATCAATAGTTCAGGAAAAGCAGGGGAATGAGAGTATCTCGGTATCACATGGAATCCAGAAAGCGGCTGTACAGCATAGCTGCGGCAGAGAAAAGGAAGCCATCATCACTTAGTGAGAATGTAAAAGTGTTTAGGAGGACTTTGGGAAGGGAGGGGTTTTCACTGTCCTCAGTTATAACTGCATAGTCCAATGGACTCTCAAACCCAGATGTGTGCTCCCAACAAGGCAGCTACTGGGGACGGTGCTCAGAATCCACCATGGCCTCTGAGCAGGAGGCTGAATAATGGCAAGACCCTCAGCTCTATCTCCACTTCTAAAGATGCAATGAAGTCTGTGACCTATCACTCAAAATATGCCCTCCTTTTGAATAAATTATTCCAAGTGTGAATTGGATAAGCAGATTTATCCCCTGCAGCCTTTTTCCTCTAACTCACATTCTGAATAGGCACATAAATGGATCATTTCCACGTGTATTTGCTGTTTTCATTTGAAAGCAGAAATACAGGTTTCACAGATTAACATTCTAGTTTCACCTGGAAGTACAACATTAGTTAGACAATTTTAATGTTTTCTGTCGATTTTTTAAATTTTATTTTTAAATGAAACAGCCAGAAACTAAACAAAGTAGAAAGACTCACAAGTAGCTTTCCATAAGCCTTGGAAACTTAAATAATTCTATGAAGAAGCCAGCACTTTAAGAACAGTTAATAATACACAGCTTGATATCCTATCCTTCAAAGACCAAATCATTTTGGAATTTCCACTAATAAAATTTAAAAATGGACATACTCCCTCCTTTTCTAAGGTCCTTTTTTATCATTAGCAACCTTAGGCAGACAAGACAAAGTCCTAAATCTAGAAGTTAGCAAATCACATTCTTGTACTAGCTCAGCTGGCACATGCTGAGCAGATATAGCCCAAATATTTTTAAAAATATACAAAGCTGTCAAACTTATAGGAGAGCTTGCTTCCTAAAATGGATTTAACTGCCTTATAAAATGGACAGCATTGTTCTTCCTAAACTGATGTGGCTTCCCTGGAGGACCTAAGCGTCACATCCCAATCTGGATGGGCTGCCCTTTGAACAAACTGAAACAGATGCATCAAGCCTACTCCGTTCATTTCATTCATTCCTTTCCACCTACATTAAATTGTTTTGACAAGCCAGGACAAACAGCAAGGCTTCCCAGCACGTGACTCGTGGTTCTGCAGTGCCAGGGGCCTGAGAGGAGACAAGCAGCAAATGAAACGATTGTTCAGCTCGGAGCCATTCAATAAGCTTTTTCTTGGCTGTTTCCATTTATCCAGGTCCTTCCCATCGGATTTGTTTTGGTCAGGAAAGAGCTACCAGAGGTGTTTACATTTCTCAATGTAAAACAGGCATCTTGGGCATTCATGACAAACCAGGTACAGGTTTACTCTTCCACGAATTTCCTTAATTGTACAGCAGCATGAAATACACGCAGGATTGTTACCCCACCTCTTCCTACCCCTGTACCTACATGCCTTATATAAATGAAAAACAAACCCAAAACCAAAACAACTCCCTTCCCCTCCAAGATTAGCTATTGTACCAAGCCACAAAAAACAAAGCTCATCAGCAAAAAATGCCTATACTCCTCTGGTGATTTCTTTAGCCAAGCCTCACTATCTACTCAGCATCCTTAGTGAGGAAAGAAAATGCATTTCTGGCACCTAAATTCATCTTAAATTTCAACTGGGAGACTCCCACAGTCACTGAGCCTGCTGAGTAATTTCTGCCTGTTTTCCTCTCTGTGTGTCCACAGTCGCTCCGAGTTCTGCAGCGTTCAGATCAGCACAATCAATCCCCCGCTGCAGAGCACACGCCAGTGCCAGAGGGCTGCAGAGCCCAGCCCGGGCAGCCTCCTCAGCAAGGCACCACACTCTGCATTGCTCCAGGCCCTTCAGCCAGCACAAGCTCAAGTCAGGCTCCCACTGCTTTTACTGACTGCCACCACAAGGCTGAGCCGGAGTCTGGGACAATTCAGCTGGCATTAAACAGACACAGTTCTGCAGTGGTGGCACAGAGCACCTCACCCTCAAACAGGATACCAAGCAAGCAGCTACTGGGAGAAATACTCTACATGGAAGGAACGTGGTCTGCCAGCTCCTGCTAGACATCCCCCAAGGTGATTCTCACTTCAATCAAGTCCAATTTACATCGCTGAAGTGCTGGGGAACCTTCTTGCACGGCAGAACAAACCAGACTCAGAAAACTTCCCATGATCTCAATCTACAAATAAGTAGACTCATAAGCCATATAGGTCAACTTTAAACTGTTTGGGGTTTTTTGTTTGTTTGTTTAAAAAAAGAAAGAACACAAAACCTCAGTGGATGAGCTGCTACACAATTTAGAGCTTCTCCATCTCCCATAATATTAGGAAGATAAGCAGTAAAGAGGAAATAAACAAAAACTGGGCACTTCATGTACCACAGACAGGTTTTACTAGCTTTCTGCATATCATACCACCAGATCCAGAAATTACACACAGCTGTAGCGTAGGTACAGTAAGAGGGTTGTTTGCAGGGAGGATGAACTAGACTACAGCAACAGTATGTAGTTTGCACCCAGACATGCACTGGAAAAATTGGTAGCAGTGAACTGTCTTCAAGTGATGTGATCTGTAAATGTACAGCCATGAGAGAATTCAATGTGCTGTTGAATTATATATAGTCTGAATCACAACCACGGTAAATTATCTATCTGTGCTGAGGTTACACCGAGCAGCATTTTATCAGGCATTCAAATCTGAGCTAAGACACTGCAGCTCCCAGTCTATTATTTGGGGGAAGAAGTAGCATACAGAACAGACAAATGTTCTTCTGTGTGCATTTCTGCAGCATATGAGAAAGGCTTTGCAGGCCTTTAAGCAAGGTTAATGAGGGGTCATCAGAGGAGAAGCTAGCAAGGCTGCGCTCTGATATTCGGCAATGTTAATGGAACTGAGGCTTTGTGGGCTGCAGTGTTCTCATCCTGAAAAAATCTAGCAGTTAAGAGGAAAAAAGAGCACAGTAACCATTGAGCTAGATTAAAAAAATATCAACAAAGAGTCCAGTGAGCTTAAAAATCATCCAGCATTACACAGTTGCTGCCTAGAAATGGAAGTCTCAGTGCACAAGCACTGCATCTACTCTTCTGCGTCAACACATTCACCACTTAATACTTTCCAGAATTAAAGGGAGAGGTAGAGAGATAAAAGGGAAAGAGACTGTTCAAAATGCATCCCTGTACAGCAATAGACAAAAAAATTGATCAAAGATCTGCACAGATCCTTCCATCACTGTACTTTCTACAAACCACTGAACACAAAAAACCTGATTAAATAGAGCTGAACAGCTGCTGTTCCAAAAGTGCGGATCCAGGCTAAAACACACCAGCTCCCCCAGCCACTCCTGGTGAGGCTTGTGCTCCAGTCCCACTGCCAGCTCTGCTGCTCTTCATTTGACACGCTCCAGCACCTCAGTGTTCTTCTCTCAGTGAGAGGCCCAGAACTTCCCAGTCACTTTCCCGCTCATCTTAGTTTAAAGATAGAAGGCAAAGCTTCTGACAGGTAGCAAAATGCAATGCAAGGCCAAGTGAATGCCTGCTGAAAGAATGATTTCACCTTGCTCCTCGGCAAGTCTCCACAAGAAGAAACGATTTTATATAACCTTCAGACAATCTTCACGGAGCAGGCAAAGAACCTCAAGAAATACAACACCAAAGTATAAAACAGGTATCTAACAGGACAGAAAAGAACAGCCTTTAAACAGTTACACTCTTAAGGTTCCTGATTAAGGGTAAATATTTGCTGTAGGTTTCCTCTTACACAAGGTATTAAAAATGCTTTCAGTTCCAGGAAAGTACACAAGTAGTCAATCTAAGTGAAACACAGAGGGATTATTCCCATTACTTCAGTTTCCTGGTGAAAAGCACCTGCCTTCAAAATTTTTCACCACTGGTTATGTGGAGGGCAAAGGAAAATGGGTAATTGATTTGATAATCCTCTTCCGTGTTTTAATTTCTGGCATTTCAATGCACTACAATAGTAACTAAATAGAAAATTCATTGGAAGATGAAGCTCATTTGTTAAAAACACAAAAAATACAAGTGCTTCTTGTCCTTTCTCTTAGAATTGTTGCAGTTAAATGATACAGCAAATGCACACAACTTACGCTGCTCAAATATTAGAAATTAAGGAACAAATTATAGATAACCTGACAGATAACTGATCATAGGAAGAAGGACAGGAGGGAAATGAAACTCTAAGTGATCAAACAAAAGGAGGACAGAAGTCTTCAGTCACCATTTAGTCTGAGAAAGTCAATTATACATATCCTGAAAGAGCTTGTACTTGAGTAAGCTTGAGCAAGTAAGAAATTCCTCTTTCTCTCAACACTGAAGGGGAAATATCTGCAAACAACAGCCCAGGTACGTGACCAAAAGATTCCAGCACCACTCCCCATTTTATCCTGCGATTGTCTCTGTTTTGATGAAGCTGTGACTCACCGCCACAGGGCAAGGGGGCAGAACACCACCAAGAATTCTATTGCTCTGATGTGCTCCCTTTCCTGCTTTTACATTGGCAGTAGCCCCTGTGCCAGCAGCAGCAGTAGCAGCATCTGAGACACCTGGTGGCAGTAATGTCATGGACTTTTAACCTACGCTCGAGGAGACATCCTCAGGGAGACTCTCCTGGTAACACAAAAGGCCTGCTTGCACCAAGTTCTGGCATCACTGCAAATGCAATCTCCATCAGGAACACACAGGCGGAAAAACACTAACACTAGATGAGAATGTTTCTTCTTTCTATAGGGTCACCAGTCTTGAAAGTAGGTTCCCCAAAACAAACTTGATCTTTTGTTACAGTAGCAGTGTGGGAATTTTTATTTACAGCAATGTCAAAGGTGACCACGCTGGTGGGATATTGCACTTGGATGCCATTCGCAATATTTCATGGAAGGCTCATGGCCAGAGACAGAGAGGTGCAAGCACACAGCTTCCAAAAAAAATCAGCCAGTGTAGGTTTTTAGGTTACCGCTAAAATTTTAAGCAGCATTAATAATCTGTACAAACCAAGTCTCTGTGGGATGCTTGCTTTCCAGAGCTGTGTTATGTGTGAATATGCACATTAATGCACATCTGTACTACCCCTTCTGCCCACTCCCTGACATCAGCAGCAACATCCATAGGCAAAGCAAGCAGGCTGAACCCAAACCTGAACCAAATGCCCCTTCCAAAGGAAACAATGACTGAGCTGTACATCATCTAATCACAGCACATTAAACACCATACTCACACTTTACCAAATCAATTACATATTTTCCTTTGCTCCCCACAAAACCAGCAAGCAAAAAAATTCTGAACAGTAGATATGAAACCTAAAGCTTAGATATGACCTCCTCTGGAATCTTCCAGGTCCTCAGGAATCTGGACTAAGAATGGCAAGCAACTGTTCAGGCTTCAGTCATTTCTATTCTAGGGTTGCTCTAGGCAGCATCTGTGTTTCCTTACGTAGAAGTCATGGGAGAAGAAAAAAAAGATGTCCAAGTTTTATTCAATTTATCCATCCTGAGAGGCTGAACTTTAAGGGACAGTAATCAAAATGCTGGGCTATACAAAAATAATTAGTAATGGAACAGAGAGCTCATCTATTTATTTTCACTTTTAAATTGTTATTTGATCCATGGAAAATAAATGGATAAGTTTGCTTTCTGATAGCAGTTCTCAATAAGGCTTATGTTTATTGCATACAGCTTATTAGAGAATTGAAGTGTTGGCTGCACTGAATTCTTGATGAGCTATTAACCAGCTGGACCATCTTGTCACTTGGCTCAGATGCCTCATTAAAAGTTTTGAAGTGCGCGTCAGTTCTCTTTTTGCGCTGAACTGATGGCTTTGTCAGTGAGAAGGAAGGCACATCCAATCACCTCAGTTTTATTTTACTATGAAAACCCAGTTCTCCACTCAGGGGTGACAATACTTCAGGGGAAAAAAGCCTTTTCCACAATCCAGTCTGTGACCTCACAGACAGATTAATTCAATGCATTAAAAGTGCAATTGTAGCTTTTTGTTTCATGTATTTCTGTACGGCTCAGAGTCCTTTTATGAGTTGCTGCATGTCTAGAACATTTAGGGTAAACCCTTAACTGATTCTGATAAAGGCAAACCAAGTTAGAAAAATCAAACGCATATTACAATTCTTCATCTCATATTCTTCACAAAGCCGATGGCAAACAGGAAAAGGTAGCTATAGCCACTTTTCAGCATGCTGGAAAACACGCAGGAGTTTCGAGATGACTGCAAGGATTCACTACGAACGAGCACCGTAAGGGCTCCAAAGAACCAGGAAAGTTCTTGTGCCTCTGAGCAGCTCCCTTGCAAAAATCTCAGCACAAAGCCTAGAGACAACTATCACATCAGCCTTCTCTGCCCTTCATGCTCCTGCAGCTGTAAAACAAACTCACATCAGCCTACAGCACCCGTTGGCTCCGACACCGGTATACAGACTGTGTTTGCAGCCTGCTTACCCTACAGGAGTTACTCTCCCCAGCTTCCCTCCTTTGCCTGCAAACACATCCCAAAAAAGTATTTCATTTCATTTACAAAACTGTGGATCACTAGCAGTTGTGACAGGATGACATATGAAGTGTAGGCCAAGTACTGGCAGCCAAAGAGAAAATTCGTACAATAATCTCTAGAGAACTCCATGCCAGACATCTCTCCTTCAGAGACAGATCTCATATTCACAGATCCTTCAGGGATCCATGAAAGAAACAAAAATAATTGCCAGGTGTTCCGCTTGTTTCTTGCAAGACAAAAGAAATCAAAAAAGGGATCTCCTACAGGAAAAGGCTAAAGAGATCTAGGAACAATGAGTTTTAAGGGGTAACCAAAATTTGTGTTCTAGATGAGGACTCAGAAACACTTTCCATAAATACCAGTATTCGTACTAGCATTTCACAAACATGAAAGTCCTGAAACACACTGGAGAAGCAGTTTCAAAATTTTTTAAGCATAACTGGTTTAAGTTTCCTGTGATCTACAGAATGCCTATCTTCACCTCAGGGTTCTCATAAAAGGAAGCATTAATAATTCTTCCATGCTTACCCAAAAGGTTGACTTATGAAACCAGTTTCTTGCATCATTTGCATGTTTACGATAGACTTTCACAACAGTACCATATACATCAGGCTTATTCCACCAGCACACTGTTACATCTTTTTTGGCCAACACCATTCATGATCCGCCTCCAAAAAGTTGCTCACAAAGTCACAAACATTTCAGACAGTACCAAAGGAACCACTAATATTTTAATTCACGATTATGTAAATTTTAAAATATGTATCTTTCATAGAGCAAGTCATTTGAGTATAGTTGAGTCAAGAGAGAGAAAACATTCAAATTTCTAACAGTGGAAAAGTGGTATGATGAACAACTTAGAATACACTGCATCCAGAAGCTTAACTGGCTTTGCAATTCAATCCTGAACAATTTTAAAATATATTAAAATACAAGAGAAAACAATGTGTAATTGAAATGCAGATGAAGGGACAGCTCCTGTTATCTAACACAACACATAAAAACACCAGGGTTTTGCTGTATTCTAAATCAATCTAGTAACATGCACAACTTGGACACAGAAGTACTATTTCTACAGAGGGTGAAAGAGGGAAAAAACCAAACTCACACAAACCCTTCAAGTGTTGGACTGGCCTGCAAGAAAAGCCACTGATAACTAAAATTTAGTGTTGTCAAACAGGTGAGGTGGAAGTATCGAGAGAGTAATCTCCAAAGGGAGATGAAACACACAGCTAGGAAAAAGCACCAGAGGAAGTTTAAGATGAACAGTTCAGACTTTTTTTTCCCTTGGAATTTGGGAACTACATACATAGTATTCCCACTGGCAAGGCTATCCTGTATTTATCCAAGGGTTTTTTCCAAAGAATACTACTGGGAATACCCCACACTGCCAGAAAACCAACCATGACCTAGAAGGCCTCAGATACTTCTACACGTTATCTATGAATCAGCTATTCAAACTGCTACAGCTTATCCAAAAAGTCTGTTTCTCATTACATTGTGCTTTAGTCACATACTGTCTGTCCTTGGTCTGGTGCCACTGCATTTCAATTGTTTGAACAGGAACACTGGAAGGAATTTCTTGAAGACAAACTATAATGGCTGCACATGTCATGGTCCAAAGGGCCTGCCTTAAATGGGTCATCACAACCTGTAAACAGGCTTCATTGTTTTCAATTCACCTCCTACTTTGTCCCACTGAAGAATTCTACGTGCAGTTCAAAATTCAGTTTAGTTGTGAACTAAAACGCTTTATCAAAAAACCCACCAAAAAAACCCCCACTTAAAATATTCAAATAATGTATCCATACAGTGAAATCTGATATTCTGTGCCTCATATACAAAAACTACTAACTAGTGATCATGTTTAACATTGAACAAGTTCCCTTTAGCAAAACAGCTCTGTCTGAAACACATTCAATGTGTTCAGCAAGTACACACACACAACAAGCCATGGAAGCCGGAATTCAAAGCAAAGCAGTTAGTTGGTCAGAAAAGCTGTTCTGGTACTGCATCCCTTGCTTCACTGGCAACATTTCTGTGGGGATAAGAGTGGGTAAGTGGATTTGAGATATTCTGTATTTCTGTATTCCTTGCCCTGTTGCACAGCCCCAAAGGACATCCCAGTAAAACCATTTTAATTAAGCTAAAGACAGTATCATAAAGATAATAGATACTTGGATCTGGTTTTAGCCTGAAATCCACTAAATAGTACTTTAACAAGTACACAGGCTTGTTCTTGCTACAAAGAGTCAGTAAAGAACTATCTTTCCCCAGTCTTGAGATAAGGAAGGCCACAGGAGCCCCCTTTTTCACAGGCAGAGACAGGACACAGATCTCTGATTTTCAGAATAAGAGCCTGCTGTCCAACCACCAGCAAACAGGATGCGAATTGAGGCAGGACAAGTCCACACAAGCAGCAGCCTGGAAGTACCTGAACTAATTCTTTCGCAGTTCTGTTACTACTCCAATATTTTCCTCAGTTAACTCAAAAAGAATCTTAGTGCCAAAACAAACTTTCCAATAAAAGTTCTAATGCTTGAATGCCTATTATTAGAGATATTGACGAAAACCTCACCAATTCCTTTTAAAGACTATCAGGTAGCTTTGTAATTGTTTCCTCCTGAACACCCTATCACTACAATATAAAGTAATTTTTCCACAGAATGGCCATGATCCAAACACAGATCTCAGTACTTTGGAGGGACAGCTGTGTGAAAATCTCTTGAGAGCTCAATTCTAAGACAATTCTCATAGGGAATTGAAAGGTGGAAGTGCCATTAAGTAGTTTTAAAATCCTCAAAACTTGAGAACATTTCTGAGGTCATTTTCTTGCTATTACCACAGGGGGTTTTGTTTATATCTCCTTTCTTAGTTTGGGCCCCTGAAAGTGAATTATTTCAAAGGAAACAGAGGGAAGACAAGGACCTTAATCATTGTTCTCTAATTGTTTCCTAGAAATGGGGGCCAAGTGTAAGTACCTACTGCTGCAGCACCTCAGAATTACTGGAAAGAGGCTGCAGTAGCCAGCAAATATTATTACAGTACAGAGCAGCGAGTGTTAAAGCTCAAAAGTTATTAACAGCACCAGCTTTGATACTTAACAGCCTAGAATTGTGAAAGAGGGACAAAACCAAGAGACCGTCCAATAAGCAGGAGCTGCATAGATGAATCACAGTCTCAGAGTTACGGTCCTATCTTCAAAGCTGTTAGCAGGCTGAAAAATTTACAGGCAGCTTCAGAATGAGTTGCAACATATCTGTCCATCAGAAGCAGACATTCCCCCTTGTGATTTCACTCTGCAAGTAATAAAATCCAGACTGCACTGCAAACAAAGAACTGCAGTTCCCCCTCGCCTGCTCCTGCCCTGAGCACTCTGGCTACAGGGGCCGAGAGGGGTTTGATGCTATTTTAATCTCTCCCATGCTTCCAACACACATTGGATCTCACAGACCCTTCTTGTCATTTCCTATTTCAAAGCACACTCTCAGAGACCTGGTCCATACTCCAGGCAGCTTCTGCTGAAGGTTCTCACAGCCCTTTGGTTTGGCTCTGTCTGCAGAGCAAATTAATGCTCAATACAGAGCAAACTGAGATAGCTTGAGCACATTCACCATACTGAACTGCTGACTCAGAGCAAATGACTCCATCTCAGAATTAGTCACACATGTGAGTATGTGAGGTGGAAACTGAAATTTATGCCACCATGAACTCTTCTTATCTCAACGACTTCAGTATGCTTGTGCCTAAATAAGGATTTCACCAGAGATCTACTGGCAGTGATCATCAGCCTTGTGGAAACAGGATGCTTTTCCAAGACAGGCAGTGGAATGGGATGGGACTGTAAGAACATACTGAAATCTTGACCATAGAAGAGATTGTAGCTTCATACCAGAATTATCAGTTACACCCAGAATTTCATTTTTAAAAGTGAAGATAACAATATTCGAGCAATCCAGGGGATAACTGCCTTTTCCTATTATGAGCTCCTGCCACTCCTTCCTTCCAGAACACAATTTCAAGTTTTCACTTCCCAGGAAAGGCAAACAACATTAGACATAGCACAGACCAGGCTCTGAGCTAATTAAAAAGGAATTCCCATCCAATGTTTTAGACACTAAAGACTAAGACAAAACTAAAAGCAGTCAAGTAATACTCTGATTATAGCTATGTTCAGATTGTTAATAGATGTTTGCAGTTCTTTAATTTATATAAATTTCTTTGGACTTTTTTCTTCCCCTCCTTCTGTACAATCATGACTTCTATCATAATAAAAAGGAAAAAATAACTCACCACAAACATTTCTCTAACTCAGCCATTTGTGTAACAACACTATTTGCTGGTAGCCGTTTTACTTAAACACCGAACATCAAGAGTCCAGCTTGACATGAAAAATCCAAAAGGTATTTAAAAGAACAAACTAAAAATATACAAACTTCTACATTTTAGAATACATCAGATAAAAAAACTATTTTAAAAAGGATTTTTACCAAATCTGGTAAAAATCAAAGTTATATATTCCATTCTTTCTATATCATTTTTTCCTCAAAGCTCATGGGAAAGCAGACATTTTAAATCAGGCATTTGCTTTTAAAATAACACAAAATTCACCTTTCAAGATCTGAATTTACTACAGCTAAAGTCATTTGAGCAGCGTATTTTGACAGACGCTTCCTTCAGACAAATCACAACATATTGGTACCAAAGCTGCTTCTCCATATCTGACTACTGAGATTACCAGCTGTAAAGGCTGCTGCTTGTACAAATAGAGAGCCTGCTGTTCCACAAAAGACATTCTGCCTGAAAACTTCAATTCCTATTTCTCCAGAGAAACTTACAACATGATGAAGCAAGCCATTTCTGAGGATATTAAAATCTCTTAGCTCAAACAATTGCAACACAAACAAGCGAACTGAATTACATTGTACAGCTTTGTACCCTGCATTTCCCATCCTGAGGGTCTGACTGGCACATGCTGTACAAAAGGTAATTATATATTTGTAAAACAAAGCCAACACACATTGAGTAAGTTCAACAAACTGCTTCATAGGGCATCACAGAGTTGCTGACACAGATTATTCACAGGCTAGAACATGGACCAAGCCTTCAGAGTTTAAAAGAGGTAGTTTCCAATTAAGTCTAATCTAGAAAATGTCACTTCTTTTAAGTTTTTTGATCTGAAAACTCTATTTGGAAATACTTCCTCAGCATAGAGACAACACACCTGTCTCAACACTGCTTTTAGGACCCTGCTTCACAGCCCTCAAGTATAAAAGGTTAAGGTGCCAGTGGATGCAATAAAACCATCATTTTCCTCCAAAGCAACTGTGACAGCTTGGCTGAAGCTTCTTAAACAATTAAGCTCAAGACAGACACTTGGCTGGAAAATTTGCAGGCCAGGTAGTTAAAGTACACACCAGCTGGGCAACTGAGAACAGGCTCTTGTGACAGGACTCAAGCTGAAGTGGTGCTGCCTAATGTATTAGTCCCACGTGTACCAATAAAGAATTTAAAAGCAGATGACCACTATGTAAATAGAGAGCATTACCAACACACTTCTTCCAAAGACAGCTTGTAAAATTACAGACCATTACAGAGCTAAACTGCACAATGAACGTGAAAGACATATATGCTAATTTTCATACTTTCAGAAGTAAAGTGCCAGCTGATGGGTGATAATGCAAAGAAATTCAGTCATATGGAGCTTATCAATCATTTTAACCAACATTTTAGACATCATCATCATCAAATCTCAGACTGAGCATTCAGATATTAAATTGTTGTAGCAGGAGGGGCTGCAAAAGTAAGCAAGGTGTCTCCTCATGCAACATCACCCAAGGAAATGCCCAGAAAAACTTCCCTCAGGAAGCTCCACCCACTGCACCCAGTGCTTGGATTTCCAGTTACTCAGCATGAGAGCACACCCCTCTAATGCTTTCAGAATCGAGTTACTGAAAAGACCTAACAGCAACTATTGCTTCACTTGCAGATCCTTTTCTGAGTGAAAACTACTGATGCACTTGGTTTGCTTTTCTAAAGCCCAACTCCAAACACAGCATGTGGAGCTCTGTGCTTTGAACTATCCTTTAGAAACTCCAAAAGGTGTTTTCTATCCAAAGCTCCACAGCTGCAATATCCAAACAGGATCCACATGTGATCCAGAGGGATAAGTTCACTGCTTAGGAGAGGACAAGAGGAAACAGCAAGGTAGGAGGCTTGACAACACACATCATCTCCTCGACCCTCAGAATCAAAGAAAACCACACTTGATGCCCAAACCCTACACAGCATAACAGCCAAATCAGTAATAACTATGGAAAGTGGCTGCAGTGCCTCTCAAGTCTAATGGGAAGCCTTCTTCTGTCCTTAAATTTATTCTGCATCCTTTTTTTCAGGGAAACTGGTGTAATTGTCCTGGAATAACCAGCTTGTTCCCTAGAGTTAATTTACACAATATCATTAGTGATAGTCAGACACTGAATTAGAAACAGAGTTACAAAGCAGACAAACCATTATTCCTCATCCAATCAAATGGGTTTTTTTCCCAGTAGATGCTATAGCAGGAATTGCTAGGAAAACAGAAGAAAACAAAAATCATGACAAGGATTTCAACAGGAAAAGGATATAAAAAACAAAACAAACAAACCAAAAAAAAAAACAAAAACCAACCCCACAACCACCAACACCAAAGCGTGATTATTTTGAGTCTCCAAGTTCTACTAGTCACAGCCCTGTTGGATACTCTGGGCTAATGTGGGGCACGTGGCTGGATATGAACAACCTCTGTACTATCACCATTCAGGAAGAACTAGAAATCTAACAATGCAACAGCCACAGATGCCTACAATAAAGCGAAACTAAACTGATAAAAAGGGAAATTAATTCAGCTCTGTTTCCCCAATAAGACAGCCAACCCCTCTTATCTTTGATGAACGTGTCCCAGGATGTGCCAAAGGGCACAGCACCGCGACCCTTGATCTCTGCTTGACACAAGTCATCATTCAAGGCTCAAGATATTTTGCTATCCCAGTATGTGCAACACTGTTCAAACCCCACAAAACACAGCCAGGCCAACTGCTGTACTTGCTGCCTTTGAGAGCACACACTGATGACTCCCAGATTCTCAAACTGTACACCTGACACAAAACTACAAAATGACCACTCACATGAGGTTCCAGATGAAAGATTTCCTAGCTTGCTGTCACCAAAGCAAGAGATCACATGCCAATATACAGCTGAAAAAACACCCCATTTATCAGAACATGAACTATCCCAGACGAGTCATTTAATAGAAAGTCAGAACAGGGAAAACTGAACTCCCTTATGATTTTGAAGTAAAGGTCCACACTTTTTAAAAAGAGTATATATCTCCACAAACGCCACCAATGTGCCAAAGGAAAGCATGCTCTCCACTCCTGGCATCTAGGCCACCTGCATGGATTCAAATACAAGAGCAGTTTTCCACAGAAGGCGGCATGCACTTCAAAGGCCACAAAATCCTCATTAAAAGACTCCAGCACAGCTTCAGCCTCCCTAACTCCCACTAGAGTCCCCAAACCTATAGAGCTGCAATCACTTGTTTTAGAGTGGCTGCATGGGCTTCTATTGCAGAGGCACTGCATCAGTGAATTCAAGCTGGAAACCATTGCTGAAATACAATGTACTGGGAAGCAGAAGTGAAATCTGCGCAGCAACTCAACCAGGCAACGTTTTGGGGCTTTCATTTACTTTGGGGGGTTGTTTCAAGGGGTTATTTCTTGAAGCCCTGCAGAGACTAGGCGCTAGCATTGGGGTCAATCACATTTATTGTTCTGTTGTCTAAAAGCATAGACATGAAATCTTTGCTACTCCTTTGAACAAGGTGGCTTTTCAGAGCAACAGGCACAATTCCTCTGAAGGTTTGAGAAACAGGTGGTTTCACTAAATCGTGGTCAATTTCTCCGTTTGTTTATGGTTTTTAACAGCCTGCAGTTACTGCAAATTTTTGTTTCCTTTCTAATTCAGTTTCAGTCCTAGGCAACACAGTCTTCATTAGTCAAGAAGTACAATCTTGTTTTACAATAGTTTTCTGCAGTGAAGCTATTTTAAGTTAATGACCATGCCCACTCTCCCATTAAAGTGTTTTTTCAGTCATGGACTTAGCACTCAACATTTTTTTTATGGCACTTTGTTTCACATTATGCTCAGCAGCCCATGCAGCACATGACGTTTTGTAACCAAACAGCCAATGGCCATTGGCAGCCTTCCCCACCCCTCCCTTTCTCAATATTATTGGAACAAATAGCCTTATTTGCACAAAAAAACCCCTCTGCAACCTGCAAAATCAAGTTAACCCCCTTAATAATCCGTGTCAAGCAGACTTATTACAACTTTCATTACACTCAATTCACTGCTAGCCAGAATCACACAGGTACCTCAATTTTTTTGCCAGAAATACGCATTGAAACACAGACTGTAGACTATCAGCTGGCCAAAAGACCGGGGGCGATACTCTGGATAAGTATTCTTACCTACTAAAACTACAAAAGGGAAGGAGACTTAGAATTCAGGGCAATCCTTTAGCTACTTTAGAAACAGTGTCAGTAGAATGCAGGCTCAGTGGATGAAACATTTTCTTTAGCCCAGGAAGACTTCTGTAATACCCTAGAAAAAAACTGTAACTTCATCTGAAAAAAAGGGGGTTGCATTTAAATGGTTCGCCTTCATTCCTTCTTCTTTATTTGGGTCTTGGACTACTTCTAACATTTTCATGGGACAGTTTTATTTCGAGTTAGAGTAATACTCATGGCCCTCTAAACAAACTATTTGGTCACCCACTTGTGATCCCAGTGACTCCTGATAAACGCACAGCTGTTGGACTGAATATTTATACATGAAACAACTGATGTATTTCCATCTGGTCTTTATGACAAGAGGATGACCATATAAAATGGCAAATCACTACTGCTTCCAAACAAAACTCGGGGAAGAGGAAAGGGAAACTGCTGAGCTGGACTGCCCTTGACCCATGACAAACAGACAACTCAGCTGTCACTTATGTTTTGGTCATTTGAGTAGCCGCAGAAAGTATATCTGAAATGAGACACCCTATTCAGCTGAAGCTCAATCTACTCCATGGATTTTTTTTCCCTTCCTGGAAAGAAATTTGGCTTTGAGAAGGGGGAAGGGAAAAAGCAAGAATATAAAGCAAATTCCCAAGAGAACAGTAAGCACATTTCCATGGGTAAGATTGACTTACCAGCTGGAAAATCTAAGTTTGGATGAGGCAGTTCAAGGAGTCAAAGCTTAGATGCAGGTCTTAAACGTGCTCTTTCTTCTCTTACATAGGGTACTGAACACAGGTAACAAAATCTGCTTCATTCCAGAGGGGGGGAAATAAAATCCTTTTTTTGCCACATGGCTTATACTGGGACCACAGGAGGATTCAGGAAGGCCAAGGTTAGAAAATAAAGCAAAAAAATGACATTGGCAATGACTGATATGCTGTTTTGTTGGAGGGGGAGGAATGAGGATATTTCCTGAACAGGTAAGAAGCAAGAACAATTACCATTCCCACACAGGAACAAGAGAAACAAAAGATACCATTTCCCTGAATATTATTGCCAGAGAAGATAAGGACAGAAGTCAAAGGGAAAGTGGAAAATAGTTCTCTACATCATCAACCAACTCATTCTTTCCATTCTAAATTCCAATGCCAACTTCCTCAGATTTCATACCCCTCTTAAGTGACAAATTACCCTTAAAACATCGCTACATTCACAGCCTGCTGCTTTTTAACTGCAGTCATCCACACCGACTTAGTTAACGCTTATGAGTTGCGTCATTACCTGATAGTTATCAGCTCTTTATTTAACGTGGTGTCGCTCCTTCGAATTTTACAGTTACCCAAACCATGTGGTTTGTTGCAAAAAGTTATCAAGACCAGAAGTTGAGCAATACGCAGTTTTGGACATGCTACAAGAGCACAGTCACACATCACAAGCGTACTCCAGAAATTCGGTATTATCTTAGAAGCTGCCACATTAGAAGCCACAACTGTTTTCTGACAGAGGTCAAACCTCTGCAGAACTGCAGCAAAGCAAACCTTCGGCCGAACAATTCGGAACTCAAACCGGCAATCTGCAGTAATAGTAAATAACAGAGCCTTCCATAAAAGATTTTCGGGAATTATTTTGCTGATGTTGAAAGTACAGCCAGCTGCTTTAGCACAGCTGATCCTGGCTTACTTCCTTTGGTTAGCCCAACCTAATCTAAAGCTACTTAGGCTTTCTTCACAAAACCGGACCGTTCCCTTGCTTCACCATTCGACATAATCACTGCACTAGTGTTAGTTTTCCTGTATTCCAAATCAGTTTATCACCCACTTCCAATCATAACCCTATCACCCACAGGCTTTAGAATCTAAGGATGCTTCCTCCCAGAGACCAACAAATCATGGAACTCTACAGTACAGGTTTATCAAGGAGAAACCATTTATAGCTTGGGTACACCAGGAATTTTCAGAAAATTTCTACATTTGGAGCAGCAAGACTATAAAGTTTCTCACTCTTGTTCAACTCTACACTTCAGACCAATTCAACTATGTATTTTAGAAAACTGACCCAGAAAACCTTCTGGAGCAGTTAGTCATCAACCCACTAACTAAGCCACAGATGTTAGTGTGGGATAGATGTCTCTCCAGTTCCAAAAACATTCTTGCTAACACTTAAATTATGGTCTCAAAAGTTTTTCAAAGGCAAAATATGCACATTCACAATCTATTACAAAATACTAAAAAACCCACAACAAACAGCAATGAAATGCTCAACCTTACAGGCTGCTGGGCTTATGCAGCTCAAAGCCTGAATGCACCCATAAAATGATTTTACATGTTCATGAAAGTTACACAAATATTTCATCTGTAAAGAAAACACAAACTGATGCATATCCATGGTAGGTGGCCTACTCAATAAGAGGTTACTAATCTAAGACTATAAAGGGATGCATTTTGGCAAAAAAAACAAGCAAGAAATCCACAAAGTTCAGAACAAGTATTGAAGTGATACTTTCATGAACTAGCCACTCATAGCAATAGGAACTCTCAGAATCAATTAATAGTTTTAAACTTGCCTGGTCCCAAAACTTTGAAATGTCACGTGCATCCTAAGAAACAAGGGGTTTTGCTGTTCCTCACCTTTTCTTGTAAATGCTTTTTAACTCTCAAAGTTTGTTGGAAAAAACCCACTTAAGTCAACAATAAATACAGATTTCAGGCTCTCCAACGGCAATAATTCAAACTTCAGTTCTGCTAGGTTTTCTGTGATTTGCCCAACTTTCAGAAATAAGATTCCATACTGGATGGGAGGAAGAACACCATTTTTTCTGAACCACAGTCCAAAGATAAAAGTCAAGGCACCTGGCTATTTTTCCTATCTGAAATGTTATCATAGACAGCCAGTCACATTCAGTTGCACTGAAATGCTGGAAGGAAACCTGGGTATTTAAGACAATTGGTGACAGATCTTCAGGTATGGAACTGCCATGGGTTAACACAGGTTGGTTTTTATTTAAAGTACACACAATACACTGGGGTGCTACAGCATTTAAGTCTTCAGCATCAACCTTGAGGGTCTTCAAATTTCCACCCCCCCCCCCCCCGAGGGTAAATACTGAACCTCTCAGATATGTTCAGGCTTGTATAAAGAGATCAGCAAAAGAAATCACATCATCACCTTAACTGGCTCACAGTTGCCATCAAGAGGCAAAACACTTCAAATTCAAGCACCCTGTATAATTCACTACCACCCCTCCTGGCACAAATAACCTCAAATACATTTCTGCTTTTGAGTCTGCAGAAAGAAGCTCAGGCTGCACATAAAGGAAGTTGAGAAAGCCACAGGAAGAAAAAAAAAATCATTCTAAAACTAAACTTCAAGTCTTATTTTTATATCAGACACCTCTGCTGTTTCTCCCTTTTCAGCATACTCTTCCTGGCAAACCAAACGACTGACTAAGCCCCAAATCATGACAAATGCAAGTAAAAAGCCTACCCTCAAAGGGCATTCTACATACTGTCAATCTCTACTGGTCTACATCCAGAGGGAGCAATATTAAAAATAAAATGAAAAGAAAGAAATCCATCACTTCTCAGACAGTATTTCTCACAGTAGGATATTTATCTGAATGGACTGCTTCAAGAACTCTCTAATTCAAGTTTAGCCTCATAATGACATTTTTAATTTAAGGAGGACTCGTAGATTGGCTTCAAAATAGCTATAATAAAGCACATTAACTTAGCATCTTGCATTTTTACATGAATAGATAACCTACATTTACCAAATGAAAGCATACCATAAGCAGCTGAATAAAGATCAAGACAAACCAAAAATAGTTCTATGTTGGAAAATATTTGTTAGAATAGGAGTCTCATTTAAAAGAGGCAGATTTGAAAACAGACATGGTAACATTTTGCAACATTTAAGCAAAACCAGCTACCGGTTCATAAATTGCCATTAACAGATGCATATTACATAAGCTCACATAAGATTTGCAGATCCTTAACATAATCAGCCTGGATTGCTGAAGCTTTTCATAGTTCTATTTGGGGGTTATTGTTTGCATGTCATTAGTGAGATAGAAGGATAGAAGCAGTAAAAAGACATTCAGACTGGGGTTACAAACTTGCCACCAACCATCGGCAGAGCAGAAGCAAGTCCCGGGTTAGCCTGAGAGGAAAATGTCCAAGGAAAGCTGGGTGGTTTTAAACTATCACGAGACTACATGAACTGGCCAACACCAGACAAATGGCTGTTGGCATCAGCCTCGTACTATCTTCCACTTAGCCCAGCAAAGCTGCTTCAGATTTGCCCCAGTTACATACAAAGAGACTGGTATTCCTATTCTTCTCAAATTCTACTAAACGCTGGCATTAAACTCACAATTGCATAATTGTTTTTTTCCGTCTTGACCTTTCTGCCGCCAGCCCCAAACCTGCTATCAGAACTCACTATCTTCAACTCCTGACACAACGAAACTAGAAATGGCTGAAACATGCAGATGAAAGGGATGACCCAGAACAGCTAAATGGAAACACTATCACTCCTACCTCATGTAAGAGGTCTAACAAAGCTTATTTACCACACCACTCTCTTCCTACAGCAGGACCTCCTGACAGGTTCTGCCAGTGAGTGCTTTTCCAGCAAAGGCAACAGGATCAGAACCACTCTGGGCCATGGCTCCAAGCACAGCTTGTGGTGTGGGTGCTGCCCGAATCTCCAAAGCTTCCTCTTTGTTTGAATTTTACTGGTAAGATCTGAGGAGTCCTGCTAACCACTTGCAAAATTAGAATGCTTGAAATGCACCACAGTGGTCCTGTCCAGAAAACTGCTGCCTATAGATTCCCAATAGATGAACCAGGTGACTTCAGAACCAGGTTCTGGGGCACACAGATAATGAAAAAAAAAAAAAAAAAAAAAAAAAAAAAAAAGCACCATCTACATTTAAACACACTTATTCCAGTGTCACCAGCACATCACTTTGAAAGCTCATAGATATTTTAGTTTCAAGGCCATCAAGTATACAACATCCTTTCTAAAGGATTTCTAGAGTCTAAGTATATAGGCAGCATTACCAAAGATCCTGCTTAGACCTAAAATGACAAATTCCAACATAGCAGTTTGTGTGATTTAGAATGAGCTACCCTTGCAAACACTGCTTACTGCTTTAGATACATATTAATACTCACATAGCTTCTGGACGGCTATGATATAACAACACTACCAGTGCAATTTTTATCAGGCTGCCATTCCCTTTGCCAAAAAAATCACCTGAGAGCATGTTAAATTATTCCTGAGCCAGGCAAAGTAAGGCAGTGCTGCTTGGAATTCCCCAAGCAAATCCTGAAGCACTTCAGAATAATCTGGATCTGTGCAATGTACCTGCCATCACCAGGCAAAAACGACAAGTGGGATGAAGTTCAGAATACTGCCTAAGAACTGAATCTGAATTTTGGTCACTGCATTCCACCCATTACTTTATTCTAACTTTTTAGAAAAAAAGATTTGCCAGCACCTGTGGTGAACTTGCTGCATGGATCTCCTTTTGGGTCAAGAGGCCAGCGTAGCACAAAACATGAACACAAGGTTTATCCTCTGCAGCACGGAGTTAGGGGTATCCTGCAGGCTGTGCCCACAATACAGGAGAGGAGCAAGCTCCCTGTCTCAAGCACAACTTCATGTGAGGCACAGATTCGATCCTTGCCACCTCTCCACCTCCCCCAGCTCACCCAAAGGGAAGGAGGACAACCAAAACCACACACTGAGAAGTGCTGGTACGACCATTTGTAAATATACTGAGGAAACTGGAAATAGAGTAGAAAGAAGGATACCTGCAGTATCTTGACCAAAAACATCTTAACGCGGTTCAACGTACAATACACACCCTAAATGATTCTCAAACTGACCTACAGGAAAGTCCTAGGGAATGTGAGCAGCTTCCACAAAAATACTTATGAAGCCAGCATAAAAACAGAGTCTTGTTCATCTGGACAAGAATTTAAATAACAGATTTTAAAAGATATGCAGATGGTTCGTGTTAGATGAAAGCCTTCAACTACTCCAAGAAATCAATTTTCAGCACGACAAATCCTGCTATTTGGAATACAAACTGTTCCAAGTGTACTGGAAGAGCATTTTTCCAAGTGTGGTGTACACACATCATGATCTAGTTAAAACCACAGTATCATTATCTGAAGTTTTAAGAGTCAAAATCGGCAACTTCCTATTATCTGCTATTAAAAATAAACAGCAACAACAACAAAACCCACAAACAAGAGAAAGTCCTATGCCCAGCTGCAGGAACACTGCAAATTTACATGACAATTATTATCTTTCTTATAACTTAAATGTTACATCCATTACGTAGACTGACAAACTAAACAGAAAAACACTCAACTTTTATTTCAACTCAAGCATGATTTGCAAGACCCAATTAGTAATCTCAAAAAAAGGTCGGTAATCTTTACAGGAAATGCATGACAGGAAGCATCGAGACTGCCACTGCTTAGCACCAGCTGTGTCACATGCAGCATGGAGAACCTGGGTGTCAGTCAGAGCTGCGATGTTTAACAAGCTGCTGCAAGAAACAAAACCAACAAAGACAAAATAAGAAAAGACAAAAAAAGAACATGTGGCCCAGAGGGATGTTGCTAACCAAGTGGGATTGAAAACTGCACTGTAGCATGCACTGCATCCATGGAGACTACCACAGATCTATTACTGCTTGTTTTATTTATTACTCTGCTCCACAGCTCTCAAAGGACTCTATACAGGATGTCTCCAGGGAGCTTTTATCAGGTGGGTTTTTTTTCCCTTACAAAGGAAGATTATAGACCCAGTACTTTTCCTCAGCCCTCAAAAGTTTTGTTATGAAGCTAAGTGTTTTAAACCAGAACAGCCCAAACCAAATCTCATTTAAGAGATTTAACTGTGCACCTCTCAAACCCACACAAACTGACAAATAAGAGCCTGCTTATTTCCCTAAGAAATGCTGCATTTTCAGAACGTACTTATCCGATTATATTCACTGCCTCACGACCAGCCAGTTACAAATTGAAGCACAGCCATCTCCAAAAGTGATACCCCTTTGAGGTAAGATTATTTTCCGAAGGAGAGGTCTCCTAACAGCTGCAGCTCCAGAATGTACTTCAAAAGCTCCCTTCTCTCTTTCAGGGTCACCTTTGTCAAGTCTGAGGAAGCCTGACCACTGTTTATACTTCTGCAGGTAATTAGTCTGGCTCCTTTCCCATGTCATTTATCAAGCTGTCAATTGTATCAATTACAGTACAAACACTCGAGAATATGGCTGGGTTTTCATCTTCAGCTAAAGGAGCAGCTTTCACATCAGAGATTTGAAGCCAGTAAGTACCAGTGATTTGTTCTGCCCTATGACATAGAAAACCAGTGAAAATTTAGACTTTATTGCACAAAATTTCAAGTTCCCTGGATACACACACTTGGAAATCCAGCACCCTGAAAGTGCCATAAGCCCACTGTACACTTACAGCTTTAGGGATTTTATTCCCAGTACTTTCCAATTCGTAGAGCTGAAAACAGAAGAGATAATAAGGACAGCATGATGTTGACAGATTGTCAGATACCTTGATTAATCTACATTTGTGACAATGACGCAGCTGGCCCAGAAGCAGTCACAAACAGGAGGCAACTGCTGCTGCAGCCACACGACTGTGCTCACAAACTAGTAAAGCACTATAAACACTGATGTGAGGCACAGGGCAGGCATGGGAGCCAGCACACTGCATTAGACTTGGACTACACCTTCCAGCAAAAGTTTCAGAAAATGTATTTTTAAATAATCAGAATTAAACCACAGTCAGAGCTTTCAAAGAATGCATATTTGTTTCAGGATATTGACTATTTCTCCAGAACTAACAGAATGTAATCATTTTCCAACAGTGCCTGACAGATGAATTCCAGCTCCACACTCCCCAGCTTCCTCTCAATGCAGAAAGGTCTAGATCTGGTTTTCCATTTTGCTTTAATGTAGCTACATGATTGTGCATCAGAGCCAGCATCTTTGCAGTCAGGACTCCTAGTGAGCAATATGCAGCCAGCTTTTTAAAAAGAAAAAAAAAAAAACAAAACCAAAAGACTACAGGACGCCACAGTTATGTGACACAAGACCTTTTTTGGTTGTCAGACTTGAATGTGCAACTTCTAAAACATTCTCAGCTCTGCCCATCCAGAGAGAATAGAGAATTTCAAGAATTATACATTGACTTCAGCAAGCTGATATTTATCATGGTAAGTCTGCAGTGGAGTCTATACTCCAGAGTACAGGAACTGCATTCCATTGTTGTCTGCTGACCTAAAAATCACCATTAAATATAGCTTAAAGGCTACGAGATAAAGATAAGCATCATTAAATCTGAAGCGTCATTAAGAGTGAAGCTATACATCACATCCAAGCCACTTCCTGCACTGTGAGTTTTAAGTTAACATTGTTAGACTCAGAAAAATTCTGACAGATGGAAATATTATTTAGTACCTCGCTGTTTCCTGCTACAAAGTGTCAGTTGCATTATCATTTTTACCAGAGTGCACTACAGAATCTCATGGTTCACATCTAGTTCAGGCATTATGCTTGTTCCCAGCTGGTTTTTCATTGCTGTTTCCTACGTAAGAAAAATCCATTTGTAAGCTGGAGTGTTTGTACACTACATTTGGTTTGTAGTTAGACATCTGCTAGAGAACTGCACACATGTAACCTACACCAATTTATTACTCAGGTGACTTATAACTGAAAGCAACCAAATTCACAGTCAGCTTTCCCTCAAAATAGTAATGAGTACAACAAACTTCGTGCACCACTTTCACCTGTCCAACCCATTTCTTACCCCTGGAGACTCTGTGCTGCTCAGGAAGAACCCCCAGTTCCTTTTTAATCCTTCAGCAGAATAACCTGACACCACACTGAAGCCAGAGTAAGAACACAAGAAGGTGCACTCATGCACCATGCTTCTGTGTCAGAGAGCACAGGGGACAGGAGGGACACAGCTCACCAGACACGCAGGGCTGTTCTGCAGTGCACACCACGTACCAGGAACGCGCCTTCAACCAGTGCAAACACCTCCACGGTAACAGTTTATAAATCCTGCTTCCTTTAAGGGAACACACTGCCCAAATGACAGGTACAAGTCTTCAGATGCCTGACAAATAGTTCAAAGGAGCCCAATTTACCTCCACATCAGCAAGCGCCTTCCGATCTGAAAAGTGACTAATATGATTCTGGACAGAAGATTTTGCAGTCCGGCAACTGACTGCACCAAACTGTACTGCTCTGTAAACCAGCAGTTAAATTACAATCTCTATTTAAAACCACTCACACAGGGACTCAGAGGGATGACACAATAGCACTAAGATTTGGGTTTTGCAGCCAACTATGTGACTTGCTACTTTTGGCACACGAGTATTACTTTGCAAACTTAAAGCACCAGGGAAAGGCATCACATTTTAGCCACGACATTACCTGAACTGTACAGAGGTGACAAATTCACTGCTCAAGCATAATTTACAAAGACCACTTTTGTCAACGTCTACCTACTTAAAAGCTCTTTAATTAGTAAGTCTAACTACTATTTTAGTCAATTTACGGGATGTGCTAATGACAACAGTAGGAGGCACACTTGACTCAGAATAACTAGAGATGAGATGAACACACACAAGGGGAATAAAAGTATTTGAAGGCCAACACTACACCAACAATTTCCCCGCAGCAACTGAAGCTGAGCGCTGGCAGCAGTAGCTGCTGAGCTCTTCACAGCTCCACTACATTCACAGCAGGGCAGGTATTTTGCATTTAAACACCTGCACACAATATTTTAAAGTAGCTTCATATGGACAGGTCACAAAGCAAACTAGGACAGTCCATCAGTCACAGCTGTGTTGGGTTTTTGTTACATTCAACAAAATTATCTCATCTTCCACAAATCCAGAAAAAATAAAGAGTGTTGGCCAGGACCTTGGCTTGCTGGAGACACTAAGAACACCAGCAAGTCATAGAGTGAATTTCAGCTCTTCCCCGTTCCACTTCCTCCACAGTTCAATTCATCAAGCAGAAGGGGCAATTCAATTACAAGGCAATTCAACAGCCTTGAGGACATGAGCAATATCCTCCACAGTCTCACTAACTTGGGAACACAAGCTGCATTTCATAAACAGCATCTAAACTTCCTTTGAAAGGAAGCCTAGTCATAGTCCCAGGTTTTGATCTTCATTGCTACAGAGCACATACAAAAAAATTAGGCATAGTTGCATTATTCAGAATAAAAAAGTCACTCTGCCAGACACCAACACAAAATCTTCAGTAGCACTGTTTGGAAGACTCTGGGGAGCTGGGACACTTCAGATGCCCACGTGTGCTAGCAGGAATACAGAGAAAAACTGTTATTGCTGAGGAAGAGTATTTCAAGACAATTAAAAGGAACCATCAGTTAGTTATGGTTACTGTAGCACAGCATGGAAAAAATAATTCACATCTCCCTAATAAAATAATTATGCTCTGAAGGTTCATCAATCCCCAAACCATGGCATCCTGGAAAACTAATAACATCTAACTAATAACATCTTTGTGAATGCAGATTTCACTTTGATACAAATCATGCACAACAAATATCAACCCATCAACAATTACATTTTCCTATATGAGAGGATATAACCACCATCCCAGTAAATACCAAGTTCCTCCTTTTCTTTCTAGTCACAAACAATAAAACAGGACTTAATCTTAAAGTATTCTAACTAGCTGTAGTCTAGCTCCTTCAGCAAATACTTTTAACAGCTATAAAATGTACATTCCTATGTTAAACTTGCCACTTTGTACTGTCTCCTGAGAGGAAAAACACAGCCTTTGGAATGAGGCTTAACTTCGCTCACAAGGCAGTCCTGCAATGCAGTTCCCCTCTGAGCAATACATCAAGTATCTCCCCCTTGCAGATATTTTCATTCATGCTTTTTGCAATACATCAATTTCTATACTACTGCTGAAATTTGCCAATCAACTGAAAACCCAGCAACACGCCCTCGAAAAATGAGCTTCCTGATTAAATTCCTTCAAAGGTGGGGCTTCTTCAGTTTGTCCACATGGTGCTGATGATGATGAAGACACCAAGAGGCAACGCTGGTGAAAAGCAACTGATGCCAAGCTGTTAGTTTCCGATCAGTAAATGTGAAGATTAAAACAGTCTTCAGAGATTAAAGTCACAGAACTCGAAAATTGAAAAGATTAAACTTTCAAACAGAAGTCATATAACTTTGATAGGTTATTAATCTCCTCACAGTTCAAATTGCATAAGTAAAGCTTCAGCAGAGCCCAGCACTTGATCATTTCACATTTAATTTAAAATCAATGCTGAAACAGACCACCACAGCAAGTCTGTATCTTGGAGGAGCAGGGCATGCTGAAGGGTCACAAAGAAAACTGGAAGCTTTCTTCCACAGTTAGTAAGCACAGAATAATGGCAATAACATAATGAATCAAGATACTGGTAAATGCTTGAGCAACCATCCAAAAGCAAATATGAATACAAATTAAGAAATCTTTTAATAAATTCCCTCAGCTTGACTGGAACAGATATACAAGTGCTTTTGGGAAAGTTCTGGTGCAGCTACTGCAATCAATCATTTGTGAGCCACCAACTGCTTAAAAACCCTACAAAGAGTTTTGGGATTTTCACCCAATGCTCTTTTGTCTGCCCCAAATTGGATGGGAACACAACCAATAATAAAGACGTACTACACGAGCCCTTCTGTGAATTGCACCAAAACCCAACACTAAAAAACAAACACTAAACCTTTTAACTTAACTCTGAGGCTTTGAAAACAAACCAGCACACCAGGTATTCGTTCCTGGGTACTCCAAGCTCTCGCCACTTCTTTTCAGGTTGTTGCACAGCAACCTGCGTCTGTTACACAAGCTCTGACTCGCAAGAGCTAAGGGTGTTCTTGCCATCCTCAGACTGGGCTCTACTCGGTCTGGAAACTTGGTAAAAGAGCAGTTTAATCCACCAGTCATCTAGAAAGGCTAAACTTTAGGGCATTTTCTAAAGCTTCAGAAAGAAGGCAATTTCTTTCTTCCCTTGTCCCCTGTTAACAAGTATGAACCCTGGAAGCTGGAATAAAAAATGCAGCTTTGTAAAACTAAATGGTGTGATACACTACATGACTTGTGTATACTCTAGAGCTATCTACCCCAGAAGAATCCACTGCCACTACCTATGAAATGTCTGTGTCATTATTACTGTTTTCACTTTTTTCTTAAGAAAAACACTTAAATCCTGAAACACTAAGGGTAGCTTCAAGTCCACATTCACTTACACATCTTCCCTCAGCCTCCCTGAAGCTGCACACGAGTGATTTTACAATCCTCCAAACTATCTTTTGGAGGCATACAATGCAAGACTCTGTACGAAACAGAACCGTAGCACGTTTTGTGACGATAAAGCTAAAAGATTCTTCAGAGAGCACAGCATTTAAAATAATTAAAAGCAAAGTGACACTACGGAAAGGATGCACCATTCTCGCAAAGGACTGCCTCAGGTAAGGTCTGCGGTTCCTTCCGAATTAAGCAGACCTCGAGCTGATGGCTTTCACCCCTTCAAGCACAATGACTAGCACCTGGGAGAGTGACTGTGCTGTGATAATTCACGTTTTTTATTTATTTATTTTACCTGTAGCTCGCACCAGGCAACTTCCACAGTGGTGTCAGTATCCAGTCCTTTATACACGGTTTTGAAAGAGCCTCTTCCAATCTCGATGTCAAACTTCAGGAAGCGGCCATCCGGGGAGATGCCCACCGCCTTGGTCTCAAGCTCTTCGATGTCTTCCTGCTGCGTCCTCCGCTCCTCGAATTCCCGGCTGGCAGCTGACAGGCTGCCAGCGGCGCTGGTAGGGGGTAGCGCAGTCGCCTCGTCCCCCTCCTCCTCCTCCTTGGGCAGCAGCGGGGCGGCATCCTTGGCGGCCGGGGGCTCCTCAGCAGTCTGTCCTTCCAGGGGGAGCGGGGCGGGCGGCGGCGGCCGCGAGTCGGCCGCGGTGACAGGGGGGTAAGCGGTCCGGCCGGCACCCTCGGGAGGGAACACCGAGGGAGCCGCGCTGCCTCCCGAGACGGGAGCCGAGGGCGCCGCGGGCTGCAAGCTGGGCAGCTCCAAGGCCGTGGCGTTGGAGTCGCAGATCACGCTCCGGCGGAAGAAGCGGTGCTCGGTGGCCGCCGCCCCCCGGCTGTCCTTGTCCATGGTGTGGCGGCGGCGCCGGTACTCCTCGCTGCGGCCTCCGTTCCCCGGTCCGCCGCCAGCTCCGCCGGAGCCGGAGGCCCCGTGCTCGGCGGCTCCCAGCTTGTCTCCGACGGAGCTGTCCGAGCTGGAGCCGTTCTTAGGCGGCGGCGGCGGCGGCACCAGGAAGCGCGGGCTCGGGGGGCCGCTGCCGGCGGCGTCCCCCGACATGGTGCCCCGGGGGAGCGCGGCTGCGGCGAGGCGGCGGCGGGAGGCGCGACGAGGGCCGGTCACTGAGCGGGGAGCGCGCCCGGCCGCGGCTGCCGTTGCAGCTGCAACAGAGGAGGGTCCCAAGGGCTCCTCGCGGCGGAGCTGGGAGGCTGGGCCGGCGGGGTGGATCCCCGGTCAGCGTCTGCATCCATCCTGCGGCGGGGAGCCGGGCGGCGGGGCCGACATGGAGCACCGGGAGCGGACACCGGGCGCCGGGTCGGAGCGGGGGGACGGCGAGGGAAGGGAACGCCCGAGCACCGGGGAGGGCCCCCCGAGCGGGGAGACGCCGGCGCCTGGCCGGCTGCAGTTACTCCGGGCGATGGATAGCGAGCGGGGCCGGCCCGGGTGCGGGGAGGGGAAGGAGAGGGGCCGGGACGCGAGGAGGGAGCGGGGCGCAGGCCCGCACGCCGAGAAAGCCGCCGCGCTCGGTCACTCGCTCCGAGCGGCAGAGGCCCGGGCAGGCCCGGGGCAGGTTAAGGGATCCCGGGGGGTCAGCCCCGCCTCACCGGGGCGCCCATGGCGGCCGCGGCCTCTCCACCGCCCGGCAGGCGCAGCCACCGCCCGCGCGACCGGGCCGCGCTCTCTCCAACAGCCGCGGCCGCCTCGCGCGAAGCCGGAAACCCTCCTCCTCCTCCTCCTCCCTCTTCTTCTTCTTCTTCTCCGGCTACTGCTCCTGCTGCCCGCGGCCCGCAGCCGCCGCTCCCCGGGGCCGCCGCCGAGCCGAGTCCGGGTGGCGCCCGGCGGGCAGGACCGAGCGCGGCCGCCCGGCGACGCCTCGGCGCTAAATGGCGACGGCGGGAGCCCGAACCGACACACGGTCCGGGGGGGAGGAGGGGCCGCGCCGCCGGCCACGCCCCGCCCGAGCCCGGGCCGCGCGTCGTCCCCTCCCCCCGCCGCCCAGGGGAGGTGGCCGCTCCCGCCGCGCGCGGGGCACCACGGGAGCTGTAGTTCCCAGCGGCCGAGCCGCGCCCGGGGAGCGGCCCGTGGGCTTCCCCGGGATGGAGGGAGCGGAGGAAAGGGAACGGCGAAGGAGGATCCCGGTGTGCGCCCAGGGTCACGGCACCCGTGTGCTCTGGGGAAGCTCGTCCTGCGCGGCCGCCCCTTCCTCCACCCGCCCGGCGCGTCAAAAGGCGCCGGGTCTGCTCGCGCCGCTCGTTTCTTCAAGTCCTGTGTTACACCCACACGTTAAATATTTTGAATGTATGCATTTTTTTATTTAGATGCTGTCTATAAGTAGACAAATATGTTTCCCGGAACACGCCGAGCTGTGAGGGACCCCCCGGGATGAGGGGGCGCAGCTGCCGGCCCTGCCCAGGACACCCCGAGAGTCACACCGTGTGCCCCAGAGCCTTGTCCAAACGCTCCCGGAGCTCCGGCAGGCTGCTGCTGTGCCCGCTGCCCTGGGGAGCTGTTCCAGCGCATGAACAACCTCTGGGGAAAAACCTTTCCCTGACAGCCACCTAAACCTGCCCTGGCACAGCTTCGGGCCATCCCCTGGGGCCACAGGTCACCAGACAGAGGAGATCCGTGCCTGCCCCCCTCCTCCCCTTGTGAAGATGCTGTAGACAGCAATGAGGTCATGTTTTCAAGGAGCCTCTAAAATTCTGTAAAATAATGGGCAACAATAACTCCGTGTAGCTGAGCGCTGTATGAATAAGTAGAGGTTTGGGTTTTGCCTCCATTTAGGCCGTCTGAAGAGGCACCGAAATGCAATTAACTGCTCTGTAAATGTCATTATTCAAAAGAAAGAGAGTTCGCCCTTAACACAAGTGTAATCTTGTGGCCACTTCAGTCATGCTTGTGGCTGCTGCAGCTGAAGCCGGCCTGTACAGCAGCCAGAGCCCACGTGAACCCTGACATGAATCGGGAACTTCCAGGTTAACAAGGCTTTGGCAAAGACGAGTCATCTAAATTATTTATATCGTGTTCCTCTTTTGTATCAATAAACCAAAACCAAGCACTTTCCTTCTTACGGCAGCAGGCTTTTGAAGTCAACGGGAATGTACTGAAGAAGGAGTACGTGATTCTGTACCGTGACTTTCAGGCAGCTACAAAGCAAAAATTACACTGAGGAAGAAAAAGAAAATTAATAAAATTCCCTGAGTAAGTAATATGTTCCCTGCAAACACACTGATGTCTTCAATACTTTTTTAAAGTTACTTTTAAGGCAGCAGTTTAGAGGAAGTTGCATGTTGCTGATGCGAGGCCTCGACTCCTTCTGCAAAAAGGAGCACAAGTGGCCCTTTCAGAGCTCCACAGCTCCCAGCCACAAATCACCAGCCTGGGCAATTCTCACCTGCTTGTGTTTCTCACAAATAAAAGTTGATGCAGTCATCAGCATGCTGCTGTTTTCCATACATCCTTCTGTCCTACTTTTTAGCCTTTGCAACAGCAAACAGAATAATGGTACAGTCTTCACAAAGAGGACAAGAAGCGTTTTGTTGTACAACTCCACAGTAAGGATTTCTGCCTGGCTTAAGCCTTCGCTGAAAACGTGGATTTAGTTTGCGTGTTCGTCAGGGCGGCACACGCTGGGACCAATGCTGAGCTGAACAGGGTGATTTGATTAGCAGCAGAGTGGCTGGATCAAAACTGATTAACTCATAATTCAATCTGCTCATCCCTGCTGCACTGCCAGGGCCAGCAGCTCCTCTGATCCCGGCTCGGGCTCGGGTGACTGCAGCTATTTGTGAGCTTCTCTGGGCAGCAGGAAGATGATTCCTGTGTAGCAGCAGCAGGTGTATCCATGCTGGCTTTACTCTGTTGAGAGCAGCAGGACACAGCAGCAGGGCTCCAGCAGGAGCTGACTGTGCAGGGCCCACTCCCAGCAGTGTTGCTGTGGCTGCCCGCTGCACCTGCACCACAGCAGAGATGAGCACCACCGCAGAGATGAGCACCACAGCAGAGATGAGCACCACAGCAGAGATGTACAACACAGCAGAGATGAGCACCACAGCAGAGATGAGCACCACAGCAGAGATGTACAACACAGCAGAGATGAGCACCACAGCAGAGATGAGCACCACAGCAGAGATGAGCACCACAGCAGAGATGTGCACCACCGCAGAGATGAGCACCACAGCAGAGATGAGCACCACAGCAGAGATGAGCACCACAGCAGAGATGAGCACCACAGCAGAGATGTGCACCACCGCAGAGATGTAAAACACAGCAGAGATGAGCACCACAGCAGAGATGAGCACCACAGCAGAGATGAGCACCACAGCAGAGATGAGCACCACAGCAGAGATGAGCACCACAGCAGAGATGAGCACCACAGCAGAGATGAGCACCACAGCAGAGATGAGCACCACAGCAGAGATGTGCACCACCGCAGAGATGAGCACCACAGCAGAGATGAGCACCACAGCAGAGATGAGCACGACAGCAGAGATGTGCCTTCCTGCACTGCCTGCTGCACTTCTAGCACTTCCTGTCCCTTGGGTGGACAGGAGGAGTGGACAGCAGGGAGGGTGGGCAGCATGAGTGGGCAGCAGGCAGGGTGGACAGCAGGCAGGGGTGGACAGCAGGAGTGGGCAGCAGGCAGGAGTGGGCAGCAGGCAGGGGTGGACAGCAGCAGTGGACAGCAGGCAGGGTGGGCAGCAGGGGTGGGCAGCAGGGGTGGGCAGCAGGCAGGATGGACAGCAGTCAGCAGTGGACATCAAGCAGCAGTGGGCAGCAAGCCTTGCTCCATTCCGTGCTGCTCCAAGTCCATCGTGTACCCAAATCCATAAATCTCCCGCCGTGCCGGGAGCCCAGGGCTGCTGGGTGCATTCCAGTGGCATCCCCCGTGGGTGGGTTTGGCTGGCAGTGCCAGGGCTGTGCCCAGCCTCGTCCCCAGCTCTCCCACACCGGTGGATGGGCTGCACTGGGAGCCCCCGTCCTCACCCCTTCTCACCCGAGTGCCTTTCACCCATCCTTCTTAAACATATTTCCCCGCAGTTAATTAAGCAAAATCTTTGCAAAAGAGACTGCAGCGTAGCCACAGGGGGCCCGAGGCGGCCTTCGACTAAAAAATTGAGGTAATTATGTAAAAAAGCCCCTCCCCGGTGCCCGATCCAGCACATTCCTCAGCACTCCCGAAATGCAGGGACGCTGGTGCTCGGGGCGAGGTCCCTGACAGCCGCTCCTCTCCGGGGCAGAGGCAGGCAGAGCAATCATCTTGGCAGCAAAAAAGAGCTGAGCAGCTGACCTGGAGGTGGGAATGATGGATTTTTGTCTTCTTTGGCTCTGAAAAAAGAAGTGGTATGATATTGGCAATTATATTTTATGTGGGTGTTGATTTAATTTTGTCATTCTAAAAAAAGATGAATGTAATAAAGAGTGTGGGCTTGCTTTCCCTTCAGTTTTATTTCTTTTAATCTGTAAGACTCTGTTTAGGCTAAATGGAAAATTTCAGTATTGCAGCAAGATTTAATAAGCCCGAAGTAAATTCTATATGTATTCTATGTTTAGAAACAATTAATTAAAATAGTTTCGGTGCTAGAGCTCCTCAACCAATTAAAAATATTTCTTTTGCCTTTTGCTGTAAGAAAAATCCACAGAAAGAAAGAGCCTGACTACACTTGAGAAATTACAGGCAAAGAGACTTAAACGATCTTTTGATTGAATTCAAAGGGCTTACACTTGACATGGCAAAAATATCCTTCTGTCAAGCCTTTTATAGCTACAATCATCTTGGTTGGAACAATAATAGCTTAAGAAATTACTTTGAATGAAGTGTGATTTTGGAAGTTGACCGAATCAGATTTTTTTTCAGTTTTTGCTTTCTCCGGTGAAATTTCATCCATTGTTGGCATCCATGACCTGTCCATGTGACAAAGTCTTAATGGGAAACAGCTATTCTCTATTTTCTCTTATGCAATACATTATGCAATACAGGAGGCTATGCCATAATTTTGATGCATGTGATTTTATTCCATAACCTAAGTGCTCTTCAAAGCAAACTCATCTCAGCTTTATTGCCCATTACCAGATTGCAGTTACACTGCCATATTACAGCAGTGACAAGTTTTTCTACAACAATTTCTTCTTTTTCCTTGACATTTCTTAAATCTAGGCCTCTGCCACAGTGTTCACTCCTGTTTCTTAAAGCTGAAAGTATGAAATAAAATATTTCAAGACCTCATGCTTGAGAAATGAGAGAGTTTAACTTGACAGATACTCTCTTTTGCTTTGTTTTTTTCCCCTAGCAAGTCAAAGTTAATTGGAAACTTAATCTAAAACCTTTCATTTATTTTGTTTTAAGGGAGGTTTTGTACTTGCAAGGAGCTCTGGAAGCTGGGTAGGCTGTAAAATCACTGTAACCATCTCTAGGACCTGGAGCAGTTTAAGCCTTTGGGCACTGTAGCAGGTGGCCCATCAGATGGACGGTGAGTCCTGCCCAAACCCCTGAACCCGGCTGCTCTGTCCCCAAGCAGGAACCACAGCAAATGGAAAGAGAAAGAGCTGCAGATCTTACAGAGCTTAAACCCAGACATCCCTCTTTATGCTGTCTTGGCTTACAGAACCTGCAGGTTCTGCAGGAACACACGTCCACACCACGGCCAAAACACCTGAGCAAAGCCTGAGCTGCACCTGAGGGACAGTGAAAGAGTTAGCCAGACTGCAGAAGGAGGACTAAATCCAGGAATGATGAATTATGTGACATTTCTTATTTATTGCTTGAGAAAATGTCAACAACCCTGCACCATCAAACTGGAGCAGAGCACGTGTTTCTTCATCAGAGTGAAACATACGTCTCCCTTTCACCCACCCATCCACCCCCATTCCAGCTACTAGAATAGAAAGCACAACCCTTTTTCTTTCCTTTTTTTCACTATTCCCCCAAGCTACATGAACAAATGGAATCCAAGTGTGTGAAAATAAACCAGTGAGAGAGCCAGCAGAGGGATGCATCACTGGTTTGTTACCTGGGACACAACTTTCCACTATCTTGGTTACCACTTTCAGTCTAGAGTTCATTGTAGGCTGTGCTGCTGGCTCCCTCTTGATGGTGGCTAATCAATGTATTTATTATTAGCATATTTATCTATGTACATTCTCCAGGCATAATCCGTTCAGATAAATTTGAACAACAAGAACATGATAGAAGAACATTCAAAATAACTCAAACGCTGAATTTTATCAGAGGAGGAGGAGCCCTTGGAACCCTCCTCTGTTTATCAGAGATGAGATTCAGTTATTGTTTGTGCTCAATTATATTTCAAACTGTATCAAGCCATTTTGATTGTGGCCAAATTCAACGTTGGTCCTGCTGGGAGCAGAGGAAAAACATGGCTCACTTCTTTCTTCGTCATCTTCATGGCTATTCTTGAGATGTTTCCTTATATAACAAGATTATGGAGTAGTCAAACAGTGAGTAAGTGTTGTGGAAGCAGAGATATTTGCTGAAATCAGCATCGTGTTCTTCCTTTTTTTGTGTCTTTAGTCAATTGCTCAGGATGCCTCATTTATCTTTTCTCTCTGAGGCTTTAGGGAGTTCTGTGCTTCACAGCAGTGTCATAACACTTCTAAAGCAAGCTCAGAGGCAGGGCCACTGCTTTAATGAAGAGGAGCTGTTTGATGGAGGTGGGTGGAGGGAAGTGTGAAGAAGATGGTGATGCTGGCTTTGCAACTGCCTGATGCTGTGCAGCAGTCAAGCTGCCCTGCTTTCTGCTCACCACTCACAACCTGATGAAAATCAATCACGCTCACAGCAGGTCCAGTCCTGCTCCTCTCTACATCAAAGCACAAAAATAAAATACTACTCACTCCAGCCAAAGCAGGGACAGGCTCATATGCAGCGTAATGAACTTCCTCGTGTCCTTCAAAAGCAGTCTGGTCCAAATGCAAAACATCAGTCTGCTCTGGTGCCATTTCTGCCAGCTCCAGTACTGGAAGGTGCTTGCCACTCCTGAAACGTGTTGGCCATTCCCAAAGGATGCTGAGTGTTCTCCATGGCCATCAACACTGGCGAGAGAGAGCACTCAGCCCTCACAGGGGGGCTCGGCGCCCTGCAGGACGGAGCCCCCGACAAGGCGGGACTCCTGAAGGGAAAAAGGATCATTTGGCTGCAGGGAGCAGTAAAAACCCGGAGTAACCTCCTCAGACCAGTTCTCTCCTTGCCAAATAGTCAGTGTGAGGAGAGACTGGCAAGCTGGGCACATTTCAGAGCTGTTCGCTCCCAGCCTTGGGCAGCTGGCTCCTCTTGCAGCCTGCCAGGGCCAGGAGCAGAGGCACAAACTAGAACTCCACACCTGCTGGCAGCCCACAGCTGAGGCACGGCCCGCTGTAGTGTTTGTCAGGAGTGAAGGCTTTACTGACAACAGGAGCACGCTGGGATTAAAACTGACAAAGTTCTGTACCTGAATGAGCCCTGCTCCACACGTGCAAAGTTTTCCCACTCACGTGGTTTCGGTGGTGTAATTATAATGCCATGAAAAACTCTCCAGGGTAAACGAGCTCTTGGGGGCCACTGCCAGATGACACAGGTCACAGCAGCTCTCATGTTGCTCAGATCTGTGTCCAAGTTGCTCAAATCTGTGTCCAAGACTGGGAAGAGAATCAGGGAGCTGGAGCTGCCTTGCAGACAGCACTAGATCTGCTGTGCTTGATCTTAAGTGAAACACTCCAAGCAATCTACTTCATGTTTCTCAGAGACCTTGGGAGGCTGCTGAGTGTCCTAAGGTTCCAGGTGAGAAGGGAGAGGTGATCTGAGTGTATTTGATATCTGGAGAAGTTCTACCTAAATGTGGACAACCATGCCCAAATAGTTACAAATAGTTAATGTCACAAACAGTTAATGACTGACTCCATCCCAAAACATCAACCTCTCCAAACTGAGATACACAAGAACTCAAGTAGCCACCAATATAGCAGAATGGAAATCAACAGTTCATCTGCCTTTAATATATGACAAAATGTTTGCAAAAGTATTTCAATTACATATATGTGTGTGTGTACATATATGACACACCTCTACTTCAATGTCCTTCTCTGAGAAACAGCTTGCTTAGTTTATCTGCCTCTGCTACCAACATGGTGGTCCTGCTCTTTCGATCCTGAAACATCAGGCTTTTAAAATGTTTCTGTTTCATATTCTCATTTTCTGAAAACAACTTCCCCTTCTGGTCCGTGAACTATTGACTGCCCCTGATAGCTGGAAAGCAGAGACATTGCCTTCTGGGGACACAAGAAGGCGTGTTTTGCGTCACAGGAACACCAGACTATGGAGTGCAGTAGGAGCAATGCCTTTCTGCTCAGACAGCTCCTCAGTGCCCCAGGCAGGTAGGACAAAGCCTCAGGAAACAGGTGAGTTTGGACACAGCCATGGCTGCAAAACCTGCAGCTACACCAAGAGCAGGTAGGCAGATTTCCTACAGTGCTACCAGTAAAAAGGAGAAATTATCAAAACTTTTGGATGAGTCAGAGTGATTCCCTGCAGTTCACTCCATCCGCTTTGGGATGCAGTGCTTCCCTTCCCTGGGTGCCTGGGACCTGAACCATGAGCTGTTTATTCCCAGCACCTTCTCCTCCCCGCTGTGCTGGAGGCAGGCACACAAAGGTGCACTGTCAGGACCCAAATCTGCAAACACTACAGCTGGGAAACAGCACTTAGTCCTATGAACAGCCCATTGACATTTTACATTGCACACAGCGGAGAGTGTCTGGAGGATCAGGCTCTTGGTGATTAGTTGATTTACAGGTACATCACTTCAGGTTCAAAACAATGCTGGTCATAGAAAGGCAAATCATTCTGCTCTCTCTTAAAGTAGTAAAACTCCCCCAAATCAAACACCAGTACCTAAAATTAGATCCACAAATGAGTGACAGAGATGACACAACATTCATTACAAGGTTTGCCAGGATTTTCCAGCAGAAAAGACCCAGAAGGAAATACAGATCCACTCATTAGGACTTCTAATATCACAGTGAGCAAATGACTTTTTAAAAACATCTTGCATTACAGGGACTATTCAGTCTCAGGGGAAACAAACAGTCTCTGAGCAGCTTACACTTTTGGCAGCAGCCCAAGACAGCATGAGGCACAAATCACACAAATGCCTGAGTTTGTGTAAATTCTGTGCTCAACATCTGCACGAGCTTTCTTCCTAACTGTAAAAAAAATTGTAGTGCATGTTTGTTTCTTTGTCCAAAATTCTAACATCAGTGATGTTATTAGACATATCAGAAAAATTATGATTCTTCCTTCAATCTGAATCTTTGGTATCCCCTCCCTCTACCGGATATGTAACATCCCATGTGACTGATCGTGTACTGACAGTCAATTTAAACCAACAAAGTCCAACAAAAAGAAGGCCAATCACTATGTTGTGATTTACCTCCTTTAAGGGACTAATTTCTGCTAATTTAATTACATTAATTCAAAAGGCCTAATTTCTGTTAAAATGTAGGCTTTATTATCATGCAGGAGGAATTGAGGACTAGAAATGTGATTTTTTTTAGGCATTACAACACTCTATAAATATTTAAAGCATCAAACCCCAGAGAAGGTTAATGTAACACAGGAAAGTAACATTAGAACTACTTGTGTGAATTGTTGAACGGAAAAATGAACAAGTCTGAATGCATTTGAATGTGGAATAATGTCCCAATAAGACAAAGCTGATACTGTATCACTTGACATTATTTCAGTGACAATCCCTGAAGAGCATTCAAAATCTGCTGTGTTAAAACATGCAAAATGAGAGATGCATTAGAACATGAGCTGATTACTTATGCCAGCTGTTATAAACAGGACTCATCACCCTGATTTTAAGACTAATGAGTTCATCATTGTCAGTAAAATGCATCACTGGAAACACTTGGTTGAGGAAAAAATACCCACCCTGAACACAGACATTTTCTTGGTCATCCACCCCTCGTGTTTCAAAGCCAAGACATACACCCTCTTCAGTGCCTGTAAAACTGGTAGCACCTGTACACCACGCCAGGATATGAGGCTGTTCCTATCATTTTATCAATGCTGTTGAGATCTCTGTGCAGGGGAGAACAGTAACCACCACTGTGGTGTGGTTTCTGACCTGCTCGTTGGCAGCTCAGCTAACTCAGCTGGCTTGTTCAGAGTTTTTGAAAATGCAAGCTGACAGCAACATGCTCTAAATGTTGGACTAAGCAGTTTTAGAGTGCATGTTTAGCTTACTGTCTTGATTCCTTTTTCTTTCAAGTTTGCTTGGTGAGAAAGAAATCTTCTTGCCTTTAAAAAGCTGATCATAGGCAGACAGACAGCATTTATCTGTATTTATTTACCTGTAGTACACAATATAGGCTCTCCTTGTGCAGGGAACACTCTTAGTCTGGACACGTGATATTAGGAATGCTAGAATCCTAACACAATCCTAACTACTTTTTGTTTGAATCCCATCAATCCCTCCTGAAGTAAGCCAAAAATTATATATGGGAGCTTTCCTTGTCAAATCTGTTACCACTCAAAGATTTACTCAGTGGATTTTGAGAACCTTCTACTTGCTCAGGATCACTAAATGCTTCCCTCCAAAGGGAGTTCTGTACGTGCAGGGTTTTGAGAGGACCAGCACAAAGCCCTTCAGAGAGCGGTGCAATTGAGTAGGAAGTTCTGATATGTCTGCCCAAGAGCAAAGCAGGAGAAAGGCAGCTCTCAGATTTCTGGGGTGTTGTGAATTCAGGAGGAAAATGAAGTACTGAGGCAGCAGGTAGGGAAAAGAAAAAAAAAAAAAAGAAGCCCATTCATAAGGTTTTTGGGTTTTTATAGTACAAATAGACATCACCAGTGACACAGAAGGACAGGCAATTGCTGTAGGCAGACCACAGCACGTTTTCCTGACGTCATGAGAGAGAAACAAGAACTCAGCTGAACACAAATAACTCCTCTTTCCTTCAGACAGTTTTCAGCTTCCAGGCTCAAAGCTACGCCTTTTTGTTCTTCACACCTAGCTGTGTGAAGTTGTCCCACTAACCCGTTCAACCCTGTCCCTTCTCTGCCGTCCTCAAGGAGTTCACTCCTCATTCAGATTATTGAGACACACAGTACTTCTCTCTTAGCCATCTATGGATTGTTTTCCTACCTGAATCCCAGATTGCACAATGGGGATGATTGCTGCTTACCTAATGTTTGTTATAAAACCTGTGACAGCATTTTTTCCTTGCTGCTCTACAAGAGGAAATAGCATTTTATTTGAAATGCTGTGCTGAGTGTCAACATGAGAGGTGTTTTAAAAGAGCTGAGAAGTATGCCGTCAGGAACATGTTTCCAGGCCTACCTTCCCTCCCACAGCCAACTGTGTTGAAATAATCAAATGCTATCCCACTCGCACTCGGGAAGGGGATGACTAACAGCAGCTAATTACTGCTCAATCTGTTGCCCTCAGCAGCTCTTGGTCTGCACCCAGGGGCGCAGTTTGTGGTGCGCTGCTCTGGAGGCACCTACATTCGTGGGGTCTTCCTCGGGAGGCAGCAACCGGGACGAGAACCGCAGGTGCGGAGATCCCATCGCAGAAGCTGCTGCCCCCGTGCCTGACTCAGCAGATGGCCTGGTCAGCCGGGCCGGGTCAGCCCTGCGCTGCGGGACGCGCCAACGTCGCGCTGCTCGGAGAGGACGAGGCGCTCACCGAGCCCTTCCTGCCCCGTCCCCGTGCAGCACGCGCCGAACCTCGCTCGGTGCTGCTGGGTGTTGGTCCCTGCTTTCCTCCCGGGCTGCTGCTGCGGTAGCAAGGAGTTGGCAGAGGGCCTTCTGTATCACATTTGATCTGTTGACACTTGCAGCAGCGCTGGACTCTAACGCTGTAGGAGTTTCCGTCTGGAGAAATATGGTAGCCCTTCCTGCCTCCTCGTTCCACTCCCTACAGAAAACCTCCCTTTTGTTTTCCCAAATTCCGGGCCAAATAAAATATACCAAAATAACACTGGAGACACAGAAGGAATCTCTTGCCTCAAACTTGGCCTCGGAGCAATACGTGCAACCATTAGTTGTCTCCCAAGTGAGGTCACGTGGGTGGAATCCAGGCAGGGTTTCGGCAGCAGGGACTGCAGCTTTGCCCTGGCTCCCTGCAAACAGGTACCCCTTGTTTGTGGTGGCCAGAATGACCACTCACTCCGCTTTCACGCTGGAGAAGCCAGCGTCGTGGTCTTCAGCTGGCCAATTTAAAACTTTCTAGGAAAGACAGGGACAGAAGGTCTTGAACTGTGGTGGTGCAGCTGCCTGCTGGCCAACATGCTGCGACATTTCAGCGTTGCACAGAGAGGGAGGAAAGCAATACTTTCATCGGGGTTATTAGAGTGCCTGCCTCATTGCTGAAGCTTTTTATTATTTCAGGGATATTCTCCTGAGCAATCATGTAATTCTGCTGCGCTCATATAATGTATTCATCACCTGACACCTGAGCCAGAGGTTGGCTTTCTATAGCATAAGCCACCCGCACAAAGGCACCAGCACCATCCTGTCTGTGCAGAGCACAGCTCTGCTCTAGGGAGCCCCTTCCCTGTGGCACAGCCAGCCCTGCAGAGACATTACAGAGCCTCCTTTCTTACTCAGGGCTCCTCAGTGTCACCCCAGGCTCCAGCACTGCACCAGGAAGGAATCTGGGATTTGGCCTAGAGCTGATGCTGTTGTAGGGTAGTGTTCTTTACTTGGAAGTAAGATAAGTGTTATTATCAAGCTTCTGTCATCGCTGTCTCACCCAGGGCACCTCTAATGCATCACAGCTCTGCACAGTTAATGCTGCAGTCCCTTTAGGACGGGGGACTTAGAGAAGGCTTCTCTGAAATGTAGCTTCTCTCTTTCTGCTGACGTGTGTTTGAAAAGCATATTACTAAGTAAAACATGTGTTATTTCTCCTACCTTGTAAATAATTTCACCCCTGTATGCAATCAGTGTCAAGACAATACGTCTGGTGATAATGAATAGCCCCATACTGTGTGCTGTAACTTCAATTCTTTTTATGGAGCTTTAATCTCTGCCCAATTCCATCTGCCTCCTGTTCTAACCAAGGCCATATGGCTCTCCAGAGCCACCTATGCACTGCTTAGGTGGGATGCAAGTGTCTGACGTGGCACTTGCTCTTCTGAGGAAATTTCCATGTCAGGTATATTCTCAGCCTGAGAATGGGGTCACCCACTGGTTGAGGACACCTGTGGGATCCATGGCCTTAAAGGCCAAAAGGGACCCCTGTTTAACCCCTGTGTAGGGTGACACCTGTTCTCCCCTCCTGGATGTGAAAAGCCGAAGTGGCTGAACCACAACAGAACTGCAGAGGAATTCAGCACCTAGAGGTCCTGAGGATGCCCCTCTGCAGCTTGTCTCCAGCCTGGCCCGGAGAATGCCAAGTCATCTAGCACAGACAGCCAGCTCTTTTATAGCAAGGGGAGTGCTCAGCCTCCATTTTCTCCTGCTTTCTCTACACTCCTCTCCTCATCCTGTTCTGGTCTACTGTTTTCAGAGGCAATTGCTTGTAAAAATGTATATCTCAAATATTTTATCTTAGAAAGAAGTTCTCTCTAATGGTCCAGTAGCTTCTCAGCAGCGGCATTAGAATTTCAGGAAAGAACTTTATGTCTCTAGCTAGGCTTTCACACGACTGTAATGTTCTCTCACCTTTATATGGAAACACTTCCGTGCTGACAATGAGACTTATTCATGGATATGGCAGACACAGCAACCACCTCTAGATCACAGCAATTCATGAAGTGTGCTCCAGGTATCTGCAGAGAATTCAAGGTAATAATTGCATGAATGTTAATAAGATCTTTGGTTAACTAACAAGAAGAATAACGTTATTTTAAAAATCAAATAAAATGTGTGAAGTCCTCTTACCTCTTCTTACCTAACTTCCTCTTGCACGAACTCCAGGTTTCCTCAATTAATTCCTGACAAAGAGCCTCGCTCTGGTTTGTGTGTCCTATGCTCCACATTCTTTAGATTTTTCTTACAGACGTTATGGCTGAGATTTTTCCCGGTTTTTGCTTCTTTTTCTCAGATTCCTTTACTCTTGCACCCAGCTCCTCCCGGTTAACAGGTTCTCCACCTCTGTCTGCCTTTCCGTGCTGCCTTCCCACCCTGGGTGTCTTCACCACCTGCCCTGTGCTCCGAGCCTCCATCAGAGGAGACCTTTGAGAACAGGTTAGACTCCCATTTACCAGAAATAGCATAAGTACAGCTCCTTCTGCCTTCGGGCAGGAAACCAATTAAAGGACTTACTGAGGCCCCTTCCAGACCCACGTCCTTCTGATTCTATTATCCTTTGCATTAGTGGGAGAGCAGTAATGGAGCCACACTTCTTGGCACAAACCCTTCCAAGCGATTGTTATCTTGGGCTCTTGGGCTCGCAGCTGGAGATCCCCTCTCGCTGCCTGCAGGGGAGCACAGGCTGCAGCCAGTGCCGGGGCTCAGGCTTGCCATCTTGGCTTCAGAAGTGACTTCAACACCTGAGCCTCTTACTGCTGTAAGGTCATCAAATTACCTTCCTTTTCAGTTATTCTGTATTTTACAAATACAGTGGCCATAGGTACTTCTTATTAAAATAGGTGTCCTTCCTCATTCTGATTATATTTGTGTTTGTATTTGTATTTGTAGATAATTCTGCAGGTAAAGTGGGTAGCCCACAGTGCTCCACAGTACATCCTGAAACCTTTCGGAGTACAGCTGCCCTTTCAATCAGACAGTGAATTCGCTGTCAGGTGTGCAGGTAGGATATCCCGGTTAAGAAATTCAGCTCTTTCAAAATTATTAATTTTCTCTTGTATTAAATTCCTTGCTCAATAGCTTTATAAATAGTAAAAAAAAAAAAAAAAAAAAGCTTTACGGCATGTAAAAACACTCTAGAATGAATGCCCCATTATATCCATCCAGCTGCAAATCGCTGTTATCTGTTCAGAACAATTAGTCTATTATCCATCCTCTTAAAACCTGATACCAGCCCATCATCTTGGAGCCCCAAGTATAAAGCCATCCATTAACTTCCTTATACTTTGGATCAGCCCGCAAAAACAGCTCAGTGTTCCAGCATCCCTCTCCGTAGGGCTGCTCATTATCAGCTATCAGCTTTTGTGCTAACAGTTCCACGCAGAGCACAGAGAAGAAGCCAAAGGGTTCGCCTGCGGTTTTCTATTATTTTAAGCGCTTTGGACTGAACTTACATCAATATTGTTACTGGTGTACTTAAAATAATAGTCGAAAGAATAGATGACTGGAAAAAGGTGAGGTGGTTTGGGGAGGAGGAGGAAATACCGATGCTGCTGGAAAAACAACTTTTTTTAAAAAACAGCGTTTCAACGAGGCAGGTTTTACAACAAGCACCACTGACTTCTGTGGAACTGCTCCTAAATTGTACTGAAGATTTGAGGAAAGAGTAGACATTTTATAGAGGTATGAACCAGTTAAAATATACAAAACACTTCAAACAAAATGGATCTTTGAAACAATCCGAAGTTTTCAGAACTCGGGTGCAGACAGTCCAAAGCTCAAAGGCTTTCAGGCTTGTGTAACCCTCTGAAGTAAATCCATGCAGCTCACTGGGCAGAGAACTCATAAAAAGCATTTTCAAAATCAAAGGCCTGACTACTGTATAGTTTCCTTGGAAAATCAGGCTGTCCTTGTGCTGTTTGCCAGTTTTTAGTCACCTATAAATTACAAAGTGATGTGCACTTGTGGGTCATAGCAATTAATTTAATTTCTTTCTGCCTGTTCCTTGAAAGTAATTCTGGCTAGCTGTTAGTCGGGGAGGGAATCTGTGAATGTGAAACATGAGTTGTTTTCTTGGTCGTGCTCTGTATCCTTCCCTTACATTTCTGTGGTTCCGTTTTCTCGTCGTTTTTATTTTCCTTTGGATCTCCGTTTCGCTAGAACACAGGAGCACCTCAGATACAGGAAGGCAAGGACAAAAAAAAAAAAAAAACTGGAAATAAAATCTTGGGATTTTACGTGAGCGGGGGTTGTCTTTGTTCCCATTGCTCCCCAAGGCTCGCTGCTCGCCGTCACAGCCGGGCGCACACAGCAGATGCTCCCCGCCGCAGCGCTGCCGGCGGCACCGCCCGTGTCGGGCAGCGGCTCCCCAGCCCAGCCCCGAGCGCTCCGCTGGAAGGTGCGGCTGGAGGGGCCGGCGGAAGGAAGGACACGCTGTCCTTCTGTCCTTTGTCCCTGCCTGCCGCTGGGAGCAGGGCGGGCCGGCCCGGGCCGGAGCCGGCGCTCGCAGCTGCTCCGGCTCCGGAATGACGAGCGCACAGGTGTCGGGAATGTGCCCAAGGGCACGGCTCCCAGGTGAGAGCTGCAAACAGGGGAGAGGAGATGGATGGACGCAGACAGGCCCTAAGGCAGCCCGGTTCCCCGGGTACCAACAGGATCTGTCTGTCCGGGCAGAAGCACGACAGGGATTCTTCCCATCGGCGGGCCTGAATTGTCCCTTGCCTTGGATTCGTTGTGGGGAAAAGTGAGCGCCCGTGGTGTTCATTAGCATAAGCTGGCAGGAGGCAAGACAGTCCTGCGACGGGAAAGAACAGGAACTGCCCTCTATCAGCATCTTTCCGTCCAAGCTGCTGGTAAAGCTGTTCTGCTTTCTTCCCCCGTTTTCACCTTCCTGCCTGGGGGATGCAGCCCCGAGAGGTGAGGGAAAACTTCTGGTGGCGATGTTCCAAAGCAGGGAACAGGCAGTGAAGGCTCAGAGCCTCTGTCTGCAGGTCACCTGGATGAAATACCAGTTTCCAAGGATGCTGTTTCCATTCAGATGGCAGGTGCTGTCTGACAGGAAAAATTCCTTTCTATACCAGTTTTAGAAGAAGAAGAAATATTCTTCAAACAGTAATTCTACTATAATGAGAAGGGGGGAAAAACCAAACAAACCAAACAAACAAACAAACAAAAAACCACAAAAAAACCCCCACCAAACCCACAAAAAAAACCCCTGAGTGAGTCAGGATAAGTTAGTTATTTATAAGTTGTTGATTTTGGAATCCTGTTTCAGGCACCCAAAAGCAAGATGGTTGCATTTTCGTGCTAACTCCTAATCCCCAGAATGCTTTCAATTTGCTGTGGATTATATATTAGGAAAGACTGGGATTCTCTTGTGCCTTGGGTTGAGGTAAGCTTGTAACTCCTATGTGATGGGCAGCCACAGATGCCTGGTATAATTGGGTATCCTGGTCAGCATTTACAAAAGACTGGAGAAGTCTGTAAGAAATGCTTCTGTTATCATATTTCTTGGCTTCCACTGCATGGGGTTTTTTTGGTAAAAATTATAACAAACCAAACCACTCTTCATATTAGTTAATGGGCACAGAAAAAAAATTCCCGTGGGAGGATATTTTTTTTTTTCGAGCATAATGATAGATTTCACTAGGAAAAAATTCTGTTTATTCCAAAATAAACTGTTAGCATTCTAAGCCATTTCTGTGAGGTTTTATCTATCATAATCTAATCAGAACTATTTTTAGAACAGCAGTGCATAATAAAATTAGGCAGCACTGATCTCTGAGACAATTTGAGACTCCCAGTCGAGTTTCTGCTAGAGATGTGTGCCATAAAAAGCCCCATCACAGATTTGCCCCTTTGTTAGAGAGGCTGCCAGACAGATCAAGGATTTAAAGGGGCTGCCATTTGAAGTCTGCAGTTTGAAGACCTGCTGTCAGGGATCAGTGTGGAGAAGGCTTTTGTTCTGCTGCTAGAGTAAGTGTTTGTAGATGAAAGGAGAACGCCTGCGCCTGGGCCATCAACCTGACACTTCTCCAGACATGAAATACACTCAGAACTAAGCATGGGATGGTGGACTTAAAAATAAATAACATCTATTTATTTTTCCTTTACTTACGACTTTGAGGAGCATCCCAATCACTTCATAAAGGAATACTGACACATAATTAACCTGCTGGAATGGAGGATTTACAGCATAAAGGGCAGGCATTTGAAATTGCACAAGTGAAGTTCTGGGGCTACAATACAGAAATTGTTTCCATTACTTTCAGTGTGTTTTGATCAAGCCCTTAGCACTTCTGGAGGAGAGGTATTTGGTCATCTGTCAAAAAAATCTGTGTCACAGAACCATCACACTAGTAGGATTTTTTTAAACATGAACATAGATACCATGTGGTGTCTTATTCCTTGAACAAACCTCTCAGATCCCGGGTGAAATGCACAGGTAAGACAGTGAAAACAGGAAGTGTTCTTAAGTCCACAGAGATAACTTTATTTTTTAATGTCTTTGACACTTTTAACTTATGCAAGAGTACGTTGTAATGTAATCTCTCTTGTGACCCTGCAAAAGTGAACGTGAAAAGAGGAGAAAGGCTGGGTCCCTGTAAATCTTCAGTTTATGTTAGATTGTCAACACACCTGGCATACTCCTGCCAAGGAGGGACTGACTTGATGCTGTATCCTCTGGGCAAAGATCTCCAAGCACCTGATGCTGTTCACCACCTGATTATTTACTGAGACACAGAGAGTGCTTTGCTCATCGTTGCAACTCAGCCACCCCTGGGATGAGACACAGTGCTTTAGGCAGAGAGCAAGTATTACACAAGGGACCTAAGCATAAAGGACCCAATATCATGTACTTAATAAAACTAAGAGGGAGTTTTGGACAGAGAGAAACCAAGAGATTTACAGAGAAAGTGATGCAGAATTTTAACTGACACAATTAATTAAATCCCTGATTTTACTTCTGAGCTTAAAGCACCACTGTATAAAACATTGCCTGCTAAATAACATGGAGGCTGGCTCAGGCAGAAATGATGCTAACACTGTTTTTTAACATTTTTTTAGAAGAAAAAGAATGACCCTGTCTGCATTTTGAGAACCTTGTAAGAAGAACTAATGCCCAGAGAAGCAGACAGAATGGATGACTGTAGAGATGTAATCCCACCAGTTGGTGTCTACCACAAGGGCTCTGCCTTCAGCCAGAGGATGAGTCAATTCTGCATCCCTGGCAGTCAAGGCTTGTAGCAAGCACAGCACCTTCTCCTCTCTTCTGTCTTGGCAGCCCGTGCTCCGTGGCTCAGCTAGGATGGACACACTCAGACACACCAACGCTGTTATTCATGCACACGCAGGGAAAGGTTTGATCTTGCTGCCATTGCTAGAGTTCAGTGTGATTTAGTGGGTGCAGTAGGAGACTCCCTAGAGAAGATGCTGTCATCTTTTGCACCAGCACTTATTTGAGGTGAATTTCTGACATCAAGTGCCCTGCTCCAAATATACCTCAGTATAACTGAGAACAAAACATTACTCTAAAGTAGGAAATTTACTGTTGCTGCCTGGATGAGAACACAATTCTCCATAACTTCCATATTCAGAGAAGATTATTGCCTCAGACCTTTGAAGCAGATGACTTTGTGAGTAGCTGGCTGCAGCAGCCAAGCCTCACATTGAAGCACAAAATGAAGCAGGTGATGCCAGGCAGCCCCAGCTTCCCCGTGCTCCCAGGGCTGGGCTGTGCAGGCCGAGGAGCAGATGGGTTGCTTGGTCACATTACTCATGCAGCTAAAGCTCAGCACTTTGTTTAATGCTTTGCTAAGATTGGAGTGGCCAGCACGCTGCAGATTTGAACCTGTTCTTCCCACCACATCAAAGGAATCTGAATACTGGGCCAGATCTGGATCTCCCACCAGTTTTAACTGGTATAAACTATGTGATAACTGGTAGCTGAACTGTGTGTAATAACTATATTACTTAAGATCGCCAAGCACCTAACATGAGCACTAAGCAAGTAGTGAAAGAGCACTAAAGCCCATAATACTTTGAAATCAGTCAGTAACATAGCGACTGAAATATTACAAGAGTGATTGGAAACCCAGAATTTTTACAAAATAATACTAAGCATCAGCCATTGTACAAGCTAATACTGAGCATAATGCAATGATCCTGTTAAGTTCTTAGGCCAGGAAGGGTTTACAGCTTCATTTCCCAATGGTAATCAGAAACAGAGCTGTAGAAATAAATGCAGTTACACCGCTGTAAAAAGCCCGGAATTCAGACTACAGGGCAAAAGAAGATCATGTGTTGTTTAGTGAATCGCTGCAATCTACTTTTTTACCACATTCCCTCATCTCACAAGCACATCTGGTGTTTTAGGAACATTGTATTCAACAGTGGTAAAAGGACACAAGGGCCAAGAATAACAAATGAAAAACGAAAACACTGGGGCCTAATGCTGATCTCATATGGGTGTAAATCAGAGGGATTCCAGCAAAGCCTTTGGAACCACCCCAGTGAAATACTTGTGTCTGATTCAGGATCAAAACTGTACAGACCAGTGATTTTCTCTGTCAGGCCTGAAATTCTTCCATTCCACTGGGAAAATTTGCTGTAAAATGTCTTTAAAAGAGCTTCTCACAAAAATCACAAATGCTGAGGAAATGACAAAGTACAGCAGAAAGGCTTTAGTAGCTCCTGTGTCTGCACCAAGTAATGTAAAATACCCACCAAACCAGATTAAGCACAAGTATTTGATCTGCAATTTGCAGCACAAAAAAAGTGGAGTTTGACCACAAATAAATATGTATTTTGTACATAGTTACTGGATCAGTATGTGTTTGCTCCCAAGCCCTTGAAAGACAGAGAAGTCTTTCCACTGACTGCAGGTTGGGTTGTCCTCAGTAACATAACCTTCTGAATAATATACATTAGTGCACTTTGTATTTCTGATCCTGACCTGAGGCATTGCCATAACCACAACACTTGTAACACTTGGCAATTTAACTAAACAGTCTGTCTTTAAAATGTAAACAAATCCCAGCTGCTTGTTGACAAAATTGTTCGAAGACACCAGACCTTAAATACTCTCAATCCCCATTTGTTGTAGGGAGATCCTAGCAGGGAGGAAAAATGTGTGCGTAAATATCTGGACAGAAACCACTTCTGAGCCCGAAAAAATTCTGTTTGCCCTTGGAACCCCACAGGAAAAACCCAAAAGTACACTCAAGACACAAATCCAATAAGTGCATTGAATTTTCTAATCCCACCTTCCACCAATTATTTTGCCTGGTCGCCATACACTTCTCAGACCTAAATCACATCAAATAAGAACCATTGTGAAAACATGGGCCTGCCTCTTCCTGGAGACACGATGCCAAAACATTAGTAAATTTTGTGTTTGTCATTGTCAGGTGCTGCTGGTTTTATTCCATCCCAGTGTACTTGTATTTTTACCTCGTTAAATAACCTCCCTCCTCTTTCAAACACTGATGGAATCTCCCGTCTCCCTTCAGGGCTGCTGTAAAGCTAACCGGAGTCAAGGGGACTTTTTGTGGATTTAAAGGGGCTTTGTAAGAGGTACTGCCTTTATTTATCCTACATTCTTTTAAATGTAGGCTTTTCTTTGAAAACACTTCTTTACAAATGACGTTTTCAGTGCCTTGCAGTCACTGCTGCTTCAGTTGTCTGCAGCTCATCAATAGTGCGGGGGCAAGGCAGCAGTTCCACAGGGGATGATGCTGTACAAAATCTCTCCCCGTTTTCCTCCGTGTCCCTCGAGGTGAGGATGCCCTTTTAAACTCTCCTTTGCCAGGAGTCAGTAAGCTGCCTGCTTTGTAAACACAGGAATAACCTACTCTGGCTTGCCCCTTGTTTGACTTTGCATTCAATGAACATCAAGCCAAACAGCAGCGAGGATGCCTGACCTTAAAGACTGGAGTGCAGTAAGAAACTCGGAGATCTTGAGGCGAAGGGTTTCAAATTACTGACTCCAGCGTCTTCCATTGATTAGACGTTTTACAACTGATAGTGGCTTTCAAGGTTTATTTGGAAACTTTGTCAGGAGGGGGGAGATGGGGGAAGGGAGAGAGTAAGCAAGGCTGAGGGTTTCTTTTCTATTTCATGGGTGGCATCGGGGTGGGAATAAACAAAGGTGGCAGAAGGGAATGCCATTAACACACCGTCTCCAGATTTACCCCTCGGCTTGCTGCTGGCTCAGATCTCTGGCTGTGGGTGGAGAGATGGGGTGAACACTGAAAGGAGGGATGGTGCAAGAGAAGGAATCTGGGAGTTGTTCACTGTAGAGGATATATTCCCTTCCTGCTTTCAAAATGCCTTCAACTCCAGCTGAAGCACATCAGAGTGATGTAAATATTAGAAATTAGTCCGTGTGAACACCCCAGTTCTCTTCCAGCTTCAAATTCTAGGTGCTGGGTTAAATGTCATCCAGGTGAAATGCCCCACAGGGAGCAGGCAGGATTTGTTCACAGCATGTAAAACGTGCTCCAGGAAGGTCTGCTGCCAGGGGCAGAGGCAGGGAAGACTTTGTTCAAGCAAAAAGGGAGAAGAGAGGAAGAGTCTTATTTTGCCCATTTCCCAAGGGCCAGATTCAGAGACTTTCAGAAGAAAAGAAAGAAGCTTGTAAGAGGGACTCTTAATTGGATGAGTTTTCCAAGATTTGCCCTGGGAAATGGCTTTCAAAGCCACCAGGCACAGCAAGGCTGGGAAACACTGCTGAGGCCAAACTCTGATATGGACCAAGGCTGTAAGCACTGAGGTCAGTAGAAATATCCATGAGGAAGTTTAGGTGTCAGCAAGTTTGAGGTTTAGAAGTAAAATGGAACACGTTTTGGTTATCAGTCGAGAGCTCAAGAAAATCTGCAGTATGGCTCACTAAAAGCTCATGCAATGTTAACAACAATGATGATGAAACGGGGGGCTGTGTGGAGGGGGGCACACCTGTGCGTCTCCTGACTCACTGGTGTTGAAAAAGTTTCGAGTATCAGTCCGTCTCAAGCTAAGGAGACAAAAAGAGAGCATGAAGCAACCTGTAATTTCTGTAGGCTGAGCTGCTAAAGAGAGGGGGGTGTGTGTTGGAATGCACATAACCCTTTTCTAACCTCTCACACCTTCCCGTGTTGAAGATAAGGGCTGACATGGGAGTTATTTGTCCACTCAAGCTCTCCAAGAGCTCAAGAAACTGCCAGTCAGGCTGTAGTCAAACTGAACTCCCTGTTTCTGGAGTGATATCTTCTGCCAGGGTTAATTAATATTCTTAACATACATTTGAAGTGCAAATTTTTGACTAAGGGAGAAAAAATCTACTAGTCTAGCAACGAGTAAAGAACACTGAGGCTTAAGAAACTGTTCACTAAATGGGACGAATCCCTCTTTTGTCAGACAAAGCAAGGCTGGGCTGCTAGGATTTCTGGGAATCATCAATAGTCAGTTACATGAGCCTCAGGAGGTGACCTTGGACTCCTTACAACCTGATCCAACTTTATCCTCACTCTCACCGTGGTTTACCACAGCATTTTAAAAAGTTGAGGAGTGTTAAAAGATTTTTTCTTGTCTAGAACCTGTCCTGGTTTTCTGGAGGAAAATAGTGATTTTCTCTCAAGGACAAACAGAAAACTACTACCCAGTCAGACCCCACAAAAATGACAATCTCTGTCCCAGACTCCCATTATCAACCCAAATACACAGAAGATTACTCCTCTATTATTTCTCCCACTTGCACCCCTGTGAGCATTTTCACCTGTGTTAATGCAGACTCCCAACAGCCCCAAACTCTGATAATTTGACAGGAAAGAGTTCAGATAGCAACAGCAGCACTCAGAGACCTATGAAATATAACCTATGAGGAGACGGCCAAAGAATTTTTGTTTTCTTAAATACAGAGAAGACTGAACAGAGACATGATAACAGTCCTCAAAAATGTAAACAACTGTAGCAAAGAGGAAGGAAATAATCTCTCCTCTCCCACGTGGAGAGGATAAGAATAACAGGCTAAAATTGCAGCAGGGACTTTTTTATTATTATTAAGTATCAGCAAAACCACTTGTAACTGTTGGAATGGCGTTGCTGAAGCACTGGCACAGGTTGCCTTGGAAATCAACATATCTGGAGCACTTTCAAAGCAGGCTGGATCAACACATGTGGGGCAGGTACCCCTGACCTGCTGTGCCCTTGGAGCCAGAGAAGGAATGGGCGACTCTTTAAAATCCTTTCTAGCCTTGCTTTCATAAAATCTAATGATTCATTGGAGAAGTACATGTTCATTTATCACCCTCTGGGAGAATTTTAGAAGGGCTAATTGCACATGTGTGTTCCTTCCAGAGCCTTTCTTGAGATTATCACTCTTCTAAAGACTAGACCGTTCTCTGCAGCTCTCTCCCATTGCAGGTGAAGCTAGTCTGGCCAAACAGGAGCTACAATCCTACCAATACTTAAAAGGACTAATATTCCTAAAGAAACCACAGAAAACGGGCCTTTGCCTACCTAGTCACTAGCCTTCACTGCTGCAGTAGCATGCACTGCAGTTTTGCCAAGCTTTGCTCTTCCACCAGTGAAAGACAGAAAACAGGACCTGGGACAAGAATGGTTAGCAGGGCAGTCCCTGGCTGCCACAGGCAGCTGTAGCACCCAATCCTTGTGGCAAACTCATAAATCCCATCCCAGTCTGGTTCACTTGCTTGTCCTTGCTACTCTCACTGGCTGGCTTCTTCAGAACATCAGCATTTAGGCAGCCAAGAACCTCCCTCTACTTTCTAACCCAGCATTTTTTCTTGGCCAGTTTATTAATTAGTTCCCAAGCTATTGCTGCCTTTCCATCCCTCTAGAGTTTTCCAGTTCTGTAGCTGGCATCAGGATCTCTCCTGGTTTTCATTCTGTCAGGCTAAACAGGTCAGGCTGTATTCCTCTCTTCCTGGGGAGTCAGGTGAATGCACCCACAGTAGATCAGCAGCACTCTTGTCTCCTGAGATAGAGCAGAAGTCACCCAAAATTACAGGGTGGAGAAAGAGTGTCCCAAAACCAAACCCGATCCAGTTCTGTAATACAAGATGAGGGCCTTGGAAGAGTTAAGAAGTGAAGCCACCAGGGTAGAAGCACAGCCGTCCCACAGAAACTGTTACTATCTTGGATACTCTGTGGAGGGCTGCAACAAATCGCAGGAGAGAGCAGTTTCTGCAAGGAACTCAGCCTTCATCGGCATGGCTGCATCCTGCCAGCCGTCTCTACTGCATGGACCTGAGCTCCTCTTGTTGTGCTGCTGTCAGAGGCCAGCCCCAGTGGCAGCACTGGCCCTGCAGAGTGCACTTACACATCCAGCCTTCCCCACCCTCCTCCACTCCCAGCTGCTTTTTCCATTTCCCACCGGACGCCCTCCCTGCTGCCAGTGGAAGTGTTTGCGCACTTATGTGCCGAACCAGGTCAGGGAGCTGATCCCAGCCAAAAAAATAGCCTGCAACGTGATTTTTCCTTCCAGCTGGAAGAAGTTCTGTCTGGTTTCTTGTGTGGCTGCACAAGCACTTGGGCTGGCATTAAGGGAGGGAAGAGGATGGGGGTGGGAATAAGCAACTCTGCCATGCATGCTGCTCTCAAGTGAACGGGGCTGATCACAGAGCCTCCCCTCTGCTCTCAGCAGGAAAATCACAGACTTGTTTTCCGTCATGCCCCAGATACTCCCCACCCTCCATTCAAGGAACGCTGCTCTTCCCCCATCTGTCTCTAGCATGCTGTACCAAAAAGGCTCCCCAATCAATCAGCAGCCATTAGAACAGCCAGGTTTCCAAGGTGTCCCACTTCTGTTATGCAGAAGAAGAGAGTTCAGGACTGCTTAGTCTAAAACTGGTGAGTGCTACAACTCACGTCACACAATCCCTTCTAGAAGCTGGGCTGCATTTTCTGTGCCATGCCATTACAATGGTGCATTCTCACATCATAATTAACAGTTACTGGAAAGATATTTTGGAAAATGTGGTTCTTTGCGATCACATTGAGAAACAAGTGTATCTAAATAACAGTGTTCATTGAGGCACTCCTTTCTTGGGCAGCTATTATAACCCACTTTAAAATAAACCCACTCCCGTCTCGTCTCACATTTTTTGGCTCTGAGCTCTGCTATTAATGATGTGGACATACCATTTCCAAGCGTGATTGTAGAGACTGCCACAACACTCAGAGTGCTTCAATAAAACTTCAGAAGGCTTCCAGCATCCGCACCTTGTTATCTAGAAGTCTTAGCCTTTCTCTTTTGTCTCCCAAGGGCAGCTCCACACAGCTCTGGCTCTTTCCCTCCCTCTCCCTTCCTTCTACAGTTCCAGCTGGCTCCTTCCTGGCCGTGTCATGGCCACCTCACCCTGTCTGTCCCTCACACACCCTCCTGTCCCTTTCCACGACCAGCAGGCTCCAGGTGACTCTCTCCCAGCTCACTCACTCTTTATCACACCCACCTGGGAGGACAAGGCTGTTCCCACTCTGGGATAATTAACACAGCTGCAATGGGTCAGGGGCAAGATTGCCAGCAGCACCCTCTCCATCTGTCTCCCCACATCCAAGAGTAATTTTATTATCCGGAGTTTTCTCATTTTAATGTGTTTGGTTCCTGACACTTCCAGGGAGGCTGTACAGCCACTAGCACACTTTGCAGAAAGCCTCTCTCATGTTGTCCTGGGAGGGGGCAGTGAGGACCTGGTTTGATTGAAGGACTTACAAGGACACACGGGTTACCATAAGTTTAGACTGATTTCCCTAGTTACTCTGAGAGCGGAGTACAAGATTACTACTCTTTGCAATACCTCTCTGGAGAGCATGTTAAAAGAAAAAAGCTCCTAGCATGACATTTAGATATATTCAGAAAAAATTGTTTTAAAAAGACACATTGTTATATATCATGCAGTCCTGCCTGTAATTTGTGCACTGGTGATATTTGTTTATCTTCTAAATGAAATCATAGATACTTCATTCCTGTTTGACCACTAGAAAATATTTCATAGTTGGTTTTATGCTTATGTCACATATAGAAACTCAAAAAAACTTTGGCCGGCTTCCACGGGCTGTTTGCTGGAAGCCTGTTCACAAAGGTCCTGTACAAGATGAGGTCCTTTTAACTCCCAGAAATGCCGTAATTTATCCTGGCATCCACCCAGGATAAATTGCCTATTAATAAGAAACATATATTTATAACTTGATCAACCATAACATCTTTTTATAGGCTACGGTAAAAAAAAAGTAAATGAAAGCAGGTAATTATCTATGTTAGCATCTGTGCAACAGTATACTCACAGAGAATTCTAGTTAACATACAAGTTCCTAGCAGGCCAGCAAGTCAACAACAGCAGCAGATGGCCTCATTCGGGCTTAAATGCTCTTTATACTATGGGGGAAAAAAGGCAAAAGCCAACAGGTGCTGGAGAGCAGCAATTGCCTCTTTCCCCTCACCTCCACTTCCCTGCAGAATTCAAACAATTACTTCCATGATAACAAGAAGCAGGGACCTCAATTTTCATTCAGAAGTAGGAATCTTCATGGTGGCTTTTGATTGTAGAATCAGCCTCCCGGTTCCTAATGGGCTTTCAGCCTTAGGCCACATCCTAAGGATGAAAGGAGCGGTATCCCAGCCCTGTTTTCCTGTGTAAACACTAGCTCAGTCCCTAAACACTGCTTCAGCTCATACACCCCTACACTAAAAAAAAAAAAAAAAAAAAAAAAAAAAAAAAAAAAAAAAAAAAAAAGAAAGCCGTTTAAGAGGAATGCAGAGAGGTTAAATTCATCAGCACTTTGAAGTGAACTTGCAGTACTAAGCACTAGTATTTTCACTGTAAAATGAGGCCTTTTGCTGGGAAGCATCAATGCAGCAGGATCATCTACTGACAGACTTGTCAGCACTTTTAGGCAGGCTGGAGTATCAGAACACGCATTTGGCTGAACTGTTTAAACAGAATATATTCCTTACCATAAATTTTCTATGCTACTGTAACTACAGAAATTCTCCTTCAAAAGCCAGACACTCCTACCTGATTTGCAAGTAGCACAAAGTAGCACTTTCTCTAAAATCTAGAGAATTACTGCTGATATTTCTGCCTGAGGAACCCACCTAATATTAATAACGTTTTTCTACACTGTGTCTTGATTCCAGCTGCACACATTTCCATTCCAGTGTCATTCACAGTTGTTTTTAACTTTAGCGAAAAGCAAGATTTCATTTCAGCTAAGACCAGACATATCAAATTCAACTAAGAAAAAAGTGTTGGGGAGGGGAAAGGAAGGGCATTTTGGCTGGGGAGAAAAACGAGGAGAAGGGACTAAACAGAGTCAAGTGCCAATTTTCTCTGAGGTGTAACACTATCTTTGCAGCAGCAGCTAGCAGGCACAGCTTTATGGACCTCGTTTCCTCGCCCCTTGGTGTTCCATCTGTCCATCTGCAGTGCGCCGGGGAGGGAGGGAAGAGGTCAGGCCGGCTGCTGTGGCTGCACAGTCCACGCCAGGAGCCTCTTGGTACACGAGCCACATCAGCCCTGCCCGAGTGAGCTCATGGGCTCAGCTGGGCTGGCAGGGGTGGCACAGACACGCGACGGACACGAGTGTCATGGAAAGTCTCACAGGGGCGCTTGTTCCAGGGCTGCCTGCACAATGAAGAACGGGCTGCCGCCCCTGTCTCGCCCCCAGCCGATGCCGAGGCGGGCGGCCGGCACACATGAATAGCGGGTCTGTTCCACGGGGCTGTTCCACGGGGCTGTTCCAGCAGCTGTCCTGGCCCTGCGCTCAGAGCCCCGCGAGCACACAGCGCTCCGCCTGCTCAGGACAGAGCTGCCGCACAAGGATGGCCTCGGAAAGGGACAGCACCAACCCTCACGTGAGTCCATCCTGGGCAAACACCCGCGGCAGGGGAAGAGGGAGGGAGAACCCCAGTCTGGGGGAAATGTGCACCGCTTCTATCATTTGCTCCTCAGCTTTGGCAGCCAATTTCCTTTGAAAACTCAGTTCTGCGTTTTTCCTCTGCTCCCCTTTGAAGAAAAACCAGTGGCAGGATGTCTGCTGTGTTCTGCCAAGAGCAGCTACGAGCTTTTTTACAAAAAAAAAGAAGGGTAAGAAGAGGGATATTACCAAAAAGAGATGCTTTTTGGGGAAGGAGGGGCAGCACAGGAAGAGATTAGCTTTCAGCCCTCAGAATACGGCAGCACACACTCTACAAGCTGCATCAGTCTGATCCGTCCCTCATCTCACAAAGCCTTTCTCTGTTTGGCAGAAACTCTCAATCTGGAGAGGAGAAAAAGAAATAAATACAGCAAATACTGAGGGAGTGAAGAGGCCAAGGTTTCCTATGTAGCGTTTATAGAGAAACAAAACTTCTTGGTGAAACTCTTTCAGTTCTCTGTGTTGCTATTCGGAGTGTTTGTGTTTTTTAAGAAGGGTGTTTCTTGTGCGCAGCGTGCGTTCTCGGAAAGGGCAACTACCCAAGGGTTTGGAAAAAAGAGACTGTTAGAGATGAAATGGCATCAAAAGCCCAGATCACAAACACCCATCAAAACTCAGAAGTTCAAGTCCAGATCTGCACTTCAAAAAACTGTGGAGAAGGGAAGAAGATGATGCATTGCCTAAGGCACAGCTTTCAGCCCTGAGTAGGTAGCATCAGGGTCCAAATTTTGCAGCTGATTTTTATATCTGAAATGGTCTTAATCATCCTTAGACTCAGCAGTGGGGAAGTCTATCTGGGGTCACAATTTTTGTTTCTTTGACCCATGTCAAAGAAATCAAAATGGTAAGATTTATGCCCTTGGAAATAATCAGGACAATATTCCTTAACCGGAAAGAAGAACTGAGACTCCCCAAACCTGAAGAATGTATCTCCAGTGAGATATGAGGTGCAGAGCAGTTTTTGGAGACTTGGGAGTAGCTATGCTCAGTAAGAGACACAGTTAGTGAGGAAGATGCACAGGTAACTATGACAGTTAGTGAAAATGAACTTTATTAAGACTGGGAGAAATAAATGTCAGTCTTTCCTAGAACTAGACAATAAGGGAGAAAAGACAGGCATCATTAACCCAGGAACTGATGGTAAAGAGGGAACAAGAAAACTATGCTAAATAAAAAGTCAAAATATCTCATTATATATTAGATCATTCCACTCAATGGAAAGTTTCAGGTCTATCATGAATTTTAAGTCCAGGTGTAATAGGTAAAAAACAGTCAGCTTCACTAATTTAAAAAAATCTCATAAACTATTGAAAAATCTGGGGTTTAGAGTTTTCTCTTGAGGTTAAGTGAAAATTCAAAAGTGATCACCAGCATCTTCGGCCTTTACAATACTCAAATAAGTAAGCCCAGAAGGCCAAATGTTCCTTGAGCTGCAGGACTGAGAACATCCTATCTGTTTCTAGAGCAGAGAGGCGTAGAGTGTGCACCACTACAGACTGCCCCAAGAATAAAATTTCCTTTGTGACACCTCCCGGGAAGCCAGCAGGCAGCACAAAACACAGGTGATTGCACTCAGACTCTGGCATGCTCACGATCAGGAAATACACCGTGGTAGGAGAGGGAGTGTTACCCACTGGGATAAAACCCCTCAACCAAACGAATGTAGTTTAGTTCAGGCTCCAAGGGATGTAAAAGCATAGGCTGCAAATGGACCAAGAACTCCTCTGCTTCCAATCTGCTTTCTGAAAACGCACAAAGGAGCAGAGCTGACCCAGTGAGCATGGAGGCATGAGCTCGGAACACCAATCATGCGATTAACACATGAATAGTGAGTGGCCTTCCAAGACTCATTTATCAAGGAACAAAGAAAGTTGCGGGTACAAGGAGTCTCATGCATACCTTTACTATCACTTGCAATTTGACTGCAAGCCAACCACTCTAGTCTATAAATAAAGGCCTGAGTGAGCCTTCTTTGGGCTCTCCTGGCTAAGCAGCCTGGCTGCATGGCAGCGATTTCCTCTTGCGCTGTGACAACCCTCAAGGTTGCTTCTCAAAGCAGAGACCTTTTACCAGCAGCAGATCTTTGGTAAGTGATTGATACTGCACGTAACCCATAATACTGCACATAACTTTGATTTGCGCCCTGGTAACTTTGATTTGATCTTGGTAACCTCTATGTTTTTTCTTGGTAACTTTTACTTGTGCCTTGGTAGTTTCGAATCATTGCTCAAATGATTGTGGTGTGTAATAACAGAGTGAAGCCTGCCATCAGACGTTTTAAGTCACATTTTTACGACATCATATTAAAATCACTTTCAAATGTTTTTGATGATGATTCCTGAAGTGATTTAAATCCAAAATCATTTGTTGAAGACAATTTCATGTAGTTGGCAGAATCCTGAAACAGGATTCAGGACAATAGCTGAGACAAGCTGAGAGTCCTGTAAATTATGTGACTTGACAAGTGTGAGGTAAGAGGAGTGGTCAGTGACAGAGGGAAAAAAAAGTGTTTTTCAGTGGAAAGTACATTTAAAAGCCTCTTTCCTCGGAAGTCTCCAGCTGCGGGTTTACAAAGATCCTGGGGAATGCGCTCTGCACGCTGTAACGCGTGACTCACTCCTCCTCCTCAAAGAGCTCCTGGATGGAGAAGCAGGAGCAGCCATGAAAGTTAACTATGATACAATTCAGAAATAGGAATTTTTATTTATAGGCTGAGGGTCCTGTGTCTGAAGCAGTTGCACAGCACCTCCTAGCATTTCTTATGCAACATTTACATGGACAGGCTAGGCAGGTAACTAAAATTAAAAAAATGGACCTTTGTCCTCATGTAGAAGACAGCAGGAAAAGGCAATCAAGATCAAGATTTAAGAAGGCTCTAAAGAGAACTGATCAGTCCCCAATGTTTTTTGCTTATTCTGAAGCATGAACAGGAGCTCACTCAGCAAAATTGAAAGTGTCTGTAACAGGACTCCCTCATCCAGCATGTCATCAGCCTGTGGAATTTGCTATCTCCTGGGGCAGGTTAGAAGGTCAAATATTGGGGCGAGCAAACATTGAAAAGAGGTCGGGAGGTCCAGTAACAATATTTACAGTAATGCAGGCTAAAAAAGGTACCTTCAAATTCCATAAGCCAATAGCAGGATAAAAATAAATATGCCTTTCAGTTCCCTACAGGCCGTGGCACAATTGCTGACCAGACAACAAGTGGTAGCTTGCATTAGAGAAGTTAGACACCAACTCTCCATAAGTGGCACCTAGGACTGCTTTTTAACAGCAAGAAGTATCTCCCACTAATCCACTTTGTCCCTTACAAAAATTCTCTTGTTCTCTGTGTTTCTAAGGAGTCTGTTTTCCCATTCTGACTTCTAGGAAGACCAATAAAACCTCAAACGGTGCAGAAAGAGACACAAAAAGGAAATGGTGCTGAAATAACAAAGAGGCACAGGGCTGTGCGGCCTTACCTGATTCATGCCAGCCACTCAAGTGCTGAGAAAATAAATAAAACTGGAATGAAAATATTGTAATTAAAAAGATTAATTTACCTATTAAAAGATAAAACTTTGACATTATTTAATCTGAATGATGCATTTTTCTCCCCAGATGTCTCTATTTGTGGCTTCCAAGTGAAACTTCCACCTTCCTCTATTAAACACCTGCCTTGACAAGAAACCAGGCAGAGAGCAGTGAGGTATAGCAGAGTACCTCCTGAGATAGCTGGGATCTGAAAAATACATTTGGGATAGAAACAGAACAATCCAACAACATCCCATCACCAATTTCCTTTTACTTCAGGAAACACAGTTTATAAATTAGAAGTATGGCTTTGATAGAAACACTCTGGCTGATTTGTCTGTACTCCTTTATGCTATTGTTGCCCCAGACTCACCTTCAACCCTTTCACAGAGATTTGCAGCGGGGAGAAGGGAGGAGGGAGCCATACAGCACCGTTGTTATCAGCAGCAGAAGGCCCATTAAATCTGCTCGGCTGCTGCAGTTCAGGCTGTGGCATCTCAACACAACCCTGTCCCATTGGTGACTGAAGCCAATGTCCCAGACTTTGGATGGGAGCGACTGAGACAACATCATTCCACCACTCCCAGCACAGCAGCAGGAGCCAGGAACAGCCCTGTGGGCAGCTGAAACTCACACATATTGCCACAGCTAGGTCTGTTAGAGCCCCAAATGGATATTGTAGAGCAAGGATTGGGGCTGATACTAAGCGGCTCCATAGTTTTATTAGATTTACATTTTTATGTTTTCTTGCAGAGGTGTTATGTTCTGTACAAATGGATGTTTAAGGGATGTGTGCTGGATGAAATGTCATCCATGTTCATACTGCAAAAGAGGTCATATATTTTATGTTGTGTCTTTCTTTTTATAGTTTCTTACTCTTTGGAGAAAAAAAAAAATTACAATCCTCTGGGATGAGAAGCAGAACTAATACCTCACCATTTAGGGAATCATTCATACTTCAAAAGTAAGAAGAGTAAACAGCTAAAATAATCATTCTGGAAAACAGACCCTACACTGAAATTTTTTGGCAGGAGCTGCTTCATGAATACCTTGAATGGAAAATACATCTGTGGAAATAAAGACAGGTTTACAAGTAACTTGCAAGGAAAAAAAGATTTCAAGTAATTGCACAGTTTACTTGCAGTGCTCAGTTTTTGACCAGATCTACAGCAGGCATAATTTAGAAAGGCAGATAAACAGAGTTAGCTACAGGTCTAACAGTGTGGACTTCTCTGAAATGCCCACAAAACAATTGGAAAGTCCCCCTTACCACAGTAAACGCCATCTCTCACATCCCACTTTCAGTCTAAATCTGATAAGGGCATGCAGAGAGTGTGTTCATAGCTGGGCTAGACTTTCAGTTTTTTGGTATTTTGTGGCTTCAGCTTGTGCCTCAAGGCTGTGATATGCTTACAAGTTCCTGGTTTGGGCATGTATTTGCCTGCTTCTCCAGCAGCAGCCAGTTTGTTCTCTCTAGTGCTCTAGGACCTCTCCTCTCCTCCAGCCATTTCCTGGAATGGCGGCAGTCTTGTATTGCCACCAAAGCAATGGCCTGCCCCAGTGGACTTCTGTAGCATTATCTGGGCTCTCTCATTTGGGCCTGGACAGTGAAAGTCTGCATTGAGAAAGAGCCTTTCAAAAAGAAATCAAAGTGTTCCAGAAAAATCCATTTCTGTGACTCCTTATATGTTGCGTGCAATCCAGTCATCAAGCATCTGAGGGGCTTATCTCACTATGTTTTTAACAAAACTAACTCAGTTACTCCAGCCTTTCAAACAAGATCCCACTCCCAGGGTTACAGCCCATCACCTATGCCATTCATTGGACTCTGACAAAGCTGGTTCAGAGAGATAAATTCAAAGAAAATGAACCACTTTCTGGTAGGGTTAATGTTGTGGTTTGCTGTCCTGCAGTGGTTCCTGGGAGGATCACATGCCTGTCCATGACTGGGACTGTGTGGCCATGAGAGCATGTACAGGCAGCAGAACCCCTCCTTTCAGTGGCAGCTACCCCTCACTTCAGATCAGTAATCTGAAGGTTCAGGTCTTGGTGTAGCCAGTGGGAGAAGCAGGGAAGACCCTAACAGTAACAATGACTGCTCTCACTAGTGGATGCCACCCAGACTGCAAGATTTCGGGCTGCTTCTTGAGAGTAGAGCCTTTACAGGGCTTGGGCAGATTCACTGGGTCCTAGTCGGTCAAAAGACAGGTGTGAAATAGGTTATTACACTTTGGAGCAAGAGTAACCCTCTGCTTTTCTTCCCTGGCTGCCAGGACAGCTGAAAGTGTAGATAGCATTACCTATGCTGGTCCCAGAAACCAGCAACTCCCACTAGAGCACAGACAAATGTGCTCACAACATGCTGAGAAGAAGGAGACTTTCTTGCAAGCAGTACTAATTGGTTCTTGGTTCTATTGTCAGATGTGACATTTCCCCTCTTCCTTTTACATTCCTCCTGCCCACTCTACCTGGACATGGCCAGCTTTCCCACTTGGGGTGAATGTTTGCTTAGGCCCTTCCCAAACGCAGGGACAATATTTTTCATCTTGAGGAACTGGACTCTGGGTTTTAAGGTATCTGGGGAAAATGAGGCTTGTGTGGAGTTAAATATACCCTTGGAGCGTCCTTATACCAGTGGTTGATCTGGACCCTCACACTTCACCCTGAGGGGCAGTAAAGGAAAAGCAGCAACGTCTGAGGGAGGGAGCCTGGTCCCACACTGCGCTGGACATGTCTGATGACCTTAGCACAGCCGGAGCTCGAGTCACAACTAAAATGTTAAAAGCCGTGAGGGACAAAAATTGGAGTCTATGAAAGCAACCTGATGAAGTCCAGACATTTCTGAAGAGAAAATTGGGAGGGAGGGAAGAGCCTGGGTCAGAGGGTGCTGCCACATGCCCTGAGATAAGAGAACCCTAGAGCCTGACTGCTACAAAAGTTTATAAAAAATAGCAGACTTTCTTTATAAAGCTTGCACAGCTGAAGCAGGGAGAGCAGCGAGGGACCACGGCCCAGGAGGCACAGGCTGTCCCCGCGGGGATGGGCAGGAGGTGAACTGGCACAGGACCTGCGTGACAAGATGGCACCCGTGCGGCACAGGAGGCTGAGGGGCCCGGGCGCCCATGACCTACTGAGAGTGACAGCAAGTCAGCACGGCTACACCGTGTTTGGGTCAGCCAGCAGCCACAGCAAACCCTCCCAGGACAACCCTGCTGCCAGCCCTCAGGTGCTGCTCCAGCAGCTCGGCCCGGCCGGCTCGGCAGCCAGCAGCGCCACTTCTCTCGTAGCGCCTCCTCCTCCCCAGCCACAGCCCTCAGGGGCTGCGCCATCTCCTGTAGCACCCTCCTCAGCCACAGCCCTCAGGGCCTGCACCATCTCCTGTAGCACCCTCCTCAGCCACAGCCCTCAGGGCCTGCACCATCTCCTGTAGCACCCTCCTCCTCCTCAGCCACAGCCCTCAGGACCTGCACCATCTCCTGTAGCATCCTCCTCCTCCTCACCCACAGTCCTCAGGGCCTGCACCATCTCCTGTAGCACCCTCCTCCTCCTCAGCCACAGCCTTCAGGACCTGCACCATCTCCTGTAGCATCCTCCTCCTCCTCAGCCACAGCCCTCAGGGGCTGCACCATCTCTTGCAGCATCCTCCTCCTCCTCAGCCACAGCCCTCAGGGGCTGCACCATCTCTTGTAGCACCATCTCCTGTAGCACCCCCCTCTTCCTCAGCCACAGCCCTCAGGGCCTGCACTTCAGGGCCTGCACCATCTCTTGCAGCACCCTCCTCCACTTAACCCACAGCCCTCAGGGGCTGCACCATCTCTTGTAGCATCATCCTCTTCCTCAGCCACAACCATCAGGGGCTGCACGATCTCTTGCCGTGCAGCCGTTCCACACATGCAGATACAGATTCATCCACCCACACTGGCATCCTGCAGATTCCAGTGCACAAGGAATTGTGGTTTTAGGGAGTGACCATAATCCTGGTTATGGTGTTGGCAACACAGCTCTCCTGTCTGTGAGTAAAGTAAACCACTTTAAACCAACAGTAAACCACTGAGACATCTTTGTGACTGGGAATCCTCTGCAACGTGAAATACCTGTTAAAACACACCTAAACTGAATTTTTCTATCTTTTTTCAAATAGCTGCCCTTCTCACCTTCATTCCAGCCAGTGCCTGAGGGCTGATCCAGGCACCTGCCTCTCTCTGCCCCCAGCTGACTCACAGGTACAGCATCTCCCCTTACTTTCCATTAAAAATGGAAGCCTCCAGTCCAAGTCACCATTTCTCAGCCCTTACTGTAAAATCTGTATTATTTTGCTATGTTTCCCTTCTGAGAACCAAAAATGGGCAGCGCTTCAGGCATGCAATAACCACACACAGAAGTGTGAGCTTCTCCAAGTACAAAAGGGTGAATGGGCATTTTCACTGCCATTTCCCTATGCCTGGCTTGTGAGTCAAGTGTTTATAAAACTGTCTCTGAGGAAAAGCAATACCAGAAATGAGCTCCACTACTGTAATCTAGACTGCCTCAGGTATGTAAACATATAACAGAAACATTTGAATTGCGCACCAGAATGATGGAAGGGCCCAAGTGCAGAGGCTGCAAGATCTACATCACCAGTTACCATACACCTTGACACACTCCTTTGAACTAGCCAAGCTATAATTCCTTGTCAAGTTACATGAATCAGATACGTGACTGTAATTACAGCCTATAAACCATTATACCCAGGATCTTAGAACTTTCTATCCAAAATAACCCTTGGGGAAGAAATTTCTCATGAAGCTGCTTGGGTCAAGGTTCAGTGAGTGCTGGAAATTCTGGGGGAATCCTGTTGGCAGGCTTAGAGAAATGAGAACAAGAAAATGAGATAATGTTCTGGTTTGTGGCTTGTTCATGCTCTCTTGGGTTTTTTTCTTTATTTTTTCCCTAATATTTATGCATATTTCCAGGAGTTTGCTCTTTTGCAGTTACATAACTGAATAATATTCTGTGAGATTTAAAAGAAGGCCCAAATTCACCATAGGCCTTGATTATGTGAGAAAAATAACTTCTACCAACCTAACAAGAGCCGAAGGGTAGCCAGCTATTCTCCTGTAACCTATGTTTTACTGAAGGAGTATTTCTGCATAAAATAACAGCACAGAAATACTATCCCAGGACTTGTGTGAGAACCAGGTACTTCTGTCCCTAGTTCTCCAAGAGAGCCATGAACATCAATAAATTTAATTTCACAATCTCCACATGGAGCAAGAGGTGTTTTCCTGTCTGTTTTACAGATAATAAGTCAAGGCAGAGATGGTTAAATGACTACTAATGTACCCAAGGGCACCCCAGTAGACGATGACAGGAGGAGGAAGGAAAGACTGAGCATCTCTGGAAGGGTGAATTGCCTGGAGCAGCAGTATTCTTGGGTTTCAACTTTGTTCTCACCAGTTGAATTCTTAATCTCCATCAATTCTTGAAGGAATTGTTGAAGATGGTTTTAGTTACCAGAGACCACTCTGCTGCTTCACACAGTGTAAAGAAGAACATTAACTGAAGCTGTCAATAACAGACCATACATAATTCCTTCCCCTGCTGAATGTTAATTTCAACATCCATTGGAAATAAGTTTTGGAACACTTTCAGAAGTTCAGACACACAGCTGTGTTTACACCTCTTTCTTGCTGGAACTAGAGTCACTCAACCACATTGGTGTAGGGCGAAATCCCAAAGCCAAAGTGAAACAAGCTGAAATATGTTAAACAGAAATTCTGACTCAGAATGACCATACAGGTTCTTGATGCAACTTTTCGACTTGAACTTTGCACCTCCTTCTGGCTGATTCAAGATGAAATGTTGCTGCATGTCTCTGTGTGATTTCAGGCTGTGGCCACACAGTTTTTGCTGACTGAAGCTAGAATGGGGAGGTTCATCCTTCCTCATGACCACCATCAATTATTATTGCTGCCTCAATGCAATGCTCAAAGTAATCACTTTATCAAGAGTATCTCAGCTAGGAAACTTCCATTACTGAGTATCTAAGCTAACCCAGATCATTGTGAAAGAACTTGTTTAAGGAATATGTCTGGACAGAGACAGAAACAGCAGCTCCTTTACACTGGCCTATCTTCGTCTGTCTTACTGCAATGGGATACTTGCTTGAATTCTTGAATATTTCTTAGCTGGTTATGCTAGCTGAAGATCTAGTTATTCTATGATTGTCAGAAGACAACAGATAAACAATCTGGGTTCTTCTTCACTTATTTGTAAAAAATAAGGCAAACAGTTAACAGATAAAAGCTGCATAACATTGGCACTTGGTGTTTTTCTCATCTTTTGCACGTGGTAATGCCTTGACTGGCAATCCTCACTGATCAAGGAGACATCCAGCACAGATTCATAGGCTACAAGAAAATACACTGTGCTGCTGTTTTCTTTTAACCAAAACAGATTTGAACTCCATCCTCTTGTGCTAGATTCTCGGGAGCTGACTCTGGACCAATTCCTTAGCCAGCCCTCATTTTTGGCATGTGGTTGTGAAAAAGTTGCCGAAGGGTGTTGTGTCAAAGGGCCTTCACTTTGCTCTTAATGGCTCCACGTACAGTCTGAAGGAATCTGAAGCGTTCACGAAATGTGGTTTCCCCTCTGGTGTTTGCTGTTCAGCTGGCTCAGCAGCTCAACCATTTAAAACCATTGTGAGTGGATTTAGCACTTGTGAAATAATGCTGGCCTGTTCAGACCCAGAGAGGGATGGGCAAAGTCCGCTGGTACAATAAAAGCCCCTCTTACCTGCTTCTCCTATGAGAAGCCAGGGTGCAATGGAGTTTGAGGGGAAAGAACTACTCACATCTAGGTGCAGCTACACGGATATTGGGTGAAAGAGACATGGGCCTACCAAAACAAAAAATGCTAACATGTCCTCAGAGGAAGGAATAACCTCAGTACCCCAGAAGTAGAAAAAAACCACACACATACACACACACAAAAAACCCCCCCAAACCAAAACCAAAACAAAACAAACAAACAGACAAACCCCATTGAAACAAATACACCAAAACCTCACTAAGAAAGTATAGGGAGCAAATCATGAAAGAGAAGGAAAAAAAAGAGGAGCACAGCCCCAGAAGAGAGCTCCAGCAGGGTGTGTTCCAGAAAATCACAGACTATGAATGCTATTAAGCCAAACGGGGGGAACAGATACAGAGAACAGAGTCCCAGAGGTCTCTGTCCCCAGAAACCAGAGAAGATGGAATGGCCCACTTCCTCCTAGTCTGAGTTACTATGTCTAGCAAGAGGGGTGTTTCATCCCTGAGGTGATCTAATGCCCAGTTATTCTGCTGAGACCATCAAAAAAAGGAGATAACAGGCACACTGCAAATCTGTATCCTTGTGTAGAGATTTGAACCCAGGATTAGACTCAGACAAGCAACCCAAGAACCGATGGCAACAGTCTCAGTGGCTACTAATTAGATTGGCTTTTGGTTATGGATGCGGAGTTGACGAGCCCTTTGATTCATTTCCAAACCCCTCTGCACTGCCCTCAGCCACGAGCCCCCAGCCATCACCCTGAGTTACCCAACAGGGTCAGAGTCTTGGGGTGCTCAGTTTTCTGGGCCATGGCAAAGGGGCAGTTCCCTTGCAGACCCCTCCCTGGGAAGGGAAGGGGCTCAAGGCTCAGCTGTGGGCCAGCATAGTGCTGAACTCAGGTGTTTGGGGCCAGGGTGGAGCAGGGCCATCCCAGAGTGATTCCTCTTGCCTCACTCACACACTGCACAAACAGGGACATTATTGCTTCTGGGGGAACAGCTGACTCAGACGCTTAGCCAGATGCAGGGAAAGGTGTCCCTGTCATCAGCAACAGCAAAGAATAGCTAAAAAATGAAAAGATGCATCACTCTGTAGCTGAAATTATAACAACACATTCCTTTTTATTCTGATCCAAAAGCAATTTTTTCCTTCCTTTGTTCTCCTCCCTGTGTTTTCCTATCTGATGAGAACTTGTTTCTCAGCTAGGAGCCCAGTCAGTCTGTTATTGGTGTGCCTAATATAATTTTTATGTTCCTCCCATTTTTTTTTGTTTTATGTATTATCAAATGACTTATAAAAAGTAAAGTTCAGCCAACCAAACCTCAAAGGAGTTTTGCAAGAGCAAGTAGCCCTGAGCTTTACCACAAGCCCTGTACATTAAAGATGCATGTCCGTGGATTGATAACTCTGTTTATGGAGTACATTGTGTGCATATAGAGATGCAGATATGGCTGGTGGGTGCTGCTCCCAGTGGCTACCCCTTAATCAGAAGACACTGTCTCTAGTCCTACTCTTGACCTCTGAGAGCTGAGGGACAATGTGTGGCCCGGTAACTCCTCCAGCTGGATCAGTCAATTCCATTACAGATGATACAATTCCGTACACATGATACATTTGTACCCTGCACACTGACAAAGTACTTTTCTCTTGTTATCATCTGCTCAGTGGGTGTAATTGTAAGGCTGATTCAGCAGAAATGAGAGCCACACTTGTGGGAAGTTTGTGTCAGGACCAGCCAAATACACAGGCTGAGAGAGGGCTGTGATTTACTGATCACAATCTGTGTGTGGAAAGATCTATGGACTCTAAAGGCCCTCTACTTTTGGTGCATTGTGAAGGGCAGGTAGGACTCTGTGACTTCTCTTGGTTGGGCTGCAGATGATACTTTGGGGACCTGAAATTGTGGGAATATTGTATCTGTTACGGAGCAGCACTCAGTCTGCCTTTTGCCCAAGGCACACGCGTTACGTACACAGTCAATGCTAACATGTTGATACCTGTGAGCAGAGCGAAATTCACATTCTCTACTCCAGTGCTGCAGGAGCTGAGGTGTTGAGATGATAGAGGGAGGGCAGAGGATGGATTGCGATGTAAAAGGTCTACAAAAGGCCCAAGAAAACAAAACTGTTTGGTGCCAGGGTCAAAAACTGGATGAAACAATTACAACAATTTCACTAAATATTAATCTCCCTGTCAGATAGGGATAAGTATACATTAAAAGTCCCTGGTTGTATTAATAAGTGCAAAAAAGTTTCTTTTGCCCACTTTCTCTGGTCATGGTAGCAGCAACAAACAGAGTATCAGGGTGCCCAGCCAGAATATAAGAAGACATGAATAAGAAAAAAAGAGGCAAGTTGGTATTTCTTTTTGTTGGGTTTTGTTTAGGGTTCTTTTCAAGGAGGGAAAAAAAAAAAAATACTGTAGTGAGTGCATAGAAAGGCACCACAAAACCCCAGGGCTACTGCACAACATATTGACAGCAAAGCTGAGCTGCTCCAACAGGGGTGAGCTCTGCTGGGGGAGGCAGAAACCAGAAACCCAGAAGGGAAGGGTGTGATTGGGGTGAATAAACTACAGGGATAAACTCCTCAATCTTTTCACGCCAGGCCTTGTAAATGTTTTGGTGCATAAGTAAAACTGGGAGATAACATGAGCCATTTGTCTAAGCCCATGCCGAATAAAGACCACCACAACTGCCCTTCAAACACAGTCATCCAGTGCCCAGTCTGTCCGACATGGTCCAGAATTTTTCTTCCTCCTTCCAACCTCTTTCATCCCTCCTCAAACATTTAGGATTTCATTTGGACACAGTTTTTGGCTATCCCTTTCCAAGAATCCAGCTTTGGTACACAATGCTTACTGAGTGAACCTCACTTGAAACCCAGGGCATTTGTTCTGCACCATTTCTGTCCCTTGGCCATCTTGAAGGGAGAAACTACAGGATAAACACGAGGTACAGTGGAAAAGGAACCATACAAAACTTCAGTTCCTGCAGAGTTTTGTTTTCCCACTCCAAAATCTTAACAGGTTCAGTGTCTGAATGTGAATGCTTTCTTCAGAACTAGACTGTGTTTGTAGAGTCTGGGCATTCAATTGTCAGAGAAATGGTTATTCTGCTTTAATCTCCACCCATTCCTATTCTGGCTCTGAGGTATTTGCTTCCCCAGTACAGTCTCCTAGGAAGGCCTCATTTGCTACAACCCTTTCCAAAGGTCTCTCAAAGCAACGGCTACTCAGGAGAAAAACACAATTGTCACTAAGGGGATTTGGGCCTCCCTTTAATATCTGCCATGCTGTACTACAGCTCCTCATTATAAAGTTAGCTCTTAAAGGTTCTTTGTCCCTGCAGGGTTGAAAGTTGCTGACTGGACGTCTGGGTCCAATTTTCCTTATTTAGCTGGCCATTCTCAGCTATGCAAAGTGTTTGCATAATGCTACAAGATCATTCACACACCAATCTTATTTTACATTTTGAACCTGTTTCGCAAAGGGGTTAATGAGGAAACAAAACACAACCAGAATAATAAGTCACCAAAAAAAAAAAAAAAACCCACTACCCTAATCCTTTAATATAGAGCCAGAACAGCAGTTCTTTTCACAGAGGGAAGAGGATGGACGTTTTTCTTATCTGAGAATGTAATTCCCAGGAACAGTGTATGAGAAAACAGCAGTAATCTACAGAACACCCAGGAACAGTTGTTGAAAGATTCCCAGGGTGTTACTTTTGGCAGGACATCAGGTTCCAATAAAACCCTCTGAAAACACTAGCCTAACAACAACAATAATAATAATATTTTACACAGATGAAGAGTCTTTTATCTAAGGCTCACTGCAAATGATGAACGGCCTTCCCGAGGAGAGGTGAATAAAATGCTCCATAGATACCATCACTGATTTGGTGATGTAGAAAATAGGTTAGTGCACTCAGACTTTGGAGGGTACACAGAAAAGAGTTAACATGTACAGGCAAGCTTGGGAGCATTCTTTGTGGTGAACTGAAATGGGCATTGTAATGTATTTTTTAATGTTTTCAGTAAATCAACTCCTCACATTCCACATACACAATCTGAGCACCTGTACACAAATCAAGTAACCAATGATTACATTGTGCAAATACACAGAGCACTTGGTGAGTTCATTCACAGCTACTTCACTCTAAGGTGAAATTCTATGTACTCTGCTTCAATTCCTTCTTGGCATGCTCTTGTATGTTTTCTGAGACTAGTCTGGACTTTAAGTATGTGTATAACCATATTTAAGTGTATGAAAAATTATGGACTGGAAGTGAGAGATGGGTGCAAGCTGCGCGTGAACTGCTAGGAGTTTTGCATCTGGACTTTTCACTTTGCGCTGTGAGGCCATCTCTGCAGGGGAGCCATTCCACAGTGTGGCTACCTTTGACAAAACCTGAAATTCTGCATCACTCTGGGCTACACATGAACCTCAGCCTGTATTTCATATGTTGTACTTTGAAGATGTTGCTTGTGGTGTCACAGTGGCAAAACCTGCAGTGAAATACAGCTTCTACTCCATCATTAACAGTTTTTATGGCTGAATTGGAATGCATAGGACTTTTTGGCATGAACATATCATCAGATGTTGCTGCCCTGGCTGTACCTAAGTGACCTTAAGAGGACAACATATATTGAGATAAGTAGTTCCTTTCCTCAGGATCTCTCAGTTCGTATTTCACATGAGGATCTTGCTCTTTGTAGGTACTTTCAGAGTCAATATCACTCTTATTTCCCAGCACAGCACTCTCCTCAGACAGCAAAGCTGTTGAGTAGTCATTGTGTGTGCCTGGAGTACAGAGACCCTGGAGTTCCTACTCACTGCTTACATGAAGGAAATTATGAGACACGAGTCATGTTTCCTCTGTGTCATACGGGTAAAAACACCAGTAACGAAGGTTTTGTCAAGACACCCCCAGCCTGAGCAGTGACTAAAGAGCAGAAAGATTAGATATCAGGATGATCTAATAGCCTGCTGCTCCCGAAGGGGGAAGCCCTGCTCCACTTCAGCCTATGACCCTTTGCTCCTTCCTAATCTCCTGCTCCCAGACACATCCCACCTTGCCCTTGTGCAGGAATTTGCCAAACCCTTCTCACAGTGTTCGGCTCATTAAAGCTGGAGAAAATAGTATATTTTAAACTTTTTTATTTCTTTATTTATTTTAATTTAGCTTAGTTTATTGAGCTGGATTCGCTTAGAACAGAGTCTTAGGAAAGCAAAAGTTCAAGTGAACACAAGACTCCCAGCAGGAGCATTTGCTCTGGACTCCTAGATCACCATAGCTACAAGGTGTAACCCTCAGAGTTAAACAAGGTATTCTGTAGCTGCTAGTTTCACTTTTTTCCTATTGTTGACCACAGCTATTTTCAGAGATAATTCGGCCAAGTCAGGAAGGAGATTAGCAGAATAATTAGTGTAATTCAGAAGATGTATTCAGCTGCAAATGCAGAAAAGAGAATAATTCTGGCCTCTTCGAGCTGTATTATACAATACCACAACAGAATGAAGAGGGGCAATTAGAACTGATGACACACAACTGGGAATAGCTTTTATGGGTTGAACATACCCTGATGGCAAGGCATCACAGCCTCTAGGAGCTGTGTAATGCTTTACTCACTAGCAGATATACCCACACGGCTTCCCTGTGGCTTGAAACAGCAGCTATCGCTAAGCTAAAATACAGAGAAGCTCACCAAGCTTCATGAGTCACTGCAGCATTCAAGCCCATTTTCTCTGTCCAGTTTTGTTTGCCCTAGATGTGGAAGGCACCTGGTCAGAATCCTCAAAGGACCTTCAATAGCAGCATTACCGGAGTGTTTTTGCCTCCCTACAAACGCACACACACTCGTTTCTTTTGGCTGGGCTCAGATCGCGTACAGAGGTGACAGATGTGCAACTGCTGTTGTTAGACCCACTTTAAAAGTTTACAAATACAGCAGCTGTATTTGGAAGTTAAATTCTGAGAAAGTGAACTGCTCCCATCTTCCCAGGTTCTGCTTTTGAACAGCACTACAGTTATGGTCAGACGTTAGAGAGATTTTTGTGGTGCTAAAAGAATGTTTTGGAATTTCTCGTCCAGCTATCTGCCCTCAAACCTTAGCAGATGACTCACCAGCATTCACCTCTATTTGTTACTGAGCTAAAACTTTCATCCACTCAGCTTCTTGTGAAGTTCTGATCTCAGTTCCACTCTGTATCTTTTCAGAAGCAGAGCCTGTTCTAATGCAAAAGAACAAACAATGTGGGAAGCAACTCAGAATTCAAGTTTTCAAAAGCTCTCATGCTAAATTCCCCCTGAGCTCATGTGCACGTATTCCTAGAGGCATTTGCACACATAAATCACCGCTTGCTTACATCTGGCACATGCAAAGAGCGCACTGCTTGGCACACTGTTCACATGTGCTGCAACTACTGACTACAGGCAGCTCTGCAGAGAAGTTTGGAGAAGTTCCTTTGGAATAGGGAGACACAAAACCTGACAGGATTTTGCTGATACTCTTTATGTATCAGGCTTACCATTGCCTGCCACTCCCTGACAAAGTTTCTGCAGCCTTGCACCCATGGGATTACCAAAAGAGGTGTTTTTCACTCATGGCAGGTAGAAAATGTATTTCTATACCCCAGATGTTATTTGTTTACCTTACTGCACCTGTAAGTGATTACAGTTTGACCAAGCTTCAATTTTTAAAAAAGCAACTGTCTAAGGCAACAAATACCATCTTACCCAGACCACCCCATCCTACCCAGGCTGAAGAGTTTACCGCAGCCTCACAGAAGCAGCTCACGGTTTCACTTGCATATTCAGCCCCAAATATAGAAGATATGGCCAGAGAAGTTCAAGCTAAAAACACCAATCTTGTGCCATACCTGGCTTATTTTACCACCTTGTACCAGGTGGTAGAATTTCACATCAAGTGAATTTTTAAGTGTGGTTTGGGAAAATTCCTTTGTAGTACAACATTGATCGTATCTCTTTCAACCGTAATTTTTTTCCCCCTGCAAGTGGGTCAGATTCCTTCTGGGTCCTAAACAACAGCTTTTGAGAAAGGAATATTTCTTTTACTCTTAACCTGGAAATTTACAATCTGGTCAGAACTGCTTTGAGTTATGCAAGCCCAGATCTGTACTCCTTTCATAATTGTCTACCATGGTAACAAAGAGGGCAGTGCCATGTCTGGTCCCTCAAGCTCTGTACTTGTGCCAAAGATAACCAGTTATACTGGCATAATTAATTTTGATGCATTAATAGCACAACAGTTTTTGTCTTTACCAGCCAGAATATCTGCCAGTAGGATTTGGCAAACGTAATTTAACAAAGATTTTTCCTCTCTTAAGAGGCAGAACAATCCCTGATTTTAAAGAATAGAACAGGAAACCTCATTTAGGGATTAATCATCACTTCGTAACTCAAGCAAAATTCACACTCCAGGCTCTGGTTTAGTTATACACAATTGCTCTGGCTTACTAATTAAAAATAACATGGGTATTAGCCTTTCTTCTTTTAGGTTTTTAAATTGCTGATTTAAAACTTCTCTCAGCTTCAGTGAGAAGCATTGCTAACTATCTGAAGTGTAAAACAGCAAGGACATTTGCATCTCCAGCCAGACCCACAGGGGTCGAAAAGAAAAGTAAGATTTACATTCAGTACCTCTGCCCGTAACCTGGAGGACATCTGGAACTCTTCAACCTCCACTCTATGAGAAAGGGACTTCTCTCCTGAGGGTACAAAGCAGATTCATATTTTGACTCCATTTGTTGGCACGGAGAGGGCTTGAGCTTGAAATTATCAATTCCCTCCTATGACTTTATGAGCAAAGCAAGAAGTACTCCAGAGGCACATGAAGCTGACACTTGCAGGGCCTTTCTTGCTCTTTCACTCGAGTTCCTAACAGGTACCCAGCTTTTCAGCTCATGCGGGTGTTCCCAACCGCCTCGAGTCACACTCTATTTATTGTGAGTGGAAACGAAAGGAAAATGGTTTCTCCATCTCACTTAAGGCAGGAAAACCCCCCACCTTCCCTTTCTAATTCTAAAGCAGATTTCAGGGAGCCCCACTGCTATCAGTAGCCAATGAGGCTACTTTTATGGTGGAAGAAGATGATTTACAAGGTCAGCCTCCCACATCTGCTGGATATTAGTCCAGGCCTTTACAAGAGCAGTTTGATGGTGCTGCTGAATGGCAGGGGTGATAACTCATCTCAGCCTGATTAAGGCAATGTTTCTTCTAATAACTTGTTATTAAGAAATATGTGATTAACTTTGACTTCAATACTCTGGAGTGATTTATTATTTTCCTGATTCCTTTGAGCCTGATTTAATAGCAGTTTTGAATTATGAAATTTGATGCCAACTTTGATTCGGTCACATCAATAGCTTACCTACCCCCCCCCCCAAAAAAAAAAAAAAAATCACACAAAACTCTCTCTTTGTTCACCTCTTTATGGCACCAAGACTTGCTAATCTCTTTGTACCTGCAGAATTTCTTTATAATAATAATAATACTAAAACCCAGCAGCACACAAGAGTACTTGCAGTGCCAAACCAAAGGTCCCAAGAACACACGGCAACATGGCAAACACGCAGAGATATGAGCAAGAGGAGGTGGAGGAGATGGATGGTAAGCCTGGAGGCAGTGGCAGAACGAAGCATGGGCACAGGGAGCACAGGGGCAGGGGCAGGCCTGGAGGAAGCCATTAGGCAAATAAGGCACATTCAACCATGTCCCCATCATGAGGGCTTCCACAGGGAGCCACGTGAGCTTTCTCTGATTGACTTTGATGAAGGGATGCTGGAAGTAGATAGTTAAACCATTTCAGCTGGGACATCCTCAAGACACAGTAAACATTCCCAGTGGAATGGTCGACTCCTCCTGGGTGCTCAGTGTCAAGACGCAGCAGGACGCTGACTGAAAACTCGTTCTAAAGATGATTGTGGTATGTGGGGTCCTGGGGGGAAACGGTGGTGGAGCAGCATCTGCTTTACTCCTCAGCAACTTTCAAACGCATCTGGAGGGGTTGCACGTTGCATATCCTCCTGCCACAGTAACAGAAATGGTCTGGGGGGGTCTTGGGCATGGGAAGAAACAAACAGAATGAAAACCATTTGTACTAGGCACTACTATTGGATCTCATTGTGGTCTGTCTTTCTATGGGAGCCTGGATTCCCAAAGGAAAAGAATTGCCAGGATGGTCCTTTCTGTGCACTTTTCCAGGTAGCAGCAATAATTTCTTTCATATGGAGATGTCATTTCCACAAGGCAGTGCTTTTTCAGTTAGTTCAAGAATATATTCCTGACAGTGCAAACTTGCAAGCTGCCCAGAATGCTTGTTCATTTAACTGTCAAACATATAGCTGAGGTAAGAAGTGCTTTCTCCATTTCCCCTCCATTTCTAGGTGCACTCCAAGGGATTAAATGCATTTTGAAAAGTACTCATGCTCAGTTTGCAGCAGTAGCTATCTCTTAACCCTGACTGTAGCTGGAAAAGCTGAGATCCACTGCAGTAATTTTACTAACATTCCAGCGACCTGACTATCCACAGGGACAGGGTAGTTTTGACAGCAAGCCCTTAATTCTTCACTCTGTAGACCCAGCTGATCTGCAGAGGCTGACATCATTTGACCACAAAATATAATACTAACCACCAAGTTTTTTGCCAAAATATAATTTGATAGCTCAACACATTAAAATTTCTTTTGGAATCAGTGTCCACTATATATGCTATTATTCACCAGGGGCATGCATTCAATGTCTCTATGCAATCATCCAGCAGTCTTTTTTCTATGGCTATATTTGCCAAGATGAAAAACAAGGAAAAATTTAAACCATTTTCAATGTGCTTCCAACTGTTGGACTAAGTTATCTGAACCGCATTGTTGAGTTGTGATCTAAATTAACGAATATTCTCCTGAGCAGCTGCTATTCAAACTGTTAGTCTCCATTTTCTTTTTTTGATTACAATCTGTAAACCATTGAACATTAATATTATCAGGTAGGGCTACACATGTGGACAATCCGGGTTCATTACAAAGCAGGTCATAAGGGAAGTTACTTCTTCCCCTATAGTCTGGAATGATTCTATGGTCTTTTTTGGAATGAAGAGTTCTCTTTAAACAAAAAAAAAAAAAAAAAAAAAAAAAAATTCCATCTTTCCAAATGCATGCTGCTGTTGCCAATTTGACAACTGTGACATATGAACATTTCACAGGAAATTTAGAGGGTTTTTTGAGTTTGTATTTTTTTCCCCCTCAGGCAGCTCAGAGTCCTGAAAGAGCTGCTGATGAAATATTGAACAAGTGTTGTTAACGTCTACTTCCAGCAATAGAACAGCTCAGCTATAAGTTTTAGTCAGAAAAAAATCTTGATATGGAATAGCTTTCCACTGGAAAATGTTCTAATGAATCTTTCTGAAACTGTGTTGAGAATACCAGAATTTGTCAAAGTTTTCCATCTAAACATTTCAGAATGAAACATTTAATCTTTTCCCTTTGAAGCAACTCTTTATTTTGTATTCGATTGACCCAGTATTTTATGTTACAAAACATTTAAAATATTTTTTGAGTAGTTGAAACTTTTTCTCTCAACACAATATAGATTTTTTTTTTCCCCTTTAACTTTTCTTTCCCAAAAAATTTTGAGGCATTTAGCATCATCTTTCCAGATCAGAACAAAGTAAAGTGAACGTAACCAAGAAGTGAGTGCGTGTTACCCTCTCTCCTCTGGATCCTAGCCACACAAGGCCTGGATCAGTTACAGCTTTCTGCTGAAAAGCTTGGCTGCTCACCTCAGGCTGCAGGGCTCAGAATCAGCTTTGGACATTGTTGGTTAAGGCTCCAGTGTCAAGGCATTGGCTATCACAGCAGTCTCCATTCTCCCTGGGTTCTGCAATTCCAGTAGTGTAAGAACCACCGAGTGCGTGGTCTTAGTAAACACAGAGCAAATTCCAAACTCTCTAGCAAGTGATCTTGAACAAACACTTTGTGCTTATAATACACTGATTATTAAAATAGAAGAGTTCACACTTTATGAGATTGTTGTGTGGAGGACTGAGATTTTCTGCTTAAAACGTTTCCCTTTCTTGATCCCGAGAAACAGAGGAAGATCTAAACACAGCTATCTACTATGTAATTATTGATTATATGTAACTGTTGGTTGAGATGCAGGCTGTTTCCAGATGAATAGAACAACTTTAACTACACTACAAGAAATTCAGTGATGGTTGCTAGAGCATGTAATTGAGGTTGTTAAAGGTAAACACCAGTAAGGGTTGGGTATTTACCAGCCAAAGCCAGCTACTACACACACTGTTCCAGCACACACTAATGATCAGCCCCTTTCTAACCTGTTCTCAAAAGGTTTACCTCTTCAAAGAATCATAGAATGGGTAGAGTTGGAATCCCCTTGCCATGGGTAGGGACTCGTTCCACTAGACCAGGTTATATCCAGCCTGGCCTGGAACATTTCCAGGGATGGGGGGTCCACAAACCCTCTGGGCAACCTGTTCCAGAGCCTCACCACCCCTAGGGTAAAGAATTTCTTCCTGATACCTACTGTAAACCTGCTCTCCTTCAGCTTAAAGCCCTTCTCCCTTGTCCTATCCCTGCATGCCCTTGGAAAATGTCCTTCTCCCACTCTCTCACAGGCCCCTTTTTGGTGCAGGAAAGTGCCCCAAGGCGTACCCAGACTCTCCTCCAGGCTGAACAACCCCAACTCTCTCAACAGTTCACGTAGGAGAGGAGCTCCAGCCCTGGGATCAACTCGGTGGCCTCCTCTGGACTTGTTCCAACAGGTCAGCACCTTTCCTGTGCTGGGCCTGGAGCTGGATGCTCCAGGTGGGCTCTACAGGAGCAGGGGTGCATGGCTCACCTGGCTGCAATGCACAAGGGTGCAGCAGGGGGTTGTTCAGCTCAGGATTTGGCTCAGATGGTGACCATGTAGCCAGGTGAACCCGTTCAGCTAAAGAAACGTTTGATGTCAAAACACCACCAGATCTGAGTGATGTACTGCCTTTGCTGTCTACTTAACCCTACCATTTATTGTCTTTTAAAGCCACGCTGGATTATTTATGGAGAGGAAACCAATAAAAGATACAGATACATGGCAGAGATTTTAGAACATTCTCTGGCAGGAAGCTACACAAAAGCAGAGAAGTCACTGCAGGAAAAATACAGCTTCTCTAAAAATATATATATACAGTTTTCAGAGAAATGCACTTTGTCATCATCACATGGCAAGGTCCTTATAAACATCCTTGATTTTGGAATGTCTTGAAATTTACACTTTCTGGCATCAATAACCTGATCCGTCTGAACAAAGATGACAAAGGGTTACATGATTAAACTGAAAAATTGACTAAACCTAACTTTATCTGTAGTGAAATAGATTAGTAGAATTGCTGCTATATCAGCAGCAAAGCTGACTCAAGTTTACCAGTGTACAGCAATACATTTCAAAAGTTTAGCAAGAGAAACAGATACTCAGGAGTCCTTGGGGATCACTGAATTATTCAGTGTTGCCTTGTGAGTAAGGCTGATGCTGCACCACTTGGCTGCTTCTGTACCAAATCCAGTAACTGGGATTTGACTGGAGCATATGAAGGTGTCACATCTTGATTTAAAGATTTCAAGAGATGGAGAATTTATCCCCTCTCTTGGCAAGTTATCTCCCCGTTTTCATTTTCAATTTAAACTTAACCTCAATTCAGCTTCCTGTTAGAAGGATGTATGTATGCATTCTCCAGCAATATTTAAAAGCTGGTTTAGTACCTGATACTAATTAAATCTGAATTAACATTTATTTTAAGCAGGACAGCTGCATCTTTTTCAGTTTCCCATTGCAAGGCATTTTATAGCATCTTCATGATTTGTATGGCTTTTTTTCTGTGCACTCTCCAGATTTTACAGGTTTCTCAGCTGTGAGCAAGTTTCTCAGGTATTGTGATATTAAACAAATTAATCTTACAAACACAGCTCTGCTCCTGTCATCACTATAGAACTGCCATGTCCCACAGCAAGCTCCTGTTCAGTGCTATTTCCATTAGGATCCTTAAATCCATTTCTGAATCTGCCTTCCAGTTCCTAATGCTCAGAAGGTATTTCACTTGTACCTAGAAATCATTAGAAAGACCAGATATGGAAAATAGTTACAGTAACCCGTATTATTTCATGTCATAACAATGCAAACTGGCTGGCAAAACTACCTAGCATTTAGCCATTTGATTAGAATCAAGTGACTTGTTCATACTGCCTCAACTGAGGCTGGTTTCACTTTGTGACGCACAAAGCCAACTGATCCCCTCTTGCCCTCCCTATCTCCACAAACTCATGCAAACAGGTTCTTGTTAAATAGCCTCAGTTTCACTTGCCCTCTGTCACAGGCTGCCTCTCCCATATTCTATTCTCCAGGCCTGCAAGGCTCTTTTATTACACTTACTTCAAGTGCTTTGGGCCCAAAAACGACACAGATAAAAATACTGAACTGGCTCAGCAGCAGTCGTGTCCATCCTAGTCTGGATGGTTCCAGCTGTAGCACTCAACAACAGCTACAGCACCAACTAATTCTGCCCAACAGAGCACATCACCGGGGCTCAGTAAGGGCTGCAGAGGGCAATAAATGTGACGGGATATCATTTAACACAACCAATATTTTCAAATAATATTTTCTGAAACAAAAAAAGAATGCCCAAAAACCAACCCTCACTTTCTATTGGGCACAATATTGTCTATTCCCTTTCCTCTCTGCTACTTGAACCCCATGTCAAACTTTCTCCTTATTTGCCCTCTGCTATCAAAGCTGAGCCAGGGTTACCAAGGTCACCTCTTTTTGCCTCTCTCTGTGGTAACCCTCCTCTAGACTCAAAAGTTTTCTGGTTGCTCAAAGACTTATTAAAAGCTGGCAAGAGAAAGCTGTGTTTAGGCATGCTGGGGTTTATTTTTTCATTCTTTATGGCTGCTGGTTTTCATCTTTTGTGGCTATTTGTGAGGGCTGAAAAGTATTTCTGCATGCCCATGATGCTTGATTACATCATCCCGATTCTCTTTAAGCACAAAAGAGAAGTACTGAGTATTTCTGCTGTTCCTGAATCATTAAGACTTGCACCAGCTTCTACTAAGCAAGTGAGCCATACTACTGTTAGAAGGGATTTTATTGCTGTTACCCTTTTAAAAATGCCTTACTATCCCTAGGCTGCAAGTTAGAGGTTTCTTTTGCTCCCTTGCAAGTATTTCCCTTCTTTATATTTCCACGGGCTCTAATTTATATAATTGCTGCCTCCTTCCTCTTTCTTCTCCTCTTCCCCATTTATCTGATATATTTTTAATAGCTGCCTTTACTTCCTCAGTTCATTAGGAGGTGCCACTAACCAAAGATGTCCTTTTACACGATTATGAAATTGTGGTTTTTAGTCATCTAGTAAAGTTTCCTAGAATAATTTCCAGTTTTCATTCACATTTTCCTGTCCAGATCTCACAATGAAAGCTTCTTTTCCCAAGCGCATCCATTCATCATTTTCTTGGTTGCTTTGTGAAATGGCCATGGGGAGCATAAGGCACAAGACTAGACAGAGATGTAGAAAACTGACTAGAAAGTAAATTTTGTGTCTTCCCTTAGACAAGGTAGAAGATGGAAAGTTCTTCATGTAACATCCTAACAAGAAAAATGAGATTATTTTCAGTATCTTTTCAGAATATGCTGGACTAAGTTTCAGGTCCTGTTCTCATTTAGTCTAATTACAGTCATTACCAGGAATTACTAAGCTTGCACAGGCAGTCTCTTTTCTAGGAATTAACCAGCTCTACTCAGTTTGAAAGTTATTGGAAATATGTTTTAGGCATTATTACCAAAGAAAAGAGAGGCTACTAGGAAAATGAGATTAAAAGTCTAGAAGTTTAAATAAGCACTAACATACCAAGTACTTACTTACTCGTTCCTATTAAACTTTCCAGAATCTTGCGCTTTATTAGCAGCAGTGATAATTAAATGCACTGTTAGTCCAGCTGTGTTGCACTTGGGAGTCCTGAGGGAAAATACTCAGGCATGGCATTAGCTTCCCAGATTTTTAGGAGTACCTTGGTGAAAGATGGAAAATAGGTAGTGCCCCCAAAAAAGCTGAGAACAGATAAATGGAGTTGCCCCATTGATGCTCCTCCTTCCTGTTACAGGAATTTGGCTTTGAGAATTATAAGGAAGCAAAGGACAAGTGTACGTGATGATGCAGGAGTTTACCAGAACTGAAAGTGCTAATGATTATGAAATTAGAGTCTTGATTACAACTGAACACTGATTAAGCAAAAATGTGGTAGGAATATAAAGCTACTTCTTGGTAGATTTTTTTTTTTTTTTTGGGCAAGCATGAAAACACACAACAAAAGAAGCATCAGCTATGCATAAGCAGAACTCCTAAAGGTCTTTTCTGGTTTTGTTTCTGGGTGGTGTGGATTTTTTGTTTGGTTTTTTTTTTTTTTTTTCCCTCCTTAAATTAAATTGTCTGCAATAGCATGAGGGAAGAGGAAGAAAGGAAGAGAATTTTTGGGAAAATTAGTCTTCCAAATAAACATTATAGAAATTTTGCTCCGACATTATAGCTATTTACTTGATTTTAGTGCGACAATTTTTGGGGAAATAAAATAGTGCACCAACCAGGTAAAAATGGCTAGTAGCTAGGAAAAAAATTAGAAACACAGCAGAGGGAATCGAGGGTTTGGGGTGTGCAGTAAACATGGATCTGTCAGGTGGAAAATGACAATTGTCAACCTGAGGAAAAGATTTCTTCATCCCAGGCGTGCTGCTGTTACTTCAGGCCATATAACTGATGCAGGGGCTGAGGTTTGTGTTTCATGTATAATGCAACAGGAGAAGTAATTCCAGTGCAGGAATAAAAAACTTGATTGTTTTCCATCAACCCCAGCCTCCCTTCTTAGCTCATTTTAAAGTTTTAAATCTCTTTCCAGACTAAAATAACACCCACATAGTCCTACCTGCACTGGAGTTCAATTTAGTTATCTGGAAACATGATGATGAAATGATAATGCAACTATTTCTCAGTTATGGTGAAACCAAAAAAGTTTTATGGGGGAGGAAAAGAAAAGGTTTAACTGGGGCAGAGAATAGAACTAGCTCCTAAATATTTTACTACAGGAAGAGACCTGCAACATACACAATTTGGTGCAGCAGATTTGGATTTCTGTGCTATTGGCAATTCTTTTTTAAAAATTAGGTCACTTTTTCAAGGAAACCTTAGTGACTGGCATATGTGGAGATTATACTCTGGAGCTTGAAAGAAAAGTCTTTTTAACAGCAGCATCTCCCATCCTATGTCTATTGCTTTTCAGCAAACAACAGAAGATTTGTTAAATTGGAGTGGCTGTATTTAATCTCACATTTACACTTCTCTACAGCTGAATGCTAAATTAGAGTCATCACGTTGTCATAATTCTCTAAGCTTAGCTGTTTTGTTTTCTACCCAGTGTTCCTTTACACATTCCTTCAAATTATGGGAAGAATTACTTTGAACATCATTTTACTTTACTGTTTGACTTTTTTTCTGGGAAAGACTGTCTTCTACTTCAGAAATATAAATCTAGAGGTAGAGAGATGTAGATATATCAATGCAAGGTATATGTATTGGTACTTATAAATCAAGGAACCAGAGCAGGCAGTGTGGCTGACCCTAAAACACTTGTTTTCTACCCAGTCTAATATAGATTTATCCTGACTTAACCTTTGACATCCATCTCTAAAACACACCTTTGAAATCTCTAAGGAAAAAGAAACTCTCCGATGGTGGTCAAACATTGCAGTAGGTTGCTCAGAGTGCTTTTGGAGACTCCACCCATTTAACACCTCAGTGATATGACCCCGAGGAACTTGAGGCATCTCCACGCTTGGCCGAGTTCTGCGCACAGGGTTGGGCCCCGGGAGCTCCGAGGGTGCCTGCCTGCTTTAGCAGCAGCAATCTCATCTCCACTGAGTCCCACTGGACTTGCAAGTGGAAAGCGGTGCCGGGCTCACCCCCGGCCCCACCCCACTGCTGGGGCTGCCGGGGTCACCGGGAGGCTCGGCAAGGGCAGCACTGACAGCGCAAGCGCAGGGACAGCTCCTGTGGAAGGCAGTGCTGATGCATGCTGCTGCTGAAAGCTTCCAATGTGCACGCTGCTGCTCTGAGGGGAGGATTGCTCTTCCGTGAGACTGCCCACAGAGGCAGCCTCCCCTTGACAGAAATACCGTTCTTGAGTACGTGAAATAATTATGAGATGAACATGAATTGAAAGTGCACTTCCTCTTGACCTACTTCCCAGGCAGAGAAGCGCAGCTTGATGCCCTCCTGTTTGGAGAGGTAAAATTATCTCTGCATTCCCTGGGCTCCACACAAGCCTCTATTGTTTGGTACCAACCACATGGCTCATTATCGTGCCTACTACGCAGTCTCTCGTAATGATTTCCTTCCCTCTCCTGTCAACACCCAGCTGACTAACCAAACTGGTTTCTGGGCAGAGAAGTGGACCTGTTTACCCCGTCAATAAATACACCTCTTCTTCGTTTGTCCTGTGAGGGTAAACACGCACAGCAGCAGCGTAAGCCAGCCTGGGAAAGCAGCTGCTTATTCCGAGCTGCTCCAGGACTATCGGCATCGGCCTCCTCCCTCGCTAAGGGAGCAGACCTTTCCTCCTCACAAGGCTGTGGGATGCATCTTTACTCCACAAATCAATTACACGTTCCATTAATGCCAGTGGAGTCTGGCTGGGCCCTGAGCCGCCATGGATAAATCCTGCAGCAGCTCGAGGGTTAGAGCAGGACAGTGGTGCCAATGCTCTGACCATCTCCTGGCATGAAGGATGCAAGCTCCAGAAATGGAGTTTTGACACATGGGCCTTCCTGTCTCCTCAGAGAGGCCTGTGGCTCTTACTGGGGTGTCTAAGTACAGAGGATGCTCCAGCACAGCTCCTGCTGCCATTTCAAAGCCATCAGCTGTTCTGGCACTGCATGGCTCTTTCATCAAAAAACTGTTTGAAAGGGAAGAAGCTGCTGGGATTTTCTGCCCTGGATACACTTCCCCCTCGCCAAAAAAAAAAAAAAAAAAAAAAAAAAAAAACCCAAAACAAAACAAAACAAAAAAAACCACCACAAAAATCAGTTCATATGGGTTTTTAGGTAAATATAACAACTGATGTCTTGTTATACCAAGGGGTCACTAAATGATTTTTTTAGTTAATCCATAACCTGAATAAACTACACGGAGAGAAGTGATAGGATGGTGCATAAACTGCCAGAACAAAATCCCCATTCCAATTTCCCAGGCAGAAGTCTGTAGGCCACACTGAGGAAAACTGCTAGGAAAGAATCTCGTCATGGGTTGTGTTTCTTTCACACGTACATGACACCAAAGATAATAGGTTTTTCTGCAAACTTCACCCAGGATGAATTGTGAACCAGGGTACATGAATCACCTGCCAAACCCTCCAGTGCGTCAGTGATAAGAGAATACAAATTCAGAGGTGCAGGTGCCATATCAGCAGCAGGAGTGGAGCTGACAGCACAGCCAGAGACAATGACCACTCCTGAATTCTTTCCTGGCCACGGTTGGAATGTTCCATCTCACTGTCCACGTTAAGATGTGACACATCTGAGCGATGTGACAGATCTGGATGTTCATCTGAGCTCTCTTACCTTGTCAGCAGTGACAATTTCATTCTATTTGGGCATCCACAGTCACTGCTGTAATCTCAGACATCACTAACTAATCTCACAACCACCAGGTGTGTCCAATAACCCAGGGCAGTTCTAGGTTTATCTTATCTCAGGGTGCTGTGTGCATGTGGTTTGGGGGGGGGATTTTTTCCCCTCCAATGTGGTGATGTAACATTCTTCCTCCTGAAGACAATTCTGTTGTCAGCAAGGATACCGAACAGGGAAACTCCTAGTTTGAGATTAATTCAAGGAAACTGATTCAAAGGCATTGTTTTGGTTGTCAAAGCAAGCACAGCTTCAGCTGAACTGGGCTCTGATTCACTTAATTTATTTTTACAGTCTAATTAAATTAATCTTAATTAATTACACTAGAGAAGATTGCCTCAAATCCACACAAATGCTGAAAGCGTGCCAAATCCAGAGCCAATAGGGGTTATTAATCAGCACCCTTGGACAGCCAGCCACACCCCAGGGCTGCCCACTCACTTCCAGCTCCAGTGCATCTCTCTCCCCCACAGCTTTCAGCAGGGGCTCAGCTGCCCACGGAGTCAGGCACACATCAAACCCGTCCCTGTCTCCAAGGAGCTGCAGGCAAAAGGCCATTCCACAGCCATTTGCTTAAATGTTGCTTTGGCTTCCCCCATGCAAAGCACTTCCTGTGACACTTCACAAATGTCAGCATAATGAAGCTGGGAGTTCACTTCATCCACCTCCTTCCAAGTGACTAGTAAGGCCTCAGACAGTATAATTGTTCAGAGAGCAGTATTTTCCTGCGCTGTTGCCTGAACAAGGTCCCTCTGGTTGTACCAGAAGTTCCAGCCCTGTTAGGCTCATTAAAGGGATCACATTTAGCCTAATGCTTAGGAGAGACCACTGGTAGTTTTGCAGTGGGAGATTTATAAATCAGTTATTGCTTTCACAGGTGAGGCGTGCTGGATGGGTAACAGCGGCAGGGTCTGATGTCCTGCTGCTGTGCTCAGGGACAAACCCATCCAGGACAGCCTGGCTCCCCTGGCAGGAACCAGGAGCCAGCCACCCCACCTTCCTCCCCACACTTCTGCTGCTTGCAGAGCATCTCACAGGCACAGCTTCAGCCACATGAGCTTTCTTGGTAACCCAGGATTGCTCACTAACTCATTTCTATTCAAAACCTAGAAGGCCCTCCACACTTCTAGAAGCACCAAACTCCATTTCCTGGCTCACTGAAACAATCTAATTTTGAGATGTGGCACCCTAAAAGCCCTTTTGTCTGTGACCTGGGGTAGAAAGTGATGGTGTAAGCTCCTTTTCCTGCCAGACCTGGGACAAGCACACCTTCACCATTTAAGGCTTTATGGGGACACTTCTTTCACAGCACAATTGCTCTAAATCATTGCTTTGAGAACTGAAACAGAGTGAAGTTTATGTTTGCTTGCATTCCGTGTGCTATCAGCAAGTGAGGTCGCACAGAATTTAGGTTAAGGCCAGTTTTATTTCTAAATCACCCTCTAATCTGATCTTTAATGTTCCTTTTGCATAAAGCTGAACAGCCACAGCATCAGCTGCATGAGAATCTGAGCCCAAAACATAAAACCTCTCCAAGCCCTACTGCAGTGACCTCCCAGCAGTGCAGGAAAGAAAAATTGAAGATTTCAGGGGGCTAAAATTGACATTCAGGACATGCGGTGTTAAAGCAAGAGAGACGGTTTTATCTGAGGAGAAATTTTAGGGAAGAATGTATGTCACATTGTTTGCATCCACTATTGAAAAGAACATTATCTAGGGCTACAATAACCATTAAAAATATATCACATTTAATAAGGGCCAGATTTACATGCATGACAATCTTCTGAAGTAGCTCTTTTTACAGTTCCTCTCCCAAGATTTGTTGTAAACACCATTCCCTGTTACCTTCCAGCCAGCACCTTGTGTATTATTTAAAATGCAATACAAAAGCATAAAATTAAAACAAAAGTAAAATTTAACAGACAATGGAAGAAAAACAAGAGAGAGAGACACCTGCTGCACTACTTTTACTTATGGATACTTCCAGCACTAAGTTAAATAACTTACATTGCCATCTTTGAAGACCAAAGAATGCTGATTTCTGAACTCTTTGCCCTTAGACTTCAATCCTGCTGTGCAGCTGCTCAGAGAAGTTTCCAAATTATCCAGTGCACTGCTGCAATACCTCCCAACCGAGAATGCCTGTCTAGAAGGTATATAACCCTTTTTAGTCATAGTTATGTCCAAATCCATAATCCACTGGAAAAAAAAATCATTAGTCTATTAGCAGAGATGCAGGATAACAAAGTATCTTAATGGTGATGCTTTCAGGGCCACACTTTTGGAGTATAATTTAATTTAGCATTGTGAACTTCAGCTGAGATGGACAAAGATAAATGTTTTAATAGTTTAACTTCCACGGAACCCAGTGGAAGTTAGAGAGGGAAGTCCCAGTACCATTTTTCCAAAGTGGGAGATATTTCTGCCCACCAGCTGTTTCACTTCTGGTCTCTGCCCAACAGTCATTCACAATTTATGTTTAAAGTACTGATCTACCAATGGCCATTTTTATAACCCATTAAATCACTGCCCTGAACTTAACATGCATAACTCTTACAGCACTGCCAGGCTGCACTGGAGGATGGGAAGAAAAAGCAAAAACAATCTCATTCTATGAATCCTTCTGTCAACAGAGCAAGCTATAAACCCAAACAACAGAATGACCCCACCCTTGAAAGAACTCCAGGAGGACAATGGGAAGCCAAACTTAATATTTTTAATTACCAAGGAAAACCTTCCATTCTATCACCACCTCAAACCTCCCCCATGAGCTTTACTGTACTGTATCCTAAGGTAGGGCCTTGGCCCAGCGTTCAAATTATGAAACTCTTATAAAGCAACACTGCACCGGATCCGCTAATTTCAGATTTTCCTTCTGCATCCAGGGGTTTGAGTCTTTCCTTTGCTCTGAACTAAAAAGGGCTCCCTTGGTGAGCAAGTTAACAGTTAATATGCCTCATCCAACCATTTATCTAATTAAATTATTCCCCCTCTCCCCCACTTGCCTTTTTTTTTTTAAGCTTCATAGTCTATTCTCACATCAGTTTTACAAGCTAAAAGCCTTTTTCTTTTTTTGTGTGTGCCTTTTGATGTGAGGTAATTCCATCTTAAGGTTTTGTCTGCTTCAGGTTTCTGTCTCATATGGCCAAAAATACAGGTTCTGGCACAAACCCCCATCTGGCACAAAACCCCACCTGGATTTTCCTGTTGGTTCAGAGTCACGTAACTTCAGTTAAGAGCAGCAAGACTGCAGAGAAACCTGAACATTTCCTGTGCACGATCATCCCCTAAACAACATCTGCGTCCCCCCAAACAAAAGACACTGAATGTACCAATGAAAGAGGAAAACTGGAAAGGAAGAGGCAGAGTGGGGGAGTTTTTGGTTGCAGCAGTGAGCAGGGGCTCAGGAAGATGCAGTGTGAAGGAAGGGAGGTGATGCTGCATGTCAGAAAACTGGATCACATTCTGGGCTACTTCTGCTGCAGGCTGCCTGCATGCTCTTAAGCAAGTCTGTGCCTGCCATAACAGGACACACACAAGATGTGATGAGGTGCCTGGGTGCCACTTGATTCTGAAAATAGAAGCATTTCCCCCCCCTTGTGGGTCATATCCCCTGCCTCTGCAACTGTGGTAACTCCTTCTCGACCTGAACTGCAGGGGAAATTCTTGCTGAGAGGTGAGGGGAGCAGAGAGCCACTGAACTGACCACTTCAACTCCTTACAGGCTCAGAGGGACAACAGCTCGACCCCAGCTGCTTAGAAGGGAACACCTCAAGGCCTCTAAGGCATTCCATGGAGTGATTTCCATTGCTTTGTGACTCTGACCCTGCAAAGGTTTCCCAGCAGACTGGCAGACCTTACAGAGCTACCACTTACACGTTCAAGAGCTGCTTTGCACAGATGAGCTCCCTCTCCTTAGTCACCTTCTGAGAATACCCAAGGAGGAGTGGAGGCCCCTCTCTGTGTCGGAATCTGTGCCCATGGCCCGTGGTGTGTGTGGCACAGGAGAGACCAGAACCCCCGAGTCGCACTGCCCATGGGTGCAGTGCCATCAGCTCTGCCAAAAACCCTCAGTCACGCTCTTCCCTCTTTCCACATGGATTCACACAGCTTCCTCGCTGTGGAGAGCGCCAAAGGGTGGCCAGGGGCATGTGAAGTTCAAAATGTGCAGATGAACCTGAGCTCCAGTGTCTCAGAGTGAGGGAAATGCTGCGAGATGTGAACCACCCTGGGAATGAGAAAATCATCTACCTGATTTCATCAGCTTCCCTGCAGCACAAATTCAGCCCAGGTGGATTATGTTCAGAACACAGGAACACGCTGCACTTCTACAGGAGCTCTCTCCCCTCCTACACATCACCCACAGGAGGATTCGTGTTAATTCTCAGATAGGGAAAACTAAAATCCAGGGAGAGCAACAAGGATGCCCTGAGCCACACGGCAAATGACAAATCAACCTTGGGCTACCTCACATGAAAAGCAGCATCAGGCCAGGGCTGCAGCACCTCTAAATACAGAGTTACAGGTCACAAGGGAGCATTGCTATATGCCTGTCCCATTCTAAGATTTTACTCTTCCCCTCCTCAAACATCTGCTACAAACCACAGTCAGAGGGGAACTGGACCTCTGCTCTGATCCAGTGCAGCTGTTACTATGTTCTCTCAGTTTTGGAAATCAACCTGACCCCTCAACATTGGATACAAACATGCTTAGACTTGGAAACAGTTCAGTTTTAGGACCTCACTTTATGAATGTTTTGTATTAAAATGATTTATATGAACACATTTGCTCTTTGGATCTGGCAGCAGCCTGCAATCAGACCCAGCTTTTCTTAATATTTCAGGCCATAAGCCATCCAGCTAGGGGATTTAGTCATCTTAACATGTTTAGCTTTGTAAGCACAATGCAGTAGTTACTGTTGTGCCTCCCGGCTGCTCTTCCATTTTTTATAAACTCATTTTCTCTGCTAACCTACTTTGAATTTTTTCTTCTAAAGCTGTTTTTAGCCTTCCCCTGCCCCCTTTTCTTTTTTTCTCCTCCCCAAAACACTGGTATAAAACACTAGTGACTTGAATAGGCTGCAGCTTCTATATCCTGACTTTGGAAATAATTGTTCCCACTAATCCTTTTGAGTGCACTCCCAATTCCATATATTCGGAGAGCTGTCCCCCCACCCAATTGTTTCTGTTCAGCAATTGGAGATCACACATCAGCACGTTGTCATTGACCGTGCCAAGCAGCTCTCGAGCCCCAAACTCACAAACTGCTCCTAACCTATGGATGGAGGCTCCTCCAGCGCTGCCACCACCCTTCCCGCCTTGCCCTCATCCCAGCTACCTGGAAAAGAAAAATGATCTCGTATTCCAGCTCAGCCCTGCAGCCTGCCAGTCGATTCCTGGATCCCTCCAATTCGGTATCATAAATATACTTAACGAGGGAGTTTAATATAGATTTGGTGAGACAGTTATTTGAGCGATACATAATTTATGTTGCCCTGTAGCATCGGAAGCCTTGAGTGGCGTCAGAGCGAGCAGATTCGAGCAACTTGCCAGGCAGCAGCACGGGGTGCCAGAGGGGCAGAGCAGCGGGGAGACAGAGCCCAGGCTGGGGGTGCGTGAGGCAGCGGGGCTCGAGAGGGAAAGGCGTGAAGGACAGGCGAGGTAAAAGGCACAGGGCGAGAAGGGAACGGGAAGGGAGAGAACAGGAAGGCAGGAGCAGCTGAACGGAAGATGCAGACGGGCAGAGAGGGTGTGCGGGATGAATAAGAGATGAGGAGAACGCGGAACGGCGGAGCTGAAGAGCGGAGCGGGCACACGATGCGACAGGCAGGTCCCTGCAGCTGCGGGCGCCGCGGGGCACGGGAGAGAGCCCGGGGCCGTGCCGGGAGTGCCAGGAGTGCCCATCGCCTCCCCAGGGCACTGCCGGGAGTGCCAGGAGTGCCCATCGCCTCCCCAGGGCACTGCCGGGGCTGTGCCAGGAGTGCCCATCGCCTCCCCAGGGCACTGCCGGGGCCGTGCCAGGAGTGCCCATCGCCTCCCCAGGGCACTGCCGGGGCCGTGCCAGGAGTGCCCATCGCCTCCCCAGGGCACTGCCGGGGCCGTGCCAGGAGTGCCCATCGCCTCCCCAGGGCACTGCCGGGAGTGCCAGGAGTGCCCATCGCCTCCCCAGGGCACTGCCGGGGCTGTGCCAGGAGTGCCCATCGCCTCCCCAGGGCACTGCCGGGAGTGCCAGGAGTGCCCATCGCCTCCCCTGCAGCCCCGGGCAGGGCTGGCCTTGCTGTCAGCATCCATCCCGCTCTGTTCCCGCAGCCCAGCGAGAGCAGAGCGCTGCGGTCCCTCCCAGCCGGGAAATGGACAGGCCGTGCTGGCAGCCTCACCCCGCGGCTCCTTCACCCCCCAGTGACAGAGCCGCTCTCCTTTGGCACCCCTGGGCTCAGGGATGAGGGTCCTAAACGCTGCACCTGGCTTGCAGGTACGAGCTGAAACGGGGCAGACAAAGCAAACAGAAAGACCAGGTTTGGCAGACCACAGAACACGGACGGCGCTCGCCCAGTCCGCAGAGCCTGTGCCTGCCGCTTGCCTAGGCTTCTGCTTCTGAAGGGGCACTGGCTCCCAGCTGCTGGAGGTCACTTTTTGGGTGGAGAGCTCACATCCAAACAGTGTCAATGGGTTCTCTGCTGAGCTCAGCAGTGACCCGTCACAGAAGTGTGAGGACACCTCAGAGACAGATCTCCATCAGGACCATGATACATGGGGAGAGATACTAGGAAAGCAGCTCTGATTTATTTTCTGGGATTTATGCAATATGAACTGAAGGCAACACAACACTTGGCTCTGAGCAGGGCCCCTGGTGACCAGAACAGATGGCTGTATTAAAAGGAAAAAACCCTGAGCATGACGGGACCAGCCAAGAGCCTCCACAGAGGCTGAGGAGGGAGCACTCAGCTTTCCTTCCACCTGCAGTACCCACAATGAGGTTTACTGCGTTACTTCTGTTTATGCAAAGCTGCCAGGAGAGTTGCTGTTGTGCCAAACTGGAGAAGAACAGCCTCTGCCTCAGCAAGCTCACAATATAGCCAGTATTGGCCAAAGCGCCCCTTCTCTTGCACACGTGGGGCTGTGCACAGACCTGCCTCCTCAGCCACGAGCTGCCACTCAAAACTCTGCAAGGGAATCCCAACCCACCAGGTGAGCAGGGCTCTGCTCACCACCGCTCTCTGTGCCTGGGCAGGGAGGCCAAAAAAGTTCAAATTTGCTCCCTTCACCCCAGGGGAAGTGGCCAGGAGCTGCAGGGGTGAGCTGCCCCGGTGGAGGGGAGCAGCTAACAACCACGCCCTTAGAAGCAGAAGCATTGACTGAGGGCCAGGCTCGGATTGATCCCTCTGCTCTCTGCCCACAGCAGCAGAGATGCCCGTGCTCCTGCCCTGTCCTGCAAGGGGATGCTGACTGTCCGTGTGCTCCCACCTCTGCCAGCCAACGCTCACAAAGTGTTTCTGCAGCTGCTGACTGGCCGACGCTGGGGAAGCGTTCCCCGGGTTTTCCCTGTGCCTGATGCTGCGTGTGGCTGCTCAGGGCAGGGATCCCCGTGGTGCTGTCTCTGCACTCACCCCTCTGAGCCCGTGGCCTACATTTGTGTCTGTTTTCTTTGGCATTCTCCAGCGTTTCCCTTGGAAGGAATGGCCGAGGATACAGCTCTGCTCAGAGACAGTGCTCCCATAAGGATCATCATCCTCATTCTCGGGGGCCTCATGCTGCTCCACTGCCTCTTTCGGGCTCTTCTTCCCTGGGGATAGGGTCACAAAACCCATAAACTACACAGAGGGTGCAATTAGATCTGCTCTCGAATTCTTCTTCCCCTTAATCTGGAAAATGTGACAAAACTGCAGGTTTTGTAGAAATTGTCCAAGAAAATTTAGAAAAGGTTTTTGCTCCCCTTTGCCCCAATATCTGCCAGCTTTTAAAGAAATATTTAGATGAAGCTCCTCCAAAAGTTTACAGAAGAGAGTAGCTATTTCTTGTGTATTTTTTTACATTTCTTGTAAAAAAAAAATAAATGCATGAGAACCCCAAAGAATTTCTCTTGAAAACTAATTTTAGTGGAAATTTTTCAGGTATTTTCAGTGAGCTGTGGAGCTTAGCATACCCTCTGGTACCAGAGCCTGGTTTCACAGGCCTGGGGACCTGAGAGCTCCCTACAGCAAAACCAGAGAACAAGTTGAAAAAAAGAAAGAAAGAAAAAAAAAATATATATATAATATATTCTTTTTTTGCAGTAATATTGATCCTTCTTTCCATAAGAGTTCTGACAAAAATTAAAAATAGAAGTGGGAGTCAAATATCTGTATGCATGTGCACACTTTCGAGTGAGAATTAAGCCTCTGCCTTAGAAAACATAGATGGGTGCCTCACCCGGCCCCTGAGGGGATCTGTGTTGCTGTGCCACGTTTACACAAGAGAAAAAGGAAAGGGATTTGCCTGGGTCACACTGAAGTCCTTGCAGAGAGAGAGGCTGTCTCACAGGGAGAGATAAAGCTTTCAGAAATGGGACACAGGAAAGCTGCAGCACCAGCTCATCCAGCACTGCTGCGTGGCTGGGATGGAGTCGGTCAGGTGCTAATTCCCTCCTCTCGGACGTGGGCAGCAGTGAGAGAGCCCCCTTGGGAAGGTGCTGCTCCAGCAAAGGTGCTGGCTCTGCAGCAACGCCTTCAAGGTGAGCCTGGACTCTGACACATCAGAGAGGGGAGCAATGATCACCACTCCTTTCAGAGGGATCCTTTCAGAGGGACTAGAAGATCACCAGCTCCAGCCTGATGGCATCAATCACCTTGGAGAGCCTTCGGGTATGTCCTGTGACTCCACTTCGGGCTCTGTTTGCACAAAGGGAATCATTTCATCTCCTCGGTGATGCCACATAACCCCACACTGAGGTCTGAGCAATCCTACCACAGGGACACCCAAGCTGCTTGTGAATCAGCTCCTGAGCTGCAGGAGTTTACAGGACTGAACTTTAAAGAAAGCAAAAGGAGAAATGGTCTTTGGAAAGCTTTGTGTGCATTCTGGCAGCTCAAAAAAAGGTGTCACAGCCATGTATCCACACCTCACACATGGTGGTTCGCTGGTGACCGTCGTGGCACAGGCATCCCAAGCAAATCCATCCTCCAGCATTAACCCAAGTGCCAGCTCTCTGAAGACTCCTGCTTTGTTTAAGCCTCTCCTTATTTGAGACATAAGGCTTCCATTCTTAGCTGCTGGACTAGACAGAGCACTGAAGGCCAAATCCATAAAAAACCTGGGTCTCTGTAACTTTTCCTTGTATCACAAGGAGTCACATGCCATGTGCTGGGGTGTGTCACGAGAAGGGCCACAAAACTGAGTGGGCTAAAGGAACTAGGGCACAAATCTGATGAGGAGTGGCTGAGGGATGCCATCACACTCACCCGTGTGAGAACAGTCCACATCAAAGCTGTCTATTTTCACTGCCCGATCACCTGCGACACAGAGCTCAGGACGTTGCAACTCTGCCCCATTTCACACTGCAGGTAAAGGAAGGTGAGGGCAGCTCAAAAGCAGGATGTGTTTTCATTCAACAAGAGCTCCTGACTTGCCCCATTCTTCTCCCCGTAAGCAGCCAGGAGCAGATGTCTCAGCCTCCTGGTACCAGTCCCTCATTTAACAGCAGCTCTGCTCTGTTTGTGCGGCGGCCTTGTTCTCACCCCCTTAACTCATCATTGCACAGAGATGAGCTATCAATGCTCAGCCTTGTCCGGCTGCAAGGAGGGGGCTGGTGCTCCAGGAGTAAGGAAAACAGCAGATGAGAGGGATCAAATCACCAACCCTGCACATGGTATTGGTCCCTCTCTGTTCCAGCAGGATCACCGGTTTTTAAGCCATCTAAGGGGGAAGCAGTCCCTCAGTATAGGTTCTGAAATGCCTCCACTGAACACAACCTTTTGCCGGCCTCCTTTCCTCAAGGTGCCTCTGTCCTGCCCCTGGCACCATGCTGCAGTGTTTCAGTCTCAAACACCTACACACAGCCTTGGAGTTTTTACCAATTCTTTAGACTTCTACTTTTACCTCCTTCCAGTATCTTTTACCTCCCACAGCAAGGAATACAGGCTTTGCAAAGGAGCCATGTAACTACAGCAATGCCACTGCCAGAAACTGCAAGAGCCAAATGCTTTGAGCTATCAGATTAAAAACCCCAACCAAACCAAAAGCCCTTTCCTACCCCAAGCGAGTCCCTTGTTAGGAGCCATAGTTCACAACACCCACAGCCCTTCCTGCTCACATTTTCACACCAGGGTGACCACCAGACTGGGGCCACAACCCCCGGCAAAAGTCAGCCCCAATTTCAGCATCAGACACAGCCCACACACACTGCTCTCCCAGCACCACTGGCTTCGTTCCTGCTCTCCCAAATCAAAGAGAGCCACTCTTGCCCAGGGCTGCTCAAAGAGAGCCAAGGTCACAGCATAACACACGAGCCACGACCCTTCCCCAGGGACTGCCTAGAGCGTGGAGGAAAGATTACATTTTCTACTTTATCTGGTACAAAAGGAGCAAAACAGAACTCACCATTGAATGCAGGCACATCCAGCGTGCACCCAGAGCAAGCTCTCCTCCTTTCCTGAGTACAGAGAGGCACAGGCCACCCCTCAGCCCTGGTTTTAAAGGGTAGCCCATCAGGCAGGGCTGAGGGCAAGGCTGCTGGCCTTTCTGCAGCTGACAGGAGGCCGATTACTCACAGCTGAAGCCTCTTGCTACACGCAAGTGTTGTTTTTCTTCCTTTTTAAGAAAGAAGAGCACAGTTTATTGCAGATACATCTGAAACTCTTGTAACTATTGTCTTTGCCGGTGGTTTAATACCAGCTTGTGATGCTCTGAGTGAATGGAAAATGATAATGCACTTTTTTGTTGTTGTTATTGTTTTTTTAACTCACTTGGGTCAAGAGAGCAACAGGTGAACTCACTTAACGATGGATGGCTAAAAGCAGCCAAATTGGCTACACCTTGCAATTAGGTTAAGGGCAACCAGCTGACCTGGCTTTTGTAAACAGCTATTTCTTTCCACTGCCAAAAACCCCTGCCTGAATGATTAATTAAGGTTAGGTGTGACGGATCCCACCCCTTGTCATGTTGCATTTCAGTGCCTGATGTTTTGAAAAAACACTGTCTCTGGTTTCAGAAACAAACCTGTGGACTATTTCATCTGCTTTAGTGTCTTGTGTAAGACAGAAGCCAGCAAAAATAGTTCAGAGAAGGTATAAAGCCCAGCCACTGCCAGTCATAGAGTCATAGAATGGTTCATGTTGGACGTTAGAGATAACATCCAGTCCAGTCACTAATCTAATACTGCCCAGGCCACCACTAATCCATGTCTCTAAGAGCCACATCTGCTTGGCTTTTGAATTCCTCCAGGGATGGTGACTCAACCATCTCCCTGGGCAGCCTGTTCCAGGTCTGACAAGCCTTTTCCTGAAGAGAGATTTTTCCTAATATCCAGTCTAAACCTCCCCTGGTGCAGCTTGAGGCCAGCTCATCTTGTTACTCTTGCTTCTCACTGGGGAGAAGAGGCTGCCCCCCACCTGGCTACAGCCCCCTTCAGCGGGTGTGGAGAGCAGCAGTCCCTCCCGAGCCTCCTCTTCTGCCAGCTGAACACCCCCTGCTCCCTCAGCTGCTCCTCACACGATTCACTCTGCAGACCCTTCACCAGCTCCACCGCCCTGCTCTGGACTTGCTCCAGCACCTCAATGTCTTTTTTTGGATTGTGAAGGGACAAAACCTGAACCCAGGGTTTGAGGCGCAGCCTCCCCAGTGCCGAGTACAGGGGTTCAATCCCTGCCCCGGTCCTGCTGGCCACGCCGTTCCTGATCCAGGCCGCGTGCCGTCGCCTTTTTGGCCACCTGGGCACACTGCTGCTCTTGTCCAGCAGGCATCTCCAGGTCCCTTTCTGCCAGGCAGCCTTCCAGCCTCTCCTCCCAAGTGTGCAGTGCTTCATGGAGTTGTTGTGACCCAGGTGCAGGACCCAGCCCTTCATCTCGTTCAACCTCACACAGCCCAGTCCCTGCAGTCCCTCTGCAGAGCACTCCCACCCAGCCTGGCGCTGCCTGCAAACTGAGGGTGCACTCATCCTCTCATCCACATCATTGCTAATGATATTAAACACAACACCCAACCCAAAGAGAAGATCTGTCTCTAATCCCCTGTGCATTTGAGTTTTGTCCGTGTCCTGAAGGAAGAGAATTTAATATTCCTTGCAAAATCCCTGGCTTTCGGATAATCTACATCATTGTAACTCTGGACAAGCTTGTTTTCCACGAAAATACCCCTTATTTTTTTAACCCTGCTGAGCTCCTGATCACAGCAAGTATCTTGTGCCTGTAAATACCACGAGGCAGCCGTGAGGGGAAACTGGCTACTCTCGACACGTTTAGAACACACGACTTTGACCCTTTCCCGGGCTTTGTGGATAAACCCGGCGAGCAGAGAGCATCCGCCGGACACAGAGGCGTGTGCCGGTTCAGCAGTGCGTGGTTTGTCTCCCCAGGGCGTGACTCCTCACCTCCGCATCAACGGGCCGATGAACATCAACCACTACGCCACCAAGAAGAGCGTGGCAGAGAGCATGCTGGACGTGGCACTCTTCATGGCCAACGTCACCCAGCTCAAAGCTGTGCTGGAGCAGGGCACCTCCTTCCAGTACTACGCCACCCTCATCGTGCTCATCAGCATCTCCCTCTTCTTCCAGGTGATGATTGGGATTCTCCTTATCATCACCGGTAAGGCACCGGCCCGGCGCGGGGCGGCGGGGCAGGGTCCCCTGCACGCTGCCGGGCGTGGGGGTGGCAGGGAGAAGCCCCTTTCCCCAGGGCAGGCCCCTCTGCGCCCATCCGGGGCTGGGTGGGGTGGTGGGGCGGTCGGTGTCACTCAAAACGGCGGGTGCGTCGTTTTCCGTTCGCACCTCTCTGAGCACAACTCCTCCTTCCCTTTCCCACCGTCCCAGGGAAAGAGTGGGGATTTGGCCACGATGGGCCTCTTGCTGCCCCTGCTCTTGTGTGCCCCTTCATGCAGCTCTTGCAGACACTGCATTTTAGCTGTGTTTTATATCTTACTTCGTCTGGGACCTAACAGAACAGTTTAGGCAGAGGTATTCCCTATATTTACCTCACCTTTAACCGATCCCACAGTTTTCCTGGGGGCCTGCAGGCAGCGCATTAACACCAGCATTGGTTTGCTGGTGCTTGCCCAGTGCTCCATCTGATACAGGAGCTGCTATATTTGTCTCCAACAGATTCCCAGTACTAAAAACCTGCAAATGCTGCATTTCCCTGAATATCCTACATGGGTTTTTATGGAGGACACAGTTTGGAGGTTTTGGGAAATCTGTGACGTGTTCCTTCCCCTGTCACACACCCCACAGCTTTCCCTGGTGGCATCTCTGATGGCTGGACCCAGCTGGGAGGAGAAAGGGGACAAGGGACCACACCATGGCTGCTGTTTGCAAGGTTTATTGGGCAGGCAGCCCTGGTGACCCCGGCTCTGCTGTGTCTGAAGGGATCGGTGTCCATCAGCCAGCACTGACCATCACGTACCAGGGCTGGCAGCTGTGTCACCACACAGGTGACATCGGGGAGGAACTGGCCTCCCAGTGCAAGCAGAGCATTGCTGCCCTTGTCCCCCGTGCCCCACAGCCTGCCCTCACCATGCCCCGTGGCTGTGCAGTCTTGGGGGACCATGGCACTGAGCAGCAGTAACTTGCCTATTTGGGGCTGACCCATGGCGGGGCCACGGCACCTCCCCGGCAAAACAAAGGATTTTGCCGAAAGATCCAAACAAGACGAGATTTTCTCTCTCCATCCATTCTGTGTCATCCCAGAGCAAGCTGTGGCTCCCGTAGCATTCCTGTGACTGCTCCCTCTGCTCTGTGGCCTCAGCACCCAGGGGCACCGTGAACTTTCCCAGGCGGGGGGGGCTTGCAGGGCGACCTGGAGTCAGTCTGCAAACTCCCTTCGCTTTTTGCCCTGTACTGCGCAGCTCGTTTGAACCTGAATGACCTTGCAAAGCAACCCCGCCTGAATATACTCAACAACGCCGCCACAGCTCTCATCTTCATCACAGTCATCCTCAACATCTTCATCACAGCCTTCGGCGTGCAGAAGACTGGCCTCTACCCTACCAGGAACTTTGGACCTTATTAATTCATGGGGCAATGGACTCAGGTAAGAAAGGGCGAGTTCCCATCCCTTCCAGCCCCTGGCAGGGCATCCCCCTCATTCTCAAAAACTTCACTGCAAGGTGGAGAGGGCAAAGCTGCACCGATTAGCAAAACCTTTCCGGGGCACCTGCAGCCACTGAACAAATTCCCCCAGAGGAGGAGGAGCTCTCCTCACTTGGTCTCCAAAGCAAGAACACCAAACATCCCAGGTGCTGGGATTTATGGGCACCAAGTGGTTTTTGGAAGACTGCAGAGCTCATGCTAGATACAAACAGCAGCTGTGGATGGGAGCTAAAGCTGGGGAAGAAAATCGCGTGTGTTCTGGGAGGAATCCCAAGACAGCAGCACGATCTGAGCAGAAGAAAAGGAAGGTGCTGGGCAAGGCAGGGGGGGAAGAGCTCTTTACAACAGCCACTGCCGTTTGGCAGGGACTGCTTTCAGCACCTAATGCTCCTTTTCCAAGAAGCCCAGTAAATAAGAGCTCATCCAAATGGTTGGGTTCCCAAGTCACACCAGCAATGGCATGTTCTTAAATCAAAGGCACTTTAGCTCAAGAAGCAAAATTCACATTTCTTGCTTACATGGCCAGCAAAAGGTAAACACGGTTTAAATGCACGTGCCAGGGCAGCAGCTAACAGGAAAGCTCAACAGACACCTGCTATGGTGAGGGTGGAGGCAAAGGCCAAAAACCTCTGTAAAACGTGGCTGGTTTGGGATCCAGAGAGGGGCCGGGGCTGAAGAGCAGCATCCCAGATGTGCAGGGGCAGCTGTGGTGTCCAGCAGTGGCTGTGACTGCTCCTCTCTGGCCATGCTCACAGAGGGGTCTGAGGTGACCTTACTGGTGTTTCTCCTCCTCCTGCAGGGTCTGAGCAGTGCAGCTCTCCTCGTCTCCACTGACCTCAGCAGCAGCCGAGTCCAGACAACCGAGCTAAACTCCAAATCTGTGTGTGTGCCACAGCACAGCGGCCCCTGATGCGATGCTTTTGCAGTTCTGAGGGGTGGGGGCACTGCCTTTCCAAGCTAGAGCAAACTTTGCAAGAGAAAACTGCAGGAATGGCAGCAGGTATACATTTAAAAAGTGCACTTCTGTAAATCTCTTTTCTTATTTTAGCTGCCTGCTTCACATATTCAATATTGGCTCATTTGGTAGAGAAAACTGATTTACTTTGTAGACTAAATAAATAAGGCCAGCTTTATTTTGTCTCAAACATAAGTTGATGCCCTTAAAGTAATTCTATCTAACAGTTTACCTCCCAAATGTTGGAATGGATTTCTCAAACTAAAAAATAACTTTTCCTAGGATAGAATGGTGTGTGTACATGAAGACAGCTAGGACCAGTTCAAATGTTTTCCTAGTTGTTTAAAATTAAATGTGATGTAGTTAAGAAAGCAATCAGATGTTTCCAGCACTGGAATATTAACATGGACAGAAAACAGTTCTTGTGGTCTGATGTCATCATCAGGGACCTATCAAGAATGATGTCAGAATAGCCTGACAATATTTAGTAGAAAATGAAGAAACATTATACATAAGGACACAGCCTAGGCTTATTGCCACAATGAAAAATTACAGCTGAATAGCTTATTACTCTATTAAAAAAAATCACCATTATGATTTATTCTTATCACTGAAATAAATGTTTTACAATGTATTTAGTTTATAATGACAGCTCTGGTAATTCTCTTGTATTAGAACAATTTGTTTCCTTTAAAAAAAAAAATCCTTTGAATTAATGAGCTTCAAGATTTTTATTAAAGAGTAAAAATTTTCGATCCTAAATTTTTAAAATCTATTGTCATGCTAAAAAATGGTATTTTAATAGCCTTATGTAAGCCTATTTAAATAATTACATACTCTTTTGATTATTAAATGGTTTTTCCACTGTACTGCAGCATCAGAGTTTAGTATGGACTTCTCATTTTGTATATCCTTGCCACCCCTGAGAGAGAAATGCCATGAAAACATCCTCACACCAATCTGCTGGAGCTACTGGGAGCGTCTGACACTTAGAAACAGACACGGATTTAATTTGTATTCTGTATTTGCCTTTACACCCCAAACTAGTGACAGTCACACGTGGTGCTTTTCCTGAGAGCCCGTGAGTGATGCTGCCCAGGGAGGGGGAGGTAAGGCCAGGGCCAGCAGCAGCTCAGCACCTGAAGCTGACAGTGATGGTTTGAGCTGAAGGAAAGTTGCACAAAAAGGGAAGGGTGGAAAACAGCAGCAATGTATTTACCAGAACCTGAAGTGGCAAAGCTGAGCACAGTCTGAGTTCTCTCGGTGATGCAGGCAGAGACTTGTCCTCCACTTTGGTCTGGGGTGACTCTGAGTTTGCTGCTGAACCGGGTCCTCAGTCTTTGCTGACTGGCAGCAGAGGGGGGATGTTTCTGGGAAGCCTCTTATCCCGCCTCCTCTAGGAAAATGCTTCACTCTAGAGGGAGCAGAGGGAGCTGTAGGCACAGCAAAACCACAAGCCAAGGGCTGTCAGCCACTCCTGGCTGGCTGGGTTCATGGGAAGGTAAAAAGTGGCATCTGCGTGCAGCCCCCAAACCCTAGGACTCACTGCTTCGTGGAGCAAGAGGCAAAGCGATCGGCATTGATGACCGAATTGGAAAGAGAGGGAAAACCAGAGAAGATTCAGCTGGGAAAGAAGTGAGGGGAATTCCATTACCAAATCTTAACTTCATCATTGTTTCAGAGAGCTACTGGATTGGGTCTGGCAGCATGTGAGGCCTGCAGGAGCAGAGGGAGCTTCCTGCCACTCACCCCAGGCAAGCAAGAGACTGGCAGCACACGGCAATACTTCCCCTCCATCTCCTTTAATATTAATAATTTCTTGTTAGAGTGAAATCACACTCATTAGCAACCTTGGCTGCCTTTTCCCCTTTGTGTGTGACTCTCATTGCTGCCAAGCTTTTGATACTCAAGGAAGGCACAGTTGAAGTGTAAATGGGCCAAAATGGAATGCAAATGAGCAGCTGCTGTGCAAGAGCTGACCTCCCTTTAGCCTGGCCTGTGCCAAGCACTGAGCTCAGGTCTGGGCTCCCACCTGTGCTCTTCTCCAGGAACTGAACTCTGTTTGCCAGGAGCACCTCCGTGTTTTCTACATCCTCTCATCACATCACACTCAGGCTTTGCTGAAACGTGCATTTGTCCACTGCTTCCACCTTGTTTCACGTGATAAACCCGTGTAGACAAGAGGAAAACCGTTTTGTTGCCCCCCCATTTCCCACAGATGTAGAGGGGACTGGAGCAGGGCTCACTGCTGGCTGCCCCTGCACCTCCCAGCCAGGCTGGCTGCAGAGCTCCTGCTGCCTGGGGCTGCCTGTGCTTCCAGCTAATGGACACACAGGAGCACACCTGGATCCTGTTTCTGCTGCACAGTGATGTGGGGGCAAGTTAACACACAGACAGAATAGAGCTCTTGTAGGAAGACAATGTATTTATAAAACACGAAGGAGGATCTGTATAACCCCCAGCTCCAACAGAGACGTGGCCCAGGAGTCGTCTTGAAGGCACAGAGCCACTTTAAGGCAGGTAACTCAAAGGTACAACTCAGATTTTCAACACAAGGCATCTGCATCTAAAAAACAATCAACTTCAGACACTTGTAGGACGTGAGGAGAGATGTTCACCGGGCAAACATTAAGACAATGAGGAAACAAATAATAATTTTCACACAATACACTTTGCTCAGATTAAAAGTCAGCCCTTCTTCACTCTCTTGCTGACCTGCAAAGCAAGCCTGAGCACCACACTCCAGTCCTGAAGACACAGTCACATTTGTAAGCAGAGACCCCTGCCCTGCACCTCACACATGGTGGCATGGACTCCCCAGCCTGGTCACATCCTAGCCTGGAGAAGGTCTCATCTGCAGCACTGTCCATCATCTCCCCAGCCTGGTCACATCCTAGCCTGGAGAAGGTCTCATCTGCAGCACTGTCCATCACCTCCCCAGCCTGGTCACATCCTAGCCTGGAGAAGGTCTCATCTGCAGCACTGTCCATCATCTCCCCAGCCACAGAGCTTCCTGAGCAGCTTGCTCCTGGCCTGATGCAAGGAAAATCCTATGCAACTGACTTCCTCCAGCTGTCCAGGCAGGACACAGCCAGGATGCACATGAAGGCCAGAAACTCCAGCACAGCTTCCTAAAAAGATCCTGGTGACAGAAATGTGACCAGCTGCTGAGGGGAGGCAGCTTCCTGGCCATGTTCTTTCACTGCATGGCTGAGGGATCTGCTCCAGCTGTGCTTCCTGCTCTCCCCTCTTTGTGACTCTGTCTGGGGAGAAAAGCTGCAGCTTGCTCTGGAAGAGGGGCAGCAGCCTCAGAGCAAAGCCCAGCACTGCTCCTGCAAGGTTTGCTGCTGGCCAGCAAACGGGGGAGTGTGGAGCCCCTGCTCTCCCTCACCCTGCAGGGAGGTCTCAGCACGTGGGCTGAAGAGTTTGTGTCCCCATGGGCTCTCCAGGCTCCTCCAGGGAGGCTGCCAGCTAGTGCCAATTAGTATTAATCACATTTACTACTGTAAAGCTTGGACACCAGCTGAGAATTCCCACTGAGAGGGAAGAACACTTGAGATGGCAGCTCTGACAGCAGGGAAAGTGGCCACTCAGAAATGACAAAAAACTCCTTACATCTCCACCAAGGAGTCCTCACGAGGTAGTTCTGCTGACCGCTGGCTGGGGTTACAACGTGTGAAGGAAGGGGTACAGTCACAGCTCAAAAATGGGGGCAAAATCCTCCAATTCTGCTGGCAGTGCTGCTCTGAGGGGTGCACCCTGCTGTCCAGTCCACTCTTTAAAGGCTGGCTGTCCCCTGTCATTTATGCCAGGTGAGTTACCTTCAGGATGCACCTAATCCTTGGCAGCGTCTGCAGATGGATGGCTGCTAAGTGCAGGTGCTGCAGACCACATCCACGGGCGGCTGTGAAAGCACAAATAACTGCTGCTCCCGTGCTGTGCCCGCAGGGTGCCAGGGAAGCCAGCAGCTCTCCCTCTGCAGAGCGGGCACCGCGCTGCTCCCGGCTGAGGGGCACGGACAGCCGCTCCTGCCAGCGCCTGGCCGTGTCCCTGCCGCCAGCCGCTCCCATTCCACAGGCACCGCGTGCCACAGCCGGCCTGGACAGGCACCCTCCTGCAGCCTGAGAGCAGCGCACCTGCACACTCCTGCAGCGTGCCGTGTCTGAGGGAAGCACAGGCTCTGACTTGCACCCAGAGCATGTCTGACGCTGCACATTCCAGGCAGAAACAGAGCTTATTGCAACATTGCATCACAGGTCTCCCAAACTCCAGTAATACTTAAAAAAAAAAAAAAAAAATTCAAAGAAAGTGTTGACTGTCGTCTGCCTCTTCCCTCTGACCCCAACTGCCATGATTTAATTTCTTAGTGTCTGCATGGGTAAAGTATTTTCCCTCCATAGGAAGGCTACTCTGGCGCGGGCAGCTGCTAAAGCTGCCTCTTCAGTGATATTCAGTGTCTCCACTCTGGCAAAGGCTCCATGGATTCACAGACACAGCCATCTCTCCTGTCTACTTCTCACCACAGCTGCTCACTGCACAGCAGAACTTTCTGGTATCTGGTCGACCTTTTCTAAATCCGTCACTCACAAAAACCCCCAGACTGATGCAAACAGATGATTTGACAGGATTTCTATCTCACGTGCCAGAACTTGCATGTTCAGTTTTCTACTGCAACAGCAGAACTTGATGGACTTGTCAAGAATCACAGACCCAGCAGTAAATGAATGCCTATTCTGATTGGCATCTACTCCGTCAGTATGGAGCAAAAAAACCCTAGCACCAGCCAGCTTTGCTTGTGTTCTGCATATACCCATTACCCCTTCCCAGCAATCCTCCACAGAACTGGGCACCACAAGCAGCATCCTATGTCACACTCTCCCCTCCAGCCTGAGACCTTTCCAGCATGGTATGGGGACACTGAAGCGCCAGTGTAAAGCACTGAGAGAGCTGGCATTTCTGGGTTTATATGGTCTCCTAAAGTGGTTACAGGGTAAAAACATCTTGCCTTACACTAACAGGAGTTTTATGGGATGAGAGTCCCCTGTAGCACCAGGCCAGCTGTGGGCTCTCTCCACAGTTCTTGCATCAATGACAGCATGGGTTTGCCCATCCTTTTGTTCACTCTTGTTCACTCCTGTGTCCTCGCTGTTGGTTACACCCAGTGCGTGTGCCAAGACCTGAGGCCACCTCCTCCCTACCAGGCCAGAGCTCCTGGGCTGCACTGATGAAGCACCAACAGCTGCGCTGGTTCTCCAGCCACGAGCCCTGCCCTCTGCATAAGGGTCAAACTATGACAAGGCACAACTGTGAGGCCATAACTTATTAAATTAACTTTTAGACGCTGCATAAATGTACAGGATCTTGAGAGCAGAAGACTCTGTCTCCTAGTCTGACAAATTACAATATTTCAACTAATAAAATATTGCCACTTCTTCCCTGCTAGGGTTTCCCTGATATCGTTAGGACAAACACACGTCTGTCAGATAAGGCTGCAAAGTTCCTCCTGAGATGCCCTGTTAGCCTCCCCGTATAGCCCCTCCACCACCCTCGGGCAGTGGGTCAGTAATTTAGGTGGAATTGTAACATCACCCTTGCCAGCTCACCCAGCTACAGGCAAACGTGGCTCCCCTAAGGGAAATGTATTTCCAATCCATCCACGGCCCATAACGGGCTGAACACGAGCACAGGTTTTCATAATGACCAAAGTGAAAAGCACAGAGAAACATGTAAGCACCAGCAGCCTGAAGTGCCTACCAGCTCCTCTGCATCCAGATTTCCTAAAGTCAGCACACGGGCATGCGGGTGCAATACTGATCAGAGAACTTTGGTCCCCTGTCCAAAATCTCAGGTACTGAGAGGGCAAGGGAGAGGAAATGGGGACGGTTGTGGGATCTTTTCTTTTTTTTTTTTCTTTTTCATTCAAGTTTTGAAAGAGAAGCCGTGTTGCTCTGAATAAACCGTTCTGGGCTTAGCTGGGATTTGTGTCTGCTTGGTGCAAGACTCAACAGGAAACACGGCACCTCTCCCAGTGTACCTTCCACCAGACTGCATGGCAGGAAATACAAGTCCTTCCCCTGTCACATCTCCCCACACACCTCCCCAGCCACACGGACCCCGTGTGCTGGATCCAGCAGCTGACAAGAGACACTCCCACCCCGCTGGCCCCTGGCTCCTGGGCTGTGCCATGTGCCAGGTGCCATCAGAGGCTCTGGAGGCAGAGGAAGGGTTGGGGCACTCGGCTGTGTGCCCTGGTAAAGTGCACATCTGGATGAGATGGTGGCAGTGCTGCCGAGCAGCTCCGGGGTCGAAGGCTACGCCGTCTTCAGCTGGCGCCGGTTCCACATGCCCCGCTTTGAGTGAAACCAGTGGAAAAAGTTCCTCAGGGCGAGACGCTCCACTTCCAGCCCAGCCTGTAAGATCCTGGCAGAAAGAAGAGTAGACTTAGGGGAAATTTCATCACAAAGATACTGAGGGACTCAGCCCCAGGAAAACTCCTTTTTAAGCTGCGCTGTTGACAAGAGACTGCAAGCATGTTGGATAGTCCAGAACAGCCATGGGGGATCCCACAGCCCTAAGCAGGAGTCTAATGACCCTTTCTGAGTGTTTATGCACCCCTGGGAGCAGGACTGGTCAGGAGTGCCTGCACACACCAAGACAGGAGGAAAGACGGCTGGCAGCACTGGATCGCGGTCAGCTGACAGCAAAGACAGGACAGAGCCCAAACCCTACAACTCCAAACCCAGAGGCCCAGGATTTGTGCAGTGGAGATCCCTCATCACAAAATCCTCAGAAATCTTAACTGTACCTCATAATTTTTAAATGCCTCTCCACCAGTTGGTCTTCAAGGCAATTCAATTGCTAGATGTTATATATATGGTAAATGTGAGGGACCCAGACTGCGCTCTGCAGTGCTTGTAGAGGACAAAGTCTTCACAAGCACCAGTGCCTGATCTGCATGAGACCAACCAGCAGTGTGGCTGGAAGGCAGCAGAAAACAGCTCTTCTCTCACTAGTGGCTGCAGTAGAGTGTTTTGTGTCTCCTCACATACCAGGTTTGAGGTCAGGATATGCTCAAAGGCTCCCCCTCCCTGGCCAAGGTTATGGGGCAGTAGTTATCTCAATCTCCTTGGACCCCCACTCCCGTGGTCACTGGTTCTCCAGGATCTGACGGGCTTCCCCTCTTGAGCACCTGAACAATGACAGTGGATGCCTACCTGTCCAGGAGCTCCCAGTCCTCTCCTCCCCAGCGGTCCCGAAACTCTTTTGTGTTCATGCCTCCAATTTTGTCCAGGTCAGACTTGTATATGCCCAGGAGACCAAACCCATTCACCTCCCAGTAGCCTGAGGAGAGCACAAAAGAGGCACAGCTTTGTTGGGGCTTTGAACCACTGATGGCCCCAGCAGAGCTGCTGGAGTGAGACTCCAGCTACTTCTAGCACCGTGTTGACACCAGGGAGTGAACTCAGCACCAAGGCAGAGCCAACCATGCCAGCCAGCTTTGGGAATGAGAAGGGATTGTGGGCAGACAGCAGGGTCTGTCCCATCAACTTCTCATTAGCAGAGCCTCTCCCATCTCCTGTCTGGCAACACAGTTCCTGGACTGTCCCAGCTTCCCAGGGCTGTCCCTGTGCCTGGATGGCTCAGGACGGCACCTCTGTCTAAAGGAAATCCTATTATGTCCTGCTTTTCTCCCTCCACCTTGGCTTGGATTCCCTCACTCCTGGTATACCAGCTCTCCTCAGGACAGGCTATGGCCCCAAAGAAAAGAGAGAGATGGACAGACAGAAATAAAGGACAATTTTTCCAAGGTTCTTAAATCCATAAAGGGCCCTAGGAGATAACCAGCAGAAACATCAGATAAAGGGCTCTGCTAGCTTTTTGATCTCAAATTCTAGGTACCTGACGCTGTTAAACCCCATCCCAAGTCTAACACACACTCACCCATGGGACCTGGAAGTACCTCAAGCTCCAGCCCTTGTCTGTGCCAGAGGAACAAATGTAGAGCAGGCAGGCACTTCTTGTTTCCCCATTTCCCAAAGTCTGAGCCCTCTTACCGTCAGGCCACTGTGGGGACATCCCGCAGTGCAGCCTCATGACCATGGGTGCAAAGGCCATCTTGCCTTCCACACAGTGCTTCCTGATGGCATCGATGACCCCAGCCGGGAAGTGGATGTGGAGGTCACACAGGAAGACAATGCTGTGCGGGTCCTGGAACCAACAGCACCGGTTGGGAAAAAAACAGGCTGACTTTGAGTAAACCTTTCTTGAGGGGCAGGAAGACAGAGAGATTGGAGTCAGAATCTCATTACTGCATCAGAAACTGAGATGCCCAGGGCTGGCTAAACGTCCCCTGAGTGGCTGTTCAGTGGTGAGTGTGAAATACCATGACTGTGACCTGGCAGAGCCAGGATCACAAAGCTGCTCCTGCTGATTTCCCTCCTGTCTGACAGTCCCAGCAGGTGGAACAAGAATCGAACAGGGCACAGGCTCCTCAGAATAGAGACCCTTACTCTGGAAGGACAGGAAACACCCCCACATTTGAACTGGTCTGCTATGCTATTCCCTTCCCTAAAAATCAGTGTGTTCAGTACCAAAGGCAGTGGCACCACAGACACACACTACAAACTCCCCTGCCCACCCAAGGCCCCCAGACTCACCGTTACGAGGTCTATCCCCGCCTGCAGCCCAGCAGAACGCTCAAAATTCCCTGTCAGCTTCAGGTACTGATAGCTGGGGGTCAGAGGGGAAAGGGAATTTCAGTGGCACAGGAGGCACCGCAGGCAGTGCCACACCAGCACCAGGCTGTGCAGCTGCCCTTGCCCCGTGTGCCCTCTGTTGCAGAGGAAACCTTTGCTGGGGGAATGCACAAGCTCAGCACTGTTCCTGGCCCCAGTGTGCCCAGAGAACAGAGCTTTGCCCCTGAACAGAGCCTAGCAAAACTCTTCTCAGCTCTAGCCCAGCTCTGTCCTAGGACTAGACCTGGAAACCCCTGGCATGTAATGGAAATGGCCAGGCAAAGTTGTGTCAGATCAGAGCAGGGTCGTTCTAGCAAGCTCAGGTCTCCACACTCTGTCCCACTTCTCACAGCTTCCCTGTCTGTTCCTCTCCTCCCCCTGCCCCATCACCGCGAGACTCGCTTTCTCTTCTCTCTTGCAATCTTGAAAAAAGAGACAAATCAAATAAATTTAGCTGGAAGACTACACCAGCCATTGCCTTACACTTTTCCATGTGTATATATGTGTGTATTTATATATGCACATAGAACAAGAACATATTGATGGGTATGTGCAAGGTCTGGATGGGTGGTGTCTGTGGTGTTCCAGCTGTGCCTGGTCAGCACACAGAGACTGCCAGATGTGCTGTTTGCAGGCACAACGTGTGTGAGTGGCTTTTTGTGACCAAGCAGTACTCCCACCTGTGCAAGGCAGACCTCTTCAGAGCCTTCTCTACATCCATGTCATCACTGCTGTAGTCTGTGATGATGATGCTGAAGTAGGGATCCTTGGTGACTCGGAACAGCTCCTCCATGTCGGAGATGAACTGCAGTACCCAACGTGCCTGGTTTTTCACTGGTTGTATCGCAACAAGGGGAGAATCAAAGCAAACTGATTTCAATGGTGGTGTTTCTTCTCAACAGGCAAGGCTTCTTGCCTCCTGTTAAACCCCAACAACCCTTCAGGGACGATGAAATAGGCCCAGGCTGAAAACCTGGTCCACAGAGCCAAGGAATCAGCGCGGGTTCTTTCCCACCACGTGTCAGGGGTGAGCTTACAAGCCACGGCTGCTTGGGCGCTATGGTATTTCTGAGGGTATTTAACTTGGAGAGGACAGAAGCTGGGAGCGACCCAGGTAAGATGGTTGGGACTGGCTCGGACCCACCGAGCAGGGCTGCCCCCACGGGGCCACCCCTCCACGTCCCGGGGAGGCAGGGCCCCTCACCTGGCACCACGAAGTGAACCACGGCGCGGTGGTTCCAGGAAAAGCCCTGGGGCCAGCACAGCTCGGGCTCGCTGGCCGCAGCCATCAGGTGCCGGCGGTGGCCCCAGGCCAGGCTCCTCATCCTGCTCTGGTCGCGGTGCGTGCCGCCCTGCCAGCCGCGCGCGAACACGAACTCGGAGAGGCGCAGGCGACGCGCGACGCGCCCCAGCACCTCCAGCAGCTCCAGCTCCAGCAGGTACCGGCTGCCCCGCACGCGGTCCTGACGCTTCTCCACGTTCACGATGCGCTGCAGCTGGAAGCGCCTGCGGGGACACGGCTGGAGTGGGCACAGCCCCGGGCGCCTCCTCCTCTGCTCCTTCCTTCGGGCAGCACAAACCTTCCCGCCCCGGCTTCCCCCCGCTTCGCTGCTCTGCTGCCCGAGTCCCATGGGAACGTCTAGCACCTGTTCCTCCTAAATCCGCAAGCCTGTGGGATTAGACCTGGGACTCCGGCCAAGAGAAAATATTTGGCAAGAGAAATGAAATAAAGGTGACACAGAAAATAACAAATGTTTCTGAATGATTGTGTAGGGCTGGTAATAATGAGTGTACTCAACACCACCTACAACGATCTTGGCACAAGGAGTGTGTTTGGGCTACTGAAACTGACAGCTTATCAAACAAGAATATGGAGTAGCACTGAGCAATCATACAGTAAAAACTGGCAGGAGCTGTAGATTCAGAATGGCCAAAACTGGGTGAAATGCCAGGTCACGCCCTTCCGGATCATAACAAGAGTTTCTGCTATAAAATAGATCCACGTGAGTTAAAGATCCTGAGAAAATCTTGTGTGTACTGATCGCTTACACCTGGCTGTGACTGATGTGACCCTGAAAAAGCAAATGTGATCTTAATACGTAGCATTAGGCCTACTTCCAGCAGGGATTAGAAGCTAATAACACCTGCTCCATAAAACATCCAGGATGCTGGTCACTTATGTATAGGAAGATTAACACCAACTGAAACCTGCATGGAAAAAGACTGGTAAAATAATTATAAAAATTAAGGCCAGCCCAGCAGAAGAGTCAGGAGTTCGACTGTTTAGCTTACAGAGGCTAGAGAAGTGTGTCTGTTTGCCAGAAGGGAAGGTAAGTCTTGAGAAGGAAAGGAACCGAGACCGTGTAACAAAAGAGAACCAGCTTTTGCTGGTACCATTTCTCAGGCAAAAGAAGTGTGCCTAAGGTCCAGTGTTTTACACAGACTCCTTGCCTGAAATGTTATTTGTCACATCTAGTTCACGCTCTGGTTCTCACCAGTTACTCACACAACAGGTATTCCCCATGCAGCACGGTAAATCAGCTCTGGGACAGAGCCCCTTGGATTTCTCACCGTGCCTTACCCTTTACTCCTCTGGTTGAGCTTCCTCAGGAAGACACGTGTAACTTCCAGGGCCTCACTTTCTCTCAGCAGCAGGTTTCCCGAGGTGTTGCATTTCAGGTCAATCCAGTCCGTGCGCAGCATGTGGAAGTCCAGGTTGCTCATGCTGAAGGTCTGCTCCCAGTTGACGGCCTGGTCAAACACTGGTACGTAATCGAAATCCTCCTCCTCTTCCTCCTCCGGCTCCGCATCCACCTCTTCCTCTTCTGCTCCTCCAGACTTGTCCTTCACAGGAGCTGCCCCCTGTGCCTCCCCCGTGCCCCCATGCCCATCGCCGGCCGCCCGCTGCTCCGCAGGGCTCCCGGCTCTCCCAGGCACTGGGGCTCCCCTCCCGGCTGCCACGGTGCCGCCTGGCCGCAGCCTGTCCCTCCTGGTGCCGAGGTCTCCTCGAGGTCCCACCCCGTCGGGAATTGTGACCCCCGAGTCCCTGGGGCGGCCGAGAGACCGCGGCCTTTGAGACACAGTCCCGGAAGGAGGGTTTGCCCTTCTGACAGGCGCTCTCCCCGGGATGGCCCTGGCGTGCTGCCGAGGGCTCCTGGAATTGTCTTTGACTCCAGCTTTTAACCGGGGTCTCGCTGTCACGGGGTTTCCCTCTAGGCCAGTCAGGCCGAGGCTTTGGTTGGTGGAGGCCAGCACGGCTGACCGGACTCCAGACCCTTTTGTCCTCCTGCTCCGTGTCTCCTGTCCGGCGTCGTCAGGCGGCACCGAGAGGAGCCGGCGGCGCTCCCGCAGGGAATAGTCGTCATCGTGGTGCACGCTGTCCCTGCCCCACACGCTGCTGGGGGCCCGGCCTGCTGGCCCTGCCCTGCCGGTGCCAGCGCGCTCCGGGACGCCGGTGCTCTCCACGTCCCGCTCCTCGTACTGCAGCTCCTCCGGGTTCCCCTCCTGGGAGCCTGCAGGATCAATCCGAGTCACGCCTCTGGCACCCTCCCGCCGCCCTCGTGCCCTGGCCAGGCGCCCCCAGGCAGGGGGCAGCTACGTGTGGCCTGGTCCCGGTGCCGTGTCCTGCTCAGGGGGACGGGGATGCTCTCCCACGAGGGAGCTGTGCTCCCGCTGCCATCACCCACCGCTGCCGGAGGCCGTGCAGCTGTCTGGCTCTGCCCTCAGTGTGGGTCTGGCCACAGCCCTGCAGGGCAGGGGTGACCACAGGCTGCCACACCGCCGCCTGCGGTACTCCTGCCCGTGCTTTTATGGAATTGCACCTCAGCTAAGCTGTGCGCCTGAGAGTTGTCATGCTGTCTACTGCAGCCCACTGCTTGGTGAGCTCCCAACCCGCCCTGAAGGGAAGTAAAAGTGGCAGCACAAGTCTCCTCCCAGACACAGCAATCTGGCAGGGAAAGGCTGAGACTTCCTTGGTGAGGAAAGTCGAGAGCTTCTTTCAGCTGGTGCTGCAAGACCACACACAAAAGTGACAGATAAAAGGATCCTCTGGGTTCTGACATTACCTGGCTGCTCTGTCTTTTCTCCAGAGTCCAGGCTCTTCTCTGGCCGATCCATTTTCATGTACTTGTAAAATCCAAATCTGCAGCGAGAAAAGCAAAACACAAGTTTGATGAAAGTTACTTTGCCCTTTCCTGGAAGAAGGAAGAAAATCCTGAGTGCAGGGAGGCCACAGTCATTTATCTTACTGGTAAAATGACCCTCCTCATCCTGCAAAAAAGTCCTCCTGAATGGCTGGCAGTCCTTACACAAGGTGTCTGATTGTTGCAGTAGGGACCAGTTCCCCTGTGGGGCCAGCACTGGGACCAGGGCAGTGAAGATGAGTGACGTGCCTTTCTTCCCCCAGAGAGAGGCCTGTGGTGAGCAACGTTTGGCTTTCACAGGGACAGCTATGAGGAGGCTCCAGCCACTGGCAGGCCAAGCTTGCTGGGAATACACTCCCCGATGTAAGAGAACAAACATGCTCTGACTCAGCTACTGGGTTAACCCTGCAAGAAAAGCGCTGGTAGTTTCCCTTTGAGACCTACGCATATTTTCACTTCAGTTATCAAAAGAAATTATGAATGTCTTGCATGTTTTGCAAGACTTAGGGGATCTTTAAGAATTAAGAAAGTCCTACAGAAGTCAGCATGAAATTCCACACCAATTCCAGCTTTCAAGCTCCTCCCCACCCTGCTAGCAAACCCAAAATTTACAGCATGCTACCTTTCCAAATAATAAGGGTTTTCCTGGTAGAAGCATTTGTTGTCTTTCTCCATGTGGCTCAGGCGGCTGTAATCATTTGGGTAAACAAAGGATAAATGAACCTGTGAAGAAGGGAGAAAGACAAAGTGAAACCCTCACAAATGCCAGTCATCAGTCCCAAGGTGACCCAGACACAGTGGCAGGGTAACCAGCCCTTTTCAGAGGGAGCAGGCGTTGCTCACTCTGCCTCTGCAGCAGCAGGCTGTGAGGATGGAGCGCAGAAGGAAGCACACAAGGATACACGTATGCGTGTGCCTTTTACCCTCTCCCCCAGCCTCTGTCCACCTCTCTAACTGTGAGCTGAAGTGCTACAACAGAGTGAGAGAGGTGGCCAAGTCCTCCAGAAGAGATGTCCATGGCTTTAGTAACCCACACGTACTGCAGTCCCCCCCGGAGAATGAAACCCTCAGCCACTGTGAGACTCCCTGCAAGGGCAAGTTCAGCCCGTGGCTGGTGGGATCTCTTCCTCCTGCTCGTGCCTCCCTGGGCAAGCCCCAGAGAGGAAATCCAACTCACGAACTGCAGTCCCTGGTAGCGCTGCAGAGGAAATCCATCCACCAGGTAGCTGGGCTTGTAGGGGCACTCGGGCAGGGCCTGGCGCACGCGGGACCGGCTCAGCAGGGGCACTGCGGGGAGAAACACACGGGCCAGCGCTGCAGGAGGAGCCCTGCTGCAACCCCTGCACCAGCTTCTGTCCCTGGCTTCTATTCATCCATGTGAAATATTAACAAAGGCATTAAACAAACCTTCTTGCACGGCTCGACTCTTTACGCTCCTTTAAGAGGCTTACACAAAAACACGTGTTGGGGATGCTGCTGGAGCTGCATCCCAAGAACGAGGAGCTGGCTTTACTCTGTGCTTTGTGTCTTACAGTGACTGATACTGCAGCTGCCCCTCTCTTTGTTCTCAGGAATAAAAAAGCATGGTCTGGATAACTGCAGTGTAGGAGGACAATCCTTCCCCAGCCGCTTTGCAAGTCTTACCTTGATATAGAGTGTCCCGGGGGTCAGGCTTCAACATGTCAGCTGGGTGTGCCCTGCTGCCGGCACTGCCAGCAGCACTCCTGCCGCTGGCCAGCGTCTGCGGGATGTGCCCAACCTCATCCATCTTCAGCAGCGTCTCGTCTGGAAACCAGGGAGAGCACAGCGGGGAGCCACGGGCTCACCTGTCCCTCGTCCCAAAAAGCACCTGTCCCCAGTGCCAGCCCTTTCCAAACGGCATTGCATCCGTGGCACTAACGCTGCTCCGGCACAGGCAAAGGCTGTGACCCAGGCAGCCGGAGATACTGCGGGGTGGGAACAGGGCCTTCACTGAAAGCACACACGCAGTGATGAGCAGAGGAGGAAAATGACCTCCTGCCCTGGACACACCGGCAGTGTGTGCTGAGCAGGCCCCACGCTGGCAGGAACTACTGACACCTCTCTGTTATTAGTAAGAAGTTTCTTTTCAAAGGAGATAAAGAGAGATGAATGAGAGGAGAAACCTGAGGAGCAAAGCTTTTCCCTGTGCTGGAGAAGGATCAGGACCGTGGGGAAGGAACCTCAGTGGCTGAGGAGGACGTTATCCAGAAAGGGAATGAAGCCCCACAGTAAGCCAAGAACAACAGGAAGCTCACACTCAAAACTGGGTATTGATACATTTTTCCTCGGGTGCTGCTGTCACAGGACTTTGTGTCTCCATGGATCTTACTCTAAAATGGGAAGAATTCAATATCCCTGGCTGTGCCCAGCTTTCTGCACACCCCCACAGCTCCCGTGCCTTGGGACTCACGTTCCCCTGGCTCTCAGCAAACTCCATCCGTGTCACTCTCCATCCACAACACTTCTCACCTTCACAGACCCTCCCCTCTGCCCTTCCTCACTACCTCCAGACCTCCCTGAAATAATGTCCTAATCCTGCTTCCGATTCTCCCATGTTTAGTCATGAGTCACAGCCTTGTCCAGAAGTCTTTCTCCACAACTGCCTCCACCTTTCTGTCCCAGTGATGTGTATGCCTGGTATTTGCCTGGCTAGACAATGATTCATGGCGAAACACTGGATGCTGATACACTCAGGAAGAATGGGGAGGTGCTTGGGAAAACTCATGATGAAGATACTTACTAGCAAAAAGGGAGAGAGACTGGGAGTCAATGACTTTGAACTTCGCTTCTGGGTCATTCAGCCTCCACTGGAACAGAGGAACACACTGAAATGAAATACCTACGGAGTTCACCAAGCCTGAATGAAAGGAACACGCTACTCCTACTAGGACCCAATCTACCCAGCAGCAAAAGTCTGGGAATGAGCTGAGATCCCTCAGGACAAATCCAATCCAAGAAAGGCCAAAAAGCTGCAGGAGACCCCAGAGAAGGCAGATCTATCCCAAGTAAGCAGAGGAAGGGGTCCTGACACATGGCCAGGCTATCCCACAGGCAGGTAAGGGCTCTGGAAAGAATCAGCTGCATCTCGCGCACTGAGGAGCTGAGGCCAGCGAAAGGAGGGAAATGGTTACAAACAGTGTTCCTGAGCTCTCTGGGGACACATACATGGGCCCACCATTCCCACAGACTCACTGCCACTTCCACATGGTCCGTCCCTCTGTCATCCTGCTTGTGCAGCACCTCAAAGTAGTACCTGCCTGCCGCTGACAACCTGCGAAGAACAAGGTGTCCGTCACCAGCAGTGAAGGAACATCTCTCGGCTTGTCAGCAGACAATGAGTGGAGAGCAACCACACCCATGAAACAACCTAATTCTCAGGGTAGGCAGGATTAGCGCTGCCAGGAAAATCCAGATCCTGACAGTGAGATAGGCAGCTTCACTGAGCACCTGGAGTGCTCCAGACCCTTCTCAGTTATTTGGGAATAACTCCCTCTCAGCGTTTCCTGCTGGGTTTTGGCCCCTGGGAAACCTGGCCAGCTCCAAGGCAGGAAGCTCGGGATACAGTTCATACAGGGGAGCCTGCATGTGCTGGTGGCCAACTGCTCCAGGCAAGAAAAATCCAGTGTTGCATTCCCTCAGTAAATCAGCAAAGCTTTGGCAATACCCCAGAGTAATCCCTTTCTCTGTATTGCTAAACTCTTCAGGACAAGCCTGGGTGCTTTTCCCTTGTCCTTGTGATTTCCTGGTCATGTGCAGAGGTGGCTGGGACTGAGGGACTTTGCTCACTCACCTCACCACTTTTGACTTCTGGCTGTGAAATTTCCCAAACTCTCCTGGTGCGGTCCACTCCTTCCCTGTCTGTGAAGAGACAGAAGATGGCTCTAGTTAAGATGAGTTTCCTCCCTCGTTACTGCGCTGACAATGATAAAACCGGAAAACTGAACTCCCCCTTCTCTCCAGTTCCTCCTGGTAAGTCATCTGTGAAATCCATCACCTGTGGACAGATTTAAGTCCCTTAACTCTGAGCGGGGGACTGCCAGTAGCACTACCAAGAGGAAACTGTACGAAGTATCACATGCCATATCCCATCTGGCATCACGCTGTCTGTAGCTGGGCAGGGAAAGAAACCTGGGTATTCCAAGGAAGCAGAAAGTTGGGACGGTCTCAGCTCCCACAGGAACAGGAAAGCCTCGGTGGGAGAAGCCATGCAGCATGCGCTGTACCTTGCCTACACTGGCCAGCAGCTGGACACCAGAGGGCTTTTCATCTGGACTCAGCCAGAACTCAGCATTGTCATCCGCAGCAATGGCAAACTGAAACTCCCCTGTCGAGAGATGGAGGGAGTGAGAAGGGCTTTGGGGTAAGGGCCTGTGCACACAGCAGATCCTGCTCCTCTGAAACGCTGCCTTTTGCCCTTTTTCCTGGTGAGACCATCCCTCCCTTCTGATATTATCACCTTCCCACCTTTGAATCTCTCTGAACTCTCTTAACTCTGCCATGACTGAAAACCAGCTTTACAGAAGTCACTGGGTCACTGCCCCTCCTGCACTGGCTTCACCTGACATCTAACCTGGAGAGCTAAGAAGTCTATGCAAAGCCTCCCCTGACATCGCTTTTGCTGCCAGAGCAGAATTTTGTTAGAGATGCTGTGTTTGGATGGAGGAACGTGCTCGTGGAGCCACGGAGGGAGACAGAGGTGTTGATGCTCACTCCGCCCAGGCTCAGGGGGATGGCAGCTGCAGGCCAGGGCCCGTGACAGAGGGTGAGTGCCAGCAGGCTGCTCGGGGCACAGGCCTGCAGCTGGGGCACACAGATGTCAGCTGCTGTCAGAAGGCATCCATGCCCCCCCGGGGAACAGCACAGGGACAGCACTGATGTCATGGACGGCCCTGGCCGTGCGAGGGAGGGAGGCAAAGCTCAGGGGCTGTTCGTGCCCACGGGCACGCCATGGGGCTGGGCACTCACAGCAGCAGTTATTCATCCAGCACTTCCCATCTGCTCTCTCCTGCGCTCTTCCTTCCCACCCCGCAAGGGAGGAGGCAGATGTGCTCCCAGCCACGCCAAGGCCACGGGCAGTCACACACACCACCCAGGGAGGGACCTGCTTTGGGCTGGCCAGAGTGAGGCCACCAGGAGGGGAGGGAGGGGAGGGTGACCAGAGACACGAGCGAAGGCACTCAGAGCCCTCACCATCGGTGAAAGGATGCAGGTAACCAAATATCCGGAGACCATAGTTGGTCCATTTTGGGGACACGGCCAGCTTCTTCAGCGTGGTTCTTGTCTGGAGTGGAAGAAAAAGTTGATAAAAATAACTTTAGATGTGACAGGAAGAAGGGGAGAATCAAAAACCCTGGGACAGGTGGGCGGAGGGTTCTCTCTGAGAGGAGGATGGGGTATGGGATGTGATGGAGGCCCAGGGAAAGAGCAAACCAAGAAATGAGGTGGAGCAGGTCCTGCTGAGAAAGGAAAGCTGCATGGGGGATGCCACTGAGATGGTGGGGACAGGACATGGCATTCCCCCGCCACTTGGAAGGAGAGCACCAAATACAGGGCTCCTTCAGGCTGTGTCTGAGCCCTGGCAGGCCAGCCTGTGGGAAATGACCCTCCCCTGTGCAGCACAAGGGCTGCCACCCTTGGACCCTCCTGAAAGCTTCCTGCTCCCGCAGCAGGACAGACCAGGCGGATGAGAGGGGGGCGGTGGATTTTGCCAAAGAGCAGACAGAGGCAGGCAGGGACAGGGCATAAAGGCAGCAAGGGTGATCCCCCTGGGAAGCTGAGCTGGGAAGCGCAGGACAGTGGATGTCATGGTCCTACTCACGTGAGGGAAGAGGGGGAAGTGGAGGTTTCTCCTGAGCTGCTCGATGGAGCTGCCACACCAGTCCTCAAACACGTGCAGGTTGGCCTGGCCCTGGAACTAGAAGGCAGGAGTGGGGCACCATGAACTGCTGCAGCCATGCCTGGGTCTCTCCCCTGCCCTGACAGCCTCGGCACAGTGAAGGGAGATTGCTCTGCCAGCATGGACCGGTCTGCAGGAGACGTGGGTCCAGAGCACTGCTGCTCCTCTGCTGAAGGCGTGGGGCACCACGGAACTGTGCTAATATTGGGGACACCTCAGTCCCATGGCTGGGATTTGCTCCATCAGGGAGGTGTCGGACCACAGGGCCACGCTCTGAGGCCGTGGTGTGGAACAGACTGCAGGGTGCCAACAGCTCCCCGTGATGTATCGTCCCACATTCCTCAAGGTGTTTTGGACTCCCTCAGCATCTCAGGGCTGCTCTCCTGACCTGAGGAAGAGGGGATGCCCTAGGGAGGGGAGATGGCAGATCACCCTCTCACAGCATGCCTTAGAGGTGAAGCTGATGGAGGACGGTGGGGACAAGGAGGGGAGGGCAGGGAGTAGCAGCACAGGCAGGTCGGTGGCAGCACAGCCTCTGCAGAGACACAGAAACACTGAGGGGAGTGGGGGTTCCAGCCAGAGAGCACGGGAGGTGTGCAGTGTCAGTACAGCTCCCTGCTACACAGCCAGCCCCGGCAGGAGGGGCTGTCAGTGTCCAGCTGAGACACGGAGCACAGCTGGGCTGGGAAAAGCTTGCTGGCCATGGTGGGACATCAGCAACTCACTCCCCAAAGGACAGACTTTATCCTTGTCAGAGCCATGCAGAAAGGAATCATTGTCTGCCCCCCAGCACAGCCCAAGCTTTCTGCCTGCAACCAGAGGAGCTGGATGCTGAATCCCCCCTCGCAGGACGGGCACTCAGCACTGAAGAATAAATAAGCTGGAGACCGCACAAGCTACCTTAGATGGCAAAACGCTGCAGAAAGGAATAGGTTGCCTTGGGAGCGGGGAGGTTTTGCTGTGGCTGCCTTGCCTATATAAGGGCTGTGGGAGCAGGGCTGGGGAAACAGCCTGAACAGCTCCCAGATGTCTACAGATGGCAGCAAATTCTTACTTTTCACTAGGGAGGCTCCAGCAGGCCCGAAGCAGCTCAGTGCAGGAGGGTCCAACCTCGCCGTGCACTGCTGCCAGAGAAACTTCTTCAGTGAATTGTTTTCCCCAGGATGGTGGGTTGGGGGTGAGTTTGGAAATAAACTGTGGCTTGAAGGAAGGCCATGAAGCAGATTTGGCTCTGCACCAGTAACGCTCCTTGCAAGCCGTGGACTTTAGCTGTGCACGTGAAAACCATTTCTGTGTGCCAGGCAAAGCACATCCACAACCACTGCTGCTCTGGAGTGCTCTCCTGCCAGCCCTCCCTCTCTGGTGTCCCCACTGCCAGGGCTTGATGGATGTCTGCAGGCCCAGGATTCCCCCACTGACACCTCCTCCTCTTTCTCCTCTGCTGACATCCCTCAGCCTGGATTCTGCTCACCAGACAAGAGGAAAAGCAGCGAGACAAAGTGGATGTATTTGCTCAGAACAACGCACAAAATCAGAGTGGGGACAGACACAGGGCTCAGGGCCATGGATGCAGCCAAAAGAAGCCTGGGACTCTGCAGGAACTTGCAATACAAATAAATCACTGCAAGCGTGACAAACACTGAATGGGAATTTAATCGCTGTGCAGTCCTGTGCCCCTTGGCCAAATCCAGGTTCACACCCAAGGGTCCTACACTGCCTTCCCCAGCCAAATCAAATAATGACAACTGCTGTTTCTTGCGGAAGATGAAGCGAGCAGAGCAGGCTGGGCTCCCACAGAGAATCACAGAGAATCACTGCCAGAAGCTGAGTCCTGGGGAAGTCTGCTGCTATCCACAAGTGATGCTGGTTTGTTGGTGTTTTGGGTTTTTTTTGAGAATTGCTCGCACACTGCAGACAGCAGGCTCAGAGCTCTATGAAAAGTAGCACAACACTCCCACACTGTGGACAGGCTGGCACTGCAGTCCACTCCTGCCAAACAGCCTGGGGATGATCTCAAAGCTTGGGACTGCCGTGAAGCTGGGCTGGCTTTGACATGGGGCAGCCCAAATACAAAATCAGACATTTATGAGGCAAATCCCAAACGACTGGCTAGACTTGCTCAAATGTTTGCAGAGTAAAACCTGGACCAGTCCCATTGCAATACAACGCTTCACTGCAGTTTGGCAGTATTAGGGAGAGGGCAGCCTAATACAGAATAAGGCAGACACCACTGCACTAGGTGGTGTCTACTTAAAGAGATAATTCCTGAGATTTCTAGCCCAACACTCCTGCCTTCAAAGTCTTTACAAAGCCTCCAGAGAGGAGATTCTGGCAGGAGCTAATGAGATCACCTTCCTTTCTTGCACTCAAAGCTACTAGAAATAATTAACTGGTAAATAAGAAGTGCCTCTTGCATGAGATTTTAAAATATTTTCTAAATCAACAGATTTTCTCCTGAGTTACAGCAGCTTAACTTCATTTCTATTTCTTCTTAAAGGGAGAAAAAGAACATTATTGACAGACAAGTGCTGGCTGCCCAAAGTGATGCTTTAGGACTGAAAACTGAGCTAGGCTTTAATTTTAGGCCCCCACAAGTCATCAGCATAGCAGCTGTTTTGAAACTCTATCACCTCGGTCCCTCCAACCCGATTCATAGCTGCCCATCACAGGCAGCTGAGAAATTCTTCTGTTTGCTATATGAGGATCCTCTCATGAAACACACTGTAAGGATCCCCTGCTTGGGGCTTTTGCAGATTGCAGTTCTAGAGCAACATCACCACCACTCCCAATTCCTACGAACAGAAATTTCAGTGGATTTTCTAAAACACAGTTTTTAGAACATGATTCTAAAACATGGTTACTATGTTTGACTTCCCAGCTTGGAACTACCCAGCCCTGTTTTGCAAAGTGCGGGAAATTAAGGATCTACCAAGCCACAAGTTCCCCTTCTTCCCTTAAAAACATCTGCTTTGAAAATTCTGGATGGACGGATCTGGCCAGAAGCAGGAATAGAAGCCAGGAGTCTGAGCTTTCAATGGGAGCTGGTTTTATCTGACCTTCCCATTTAGAGGGTTTCTCCTGCCCCTGAGGCTCCTCCCTGGCCCAGCACCTCTCCCCAGCTGCTTCTCACCCTGCAGAAATAGCAGTGCACGATGCCAGCTCAGGCCCAGGACAGGCACAGGTCACACACCAAGGGCACTGCCAGCACGGAGTGAGTGTGCCCTGCAACACAGTGTGAGTGTGAGTGTGCCCTGGAGCACAGCACAGCACAGTGTGAGTGTGCCCTGCAGCACAGCACAGTGTGAGTGTGCCCTGCAGCACAGCACAGCACAGTGTGAGTGTGCCCTGCAACACAGTGTGAGTGTGAGTGTGCCCTGCAGCACAGCACAGTGTGAGTGTGCCCTGGAGCACAGCACAGCACAGTGTGAGTGTGCCCTGCAACACAGTGTGAGTGTGAGTGTGCCCTGCAGCACAGCACAGTGTGAGTGTGCCCTGCAGCACAGTGTGAGTGTGCCCTGCAGCACAGCACAGTGTGAGTGTGCCCTGGAGCACAGCACAGTGTGAGTGTGCCCTGCAGCACAGCACAGTGTGAGTGTGCCCTGCAGCACAGCACAGCACGGTGTGAGCGTGCCCTGCAACACAGTGTGAGTGTGAGTGTGCCCTGCAGCACAGCACAGCACAGTGTGAGTGTACCCTGCAGCACGGTGTGAGTGTGAGTGTGCCCTGCAGCACAGTGTGAGTGTGCCCTGGAGCACAGCACAGCGTGAGTGTGCCCTGCAGCACAACACAGCACAGTGTGAGTGTGCCCTGGAGCACAGCACAGCACAGTGTGAGTGTGCCCTGCAGCACAGCACAGTGTGAGTGTGCCCTGGAGCACAGCACAGTGTGAGTGTGCCCTGCAGCACAGCACAGTGTGAGTGTGCCCTGCAGCACAGCACAGTGTGAGTGTGCCCTGCAGCACAGCACAGTGTGAGTGTGCCCTGCAGCACAGCACAGTGTGAGTGTGCCCTGGAGCACAGCACAGCACAGTGTGAGTGTGCCCTGCAGCACAGTGTGAGTGTGAGTGTGCCCTGCAGCACACCACAGTGTGAGTGTGCCCTGCAACACAGTGTGAGTGTGAGTGTGCCCTGCAGCACAGCACAGTGTGAGTGTGCCCTGGAGCACAGCACAGCACAGTGTGAGTGTGCCCTGCAACACAGTGTGAGTGTGAGTGTGCCCTGCAGCACAGCACAGTGTGAGTGTGCCCTGCAACACAGTGTGAGTGTGAGTGTGCCCTGCAGCACAGCACAGCACAGTGTGAGTGTGCCCTGCAGCACAGTGTGAGTGTGCCCTGGAGCACAGCACAGCGTGAGTGTGCCCTGCAGCACAGTGTGAGTGTGCCCTGCAACACAGTGTGAGTGTGAGTGTGCCCTGCAGCACAGCACAGCGTGAGTGTGCCCTGCAACACAGTGTGAGTGTGAGTGTGCCCTGCAGCACAGCACAGCACAGTGTGAGTGTGCCCTGCAGCACAGTGTGAGTGTGCCCTGGAGCACAGCACAGCGTGAGTGTGCCCTGCAGCACAGTGTGAGTGTGCCCTGCAACACAGTGTGAGTGTGAGTGTGCCCTGCAGCACAGCACAGCGTGAGTGTGCCCTGCAGCACAGTGTGAGTGTGCCCTGCAACACAGTGTGAGTGTGCCCTGCAGCACAGCACAGTGTGAGTGTGCCCTGCAGCACAGTGTGAGTGTGCCCTGGAGCACAGCACAGCACGGTGTGTGCCCTGCAGCACAGCACAGTGTGAGTGTGCCCTGGAGCACAGCACAGTGTGAGTGTGCCCTGCAGCACAGCACAGTGTGAGTGTGCCCTGCAGCACAGCACAGTGTGAGTGTGCCCTGGAGCACAGCAGTAAAATCTTTGCAGTTTCCACTTCCTTCCAGTGAGAAATGTGAGATTATCAGCCCTGCCACAAGAACTGAGCCTAGAGGAGGATCAGGAATCAGAGAACCCAGAGCTCTTCTAGCCCAAACCCCATCATGTCAAAATCCTCTGGAGGGTGGCACCACACACCCAGGGGTTCCTGCTGAGCAAGGAGGCCAGGGAAGAGTGAGCTGGGCAAGCAGCAGTGCTGGGAGGATTGCAGCAGCAGAGACAACCTCCTGCCCCGTAACTGGAGTGGGATGGAGGGGAGAAGGCTTTCCTAATTTAAACCAGGCCTTTGGCATCACAGAGCCGAATCAGCTGCGAGCTGCACGCAGCCCAGGGAATGATAAACAGAGCACAGAGAGGGCCTGAGCCACGGAAGAAAGGCAACATTGTGCTGCCAGCTAGAAATTCCTGAGCCTGTAAGGCTCTTCTGTCTCCTCAGAGTGGCTGTGGCCCCTCCTGCCTGGCTGGGTGACGTTCAGCAGCCAGCAGCTGGGCTGGGCTGCACGCTCTGTTGTGCTGGGCACTTGTGGGAATCCATCCAGACCCGTCAGCAACAGAGCCCCTGCCAGGGTGGGCATGAGCAGACGAGGAAGACAGAGGGAGACAGAGGGAGCAGCAATAGCTTTGTCTCTCAATCCTCTCAGGACAGGATGCTTCCCCTGTGGGCAGGTTTGGTAGCAGGACAACGCTCCAGCACGACCCTCTGGTTTTGTGCAGCACCTGTGCTGCCTGCAAGGGGCTGTGCTCCCGCACGTCTCTCACACCTCCCTGCACAGAGAAGGCTGCGCAGGCATGAAGGAGGAAAGGACGTTCTAAATGCACCCCAGCACTGCCCAGACCCCTCTGCTCTCAGAGCTGAGCAGGTGCTTTTGCAGAGGTAAATGGAACAGTGGCTAACCAGGCACCTTTCTGAAAGTCCTGCCCACACCTGCAGCAGTGTCAAACGGTGACTCCCACACCCCACAGCACAGGTTTGCCCTGACCATGGCCAGACACATTTCTGAATTAATGCAACACCCCCCCAACACCTCTCCAGCCTGAGCAGTGGGTGACGCTGAGAGCTGCAAGACTTTGCTCTGGTGCCTGGAAGTGACAGTAAGGACAGGGACCAACCATCACAAGCACGGGCGGCTGAGGAACCAGGAGCGAGGGCGAGCCCCCCTTTCCCCCAGATGCCAGAGCAAAACTTCACTTTGGGATTTCCAAATGCTACCACATTGCATGCTTCCACAGCATCCAAGGCTGAAGACTTAAGCTGCCTATCTCCTATCCTGAAACTGAGAGAGGAAAGTTGAAACCTGTCCTTTTTCGGCAGTGCTGGCAGCCAGCTCACCCTGAAACCCTGTGAATTATTTATGTTTGTCAGGAATATGCCTCTCTATTCAAACAAAGCCCAGCTCCCTGACCTGTGTGAGGCAACCTGGTGTCCCTCACCCCAGGAATCAGGCTGCAATTAAGTTATTAGAGATGCTGTGGGAAGGGCACAATGGGATTACAGACCTTGGGTAATTAATTTGGGCAGTCACAGAAAAACTTAATCCCCAGGCCGGGAGAAATTTCAGTGCGTGGTGAGGAGGACAGCAAGCAGCTCTGGACAGAGCTGTGTCCGTAGACCCCTCTCCACCTCCTGCAGCTGGCACTGGCGAAGCACTGGCCTGTTTGCAGTCAGGGGGACTCTGCTCACCCTCTGGGTGCACACAGTGCTGCAGAAAGGGCAGGAAGTTTTGCCTTATACAGCCAAAGATGAAAGCGTCCAGGCCACAGCGTGCACCTCCAGCCCCTAAAGGCTCACTGCACACCACAGCTGGGCACTGCCCAGGCTCATCTGCTTTGGGAAATCCCTAGGGAGGGGACCAGAGACACAGGGCAGGGCCTCAGGGAAGCTGGGACGTGCCACACAGAGCCTGCACTGGCCGGTGGTGGGAGAGGGGAGCAGCAAATCCCAGCGCCACCCCTGGGCGCAGAGCAGCCCTGCCCCTGACACCCTGCTGCCCCTGGCTGGGCGGGGAGCACCCTGCCTGCAGGGCCCTGCAGCTGGAGAGGAGCCCAGCCCAGCTGGGAGCAGCCCTGCAGAGCCCTGCTGTGACACACACCACAGCGGTGTCTGCTCTGCGGCTGGGCACCGCAGGGTGGCTGCTGCTGCTGCTGCTGCCAGGAGAGCCGGGCTGCAGGGACCTCAACTGCTCCTGGCTGGGGCTGGATGGGTACAACTCTCCCTCCAGCAGCATGTTCTGGAGACCTGGGTGCAGGGCCAGCAGCCTGCTCCCTCCCGGGGGAGTCACAGAGGCTCCTCAACTCCTGCAGGTCTCTAATCACCTTGAGGAATTCAGTGAGCCAGCTCCATTAGCTAAATGTCCCCTGGCTGGTGGCCCTCTCATTAGAAGCAGGCTGCATTGCTCCCTTATCTGAGGAGAAATGGTGAGATAAGGGAACAGGGGAGGAAAGAGTAATTGAGGCATGAAGGAAACAAAGGGAGTGTTTGCCCCAGCCTGCAAGGGTCACCAGGGAGGGTCTCTGTAGAGGGAAGTGCCACTGAAGTGGAGAAATCTCCACACACAAGACCAGGGGCTGGATGGCAAAGGCCAGAGCAAGAGCAGCGTGACACTTCTGCGTGCCACAGTCACGTATCTGCTTGTGGAGTGATTGGCCCTACACACCCCAGCCGTGAACAAACTTCACTTTCAGGAAGGTAGTGGGCTGCCTGGAACTGTGGGTGAGTGCTTGGAGCCTTGAGGACTCATGGAAACACCAAATTATCTGGAATCTGGACACTCCAGTCTTTCCGGATGATTACTCAGGTCTGTAAGTGTCATTAAGCACGGAGAAGGTGATAGGGAGTGGACTTCTAGTAAGAAGTGAATTAATTTCCAGGTATACATCCCTGCCTTTCATGCTTGCTGTACAGGTCTCTAGCCATAACCCCCCCCCACAAAACGATGGAGGAAGGCACCCACCTCTGGCATCCATGGGACAGGGCTGTCCGCAGCTGCGTAATTTGATTTATTCCTCTCACCTATCTGCAGCTCTTGGATCTGAAATACAAGTAAAGTCAAAGTAACCCGATAAATGACACGGCACTGACACGTACAAGATGGTTCTATACAAGCTCTACAAGAGGGTTCAAACCTCGTCGCAGGAACATATGAGAAAATAAAACAAGTTTTCAAGCTCCCTTTCCAGAGGACAGGCCAGATACCATGGACATAACAGGATGAAACAAAGGATACCCATATTTTCTAACTGCTTGCTAGCACAGAGTTCAAACTTAGCTCATTCTCTGTGCTCAAAAATGTTCAAGCCAGAGTTCTTCTAGCACTGCCTCCAGTCAACAGTACTGAGATGTGCTACACTGAGAGCAATAAACTCCTGACCTTTCACTTCTGCTTGTGTATTTCCTTCCCGTGCCACAGGTGCAGGCAGCTTGGTCCCTCTGGTACATCTAAAATAAGCCGAGAGCCTGCAGCAGAGCCCCCGCGGGTTCACAGCGCCGTGGGGCCGCTCGCACGCTGCCCTGGGGAAGCTCCCTCTCCCGAGCGAAGGACAGCCCGCAGCAGAAGGACACCCGTCCTCACCTGGGGTCCCAGCTCCTGTGGATGGTCCAGCTGAAGGCTCACGTCCCCACCTGGGACCCTGGTGAATGACAGAACCTTAGCAAGCTCCCTCCAGCTTTCGTATCCTGTACAGAGGAAACAGAAAGGTGTCAGGGAAAAGGCTGAAACAAAGAAAGTGCAGCAGTCACCAAAATAAACCGATCTTTACAAGGCTGAGAGACCTCTCACAGTCTGGAATGCTTATGTTGCTTGGAGCTGGCAGACTGGCACAGAGAGAAAAACTGCCTTCATCTTCCTTGAAAGCTCTTCCCTCCTTCTTATAATTTAATACTTAAATTAAAGATTCATCATAGTTCTAATATATTTCATTAATCACCACATGACTGGGAACTTTTTTTTTGATTGGTCAGATAATCCCAGTAGTCAAACTAAAGAATATCAGTTTTTATCAATTAGCAGCGCCAAAGAAAAATAAGACAATAACTAGAGTACTAATTAATCTAACCATCAAAACCATATTATTCTTATATGCACCTACTTTCACAATAAAAGCTTCAATTTCCTTTTCTTGAAGGAAATTATGGACACTCATCTGAAATATTAGCCGTGATGCTGTCAAGCACACTGCTATTCAAGTGAAGTCACCCTCCAGGCCCAAAGAAGCTTCATTTGAAGCTCCCTTCCCCTCTCATTCTGCTCAATCGAGAGGTCAGGATCGATTCTGACGCCCTCCCAAACCCGCAGTGAGCCGGTGGGTTTAAGCAAAGGCAAGCAGACGCAGCCCAGCCCTGCTGCCCTGTCACTGGGGGGGCAGTGCTGGTGAGCAGAGCCCAGCGCTGCCTGCAGTGCCCCACACGGGGCCGTTTGGTTGGCAGACCCCATCACCGTGTGGGCACTCGGGCAGCGGGCAGCCAGCCTGCCAGCGCCTCAGCGCTGTGCCCACGCTGCACGGCTCCGGCCCGAGGCCAGCCTGCCAGCACCTCAGCGCTGTGCCCATGCTGCACGGCTCCAGCCCGAGGCCAGCCTGCCAGCGCCTCAGCGCTGTGCCCACGCTGCACGGCTCCAGCCCGAGGCCAGCCTGCCAGCGCCTCAGCGCTGTGCCCACGCTGCACGGCTCCAGCCCAAAGCCAGCCTGCCAGCGCCTCAGCGCTGTGCCCACGCTGCACGGCTCCAGCCCAAAGCCAGCCTGCCAGCGCCTCAGCGCTGTGCCCACGCTGCACGGCTCCAGCCCAAAGCCAGCCTGCCAGCGCCTCAGCGCTGTGCCCACGCTGCACGGCTCCAGCCCGAGGCCAGCCTGCCAGCGCCTCAGCGCTGTGCCCACGCTGCACGGCTCCAGCCCAAAGCCAGCCTGCCAGCGCCTCAGTGCTGTGCCCACGCTGCACGGCTCCAGCCCGAGGCCAGCCTGCCAGCGCCTCAGCGCTGTGCCCACGCTGCACGGCTCCAGCCCGAGGCCAGCCTGCCAGCGCCTCAGCGCTGTGCCCACGCTGCACGGCTCCAGCCCGAGGCCAGCCTGCCAGCGCCTCAGCGCTGTGCCCACGCTGCACGGCTCCAGCCCGAGGCCAAGTGCCAAACCTGCAGCAGCCCAGGCTGCTGGCACACCACTCAACACCCAGGTGCCAGGGGGAGCACACAGGCTCCCTCCCCGCTGTCTTTAAAATGCAAGGTCATCCCCAAAGCTCTGGGAAGCCCAAAGAAGTTGGCTGCCTTGGTATATACAGGAAACCATCCCGACAGCTCTGAGTGCTGAGTCTGAGCCTTCTGCACCATTCCTACAGCCAGAGGTGGCAGGAATGTGCTCTGAGGGGCGAGAACAGCCCAGCGCAGGGGAACACCTGCTGCTCCACAGCCAGCACACCCATCTTCACCCAACCCACCCACCTGCACCCTGCCCAGCCCACCAGCAGCACGGGAGACTCGCCGTGCCTCGGGCAGAGCAGGCTCCATCTGCTGCCTTTGGAGGGGGCCACAGGGCTTAGATGAGCCCCTAAACATCTCTGGGCTACAACAGAGGTCAAGGCAAACCCCAAACCACCCCAGGAACTCAAATTCACAAACAGCCCTTTGCCTTTTCCCCTCCCTGGCTGCGCTAAGCTCTCGGCCAGTTATTGTAACTACAGATACAATACAGGGCAGAAAAACTCTGTCTCTACTCTCTCCTGAATCTGGGTCCCACAGGGTCTGGCAGAGGTGAGCAGAAAGCTGCCTCCTATGGTGTGCTGATCAAAGGGGGCAATTAACAAAAAGAAAGTGCAGAAATGTGAAAAACGTGAAAGTAGTCAGAGGTTCAAGTGCGAGACAAGGCTCAGAGCCAACTGGGGTGTCCTGCTTTCCTGCTGTGGGTGTTGGCTTGGATGTGTGGGTTTCATTGAGGCCCTGTCAGATGCTGAACAGTCACAAATTCCTGATCAAGATCTTCTCACACCCAGATTCTGATTTGAAGCTATGCATTTAAATTTATTACTAAAATACCAATGTCAGTATTTATCTTCTGCGAAAGGTTTTTCAGTCAATGGTTGAGTAACCAGGTGATTAATGCAGCTAAGCACAACTTGTGCTTCAGGAACTGACTGGCATGGGAAAAAAGGAGAAACTCCTTGGTCTTTATATAATTTTATGTGTAACTGGTGAGTTTTCCCCTTGTTCAGAGCAATGAGGCAGAAAGCACTGTTTGGGAGTGTCCTGCAACTGGACACACAGCCCCACTCAGAACGGGGCTGAAACAGACTTTGCAGTTCATGTGAAATTCAGCACTTGCTGCTTTGAGGGCTCCTGATAATGGTGGGTGAGAACAGCAGGCTCTTTTTGCAGAGAACAGACCCACAGAAGCATAGAATGTCCTGAGCTGCAAGGGAGCCACAAGGATCATTGAAGCCCAGCTGGCTAGAGAGGAACCAAGTACACCAGGGAAAAAAAGAAAAGGCAACAAAAGTCAGTTCACCCCTGGGGATTCACCGAGGGCAGAGACCAAGAGAAGCAGGTTTTTTTCTCTCGTGCAGAGGGGAGAGGTTTTTTGGTTCCATGGTTAAACTCAGCACTTCAGTGCCCTGTGGAATAAGCTCAGGACATAGCATCATCCTGCCTCTTCTGGGAAGGGCTGCTGGCCACCACAGCCCTGTGTTCCACGGCTGGCACAGAGCCTGCCTCCCAGCAAACACACAGGCCTGGCTGCACTCAAGTGCCAATGGCTGACATTTCTCTGACCCCTGGAAAAGAGAAGAAAGGGAGGCAATTCTCTGTGTTGTACAAATATTTACCTAACACACCAGCCAAGCACAGAACAGACAAAGGAGCTACGAATTAAGCTGGAGGCAGTGATTTCCTTGCTGGGTAATTTGTGCTTTGGCAAGCCAATTCTCCAGCATGGTAGGAAATGATTTTCAGAATATAATAGGATCAACAGTCCCCTTAGAGAAAGTTCTTGGCACTCCAGCTCCTTCTGAAAAGATCGGCTTGTCCCTGGGGGTCTCCACAGGACACCCTTGGAGAAGGACCTGGTTTTGGCCAAGCTTTCCTCACTAAAAGGAGGAAAGCACAGCAAAGACAGATCTCCTGCAGCTCCCTGCGGCCAGAACACCTCCCGAGGCCAACTGCTCACCAAAGTGTTCCCCACAGCACGTTACAGGGCTCAGGACACGGCCTTGCAGGTCTCCACTGCTGTGTGACGGCTGGAGAGGGGCCCTGAGGGCACCTCCTGTCTCAGGAGCACCTGGGCGAGGTGATCCAGCACAGGCTCAGCCTGTCCTCAAGCTCTCCCTGCTCACTGGCTCCAGCACGCCCCTGATGGCTGCTTAAAGTCAACAAGCCTACGCCTGGAAAAAAGCAGGAGTCAAGAACTAAAATACCTCAGCAAACGCTTCGGTGCTGCTGAGAAGGAATGCCAAAACTATTAGCTTTGATGGTTTTGCTCCAGTCCCTCTACAAAACCGGCTCTGGCTAGGATGCGAAAAGTCGGAAAAACCATGAAGGCAGAAACCAAAGGCTTGGGAAGAGCCTGTCCCAAAGCCAGGGGAAGATGCTGGGCCGGGCACTGCTGCCATCAGCCTGTCAGACAGATGCACCAGCCAGCTCCTTGCTTTCCTCTCTTCTGGGCTTCACTTCCCAAAGCATTTCCCATCACTTCCCAAAGTACACCAGCTGTTTTCCAAGGCTGATTTTCACCTTAAACACCTCCAAGGAAGGCAGCACTGTGCAGGCACAGCTTGCCAGCAGCAGCAGGCAGGCTTGCTGCCACATACTCCCCTCCTTGGCATCAGTCCCACCTCCTCTCTACAAGCACAAGTCCATCTTCCTTTTCACTTTTGCACCCCAATGGTCCAAGGTTCCAGTCTCACAGGGATCACCCAAAAACATGAAGGTGGTTCTTCTGCAGGGAAAAGTGGTCCTTTTTGTCCCTGTTCCCATCAGGCTGGCTGGCAGGTGCCTGCTGAGGATCCAAATGCCCAGCAGGGCCGACCCTCAGCCGCTCCTCTGGATTCATGAGGGAAAACCCTCATGAGCACCCGACTGGAAATAGGAGGAGGTGAATACAAAGAGAAGGCAAAGAAGCTGAAGAGGAGGCCGGAAGAGAGGCTGCATCCTACAGCAGAGCCCCAGCAAGAGGCAGGCAGTCTGGAGCCAGCTGGCCACAGCTCCAGTGAATCAGCCACTGAGAGACAGAAAAGCTGTACCAGGAGAAAATGAGCTGGAGATGGTTCTTGCCCAGGGTCTGGGCAGGAGAGCGCCATGCCTGCCTCTTCTTAGACATGCTTTTTACTGCTCTTGGGTTAAAAGTCAGCGAAGGAAGCTGCAAGTGGAGATGAAGAGATCTCACCCAACAGTTAGGACTCTGCCAGAGCAAGGCACTTGAAGCCTAGTTCAAGAGGGAAAAAAATAAAACTAGAAGAGCAGAAAGCCGCAGCCAGAGATAAGAGCCAGCAGTATCCAGGGAGCTATCAGGCCTCGGGGCAGGAGTGTGACCAGAGCTGCTCTGTGTGTGCAGAGATTAGATCCATCCAGCCCCAGACAGCACTGACATTTCAATTAGCCTGTGAAGATACCTGGCAATCGTGCAAGGGGAAATCCCAGACACACTCAGGCGATCAACTTCCCCTCTGAAAGATGAGATTTGATTACTCTGCTGTTGTTACTGCTGATTACATAGCTGCAAATGCTATTAACACCCACATGCCAGCCAGGCCTTTTGTAACCCTGCTGAGCAATTTCACTCAGCAGCCTCAGGAAAGAGCAGGTCCACAGGCTGTTTGGCACAAAAGCATTTTCCTTCTCATCTGAGACCCTTCCCCTCTTCTTTTTGTTGCACAGATAGGGGAAGAAAGCAACTGGCAGGAATGAAGCAGGGTTTCATTACCCCCAGCATCCACAGACCCCTCACCATGGCTCGGTGTTTTAACTCTCCCTTGGATGGTCTCATTTCTCCTCTTATCCTGGTTGAATTATTTTCAACTTACTGCTTTTCCACGGGACTCCAGCACCACTTGAGGTCTTTCCCAGTGCTCCTCCTGGCTGAACAGGTATGCAGGGGCAACACCCCACACCCCCAGCCATTGCCATTAGGGGCCTGGCAAACATCCTAGTCCAAAGGATGCTGCTGAAGGCTGCTCAAAACCGAACGTGAGAAGGTGTTTAGAGAGTCTGACAAGCATTTCACATTTCACCCTGACCAGAGCAAACCCTACTGCTGGTGCCGCTCTGCAGAGGAAGCAACACCCATCTCCTGCCCACCACGCACCCAGCACAGCCCCACAGCACAGTGCAGAATCAGGAGATGAGGAGTGACCTGACCTTCTACCAAGAGACGTGGGTGAAGGACACAGTGAAAGGAGACAGCCAACAGTTCTTGGACATAAGGGTGAGTTAGGTCAAGTCATGCATCACAGATGGGGGCAGAGAAACTACCAAAAAAAACCCATTCAAGGGTCGGGCCAGGCCAAGGGAGTCTCTTCAGTTACTTATTTAGGTCAATTCAAGGAACAGACAGGAAAGAGTGCACTTCTTGTCCTCAGGTCAATATTGGAACATCACTCCTGCAGTTAAAAGCATTCAAGGAGCACAAAACCCAGCATTACAGAGGGAGCCCTGCAAACCTTCCCATTTCTGGTTAGTGCACAACTCACAAATAAGGTTGCTGACCTCCTCCAGGGACAAAGCTCAAGTTAGGAACCTTGTGTGCAGAAATAAATTACTCCATTCTTCCTCCAGGTACAACTCTGACTCACTGCTATGTGAATGGCTTTGCAAACTGACAAAAACCCGCAGAACATTAAAAGTACTTGAAGTATGACAGAGGAATAGGCAGAGCACTGCACTTGGGAAGGAGAGGAAAATCAGCAGACATGAACTACCCAGGGCACTAACACAGCCTCGCTGCCAGGCTCACCCACAAATAACACATTGCTGCTGTTCCCCTCTAGGTACAGGAAATGCATTTCATGCAGCAAGGGAGGAGCTGATAAACAATGGCTGGGGCACTAACTGGTTTCATGGAAAATGTCATTCCAATCTTGCTCCTGTCACTAAAATTTTCCATTGCCCTAGTTAAATCATTAAAACTACCCATGCCACACAATTATCTAGCAAATATTGCCCAAATGCTCAGTCAGGATATGCATACATGGAGATGCAATGCTGGATTTGATTGAGAAAGACTATGATGTAGCTGCACTACCCTTCAAAATCATGGGGCTGAGCTCCTTTGTCAGCTCCAGAAATGCCTCTGTTTCAACCTTGAATGTACTGGAGCAGAACTATTGTAAACTCTGGCTTGTCTGCACTTGCCACGCTGAAGGCACAGGAGGTTCAGGAGTTCATGTGAGCATGGAAGGGTGATCCTCTCCCTCTCCTCTCCCTCTCCAAAGGATTAGACTGGGGAAGGGGGAAGAGCAGAGCACTCTTTTTCGGGGGAAGGAGCAAACCTTGGCTCAAATGCAGACTGAGCAGAAGAGCACCTACTGCTGCTTTCAGCAGCAGAAGATAAAAGCCCATGATTTTGGCACTGCTAACTTCTGCAGCAAAGCAGGGGGGAATGCTGGCCAGTCTGTAGCCCTCCTGAGGTATTCCACGGGCCATCTTAAACCACATAAAACACATACAGAGGCTTTCAAATCATAAAATACATTTTTGACATTATGGCCATGATAGCTGTGCAGTTAAAATCCTCAACTGCTGGCAAGCTCCACTCTTTAATTTGCAGAACGTGGTAATTGTGCTGCAATTATGGTGTGCTTGTCCCCGAGACGCTGTGCTGCACACAGGCTGCCTCTGTGTCTGCCTCTCTGTACAACACTGCCATCAAAAGCAGTCTCTGCTTTTCCAGTCTTCATGCACAGCTAGAGAGTTCTCAAAACAGCTACAGCCAGCCAGAGAGGGCTGATTCCAGTCATACCAGGAACAAGGGTATTTGAGCAGTTCTCATCATGGAACCACACTTACCAAGGCAGCCTTTTGCCAGTCATTGTCTTCAAAATATGGGATTTGCATCAAAACATTTACTGGGGTGAGATCTGCCTTGCTTCAACTTCAGTATTTGGAGCACTTGGAAAAACCAGCAGGTTGTGAAAGGAATACAGAGTCAGGTGTTTTGTACACGAGGCTAGGGTTTGATTTTTACTTCTGCTTCTAAGGTAAAAGCAATTTGCTATTTTGATGGTGAACTGTAGCATTAGGCATTATTTTTGTTTCAGAAATACCTTTAATCCTGAAACATCTGCATGGGTTTCTACCAATTCCCTCCCAGTGACCACATCCTCAGTGACGCACATTCTGCTGCCTGCCTTCTTTTGGTTTTAATACAAATAATAGTAACAACTTGAAAAATCCCTCCCTAAACCTCAAGGTGACTGGTGTGAAAAGCAGATGTTCTGCCTGGTTTTGACCCTGGCAGGTTTGGGGGCACTGGTGAGGCTGTACCCTCAGAGACAGGAGAGGCACCAGGCCTGCTCCAGTGAGTTATGTACAGCTGAATTTTGCCTGCATTTACCAGCACCCCAGTGCAACAGCTCACAGGCTGCACTTGGACACAGACCTGGCAGGCTCCTGCCTGCAACAGCTCACCTGTACTGAATCATCTGAACAGCAGTGAGGACTGAGCCTGCAAACACACCCACATTTCGAAATGCTTTCTACCACCCACAGATCTGCTGCTTTGATGGCCGTGGTAGCTGAATAGATGCAATTAACAACAAGTAACATTATGTAGGCAGCTTCTCTCCCCTGAGCACAGGGAGGTACCTACAAAACTCAAGAAAGAAAATGGCAATTTTATGTTCAGCAGCCTTTGCCATCTGCTTTTCCTTCTGCAGCAGGACTGTACCCAAGAGAGCTCAACAAGGTCATCCACAAAGCTTTCAAAAAGCTTTGGTAAGTGCATTTTTCTCAACTGATCCAAACACCACAGCAAAAGACTGCGCAAAGAGCTTTCCAAGACTTTTCCTTCTTTTTTCTTTTTTTTTAATACAGGAGCTGTCTAAGATGTGAGGCTGAACATCGACTGAGCGACAGACCTTCAAGCCAACATTTGTTACTACTTTACCAAACATAGCTAGTGCATTATTTTTTTATCTGGGGTGAGGATTTTCCTGAACACTCAATACCTTGCCACTTCCATGTAGATGCAGCATTCACAAAATATCTTCTTGCAGCTTGATTTTCAGTCAAGTTCTGTGGAACTCTGTGCTGTAGAAAATGCCATTCTCTGCTTCCATGAGAAAATCCCCACACTTTACTTACATCTCAACTTGCCATTTCTATTTGCCATTTTGCTCAAAGCTGCCATTACCATTTTCTTCCCCTGAATTCACCTCAAAAGCAGGAACTCACTCCTGCTGAAATGTGTGATTTCCACGGTCTCTGCGAGCATTGCAATGAAATCACTGCCCTGCACTTTCAGTTTCAGTGGTGACTGGAGGCAGACTCCGGACACAATTATGGGTAGAGGAAAATAAAGAAGGGGTTGGACAAATATCTGCCAAAAATGGTGCAGGTAGGGTTGACCTGACCTCAGGGCAAGGAAGCGAGCTAAACCAACTCTCTTGCAGGCCACCCCAGAAATATCTCCTGAATTGTTTAAATTACTCTAAATTGCCTGTGTTCTTGGGGCCAGCAGAATGACTGTTCTGCCCGTGGCTCTGGATGGGACACCCTGCTCTGACATCAAACAAAGCCCTGAAGACAGAGGCACCTCTACCGTGGGACAAGACAAAAGCCCTCCAACTGCTCTGCTGAGGAGGAACCAGAAGCAGGCAGACTGATAAATACCAAACCCACAGGAATATAACAGGTCTTCCAAAGCAACAAAGAGGAGGTGACAGAGCAGTGATTGTGGTACTGCTTTGGCACTGCTCTCCAGGTATGGCACACTGCAAACAACCTGAGGATGGCATTTTGAGTCAGATGAAGCAATAATGCTACTGGGGTTTGGATGAGGCTCTAAAATTACTCCCAAGTATTTCAGGAACGTGCGTGCAACCCCTTTGTACAAGTTTACTTCCACAATTTTGATTGAAAACCCGAAGCTACAACTTGTGGTTCACACTTAGGTGTCATTGAATGATTTGTGCTGAAAGGGACCTTAAAGTTCCAACCCCTCTGCTGTGGGCAGGGACATCTCCCACCATATCCCAGGCTGCTCAGAGCCCCATCCAACCTGGCCTTGGACGCTGCCAGGGATGGGACACAACTTCTCCGGGCACCCTGTGCCTCGCCACACCCACAGTAAAGAATTTCCTCCTAATATCTAATCTAAGCCTGCCCTCTTTAGAGCTATTCCTTCTTATCCCATCATTACATGCCCTCATCCAAAGTTCCTTTCCAGCTTTCCCGTGGACTGCCTTTAGCCATTGGAAGGCTGCTGTGAACATGATCAAACATCAATTAAAATGGCAGCAAAAGGCAACTGGAATATCACGAAATTCTTCAAGAATGTCAGAAATTTCTCCTCAGATGCTGTCACCACCAAATCTCCACCCAAAGCTTTATCTGACCTCTAAGCCCAAGTGCCAGCCTCCATCTGCCTTTACAGAGGAACGGTGCTGCAGCTTGACACCAGCACCTCTACTCAGCAAAGCTGAGATTTGAAACACTCATTTCCCCTGAATCATCATCAAACGCCAACTGCTAGTCAGGGCGGACACACACGCAAAGACAGGCGAATGTTCTGGTGGGCAATGGAAAATCCTATGTACCTGTGATTTAAAATCTCAAGGCTCAGAGTACTAAGGGGGCAGGAGCATGCCGAGCTCTTCCATGACACAGGCCCAAAGCTCACATGGATAAAACAAGCTGCCAGTCCTCCCTTCAGGCACCCTGCCTCCCAGCAAATGCGTGCTGTGCAATGGGACGGGCTGCAAAGCACACACACTTGCTCCTGGGACAGCTTTATTTACACAACATGGGTTGCTATGAGGAAAAATCAGGGTTCTGTAAACGCTCTTTATCAAGCTCTTACCCAGTGACATAATACCAAAATATGAACTTCTGAAATATTGTTTCCCCTCTGTCTGAACTAACTCCCACGTCAATGTCCTGCTTTGGATCTCAAACAGCCTGTGCAACACACTTGACAAAAATAATTAAGGAAGCGCGAAATAGGAGCTCACAGAAACTACTTTTTGTCCCACAGAATCACAGAATATTCTGAGTTGGAAGGGACCCACAAGGATCATCGAATCCAGCTCCTTGCCCTGCACAGGATAATCCCAAGAACCCCAGTGAGCCTTGTCCAAACGCTCCCGGAGCTCCGGCAGGCTGCTGCTGTGCCCGCTGCCCTGGGGAGCTGTTCCAGCGCATGAACAACCTCTGGGGAAAAACCTTTCCCTGATATTCAACCTATACCTCCACAGAGACAAAAAGATAGAGCTTGTATTTACTGCTACCTAGCCTGCTAAAACACTCAGGCCTAAATCCCTGTTTGAGAGATTTACTGAGTTTGCTGAATATTTTCAGCCTGCTAAACTGGACAGACTCCACTATCACTTGGGATTTTTTTTTTTTTTTTAATGTGGTGTCTTCCAATTAAAAACTTTCTCAAGAAGACTTAGGAGACACCACACAAGAAGAGGCAAGAAGAACAATTTTAGTTTGCTCTGTAAATCCTGCCTTAAAAGTTCATCTGCTCTGAGCATCCCAGGATCCTGAAAATCCACTGGAGCTGGGAGAGGGATGATGATGGAGGAGAGATGCTCAGGGTGGCAGAGCCAGGAGACACCCCTGACCCACCCCTCATCCAGAGCAGGACTGGGAGCAAGCTGAGGGGCCCTGGGGCACCAGCAGCCCACAAAATCTATGAACAGCATCCTTGAACACCATCCCTGAACTTTGCCCTAAAGGCTCCAGCGGGCTGCTGTCATTGCACATGAGCACATCTGCAGATGTGCAGACACACAGTTATGGGAGGTACAAATAAGACCCCTGTGTAACAGCACAGCTGAGATCCAGGCAGGTTTATGGCTCAAGTAGTTTAAAGGACTTTTTAATGGCTGAGAGAGAAGATGCAGTTTGCTTCAGCAAAGTACATGCAATAATAATGAAAGCACTTAGTGCAGAAAGAGAAGAAACAAAGCAACTGTTCTGCTCTCAGCTGATGCACAGGCACATCCCTCACTGAGAGGGGCTTTGAGGCTGATGAAGATCTTTCTTATCTGAAGTGCCAGCAATTGTTAAACTGCATCTGCATCTCTCATTTTTGGCTGATTCCAAGTGTAGATCCTTTCTGAAGATCAAGTTGAAAGAGATCTACTTTCTTAGGGAAAAAATCCCTTACATACTGTTATCTCCTGTCATTCTCTCCCTATATAGGGAATTTGAGTTGTTGCAGATTGTTGGGGTTTTTTTTTTTTTCATTGTGATGCAGCTTAAATATATTAATATTTTTACTGTTATTATAGCTGGGAGTTGGAAACACAAATTAAAATGCTTTAACAGTGGAAATATGATGGCAAAATTGTGCCATCACTGTGCTTTGTGAATGACATTTAAGCTGTGTTTTAAATTTAACTAATTTCTGTGCTACCTTCTGTATTAAGAAAACCTGTGGGATAGGTCTAGAGTTTTATCACACTGCCCTAAATTTCATAAAATCAGGGGAATCATTTCTGCTGCTCTTTCAGAACTTCCAGAGAACTGAAAAATTATTTACTGGGACATTTCTGGTTTGAGTTCTGCCGCAGACAGCAGAAACTCGGAGCCATTCCCGAGCTGAGCGCAGCTGAACTTCCCGGAGCCCAGGCTGCAGGGGCCAGGCAAACACTGCTGCAGGGCCCTGCTCTCCACAGGCAACCCCTGCCACCAGCAGGCATTCCTGAGAGCTTCCAGGAGGTGATCCTTCACCCAGCAGGAGACAGCCGGGTGAGCTGCCTTGGAGTGGGGCCAGCATGCCTCACAGAGCTATCCTGTTTCAGTGGAATATTTAACTTGTGCTGTAGCTTTCTCCCAGAGCATTAGAACTGCCCTCCCAACTGCTTAAAGTGGCTTGCAAGCACCGATTGCAAAATTCTCATTTTCTTTCCAACGCACTGGAAATTTCCATAAGCCAAGGAAGAGGGCTTCCTACTGCCCAGCACCCGTCCAGCTAGTGAACTCTGGGACAAACGAAACCCTAGCAACTGTCCAATCTGCCTCCTGTGTAATTCAGTACAGGAAACTCACACAGTAATTCCTGTGCTGCCTCCAGAATAAATATCCACCGAAAATGCCATCTGACATTGGCTATTTACATGCTGACCTGAGATTTCATCCAAATACTCTTCTCAGTCTCTTTACTAAGTCTTACTGACCTTTTCCACAGGCTCCTGGTGTGATTCCTACCAAGCTTCACTGACTGCTAGTTTCAGTCTTTTTCCATAATGGTTAAGAGTGTACTGCCTTACACAATCACATTTATCAAAATAATCAAAATTCTGGCATGTCCTGCCAAAACTGAAGACCAGAGAATGCAGCTGTCCTCTCACCTGCATTTTGCCAAAAGCTGTTTACTGTCTGTCCTTTACATTCCTCTGACCCCAACCACTCACAAAGCTCTGGGTTCTACGCTGCTAGGAGAGCATCAGACCTCGGCTCTGGCGCTCTGGAACATCGCAGTGCAGTTTATGTGCTACACACTGTTTATAGGAAAAGTTCCCAGTGCAGCGTCTCCTGGGACGGAGACGAGGACTGTGTGTGACATCTATGACTTCCTGGGCTCCAAAAATAGCCCAGGGGAGTTCATTCTTCAGTACTCTCCTAATCTATTTTAATGCATTTTTTAATGTATATTTTTAATGCATGCTAACACCAAAGCACAGAACTGCTGAGGTTGGACAGCACCTCTGGGAATCGTCTGGTGTGAACCCTTGTCACGGCAGCATCACTGTCACCTAAAGCAGCCTGCACCAGCATCCCAAAGTCCCTTCCTGCAAAGCTCCCTAAGACCATCTCCCATAGGATTCTCTAAATCAGGTCCCTGAACACGGCCAAGTCTTCTCTCATGAAGTCCTGGGCTGGAACTTGCCTCGTTCCAAGTTAACTCCAGCCTGTTCACCACACAAAAATAATTTGTGAAGTAGTTTTGAAACAGACAGCCATCGAAATACACTGACAACTCTCAACCCCAAAGTTTACAACTTCACTACTTTTGAAAAACCTGTCTTTAAGTACCTTGGAAGCAGAAGTCCCAAGGGAAAGTGCTGGGATTTGAGCCAAGCCACACATGTGCCTATTTAGAGCCTCGCCTAGAATGGCAATACAATTAACTACTTCGGAATCTGCAAGAATCCTGCGAGGTTTCCCCTCACACTCTGTGCTCTCCATCTCTCCATTAGAGGTGCACCCTCTTCACAGCCAAGAATCTTTGTGATCCTGGGAAATGAGAATGGAGGGACAAAAGAGAAGGGACTGAATGCCAGAAGGAATAAGGTTTTGCAACCTAAGTTTATTATTCATATCCCTACTATATTAATAAGAACTTTTTTCATTCAAATAAAGCAACCACAGAATAATAGCCAGGCTACCACATCAGGATTGCACAGGATTTATACAACACGGAGCAGAAAGTAAATCCTGTTTGCAGCAGGATGTGAGGGCTTTGTCTATCATATTTCATAACACACATAAGACACACTTTTCTGCTTGGAGAGCTGATGCCAAAACGATGCAAGGGAATTTCAGCAGTCAATATCCAGGAGCTTACCCATCCAAAAGATTTACTTGCTCACAGCTACCACACACACTGAGGTTTTACCTGCTCACAGGTATCACACACTGGGCTTTTACCTGCTCACAGGTATCACACACACTGGGGTTTTACCTGCTCACAGCTATCACACACACTGGGGTTTTACCTGCTCACAGCTATCACACACACTGGGGTTTTACCTGCTCACAGGTATCACACACACTGGGGTTTTACCTGCTCACAGGTATCACACACTGGGGTTTTACCTGCTCACAGCTATCACACACACTGGGGTTTTACCTGCTCACAGCTATCACACACACTGGGGTTTTACCTGCTCACAGGTATCACACACACTGAGGTTTTACCTGTTCACAGCTACCACACACACTGGGGTTTTACCTGCTCACAGCTATCACACACTGGGGTTTTACCTGCTCACAGCTACCACACACACTGAGGTTTTACCTGCTCACAGCTATCACACACACTGGGGTTTTACCTGCTCACAGCTATCACACACACTGCGGTTTTACCTGCTCACAGCTATCACACACACTGGGGTTTTACCTGCTCACAGCTATCACACACACTGGGGTTTTACCTGCTCACAGCTATCACACACTGGGGTTTTACCTGCTCACAGCTATCACACACACTGGGGTTTTACCTGCTCACAGCTATCACACACACTGGGGTTTTACCTGCTCACAGCTATCACACACTGGGGTTTTACCTGCTCACAGCTATCACACACACTGGGGTTTTACCTGCTCACAGCTATCACACACACTGGGGTTTTACCTGCTCACAGCTACCACACACTGGGGTTTTACCTGCTCACAGCTATCACACACTGGAGCTTTACCTGCTCACAGCTATCACACACTGGGGTTTTACCTGCTCACAGCTATCACACACTGGGGTTTTACCTGCTCACAGCTATCACACACACTGGGGTTTTACCTGCTCACAGCTATCACACACTGGAGCTTTACCTGCTCACAGCTATCACACACACTGGGGTTTTACCTGCTCACAGCTATCACACACACTGGGGTTTTACCTGCTCACAGGTATCACACACTGGGCTTTTACCTGCTCACAGCTATCACACACACTGGGGTTTTATCTGCTCACACTGTCACACACACTGGGGTTTTACCTGCTCACAGCTATCACACACACTGGGGTTTTACCTGCTCACAGCTATCATACACACTGGGGTTTTATCTGCTCACAGCTATCACACACACTGGGGTTTTATCTGCTCACAGCTATCACACACACTGGGGTTTTACCTGCTCACAGCTATCACACACTGGGGTTTTACCTGCTCACAGCTATCACACACACTGGGGTTTTACCTGCTCACAGGTATTACACACACTGGGGTTTTACCTGCTCACAGCTATCACACACACTGGGGTTTTACCGCTCACAGCTATCACACACACTGGGGTTTTACCTGCTCACAGCTATCACACACACTGGGGTTTTACCTGCTCACAGCTATCACACACACTGGGGTTTTACCTGCTTTTAAGGGTCTGGGCTGCTGGAGTGAGTTTTGTCATACCTTCTCACAACACTGACTGAAGTATGAGGTGCTCATTCAGCACTGGTTCAGACAGCACTGGCAAGGTGGGGCTTTCACCCTGACTGAAAAGCAGCTGTGCTGGTTTTTGAAAATTCAGCAATCTTAACAGCAGCAGCAATGAAGGACCAGGACAAAGCCTGTGAAGAGTAAATACCGAATGAGTAAATTCTGACACGTCCTGGATGCCACCATGCTCTCCTTGACTGTTTTTCAGTCAACATTTGATGGTGAGAGTAACACAAACTAGATGTGAGTACTGTGAGGCTCAATTATTTCACTTTCTAAACCATCAAAAAATACCAGGATGGAGAGTCTCACAGGGTCTGTGCACTCAGGCTCACACAGGTTTGTTACAAAAATGATACTGCTTCTATTGGAAAAATCAGGCCTCTGGGCACTCTAATCCTCATTAGAAATAAGAAAAAAAACTTGCTTTCTAGTTTTAAAAAAATCTGATCTCTGTATCTCAGAAGCTGGCAAAGCAAGCCTCACTGGGTTTAACTTCAAATGCCTGTAACTGCATAACTTGGAAACATCAGAGCAACATTTTTTATTCATCTTTGCATATGATCAAAAGTGGGACTGTCAGAAAACCAGAGACACACTGCATGTCCCAGAACTTTGGTGAAATCTGGTCCCTAAAGCATTCAGTGGCTGTGAGCAACCCTTGTGGAGGGATGCCCTTGATGAACGTTTCTAACTATTTTGGGTTATCTCAAATAAAAGAAGAGTTTAATTAGCAACTTCATCCCTGCTACAGACTGTAAAGAGTTACAAAAAAACAGAGCATGCATAATTTTACACCAGACCCCACAGACATTTTTCAGATATTTCTAAAACCTATGCCCATATCTAACCCCAGGAAGTGTTACAGGTGTTTTTCACAAAACCTGAGCTCACTTATGCTAGCAATGTAAGTGGACTCTCTGGACAGGCAAGCTCTCACCCAGCAATAGCTCAAAAGAGGGGAAATACACCCTGGACATAAGACTAACTTAAAATCTTTAGCAAACAGGAAATATCACAGAAGAGAAAAAAACTCCATATTTTTGTCTACCAATTCTGCAATAACAAAAGTGTCCTTTTTCTTCCATTCCTTCTCAGCTGGCGTCTCCATGCTTTTTGTTTATTTTCCTTTCCCCCTCAAGGGCACTCCCTTGCCCTCCCATACTCTTACAGCCTCTCAGTATTTTGGGGAGCACACAGACCTTCCCGCCTCCCAGCTGCCCTCCTGAGACTACTCCTTAGAGCTCTCTCATGTCTCCTGGTGAGCTCTGTCTCCTCTTTCATCAGCTGCTCGCAAGTCCTGCCCCAGTCCTACAGCACTGGAAGAAACACAACTCGACAGCATTAATAAATGATAGCTGTTCCCTCCTGCCCCTTTCATCTCCTCTGCTCCGGCTGGAAGCAATCCTCCTGCTCCCCGGGCAAGGACGGGCATCTGCAGGGGCTGCCTTGGCAAGCCCAGCACTGACTCCAGGACAGGTCCATCTGAGCACAAAGGTTCTCCTCAGCTGCCCCAGCCTCCTGCCAACGCCTGGAGCGCAGAGCCCCGGCCGGCTCCAGCAGCACTGCATTTTATCTGGTGGCCACTGCTCCCAGGGGATCAGCTGCCACTCCCTGCTCCTTCCCTGCCTGCTGCCCAAGGCTCCGCTCACAAAAGCTCATTGGATTTTGTGACTCATCCCTCACCCCAGGGTAAATCTAAGAAAAGAACCAAGGACGAGGAGAAAAAAGAGTAACTGTCCTATGAAGAAAAATTATAAGCTATTCTTTCCACCCAGGACTTCCCTATCCCAGACATGAGAAAAGCACTAATTAAACCACGACAGCAAGCTCCCAGAGCTCCAGCAGGGTCTGGGTGTGGCGGACACCAAGTGGCCCTGCTGACTCTTGACCTATTGCAAAGGCCTGGGGAACTCTCAGTGCAGGGTCCCTCAGTGCAGGGCCACACTTCCCACAGCAAAGCGAGTCCTTCCCCCTCCCCAGTCTGACAAGATGGACCTCTGGCCTCTAACAGACCGATGGGAGCAGGATTTGGGGAGGCTGCGGTACCCGTGAATCCGAGACCAAAGAATAAACCCCGAGTGAAATCCCGACTGCTTCAATACCACAAGCAAAGCAGGAGCCTCAGGGAGCACATTTGTTCGGCAACTCCATGTGCAGGCTTTAAGTAGGACCCATGAGATGCCAAAATGCAATTACAGTCAAAGAGGTGATACAGGGCAGCATCTCAGTATCCTGTATTTTCTCTTTTTATCAGCTTGCTCCAGTTCACTCTGCTTTTATATCAAAAGGATGTTTTCTAACCAATGGTGCCGCAAACCACAAGCTGGAAAACCAAGCCAGGTTATTTTTTGCTCTTTAAAAACAAAATCATCACCCACCAGGGATTTTGCCCGATGGTCAAAACTGCCCAGCTGCTGACTTGTGTGCAAAGCTGTACACAGTTTGTACAGAGCTGCACAGCTATAGGAGTGGAAGGAACAGAGCAAAACCAAGCTGCCACAACCAGCAACATTAAAGGGATTCTTTCTACCACTCTGCTTCCCAGTAATTAAAATAGCCTTCTGTCAGTTTTCTGAGTGATTGAACCACCCTGGAAGAATCAACCCCAACATATTTTCAAACCATGTTTTGGTTTACTCAGAGAGGGTCAGCTTTTAATTCACTTTTTACAGGCATCCACAACAAGCCTCGATTGTCTAAAGGCTAACCTTAGTCAGGTCAGGAGGAAAATGAAAGAGAAAAAGCAGCGCCCATACAACTGCTAAACAATATCAAATACATGCCAGGAGATTTTGATCTGCTCCTGGAAGTTGCAGAAGCAAACAAACAAAGTGAAATAAAAATGGTAGATTATCTATTGCCATTTCTTCACTCAACCCTAAGACCTTCTGCCAGAGATACAGTTCCTGTGCACAGAACAGAAACCACAGAGGCTTGCCCAGGGCTGCTCAGCAGGCAGACATGGTCCAAACTCACTGAATGCTGCTGGTTTCAATTAGGAGCCAGAGCTGGTGCTTTAACTCCATCTTACAAAAAAGGGTCTCTCTGAAAAGTCCCAGTGCCTCACTGTGCAGGAAATAAAAGCCTTACGTAGGAATTCAATAATTAGCAGATCAGGCCATTGGTTCATCCCATCAGATAATCCACCTTTGACCAGCAGCCAACATCTAATGTTTAAAAGGCAGAAGAAAACAACCTTCAGAAGTACCTTTAGCTGTATTACTTTACAGAGAAGGAAAAAAAAGTCCTGATGACCTACAGAAACAGTCAGCTTATGCCCTGCAGCACAAATTGTAATTACTCTTCTCTTACCATGCATAGTTGCAAGTGTTACTATCAGTCATAAAATTATCCAACCCTTAAAAAAACATACCAGCCACGCCACTTGCACCATTGGCTCCTGCAGCACTGGATTAACTATGCCGAGATTACCCAGCACACACACAACAGACTTATTTTCCAAACACTGCTTTACAGGATCATGTGTAACTGCCATTAAACGGTACGGTGCTGAGGGAAATCAAGAAACTGATTCCATCTCCAAAGACACTTTGAATTCTGCTGTAGGACCAGCGTTGTCTCTCTTCACAGGGGGGGAAAAAAAATAAGGACACAGATATCTCACACAAGTAAATCCTGTCACAAGAAAATCTCTTCTGCCTCAGCTCTTCCCCTTGGTCCTTCGGAGACCTCACGCTATCCCTGAGCACTGAGCTAGCTGCTCTGCTCCAGACAGAGATGTATCTGGGTTCAAGGCAATGTCAGAGCTCAGTCCTGCCTGTTTATGTTCCCTTCCATTTTTAAAACAAAGCTGCTCCGGCCACATTGGCTGCAGCCCAGTGGGAGCCCTACCGCTGCCTGCCGGGCTGAGATCCAGCTCTGGACTCACTCTATTTATGTTTTGATGAGCTGCAGCAAGCGAGACAGACAGCTTGGTCGCACAGCCAACTTTTCACCCTTCGGACCAGTGACTGACCCCTGGTCACCTCTCCTCCTGAGCAGTGCCTGTGTGACCATTTGTGAAAGAGGTTTCCTCGTATTTTTCGGTTTCAGTGCAAGGTGTCCGCTTTCATTGTGGCCTTTCCAAACAACTCCAGTAACTCAAAGGGATCCAGCTATGCAGATGAAGGATGTACTGGTTTGACCATCTCAAATCTCATACAGCCTGGCTTTCATCAGCTCCTTATGGCCTGTCTTTGGGCTCAGAAGTGCTGTGGTACGTCTGGAGTCACTCTCCTGAGCAGCAGAGTTTTGAGAACAGTATTTGCACCCTCAAGTGAAGTTCTGACCTTCTTTTACACTCCTGCAAGGGCTGACCACTAAATGGCCATGGGAGCAGCTCCAGGCAAACCCAGACTTGCAGGGCCCTGTTTCAAACCCCGGAGCCCCTAAGCCATCAAGTTCCACCATATCAAGCAGGTGCTTCCTGTAGTTCAGACCCTGTCGTGACATCCTCTGCTCCCCTCCTGCAGGAATTCTTGGAGGTGAGACTGGCTTGCCTAAAGCAAATCCCTGGGGAAACTCTGTCACTTTCCCTTGCTGAACTTCACACGGTTGGTGTTTGCCCAGCCACGTCCAGGTCTCTGCAGCGCCTTCCTGCCCTCAAGGGAGTCAGCAGCTCCTCACAGCTTTGTATGGCCTGCAAACAAACTTACTATCCCTTCCGGTCCTGTGTAGAACTCTCACCTGCTCTCCTCGTGTCCAGGGCTGAGGGCTTGCCAGCACTTTTCCTCCTGTCAACAGAGATCTCAAACTTGATCACTTTGTGGTCGCTGTGGCCAGGATGGCCACCAATCTCCACTTCAACAATGTGGCCCCCTCTGTAGACAAGCAGCAGATCAAGGAGAGCATCTTTCCAAGTCAGCTCCCTTAGGACCTGTTCCATGAAGCTGTCATCCAGTTCTTCTGGATCTTCTGGTTGTTCCCAGGTTGTACCAGCTGTGTGATGCCCCCAGTTAACTTCTGGCAAGTTGAAGTTCCCCACAAGGACATGGGCAGTTGACTTGGAAGCGTTCCCTGAACTCCTCAAAGACTAATTTGTCGGTGTCATTGTCCTGGCTGGGAGGTCTACAGTAGCCTCCCACAACGACACGTGCCTTATTTGTTTGCACCTTGAGTGTTCCCCAGAGGCTCCCAGCTGTGAGCTCTGTACACTGTAACCCTCCTGTTCCATACAGTGCCACCCCTCCAGGTGAGGAGATGGTGTGGGACAGGGATTTGCAATGTAAATGCACACTTGCAATCCTAGAAAGGAACCTGGCAATGGCCATGTCATGACTTATTGATTCCAGGATCCGACCTCTCGCATACATCAACGTTGTTCTCCCCCTTAAAGGATCCCAGAAGGTGAAAGGACTGTAACATGCTGCAAGCTGTGCAGTCCCAGGAGTCTGGCAGGAGACAGCAAGGCTTTCAGAGTGATGAAAACATGCAGGGGAACACAGTGAAACAGCACTAAGTAGGCGAGGTCAGCAACGAGCAGGTACTTGCACGCTGGGTGGACAGGTATGTGTGAAGAGGAGGGAACGTGAGGGGAGCACATCCACGGCCCAGAGAGCACAGGGAGGAGCGTGAAGCTGGGATGTGAGGTGGGTGGACAGCCTCAGAGATGAAGGGATGCCTTTTGGCTGGAGGAGAGATGTGCAGGGAGGAGCAGAGCAATGCAGGGCTTTGGGTGTGGAAGGACGGAGGAGGGGAAACCGGTGCAACAACCTAAAGGAGTGAACAGCACTGCAACCACTGACACCGGGGTTCTTCAAGTGCTGCCAACCTCCCCTGGGCAGGGAGCTGGTACAGAAACTGCAGCACACACCTGTGATGTGCCCACAAACGTACAGTGCTTCCTTGGGACAGTTTTACCGGGAGACAGCAGCACTTAACGGGCATGTACTGTTTCCTGAAGTGCCTTCACTTCTGCACACAGACAGGATCCCTGGCCATCATCAGGGAGGGCAACAAGAGAAACCCCACGGCAGCAAGGGACCAAGACTGCAGAGAAAGTGCCTGAAAACAGTTGCTCCTCTGGTGCACAGCAAATGCAGAGGACAGCCTGTATCACTCATTATGTTTCAAGACTGCATCCAATACTGATCCCACAGATCTCAGGCTGTACCTTAACATTAACTGTAATCTTAAGCATCAGGGCAGAGTGTAATGAAGCCTCCCACACCCTGGCTCCACACAAAGGAAACACTGCAGCCTGCAAGGCTTTTATGCAGAACAGCAAAGCCGGCGTTGAAGAAGTGCCTCTGGTCTGTAGAACAATTCACCGAGCGCTGTCAGCATGTTGTTTAGGAGCAGCAGCACGCTGCCTAGCTGCCAAAACCCTCACCTCATCTCCACTCCACACTGTGGCCTCCTCTGGTTCAGAGAGAGAAGAGCTGCAGCTGGATGTTGATTACAGACCAGCTCCCCACAGACCACCCTGGGCAGTGAAGTGCAGGTAAAACTGCCCCAGCAGTGAACCACCCTCAGGAAAGAGTATCAGCCCAGTACCAGTACCAGTCTCAGGGTCTGAGACAAGAACTGTGAACAGCCTTGAGACCTGCTGAGCCCAAGAAAGGCATCTCTGTGAATTTTAGCAGCTTAACTTTGAGCAGAGATCTCCGCAGAGCTTGTAAATGCCCAGCTCTCCAGAGGGGAGGCAGCAAAACATTGCAGTGGTGGATTTTAAACAAACTGGGTGCAGAGCTGAATTCAGCATGGGGACATGCGGCACCCTCCAAGTAATATCCAGCCCACCCTCAGTGGCCCAAGGGCTGGCAGTGAACGTTGCTCCAGCCCCAGGGAAGCTCCAGTCCCTTCCCAACGCCTTCTCCAGGGCAGAGGGGGAGCCCCACTGCACACTGCCTAAAGCACTTACACCACAGAGCATCTTCCCAGCAACTGGGCAGGGCAGGGATGCTCAGCCTGGCTGGCACAGACAGGGGAGCCCAGCTGGAACACAGACTCCTCCTGGACAGCCTCAGACAGCAAAGGCAGGCCACTTCAGGTGACTGTCTGGTGAGAAAATTGTATTTCTGCCAGTAGTCAGCATCAGAGCAGAGTTCAGCAAGGGGAAGGGAACATGGAAGAAGCACTTTAGCCACTTCGCAGTAAATGATCACTAAGGGCAAGGAGGCCCCTCTCATTGTTTTCAGCAAGTGCAGGAAAAAGCCACTTTTCCATCACAGAACGGGACTCACCTAGGAAAAGGGAAGCCCATCCTCTGAGGCTTGTGAGCTGAAGTGACACAAATGCCTCAAGCCCCTGGCCCAGCAGTGCCAGTGCCCCACAGGATGGCTCCATCCCCAGCCCTCCTGCACTCCCACTGCCAGCACACAGCCCGGAGCTGCCAGGAGCCTGGGGTGCCAGCACCAGGACAAAATCCTCTATGAGGATTTGTGTGAGCGAGGAAGAGCAAGACACATTTGCCTTTTCCCCTGGCCTGGGGTGAAAGAAAGTGGTGTCTTCTTCACCTTGCTGGGCTTCAGGCAAATAAATCTTTCTAGCAAAACCAGTAGCCCCTGGCAGGTCCTCTTGCAGCTGTAGGAGGCATATTTGCCTATGTATTTCATACTTTGCCTTTCCTCACCCATGCTAAAAATACCTTGACGTCCTTCACATGGACAGTGCTCACTCCAACTCTGGCAGGGAAAAGGAAAGGGAAGCCAGAGACCCACTTGACAGTTTTGTTTCCTTTACCTCACCAGCATGAAACCACAGAGGGGGGAGGCACCTGTGCCTGGAGCTGAGGCAGGAGCAAGGGGGGAGCCTGCCAGGACCACACCCCCTGCAGTTCCTGCAGCTCTCTCTCTTCCCCGTCCATCTAAAGCCGTGGAGGGCTGGCAGAGGGCTGTATACATGGTCTGTATACGCCTCCAGGTACAGACAGGACACTTCCCAAGCTGGCTGGTCAAATGCAGAAGACACAGCTAGTGCAGCTATCCCAGCTGCTCCCATTTCTCTGCTATTTGCAGGAAAAGGGGAATTTCACGTCGCTTTTGGCAGGAACTCAGACAGTCTGTGAACATGCCTCAGACAGTCTGTGAACATGCCTTCCTCTTTTCTTCTTCCTGCAGCTGGCCCAGCTTTCCCTAGAAGCTGTGCCTGCCAACCATTGCAGATAAAATCCAAATCCCAATGCAAACCATGTTAACACTTACTCTGACCTCTATTAGGCTGTCAAGGGGTGCTCCCTTTTCTCCCCCACACCCGTGGTGTTCCTCAGACTGCCTCCTCTAGAGCTGTCAGGACCAGTAAGGTGCAAACTCCTCGGTAACTCTCCCTGCAATGGTCACACTTTGCCCTTGCACAGCTCTACCCAAGGGCCTCGGGAAAAGGAACAGGGTTTAAAGACCAAGTCCTCACCTCAGTTGCATTCTTCCACCCTTTTTTTTTTTTTGCCCCGGGCTGTGCAGTTCAGGCAAGTGCAATGAATGGGAAAGGTCAGAGGTGAGATCTGTATTCTGGGGGCCCAGAGAAGCTCCTGCCCCTGCTCTACACACAACAGCAGAGCTGGCTCCCAAAAGGCAGGGAGGCAGCGCTCCTGGGGAAGCCAAAGCAGCAGGGCTGCTCCAGCAGGGCAGGCTGGGTGCAGCAGAATAAAAGAAACAACAGGCTCTCCCCTCACAGTGAACGCACTTGGAGCCCAGTGAATGCTCTTCCATTCATGGACATTACGTATTTCCAAAGAATAAATAACAATTGTCACTGACACCTTTGACACAGACCCTAACTGAGGCACGCGAGGTCAAAGTGGCTTGTTCTGAAGCCTTGGCTGCTCAGCAGCAGAGACAAGGCTGGCCCACGTCCCTGTCCACCCAAATCTGTGCTGTGACCACCAGGCCAGGGCCCCTCCTGCAGGCCAGCCTGTAACAGAGAGCAGCCCAGCTCTCATTTAGGGTGGGCAGCTACTGGGGACAGTGAGGTCTCTAGCAGCTTGCTCTGGCAGGATGGCAGTGGTGAATACACACCTAGGGCAGCCCAACCCCTCATCTACCCAAAAAACCTTCTCACAAGCGAGGATACGCCTGGAGCCCTGCAGGTGTCCAGGAGCAGGAGCTGGCCTCCCGGGCTGTTTGTGTGATATTCAAAGGGGGAACAAGAAGGAAACGGAGCTCCGAGAATCAGGATTTCCTACTGTGCCCCAGGACTGTCCTGGCACTACCCTGCTCTCCCAACTGCTCCAGCACCCCCCAAGCACCTCCAGCCCTGGCAGGGACCCTCTCGGAGGCAGTAGGGTGCACTGTGCTCTGTGTGCAGAGACTGAAGAGCTTTTTCCTCTCCCCACGAGCCCAGCAGGGTCACACACAGCACTTGGCAAGAGAGCACCCTGATAATTTTAGCCTGGGGCTCTCCAGGCCCAGAGCACAGCCCAGGCGCTGAGGAAGGCTGGGCAGCACCGAGGTGAGCACACTCAGGGTAAAGGGGTGCCACGATGGAGGGCTGATGGAGCAAGGACAAACTGCAGCTCCCCGGGATCTGCTCCTGGGGCCGGGCAGCGCCCTCAGGGCTCTCATCCTGCCCACAGGAATAACTGAGGCTGCAAACCCGCAACAGGATCCCGTGCGTCTTACACACCTGGAGCAATCCTGGAGGCGGTGCACCTTGGATGCCAGCGTGCCAAGCTGAACAGGCATCACTCTGCAAACGCTGCTCACAGCAGAGCCTGCTCTGCCTCTTTCCCATAGCGGTCCCTTGTCCAGCACGCCGCCTACCCAGAACTGTTACCTGGGGATGGGATGCCCTCCCTGCGGAGTCTGCAGTCCCTGCTGAGGCAGTCAGTGCCCGGGGGAGTGGGAGACGAGCAGGAAGAATTTCCCCATGTCGGGATGCAAACTTGCACTGGTCCCAGCAAACAACACCTGCCCCTCTGTGTAAGAGGAAAACCCCCAAAAGGCACAGCAAGCCAGAGAGGGAGCCCTGAGGTTTATGAAAAGAGCAGCATGAACCTCAGCAAATACAGAGGGTTTCTGGATTAAACACTACCTGACCATAAACCACAGGACTATGGGCAAACCAAGCATATTTGATTGAATTTTCACTATTTTCACTGTACCTAGAGAAAAGGGACTTCGCATCCTTTGTAAATAAGGAGGGATGCACAAAACCCCCTATGTTAGCAAATCCTTTTTCTGTATAAAAAACTGGCAAAGTGCTGAGCATTTGTTTGACACCCAGGACAAAAAGAGGTAACCACAGCGAGCCAGTCAAGAGCAGCATCTGCACACTGAGTGGCCTGCACAGGGAAGCAGGTGCCTCAGCAGACATTGATCACAGTACAAAACCAGCAAGCTGATGATTTTCAAGGCACCAAACACCCATATGACACCAAATACATTCTTAACCACCCTGGTAGGGCTGCTTGTGATCCCTACAAGCTTCTGCAACTTCTATCCCTCCACCTCTTTTAAACCTAAAACAGTGGTTTATCCTGTGCCCTCATCTTTCTACATCTCTTTTTTTGATCTCTGTTCCAGCCTCTCTGCTCCACTGAAAACTCAAGTATTAGCTTCCAATCTAGCTTTCAAGTTCTTTCCACATTACAATATTTTAGTGGCTCACTCCGCTCTGACACTCACCTCGCTATGTCCCATTTTTGGCCACTCTTTACTTTTGTTAAATGATTTCTGTCATCTGTACTTGCAAATGCTTCCTCTTCTTCTGCTTTTACCTTCCACTTTTCTTTCTTCCTCTACTTCTGCACGAGCTCCAATGAGCTTGCTAAAATGCTTCTTTGCCTCCTTGATCTGCCTATGTTGTGTATCAAATTCAAACGAAGAGTTATAAGAAAAAGGTGAAAACACAATTTACAAAGAATAAAAAAAAAAAAAAAACAGGGGGAAAAAAGCCCCAACTAGTCATGCCTTTGGGAAGCATGGAGTTTTGGGGAAAAGCACTCAAGAAAGAGTACTGGAAGACCCAGAGTTAATCGGCAAAGCAATTACAATTTGCAAAGCAAAGGAACGCACGGCTGGGGCTGATGGAATGCAGACAGCGATCAGACAGTTCAGGCAAACTGGAATAATACCGGCCAGACTGAGGCAGGGTGCAGCAGGAGTTCAGAGGGAGAGCACCTCCCTGCTCAGCAGCACACACCGAGAGCCCCCTGCCCACTGCAGCCAGAGGGGCCAGCCCGGAGGATGTGCCTGGAAAAGCCTCGGGAGACACGCAGGAAAGGGCTGGCAGGAGCAGAGCCGTGCCAGCAACACCTGCACTCCTGCAGAGCAGCAGGGGTGAGGATGAGGGCTCAGAGAAGGGAAGGAACAAGAAAGGTGGAAGCATTTATTAGCTGCAAACCAGGAGCGGGTGAGCAGCACCGTGCCAGCAGCAGAGAAGCTGCCCCTGGATGAAAGGCACTGGCAAAAAAAGCAAATTAAATTCAGGCTCAATGCTGACAATCTTAGCTCTGCTACCGGAGCAGGTGAGCAACGTGAACAAGTAAATGCAGATCATCAGCTGCAGCCAGTAATTCCATGGGAAAGGAAAACAACCATTGCCGAGGTTAAATTCTGTCAAGCCCCGGGTCTCACAAAGCGTGTGCAATTCCCTGAAGAAGAAGAAGTAACCAAAACAGCAGAGACAGAATTAGAATACATCTTTTCAAGTATTAAGCTCCCAGCATAGCACAACACGGAGCAGTACAATCGTCCTTCAACTCATGCAACTTACAAAGCCCTTCCTGGCTGAGGAAGCAGCTGAGAAAGAGCAGGATCAGGAATAGCTCTGGGAATTGACGACAGAGACTGAGCAGCCAAGGTACATGGGCAAAAAAAAAGGGCTGGAACAAGCTCTGCCATGCTCCTCAACCCACAAACACGACTGCTTATGTACTGAAGAATTAAACACCTGTATAAAGAGGGTTTTGCCCCTGCCTGAGAGGGGAGAGGAGAATGATACACCTCTGGGCCTCGAGGTGTTTACAGCTGGTGGTCCAGCCAGCACGTGGAGAGAAACCAAGCATCGATCTGGCAAAACCTTTTTCCACAAAGCACCCTTCAGGTTGTGTTTAGCATTGAAAATCTTTCTAGGACCCACATGAATTTAAATCCATGCAGATATTTACATCACCACCACACATGGCTGACGGATATCATCTGCCTTCCACAAAAAACTGAGCAACCACTCACCCTGCTGCCGTGGGTCCCCCGAGCTCTGAACAGACACTGAGGGCCCCGAAGCTCAGGGAGCAGCGGCTCAGCAGGCACAGACAGCCCCGGCAGCTGCAGGGCCCACAGCAGCGGGCAGCGAGGGCCTCACAGCAAGGGGCACCGCACAGCGCCAAGGGTGGCTCCCGGGGACTTGGGACACCTGTGGCACCAAGGATGATCTACTTCCCGGGAGACCGGGAAGAGGCCGAGGGGCGCTGAGGGCCCCTTCCTGGGGATCCCACCATTCAGCTGTCGCCAGGCTGCCCTCCAGCTCCCCTGGGGTACTCCAGGCTGTGGTCTCCCCCTCAGCCATGCCCAGGGAATGGAATCAGGCTGCGGTCTCCCCCTCAGCCATGCCCGGGGAATGGAATCAGGCTGCGGTCTCCCCCTCAGCCATGCCCAGGGAATGGAATCAGGCTGTGGTCTCCCCCTCAGCCATGCCCAGGGAATCAGGCTGCGGTCTCCCCCTCAGCCATGCCCGGGGAATGGAATCAGGCTGTGGTCTCCCCCTCAGCCATGCCCAGGGAATGGAATCAGGCTGCGGTCTCCCCCTCAGCCATGCCCAGGGAATGGAATCAGGCTGTGATCTCCCCCTCAGCCATGCCCAGGGAATGGAATCAGGCTGCGGTCTCCCCCTCAGCCATGCCCAGGGAATGGAATCAGGCTGTGATCTCCCCCTCAGCCATGCCCAGGGAATCAGGCTGCGGTCTCCCCCTCAGCCATGCCCAGGGAATGGAATCAGGCTGCAGTCTCCCCCTCAGCCATGCCCAGGGAATGGAAATCAGGCTGTGGTCTCCGCCTCAGCCCTGCCCGGGGAATGGAATCAGGCTGCAGTCTCCCCCTCAGCCATGCCTAGGGAATGGAATCAGGCTGTGGTCTCCCCCTCAGCCATGCCCAGGGAATCAGGCTGCGGTCTCCCCCTCAGCCATGCCCGGGGAATGGAATCAGGCTGTGGTCTCCCCCTCAGCCATGCCCAGGGAATGGAATCAGGCTGTGGTCTCCCCCTCAGCCATGCCCGGGGAATGGAATCAGGCTGCGGTCTCCCCCTCAGCCATGCCCAGGGAATCAGGCTGCGGTCTCCCCCTCAGCCATGCCTGGGATTCCCCAGGAGACCGTGCCTGGAACATTCCGGGGAGCAGGGAGGGGCAGTGTGGCCCTTTGTGACCCCACCGACCCAGCTCCCTGCAGACGCTCAGCAGCACTGCCTGGGGCACCCCAGGGAGGGCAGGGGATGGGGCTGAGCTCCCTCTGCCCACTGCGTGGCACAACAGGAGCCCCACACAGGGAGCTCCCTGCCTTTCCTTCCTCCTCAGGGCTCACCCTTGCTCTACTCCAGATTTAAAAACAAACCTTCTCACCGCCTTGCTGTTGTTGTTGTTCCCCTAACAAGAAAAAGAAATGACACACCAGCTGGGAAAGAACTTAATAATGTCTTCATTCTTAACCCCTTGGCTTGGATGTTATCTTGAATTTCCAAGTAGATGCAACTACTCCCACTGGTATGAGAGGACAGACTATGGGGCAGAAGTGCAGGTCACAGAATTTACTCTGATGCAGGCATGCATTGATGTTTTCAGGACATGGAGAAGGCCCATTCTGCAATTGCTATTTACCCCTTATGTAAGGCAGACAATTATTACCAAGGTACACCTCTGGAAAATATAGTCCAGTCAGGTTCGACGGGAAAACTTGGTTTTGGCAGATCGTTAGTTTATTTTGCATTTTTGATGGAAAACAAACAAAACACTCCCAACTGCCAGCTTACAACAAAACAGGGACTGTGTGCAGAGTGAGCTGCTGCAGCAGGTAATGCCTGCTGTTAGCACAGGGTGCTCTGGACAGGATATTCTCAGCCCATTATAAACTTTGCTCTGCAGCTCACATGGGGTTAATAGCATCCAGACATGACTACTACAATTTTACAGAAAATTGCATTACGAAATATAAATAAAACCAATTTAGGAAGTGAAGTATTTACCAGAAGGGCTGCAGAGATCTGAACTCGGCTGGAATCAGCGGCGGCGCTGAGGAAGCTGTCGGAGTTGCCAACTCCAAATGTATGGGCCAAGCCCACGCTAATGACATGGAAATAAATAAGCAGCCTCTTCAAGGAAGGCAGAAAGATTTATTTAGAATGGCAGGAAAAAATACATACATCATAAATGCAGATTATCCCCAGTCCAAGAGAGATCTACTAGGCAATTCTGTGGCCATCACAGGTGATGACACAGATCAAACATTTTTACTGGTAAATGGAATACAACAGTATGCGACCATGAACTACCATCTGGCGAGTCTGAATTTACATATTTCAGTGAAACACAGGCTGCCATGTGAGGCTACTGGTTCCTAATGCTCATAATTCAGAAGGCACGACGGAAAGAAAGTCAAAAAGATGACACGTGCCTGTTACAGTCAAGGCTCTGGATTCAGTGTTTTCACAATCCTGACTTGCACTGGCTGTCAATTTCCAACTGGTAAAAAAAACCAAACAACCCAAGAATATTTGAATTGTCAGAAATTAACATCGAGGTCACTGGAGTAAGAAAGTCCCATGGATGATGCAAAGGCCTGGGACTTACCATTTGTATCTGATGGAAAAGGAAAAATAACCCCAGATGTCACAATTTTGCCATGTAAGGGTATCAGACCTACACTGTAAAGTAATCTGTGACAGCTCAATCCCCTTCTTCTAGATGTTGGGAAAAAACCCACATTGATCCCTTTTCCCTTCAAAAAAACCCCCACGACAACTCAAATGGGAAATAGTCAGAGAAGGCTGAAATAACCAAGCCTTGGGAAATCATAAAATCAGAATTCGTGATCTTCTGAGGGGCACTGATGCTTCAAGGGGACTCTCGTCCACCCAGCAAGATTTGAATTGTCTGAAATGATTCCACATTTTAAAGACTGGCTACTTGAATATCATTCTGTGTAGTTGATTTAAATTATTTATTATGGCAACATGAATTATTTTTCTGTGATGTCTTAGGAGAACTTAATGGCAGCACAATCCCAGAGCATCTAAGCATCTCAAAGCATCAGGAACTCTCTCCAGATCAGGAACATCAAGGCCTTTGCACTTTGGCATGGGAAGGTCCTCTCAGAAAAACAGAAATACAGAGCAGCTCTGGTCAAGATCCCAGTGTACTTTGGCTCGGCTCATGACACACACAGGCTCTGAATTTCTAACATGATGAAAAGGGTGAGTATCCGAGGCCCAGATTCACAACTGTTTCCACCCAAGGCACATGGATCTTTCTGAAATCTCACACCATATGTAAATAAGCCAGCTTATTTCCTTTTCTGGAAAGTCCTTCTCAGCTATTACTGCAAGCCTAAAAAAAGCAATGGAATGGGGAAGTGACTGTGAGAGGCAACATCAGTGCAGAGCAAGAACAAATAGGAAAGGGAAACTCGAGAAAATATATAAATTCCTGAGGCTAGCCCTGTAAGCCCTGGAGGAAGAACCCCATCATCACTCCACTCCCAAGTGGAGAACCTGCATGGCAGTCTCTGTCCTCAGGGAAGCATCCTGCCTTTTTCCACCCTGCAGATGTCAGTCATTTCAAACCACCCGACCAAAGATGACATCCATCTTCCCTCACATCTGCCTGAAGCTGCAGGTGAGAGAAGGCAGAGCCTCCCCTACTGCAGCACAAGAAACACATCTGCAGGAGAGAAAACACTGCTCTGCCAAGCCTGCGGTGTGGGGGGCACGCACAGGAGGGCACCCCTCTGAGATCCAAGCTGTCCTAACCCAGCCCAGCTCACCTCAGGAACGTGTGTGCAGGAATACATGCTGTTTTGGCACACCACTACATAAATCTGTCATAGTTAACACGAATACATGAAGAGATGACACAAGAGCTTATTTATAAAGGTAATATGTAATCTTGGCAAATTATTTGGGGATTGGCTGAGGCCTGACAAACTGCAGGCCAAGTTCCAAGGAAACCAACACCCACCTAACTTCAAGTCAAGTGGAGAAAAAGCACCAGGTTCAGAACCTACCTGCAGCACACATCCCAGCAGCAGTGCAGGGATGCACTGGCCCAGGACAAGCATGGCACGGGCATCGTGAGGTCTGGGCTTCCCCATGTGTGCTGCATCAGTGAGCCCCATAAAGCAAAGCTGCAGGGGGATGCAGCCCCTGTAAGCCTGGATGGTCCCCCGGAGCCTGTGAGAGCCGTGTGTGCAGTGAAGACGGGCCTGGGGATGCTGGCTCTCCTTACACACACCAGGGCAGGATGCCCCAGCACCTCTGCTCACCCTGCAGGGCCCAGCCCTGAGCCCACAGCGTGCTTTGGCCACGGTGCTGCCTGGCACAGACCCCCGGAGCAAAGGACACAGGGGTCCTTCCAAGCACAGAAACACCACCTGCAAGCCTCGTGGTATGACAGACAAACCCTCAGTCCTCCCTTTGAGGGGGATACCTGGGCCAGCAGCTCGCACAGACAGGAAATACACACCCCAGACACCACACGGCCCCGTTTCTGTGCAGGAGCACCGAGGAACCTCGGGCACAATCAGCTCTGCAGGCGAAGGACACCGTGCGTGCCCAGGCAGGTCAGCACGCACGTGAGGGATTGCGAGAGGCAGCCCCTGAGCGGGAACCAACCTGCAGGTGTGGGTGTGCTCCTCCCTGTGCACCGGGGCAGAGGAGAAGGTGATACATTACATGAAATGTCCAACTTCACCTTTCTGGCAGATCCTCTTCTCACACAAATACGTGCACCTGCCCATTCACATCAGCTTAGAGCTCACACGGTGCAGGCACGCTAAGAATCCAATGTTCTGGGAAAGCAAAGGGATATTGAAGATGTATATACTGGGGAGTTGGAAGTCTAGCCATAAGGACTTCTTTATTTGCACATTTCCACGGGTTCTTCTGAGCCCTCCTATCTTCCACTTTAGAGAGTGGGAGTGTGCACGCCTGAGTTAGAAAAGAGCAGCCTGAAAACCTAAGTGAGACACAAACCACTGACACAATCCAAGACAGGAAGATAACACGCTCCCAGTGTTCTTTACTCACAATAATAAAATGTGGAGGAACAGGGATAGGTTAAAGCACTTGGGAAGGGCAGGTTAAAAAAGGGGGCCCCAACTCCTTGTTCCTACAAGCTGCACCTCCTAGGATTCTAACCTAGCCCTCCTTGTGCCTGGCTCAGTGTGACACACACACCTGCAATAAAAGAAATCAGTGCAAATGGTTTATAGGCTCCAGAAATATCATGGTCGCTGCAGCAGAAAAAACAGATTCTGCACAGCAATGGCTGGGAACGACCTCACCTTCAAGTTTCTTCAGGGATGGGGTTGTTTTTACTACGGTGACACAAGATTTCAGAGCAAAGAGTTGTTGCCCATCCTGCCTGCAAACACAGCCCACTGACACCAGCCTTGTTCCCTCAGTCAAGCCCTTCTGCACAGGTGGGCAAGAGAGGAACTGCTGGGCACAGAAGAGAAAAACAGAGCAGGAGGAGCTGTCAGACCCACCACTCCTTCCATCCAAACAGCACTGCAGCAGCTCTGGGAAGCAGCAGCATTTTAGGAAGAAGGTCTTCTCTGAGGAAAGACCTCTCCCTGCCCTTGTCCCTTTCATCCCTGCTGCCAAGGAACTGCATTACAGCAGCAAAGCAGGATGCAGGACTTGCTCTCCAGACCTCTGTGTTTTCTCCCTCCCCAACACCTCATTCACCCTTGAAATAATAAAGTTTCCCCATCTCCAGCAGGAGCAAAGTGTGCTGTGTAGCAGCTCATAAAGATGAGAAAACATTCCAGGTGGAGAGCTCACTCCAGAGAGGTTGGTGCCTGTCAGCAGCAGCAGCAGTAAACAGCCTGTCTCCAGCTCCTGGCTTTCCTGGCAGGGAGGCAGTGTCCTGCCTGTTACAACTTGTTTTGGATGACAACAGCCCACATTTCATATGAGGAGAGTGTGCCCATCTTCAGCTCACAGCAGCCTGCTTGTTTCTCTTCACTCAGCTGTAAACATCTTTAAGATTCCTATAAACACCTACTGGGCAGCAAACCAGCCAAACATGCTCAATTAAAAAAAGAAAAAAAAGGAACAAAAACGCAAACCCCACAACAACAGAAACACCCTCCTACCCATGAGCAAACAGTCCTGCCAACAAGGCTCCCTGGGAAGAACATGGAGGAATTTCACCTTAATACACTCACATCACAAGAAAACAAACAAACAAAAGTTTTTTTCCTTGACCAACTACTCATTTCAGCATCACCTTCAAAGGAAAGTCATCACTCACAAGAGCCCATCCTATCCTCTGTGCCTGTCCAGCCCATCCCAACCTCCCTGAAAGCTCAGCTTTCCAGATCAGCTTTGGCACACAGAAATCCCAAGGCATGGTGTGCACCAGGTGCGAGTTCTGCACCTCAGGCTGATCCCTCAACCTTTGACTTTAACATTCCAGCAAACTTTACCTCATGCCAGAGACTCTCTCAGCATATGGTGATGAAGCACACGAATGCCAGGGGATACCAATGATTACAGGATATTCTCCTAGACTCCTCATTCACTTTTACCCAAACTATTTTATATGCTTGACTTTGCACAGCAGAGCCGCAAATACCTCAAGAGAGGACAGTCAGAGCCCCAATTTTTAAGCTTTACTTGCTCAAACACCCAGCCCTGGGCATCTGCTCTCTCCACCACACACTGCTCTAGGGGGTAGGAGGAAGAGAGGAGCATAAAGCTCAGGAGGATCCCACACCTGGAGACATGCTCTAAGACCCTGACTTGAGAGCAGGGATGGTGTGGAGGTAGCAGAGGGGCTTGTGCTCCATCTCATGCATGGCTGAGAGGAAAAGTAATATTTTCTCTGAGTCCTTACAGCTTTGCAAGAGGAGGAATCACTTCCCTGGAAAGAGAAAAACTTACTTGGCTTTCCATACAGGCTGGACTACAATGCCTTTTAGAGAGGCAAGAAACTCCATTACAGATAGAGGAGATGGAAACAGTGATCTCCTGTAGATCTTTCAAGCCCAGCAGCTTTTCATCTTCCTGACCCCAATGGAGACTTTTAGCCTCGTGCCTAGAAAAATTGCCCAATAAAGAGCTTTTGTATTTTATCATTAATAACTGGGGAGGTGTTGCATCAGCTAAGTTGAGGTGGCAGCTCTTGGTCGGTCCCAGGAGTGACTCACAGTAGGGCTCCCACCTGGGACATGCAACAGAAAACAATGCAAGAACAAGAAGAAAACTCTTAATTGCTTGCAGAGACGCTCCCCCCCACCAGCTTCCCAGGATCCTGGAAAAGAGTCACCACATGGAGTCACAAACACAGCCGTCCCTGTCCCAGAGAAGAAAATATCACTTAGTTTTAGCAGCCAACAGAAAACAAATACTGTTTATCTTCTGCTCAGATTTCTGATTTCTCTTAAAACAAAACAGGCTTTTAGAGGTAGTAGGGCAAGAGGAAGGGTGGGGAAGGTCACAGCTTAACCTTCCTCCTGTTAGCAGGTTCCAGGATTCTGGCTACAAGGCCAAGAAAACATGACACCGAGTGCCCAGTGTGATGCTGAGCCGTGAGGAACTGCCTGCCAGAGGATTTTACCCTCCCATCCTTTCCAGCAGCATTTAAATACCTTCTGTTTGCAACAAGCAGCAATGTCTCCGGAGGATTTGGGAGAACCTGGAATTTTATATAATTGAACTTTAATGTAATGCAATTATTTTGTGCCTGTTCTGTTTTAGTTGGTAGTAACTGCAGTCATCTCACTGTTTCCAGTTTCAGTCTTAAAACAGAATGCCGTTTGTAACAGAGATATAAAAATAACCCTGTCTAAAAGCAGAGGAAGAACCCAATTCACTACAAAAGTTGTTTTCTCCTGCACATCTCTGCCGTCCCCACTCTCCCAGCCCACTTCTCCCTCCCCTCCTTCCCCCTTAGCATTTCTGGCAGTGAAAGGACCATCAGCTGTACAACTCCAAACACCTGACTCGGCCCCTCTCTCCTCATAACCACTATTTTAAACACTTCTCAGTTGTTTCCTCCCTTGCTTCTGCGCAAGCCCTCTGCCCTCCTGTGCAAATCTTCTCTAAGCATTTTTGGTGGGGTTTTGCCAAAGCGATGTACAACAAAAGGCACGGTGAGAGCGCATGAAAGATGTAATGCAAAGTAGACTCGTAGCACAATTCATCTTCTCATTCCACCAGGCACAGAAAGAGGATTACTACTAGAGGATTTATCCTAGCCAAAGAAATCAGATCTGTTACACGACTGGAACAATAAATACGCGTTTTTAGCCTTAATATCACATATAATACAGAACAAATATACAAGCTGAAGTCCTGTAATGGACTTTGTGGGAGTCAACATTCACGATGCTCCTTGCACAGCCACGGTCCAAAGCTTTAAGACTGAAAACAAGCCTGGCTCGTGTGAGTAAAAATTAGGATGTTTGTAGCACGAAATGAAAGGACCAATACACTGGAAAGTATAAATAGTTAAACACTAACGCGTAGTAGAAAACATACGTTCAAATTAGATTAGCACCAAGTACTGATATTGTTTAAAACCCAGCAGCACCATCACAGCCTTCTACAAAACCGTGCGCCATTGAAACTTTCCTACAACTCAAGAAAGAGAAGCCACACGACACTGATAGACTTTTCCTCTCCCTCAGAAAAAAAAAGCAGGCGCAGCTCCTTGCACTTCGCCTGAGCCCGCCGCAGCCCCGAAGCGTGCCCAGAGCGAGCCGGCAGCGGGCGGGCGGTGCGCCTCTCCAGGGTATGCATTCCCTGCCGCTCTGCATACGCTTCTCTCGCATCAAAGCCGCATTCAAAGCATCTTTGCCGCCTCCCGGGTTCGCACCGGGGCACCAAGAACGAGAGACGGCTCAAAGCCGTGGCTCCAGGCTCTATAGTTCCAGCACGGCCAGATCCGGGGAGGTCTCCCCACAGAGAGGGGTGAGAGCCGGCAGGCCGGAGGCACGAAGGGAACCCCCGGCGCCCGAAGCCCCGCGGTCACCGCCGGGACAGCGGAGAGGGGGCAGCGCAGGGGCTCCCGAGCATCGCGGCGCGCCCGGGAACGTTTGCCCCAGGACCGGACCCCCGCTCCCCCCGCGCCCCGGCCTCACTCACTGCGCTCCGGGACGGCCCCGCCGCCGGCCATCGCCACCAGCTCCAGGTAGGCGGCCCAGAGCCCCAGGGCCAGCGCGCCCAGGGCCAGCAGCAGCCGCAGCTGCCTCCGGCGCCGCAGCCGCGCCAGCAGCCGGCCCCGCATGGCGCCGCTCAGGGCGCCGGGCCCCCGCGGCTCCGGGACGTGCCGCCGCTGCCGCTGCTGCCGCTGCCGGCCCGGGACACGCTACCGCCGGCCCGAGCCCCGCCGCCGGCCCGGGACATGCCGCTGGCCCCGGCGCACGGCCCCGGCGCGGGGCGGGCCCAGGTGCGGGCGCTGCGGTGCCGCCCCCGCGGCAGCTCCGGGCCCGCTCCGCCGCCCCCCGCACCTGCGCCCGCCCCCGCCCCGCGGGCCGGCCCCGGGCAGCGCTGCCGGCGGCTCCGCTCCGGCCCCGGCACGGAAAGCCGCCGCGGTGGCGCGGGAGCGGCGGTACCGGCGTCCCCGGGTGAGGGAACGGGAGATGATATGATAACTCCTCTGCCGAGAGGGGAGTAGAACGAGAGGGGGCGATTCAAATCCGCTGTTACTGCGCACAGCTGAATCCGTTTTACAGTGTCTTGCACCTGGTGCAACAGGTGTGCGTACTTGGAAGCGCGTCGCTCGGTGAGGAAGAGGAGGACGGCTGGTGAAGCCTCCAGTCCTGCTTTCTGAAGCGGCTGAGCAGATGCGATGTTACGCTGTCAGCCCCCTCAGCGGGAGGGTGTCGGGGGCTTACGGGAAGACCACGACCTTCCCCGGGTGAAATTGCTGCTTCATTATACGTCTCAAGCACTTTTGAAGTGACTTCTCAGAGTCCTTCCCGTGCTTTGATTTCACTCACAACACCGAGCTGTCTCGGAGGCTGCAAACTGGATTCCTTCCTCGGTGAAGGAAAATGGGAGATAACAGCTGGGGTGTACATCGTGTTTCCAGCTGGGGAACTAGTCCAGAGTTACCCCTTTCCAAAAATGTGTGATGTGGGCGTTGGGTCAGTGGTGGCAACTGCTTTCCTTCACAGCTCCACTCCTGCACAGATGCAGCTCCTGTGCCGTGTGGGACCACGAACAGAAACTCTCAGGCTGAAGTTGTTTTTTAAAATTAATGAATTGATGGTACTCTTTTGTGTGAGGCTGCGCAAAAGGACGCTTGCCGTTCTTCAGCTTTTAAAATGTTCCGAAAGCATTTTAAATGACACTGAGGGACACGGAGCAGCAGCGTGAGTCCCGCAGGGACAGGCTGACCCTTGGCAGAGTGCCGGCAGTGCCCGGGGAGCTGGAGCATCCTCCGTCGTCCCGGGCAGCAAGTGCTGATCAGCACGTCCCCAGCATGCAGGCGGCACCGAGGGACGCTGCTGTTGCCGGTCACGGCGCTGGGATGGACCAAGGGATGACAGGTTTCCTTTATGAACGTCTCACAAAGGTTTCAGAGCCACCTCCCTCCAGGCCTGTGCTGGGAAGGTTTCTCTTGCTCAGGGAAAGCACATGCAGAGGGTTTGTAGCCCATTGCAGAGCTGCAAAGACGTTTCTCAGCTTGGAAACAAGCCCATGGTGGGGGAGCCTGGTGAGAGGCTCTGTCCTTGGACTTCCTCAGCCTCCCTGGGACAAGGTCCAGTGTGCAGCTTTGGGGATGCAGTGCTTGTGTTCCTCCTTCCTACCCCGCTTGACAGATGCCCATCCATCACTCGAGCTTCAATAATGGGGGAGAAGTCCTCCAGAGTAAACAGAAAGAGCTGCCAGACACCACCAGTACCCACACAACTAAAAATGGGAAACTGTGTGCAGTGTAATCATTACAAAGCAGGACTCTCATGAGGACACAACACTGTTAGAGTTTTTTGTTGGCGTGTTAGTTTGAGGTTTATCCAGCATGAGAGAAATAAACCACGTTGTTGTATTTGTCCCAAAAAAGGCAGAAAAGTGTGTAATAAATACAGATCTAAACTAAACTTTGTTTACCATTTAAAGAAAGAGAATTGAATGATGTATTCTTAACAGGAAAGTGTCTTCATTTCTTAAATGAACAACCTAATGCTTGAAAAATAACAACTGCACTTTGTTGCATATTAAAATAAGTAATCATATTTTAGTGAACATTGTACTAAAATGGAGGGCAGGGTGAAAGTAGAGGCTAACAGCAGTATTGTTGACTTCTAAAGAAACCCAACTTTTTCCTAATAGAACTGTGCTGTGATACAGAAAAGCTCTTGTCTCTAGAGAAAAAGCTTAAGGAAATTACTATGGCATGGTACTATCTGTTAAAATATAGTTACAACAAAACAGTATTTATGACAAAATTAATCTGAATGTGTAATAAAAAGTGAACTCAAACTTGAATGGCTCTGCACTGTACTTAAAATAACTAATTTTGGATCATTTATTTATTGCAGAAAGAACAGATGTCCAGGAATAAGATTCTGGCAGTGATGTTTAAAAGCACCTCACACAATTGTTTTTATCTCAAGTCTACTAGCAGTCTCAAATTCTCAGGCATCCCAAGTCACACGAGAGCGTGCCCAGAGCTCCAGTTCTCTCACCCTCACTGTGTGCAGCATGCGCTGGGGTCAGCCCAGCAGGGACAGGAGCAGCTGAGCTGTTCCAGGAGAGCTGGAGTAGGAATGGGGCCCGTGCTGGTGGGGCTGACTGGGACAGGGCTGCCACTGCTGCCTGCCTGATGGGCCATCCTTGAATACTGGACATTGCTGCTGGCTCCAGGACACATCTCTCCCAGCCTACCCTAAACACTCACTTCAAAGAAACAGACTTGTTGCCAGAGGAGCCAACTAGAGTATTTTTTGGCTGCTCTTTGTTTTCTATTTTGGCTATGCTTCCTCATGGTAAAAACAGCCTTTGACACAATGCAGCACTTAATGTGCATCTCCCGTTCCTCCTGGCTCACCCCTCTCTAGATCCATCTCTGAGCATCTCTGCTTCTTGTTATGTTTTTGCTTCCAGTTATCTAACAACCGTTTCTCTGTTCTGTAAATCACTTTTAACTCCATGCCAACATTGTTTCTCTGTAGGTTCCCCAAAGGTTCAATTATCTGCCACTTGCTCTTTCCCTTCTGTCTTCTTGTGTAATTTTCAGCGCTAATTACAAGCTCCACACCAAAGATACCCAACGGTCCCTAGATTTCACCACCCTGGTGGCTCCGTACTCCTCTTCCTGACCTCAGCTATGCTCTGAAGCACAAACAATGACTTCATCTCCACATTCTTCATAGAAATGGCTCAAAGGCAGAAGTGTTTCTAAGAGGAATAGGCAGTTTCTGAAGACACTGCTCCCCATTATTTCTCTCTGGCTCCTCAGGATTTGATTGGGCTCTAAAAGGCATTAGTGGTGGAGCAATCCCAGAAAAATGCCTGTCAGTGCTGCAGTTGAACATCACTGTAAGGGGATCAGAGTGGCCCCACAATTAACAACCCGTCAGCAGAAGGACCTCCTTGCCCAGTTAAGTGGTGCTGGGCAGTGGGCTGTGCTAACATGGCCGTATTTTACCAATGCAATTACACTGCCAGCATTTGTGTGGCGTGGCCTGGGCTGGGGTTTGTGACTTCCTTTTGCTGCACACACAGCCATGGATTTGACTGACAGGATCACAATCCCATTGCTCTCCTACAACTTGGCTGTCTGAGTGGAAAGCCTCATTCAGGATTCTGTCTTTTCAGTACATAACTCTTTCCGTAGCTCTCAAGTCCTCACTGTCCAGATAAGGTCACATAGAAATGGTTGCCCTTCCTTTTCAGCTGGCAAGAGAACACATTTTCACATGAATTTCATCCAGTGCCTCTAGGAACACCTCCTGATTGCAGGTCCTGCCCCAGGAGTTGACCTAAATTGCTTTTTACACATCAGAACATTCTCTTGATCTCTAGAGCACACACTTGCACTTCCTGAGAAAGGATTTTCTATACTTTTAAGCTGAGAACTTTCAAGAGACTTTGCAGGTTTTAGATATTTACCATAACAAAAGGTTAATAGATGTATTTGATAATTTGGGAAATCCATGTTTTCAATCTAGTCTTGCATAATTTCTTCCTTCCCCTGTCTTAAACATAATAATACTTGGTTTATATTTTAAGTGACTGTGCTCATCATGCTTACTTTTGAAGAAGTCCCAAAGATGCATCACAGTCATGTTATCAGAGACATCCTGGAGCACAAAGATGAGCAGCACTCCCTGTAGACATCTGTCCACCCAAGCTAGGACTGAAGAGGAAAAACTGTTGTATGGGATGGTTTAGAAGTGACATCACTCTGAGACAAGTGGTTACAGTCAAAGAAAAGCCGTTTGATCTTTGAATCAATACAGGAGCGTTCGGCACATCCCAGACAGGGTAAATCCCGAGCTTTTTATTAAAATCAAACCCATTTCAAGACTGAATCCCTTCATGCCTGTGCAGTTAATAATTGTCTTGCTTTAACATTGAAGCACTTCTGTGTTAAAAGCCCTTCTAGGTTTCTGAATAAACCCAAATAATCTGTATTTACACATCTGTCCCCAGTCCAACAGCATCACAATTCTTAAAATATGCAATTTAGTAAGTGAACAGTCAACACTATTGAGGGCTCTGTTTTTCAACTGTATTTCTGGAGCTTCCTTGAAGGGCAGCCACTCTACCCCATATTCAAAGATGCCCTTTCTCCAACAGTTCACTTGGTGCTAAATGGGAAATACCAGAAGTCCACCACACTCTTCTCAAATACTTCAGTCATAGCAGAAATGTTTCCTGCCAGTGGGTTAAATATTGGTTACCTCTGATGGCCTGTTTTGGACAGAAACTCCTCAACTTTTGATGCAACCTAAGAATCCAAACTTGGCTCTTTTTGTCTAAAACCCTTTGAAGACAGCAGTCAAAAGGAACCACTGCAGCTCCCACCACTCACATTTCCTACACTGTGTCCAAGAATGTTTTGGTGCGTAATCCCAGTCCGCAGGCTAAAAATGTGTATACTTCTACAGCAAGACTTGCACATTTAAGGAAGACTCTTTAGGGAGTAAGGGGGATGTCTTCTTACAATGTAAAGCAACTGGAAGATAGAAGAGCAAAATATTGCAGAAAAATTAGAAAGAAAAACTCTTAAAATGTCCATAATACACTAATGACCTGTGGTACCGCTTTGAATGGGGACAAATAGGACACCTTTATTAGGATTTTGACTGAGCAGGCACAAACACATTCTAGTACATCCATTTAAATGTGTTTGTGAGCTTTAATTAAAAGTCTGAACAACATCACTTTGAATGAGTATGAACAGATCTACCAGAAACAAAGTACACTGGCATGTTGCTCCCAGCTAGACTCAAAAATACTATCTGATTATCAAAGAATTCCTGGCCTACATAGAAACACTTCAATTCCAGAACATAAAGCTGCCCATCACAGCCTTATGTGGATGGAGAGTCCATCCACAGTGGTAAAATGTATCTGTTTCTGAAGTGATCATCCTATTTACATAAGCAATTTAAATATAGCCACTGCATACAAGCATATACTACATTATTATTTAGATTTATTCTAACACCTATGAGAACTGTTGATCTGCCTGAGTGCAGTCACAGCATCAATTCACTTGGGAGTTACTGCAAATTGTGAGAGAGGAAGTTCATGAGGGTTTTTTTAAATTTTGGTTTGGCTTTGTTTTGCCTTGTGCAACCTTGCTGTGCAGGGCTAGCTGACAGAGCATGCCCCTGTAATTAAAGCAACTGCATGAAAACTGAAAAACTCCAACAAATACTGCATACAAATACATCACAGGTTTGAAGCCAGAAGGAACCACTAAATGATATCCTCTTAGCTCATGTCATTATAGTTCATTAAGCTCTAATGGGTCAAACATATTAAAACAAGCTACCTTCTCCAGAGGTGAAATAATTTCTTGATTTGAAGATAAGAGATGGAGAATTTGTTACCTCCACACCTAGTTTGTTATAATAAGGGGAAAAAGCACAATCTGTTAAAAATGTATGCCCTTATAAATTAACTTCAGGTTCAGGCTACTTGTTGCTGCTCAGCATTGCCTTGCTAGGATAGAGGCCTTTGATAGGTGTTTTTTTTATTGTCTTCAAGAGACTCACATTAATCAGTCTTCTTAATGCAAGACAAAATGAGCTCTTGCACAACCTCGTCTCTTCCTCTGAATCATCTGTGGTTCTGTGCCTTAACCAATATTTCAACATTCCTTCTGAAAAGAAGGCACTCCTTCCTTACTTAAATGAAGCTACACAACAAGGTTTCCTCCGCTCCTCATTTTTCTCCTAGTTATGCAAGAGATTTTAGTATCTTGGCTCACAATAAGAACATTTGTCCAGTTCTAACCTTTAATCCTGTAGTATAGTTGTCTCTAATCTTAGAAGCAGACATTTTGCAAATCTTTCACATTCTGTGCTCCTACACTCAGAACCCAGCATTAGCTGTATTGAAATGATACAAGTCACACATTACTAACTTCAATGAGCAAAAAAGCTAATCCATCTTTGGAGTAAATGCTATTTTTTGATTTCTACCCAAAAACTGTAGGAAAAAATTGAGTAATTAAGGAAGGTAGTGGAACTTCTCCCAGGAAAGCCTTTTGAAAATGCCATTAATGCTTTGTTGACATTTTAAAGGGTAGTTGTCAGTGGTAGGAAGCATTTGGCTCTTTAAAGCAGCTCTTGGCATGAAAGGTCCCCATTTGTTTTGGCAACATTTCACATGATCACGTGATGTCACACAGAAAGAGCATGTACAATACTTTGCACTTCCTGCACTTGGAAAAATATTCAAGCTTCCAAATAAAATGGGTTTACAGAGTAACAATAGCGTAATTTCCCTCCCACCCCCCTCACGTAGGAAGTGTTCATAGCCTAGTGACACATTAAGAATCATGTTCAAACTGCACTTTGATTTTGATACACTAGCAGATATATTAGGAATGTTGTCATTTTATTCTGTTCAGTCTTTCTGAAGTCTAAAGAATATTGGTAAGGAAGACAGGAAATTAAACATTTACATCCTTCTTCCCCCAATACTTCCTCCCACTCCTACAAATCTGAATGTCAAAGCTTGAAGTCTTTACCCAGATACACTTAATGGCTTTCAAGTGAGGAGAATGGCATTTCAAAGGCAATTCTTTAGCTTGGAAGAGTTGAAAATAATCAGGATTCTATAGGTTCAAGAGACCTTTTTGCTAGGTTCCCATCAGCTGAATGAGTGGCTAAGGCTTCATTATGTAGCAATTTTCAGAAGCAGCCTTTTAGGCCCTATGCTAGGATTGATATCTTACCTTCAAAACAGCAGTATGTCATTTCACCTATGAACTCACTTTAATTAGCTTGATTTCTCTCAGAAAGTATCAGCCATCTAGGGGAGAGCGAGACTAAATGATGGATAGCATTAAATACCCTTCCTTACCTGTCCACATCGGCACAGGAGCTGTTCATGAACCAGTTTCTGAACAGTTCAGCACCTTCAACTCAACACCCTTTCAAAGAGCCCCTCGCAAGCTGCAGCATAGGTGAGCACCCAGGGACAGCCAGCCACTCACACTGAAGTCTGTCATTAATCACCCTCAAGAACACATACAGAATAAAGGCCACCGTACAGGACCATAAGGGACAGCAAGCTTGTCACAAAAAGGTTAAGACAACTGAATTGGGTATGGATGTTTTAAGGGCATTTCCCCTCCTGCATTGCTTTAGCTAATGCTATAAAAACAAGTCTTCCTTTTCCAAACCGTCACAGCACATAGACATCCATCTTCTCCATATCCACCTATGAAACACTACATAATGATCATGGCCACTTCCACACCCAGAAGAAATTGCCTGCTTTCACACACTGAGTTCTTCTCAAAGGGAAAGGAAGTGCGAGTAGCCTACACGGCGTATACTTCAAAACAAGGTGAAAAAAAGGTAAAGTAGGAAACAGAGGCATTGAAATCCCTTCTCCAGTACGGCTCTGCTCTCAGGCTGCAAGGTGAACAAGATTGGCTGACACTACTGTAAAAGCACGAATACCTGCAATTATAAACTGGGCTGAAGCCATGTTGTAACCCTTGTCAGAATTTCACCTAGAATTGCGATGTCTGGTATGAAGACAAGCACCATATGGCTGGAGAATCGTTATAAAGCTACAGTTACAGCTCTCATGGAGCAAGTGGGCACCTGCTCTTCCACCCGTTTGTTACAATGCAGTACCAACAACTGCTCTAGCAAAAGCTGACCACGATTTCTCTGCACAAAACCACTATCTTCTTTAGAGCTACAAAGACAGCTAATAGCTCCCCTTTATTATGGGCTTCTTCTGTGTGTTAAAAAAACTGTAAGAAAATGGAGAGAAGATGAATTTCAGTTGTGAGGTACCTCCCTCCCCACCAAGCATTCAGAACTCCTGTAAACATTGCTCATCCTTGCAGAAGAGTTCTACAGTGGGCTATCTTTTCCCACCATATTAAATTAGTTAGGTTTGCTCCAATTAGGTTAAAACCAAGCAAATGGGAGCCATTTTAATATAGTTCTCCTGTCCAGGAGTCAAATGTAAGACATTTTAGTACTGACTTTTTATGTGAGAATTTCCAGTTACATCTTGAGGTGCATCAACACAGTAATCATATAAACTATTTTAAAAGCTGCTTCTCACATAGGAAAATGTCAGCTAAAATTCAGATCTTCAACGAGATCCTTCTATCATTAATAATTTCATAAGAACCATCTATGTGATTTATAATACGCTGCAAATAAAGGCAAAGGACAGCATACACTGATCCCTACACCAGATATGAAGATACAGTCATACACACACTCCTGATGCATCAGTCATCATGTACTTTTAAAGTCAGTTTTATCAGGTGCCATCTCTCAGCTCAAACAGCAATGTAATGTGGTACATTAGGAACGGCTCGTGTACACTTATGATATTAACTGCAGATTTTCTCAGCCTTTTGTCAATGGATGCCAGGAAACAGACAAGCAGGAGCTGTTCTTGCATATGACCATTCAAGTCTAGCAGTGTCCTACTACTAAAATTAGGATGCCAGCTAATAATTCAGCTTCAGCAGTGCCGTAGTTCATCCTCTAAGCTGTAGATTTTTGCTTTTAAGTCTTTTAGTTCTCCTTGAATTCTATGTGTTAGTTTGTTTCCTTGGCGGACCTCACGTAGAACTGCAAGATCCTGGTCTGGTCCCAAATTCAAAGCCACCTGAAAAACAAAAAGAAAAACAAAGCCTTACAGAATTCAATTTAGGGAGTATTATGACAAGTTTATAAGGGAGACAACGCTAAAGGAGACCCTTTGTAGCCAGCAAAGAGTATGTCTAAGTTAATAGCTCTAGGATCATGCACATCACCAGTAGAAAGGTGCCCTAGAACCAAAAATAAAGAACAAAGCTTTCCTAACATTATGTTGTTGTATTATAGTACCAGCAAGGAAGAAATCTTAATAGAATATAACCATGTTGACTCATAGCCTGCTGCCTCCTTTCTAGTTCCTGTATTTAGAGACACACAAAAAGGGGCAAGGTAAAGTATTTATCAAGTAGCTCCTATCTAGTTCTAAGTACCTCAGGAGATAAGATGACATTTTATCTTTTGCTATTAAAACTAGAGGTGTTCTAACTGCTGTGGCTGACCTGCTGCCCTGTGAACTGCACAGGATTCAAGAGCAGTTCAAGTCCAATGCCTTGACTCAGGCAGTGCCACATGGCCTGTACTAAGCCAAACAAAGGCTGCTGGATAATCAGAATTCCTGAGGGCAAGCTGGCAGGGCTGACATTTCCTCTCACCCTGCAATTGGATAGCATGGCAGCCCAGCCGCTCTCAAGGGCACAGCACTGGAGAGGCTGCTCTAAAATCCCTCTACTCTCTTGACCCATCACGGTTTCTTACTGTGTCATCATGCAGTTCTTGGTCAAAGATTTTCATATGCAAATCAGGAAATTTAGTCATCTCTAGTCATTTTGACCTCAAATGATGAGGATTGGATGAGCACTCTGGAGACTTCTTGCAAGTATTTGGTTCCCCTGCCCTCTTGTGGTTAACAGCATCAAGAAATTGAGAACACAATAAAGAGCACACCCACAGATTTAAAACATACAAGTTTGTAGTAAAGGCATCATGCACACTTTCCCCCTCCTTTTATATACTGCTGTTAGTCCTTAAAGAATAAAGTTGAAAAACCCACAGGCCATTAAAAAAATAAAATTGAAGTCTTTAATCAAAATAAATGCATTGGTCTGTGTAAACTGAACTGTGCCTCAAAAGTACAGGAAAAGAATGAATCAGTAGCACTGCCAGACTCCTGCAGGAGAGTCCAAGCCATGCCAAGATCATCCTCTCAAGCATGTTACAGATAAATGTTTCATCCTAAACTCCAAGCAACATCAAGGCTGTGCCTTTTCCTGTAAGCTGTCCTGATGTTCACCTACACATCTGGGAGCTACTACAGAGAACACAGCTTCGACTTCCAGCCAATGCTTCTGCAGTGATTTGTGCAAAGTCACAAAAGACATAAAGTAATAAACAGAATATTCACAATACTTAAGACAATGATCTACCTCTTACTGGAACAGAACCAAACACTATGGCTCCCACAAACAAAATAATCATTTTCTTTGCAGGATAAATTTCTGAATCAAACTACTGCCTTGCAATTTTGAGAGAGCCAAGTAAGCTACAGGTGTCACATAAGAACTTTTGAGAGCGAAAACAAACATACACAGCTAATATATAGCCAGGACAGTTCCTGGTAAGCTTGATGCCTAATTGATAAACAGAGACAAATCGTTTTTGCTTTGTAAAATACAGATGAGGCAAATTTTGTCAGATACTGATATTTAAAGGAACATTTAGAATAGGAATTATTTCCTTAACCCTAGGGGAATACTACATTAAATACTGAGAATACACATTTACAGGATAAGCCCAAAACAGTCTGCCTCAGAAAAGCTTAGCTAATACCTTATAAATGTGCTTCTCTACATCTTTCACTTTCTGCTGAAGCCTTTTAATGTCATTCTTGAAGCCCTCTACTTCCATACTACGCCGTTTTTCCAAGGCTTCACACCGCTGAGTCATCAGTTTCAGGCGCTTCCCCATCTTTTCCGAGCGTTCCTATGGAGATGAAAACTCAATAGGCTATACAAAATAAATGCTGCAAGATCATCACACAGCCAGCAGATGACTACAGACTAATTACCTTAAAGAGTTCTTTGCCAGCATCTCTCTCCTCACAGATCCTAGCCACCTCCCCTTCCAGGGAGACACACTGCTCTCTGTACATGTGTGACAGGTGTTTCTCCTGCATTAGCTTGTCTTGCAGTAACTGGGACATAGGAGGAACAGAAAGAATTAACTCCAGACTGTGCTTACAAACCTTCCCCTTCCCTGGATCAGCAAGTGTGATAACACCATAGCTATTGACAGGAAAAATAAAAATTAACAACTGGAACTACAGCTCATAAGTATGTGAGGACAATATTCCAACATCAGTCCCATTACCAAGACCTTTGAATTAAGTTACCCTTTTTGTATGACTGCTCACCATTAAAAATAACATTCAACTAGTTCTGTAACTCCCCTTTCACAGCTGCCTGCCCAGTACTGCATTTCAGGGCTAGATGGAAACAATCCCCTATTGCCTGTTAACTTTCCAGTTCCTTATTCTGACCTCCCAACATCTCACTGGAAGTGCAGTGGAAGAAAAAAAAAAAAAAAAAAAAAATCACTCTGCTAGAGAAGAGCTGGAAGACATCAATTGAGGACTCATTCTCCCCTGACAGCAGCAAGGAAGATCCAGACACAGCATTCTAAGACCATTAGCTCAGAGCACTTACAGGAACAGAGAGCCATGTGCAATCAGCAGGCTAAAAACTGTTGGCCCCACTTATCACATGGCTTATAGAATTAGGGATATTTTCTGGGCATGAAAGAAACTGACAGTGACATGCTACCATAAATCCTAACTACACATTTTATCTGGAATTTGAAAGTGATGCTGATTTTGAAGCAGGAGAGTTTTTTTAATTTAGATTAGTGCCAACAATAATGTAACTTAAGGCAATCTAGTTCAACTCTGAAACTGCTGCTGCTAGTGACTGTCTATTGTGCCAAAGCCAAGGTGCTTTAATTTTCTAGTCAAAAATTGTTAAAAGAGCCTTCAACCAAAGACAAAAATAAGAATTACCTTTATTTCTCTGCTGTGGTGTTTTGAAGCTCCATCATTTACTTGAAGCATCTTCTTCAGCTCTCTGTGCTTTACTTTTCCTGACTCTGTGCTGAAAACAAGATGATCCAGGTCTTTGCTAAGTTTCCTCAACAGAGTGTCCTTCTCTGCCATCCATGCTTTCTCATTGGCTCTGGCATCAAACTTGAGCTGCAGAAAGTCCCGGGTACTCTCATATAAGAGATTTTGAGTCTTATGGAGCCTGCAAAAAGGGATCCCAGTGGAGTTACCTTCTTTCCTAGTGCCTACCTTAATTTCATTAATCATCACTGCAACTTGGAAGAAGCACAGAAGACAGGTGGTCTAAATGTGAGTTTAACTCATCTAATGAAAGAAGTGCTCTTCTTCCAGTGCAAGAGAGGATTTTTAATAAGCAGATTATTCCATTCATCTTCCACACACGCTACCAGATGGCTGCATAATTTGCTTTTCTGCCTGTTGCAGGAAGCAACACACTGAAAGTCAGAACATTTTTATTGCTCCTTCTCTCCTCATCTCATGACTACACCATGGTCACGTTCTCACACTCACTTTTCTGTTATAGCTTTTATCTTGTCCTGGTCCCTCCGATGCCGGACCTCAGCTTCCTCCATCTGAATGCGCCTGTCCTCCAGTAGTGCCGCAACCTGTTCCTTGGTTAATCGTGTCTGTTCTTCCAGCTGAGCTTGCAGGGCCTTCACCTGCATAAGCAAAGACGTTACAGAACAGGACCTCACACCAGCTCTGCTCCTGACCTTGCAAGTCTCTTAAATTCCAAGATTTAGATCAAAAACTCTACCTGATAGTACCTTTGGCAGTTCTAATTTCTCAATCTTCTGGTTTTGTTTTAATGCTAAGCATTTCAAACAACTAAAATGTTTTTTAAAAATCATGCTGTAGGCAAGAGAGGCATACCACAAGGAGCAACATTAGACTGTTAAAATTTTTATATTGTTAAGATTTAAACTGCACATATCTAACAAATCCCATGCAATATGCAGAGACACTTCTGTACCTCTACTTGAATGTATAATAATAAAAACAACAGCCACCATGAATATCTGCTGTACAAGTTTGTGCATTGTTTGCTTTTTTGAGTCATCCTTCCTTATACCTTACATACAGCTTCTGGCATCTTCCCCAATTCATAATTCTGCACATTTTCTCTTTCATTCTGTCATGCTACCTATACCTAAATGCAAGTCTCAAAAAGGGAACATTTCATTGTATCAGTGCACCTTGTGGGGGCTGCCTAATACTGTCTCGAACACATTGCTTTTGTCAAACTTCCACAGAACACCCAACCCTGCACATCTTCAGTGGGTTTAATGTAAATTCCTGTCTGCTATCAAATTATGGGAGATAACATCAATTACACATTCTATACTAAGGACAACGTATTTCAGTTGACATTACCGGAACATCTGCTTACATAAAGCTTCCAGAATCTGTTCTTAAATTTACATTCACAGCAAAGAAACAGCTAAGTAAACTGACTAAGTGTGAATCCATAGTAAGATGCAGGGATTTATACAACTGGTACATCTACATCTTCTCTAAGCAGACAGCATTTTTTAAATAATAATTTTCTGCAAGTCAGCAATTACGCCCATCAGTTAGCAAATGTTTTTACCTGTAGTAGAAGTGTTTCATCATCTTTTTGGTATCTCCCAGAACTTTCTGGTTTCTCTCTTTTTGCTGTTGGTTTTGGAGTGCTCTTCTCCGTGCCTACTAAAAAAATGTAACAGAAGTAGGAAAGGGTCAGGAAAGGAATAGCAGGAATTTCATCAGGAATACCAAACAGGTTGTCACTGCTACAGTTATGAGGACTTCTAGGAGGGTTAGCTGAAAGAAAAGAATTCCAGAACTTTGGTTGATGACATACCTTTATCCCCTCTATCATATTGCAGTATTTGGGCACCCTCCTAATTTTGCTGGCATATATTGAAAGAAAACTTGATATGTTTTCTTAAAGTAAATTATAAACAGGCAGATGGCACAGCTGCACAAACATCAAGGCCTGAATGAGTTTTGAGCTTGTAGGCTAATTTCAGTCAATTTGATGAGAGAGTTATTCCAAAAGAGAACATGAGTATGCAGGCATACAGACCCACACTACTGTCTGCAGCAGAGGCAAGCAGAACCTCACAGCTCGCAGGGACTGTGGCCAAGGTGCCTGGCTGCTGTCCCTGCCAGCTCCAGGACAGCCACGTGGGGGTCATCCAGCCTCCTCCTCAGCTGAGCACATCAGCGACACGAGAGCCTGCTAAGGCTCTCTTAAAGGACGTTGAAGGGAAGCCAAGAGCACTGCACAGATATGTATGGACACATTCAGGGAACTTCATGGAGATTTACCAAAGCATTCACAAACAGGAATTATTTTGGCATTCGGGAGACAAACACAAAAAAAGCAAGAGCTGAGCTGCTGCTACTCAGCTTGGTGTGGTACCTGTGCTAGAAGCATCATCTTGTTCCTGGGTATCTGCTGGCCTTTGCTGAACAGTAACCTACAGAAACAAAACATCTGCACTGAGCGTCTACTTCCCCAAAGGTGCAATGGTCAAGAACAAATCTTAAAAAGTTAAAACGAGATATCCAAAAGAATAGCATTACCTTACTTCTACCACAAGACAAGGAAGGCATTCACAAGTGTAATGCCCATGCTGAAGATTTTCCTTTATTGTGGCTGAGTTTTGCCATTACTGCCTCTATATTTTTCACCAGAAAAAGTGGAAAGTAATTCTGCCTCTGATGGTTTCATTAGGATGAAAATCAGCACCCTCAGCAGGAAAAGGAGGTATTTCAGACACAGAGAGAAGAGGAAGGTGAAAATTATGTTATTTCTTTCTGTTATACTCCTTCTTGTCTCAGCAAGACAGAGAAACATGAAGCTTCAGTTATCAGCACTTTCATTCAAGATACTGAACAAGCCGGAGATAAAAGCTAAGTGATAAAAATACTGAAACCCACCTAAAAAAAAAGAGGAGTCCACAAAAGAGCAAGCTATAACACCAATGCTTATCTTTAGGTTGATATTACATAATAGGCCTAATTTTAGAGTTACTCTAAACCAGGAATTTTAAAGCTTCTGCAAGATTTTTGAAGAGCTTGAGCAGTGCAGAGCAACCATGAACAATGCAGCATATTTCAGCCTTTTTCTGCACTTTACTCCAAAATAAATTCTATATTACCATTGTAGTTTCTATATATCCAAACCACTCATGACTTTCTTGAGTAGGTTCAACTACATTGCACATCATATGCACTGCCATTTACACAATTCAACATAATTTCCAAAATATGCAACACAATGTTTTCTAGAGGGGATGGCTCTTCAGCAGTCTTCAGCCCGGGAAACTGCTGCAGCAACCTTGACACATTCCTCTTTACAGAAGCTCTAAGAGACAGGCATGTTGAGACAGCTGAGCTCCAAACACTGTGCCTGGTCATTTTCTGCACTCTTTTTTTTCCTTTTTGCGGTGTTCTTGCCATCTTCTTGACAGCCATTTGTCAGATGACTCCAGACTGTCTCATATTTCAGAAACCAAAAAATCCAAAATGGAGGAATGTTTTGAAGGTAGAAGGAGGCTGATGCTAAGAGGACCTACTTCCAGTGTGCTTGCTCTTACTTACCTTCCATGAATTATACTAAAATCCAATGTTGCTACAGACCCCTCTTGCTTTGGGCTCATTTAGCAACCTTTGACTTGTGGGATGGATCTGGCCTGTGTTCAGACTCTGGGATACAGATATGCGTGTTACAATCCAAAGAGGAGATCTACAGAAAAAATGGAACTTGCCTTATGTGGAGGCTCCTTATGAAAATATGTAACTTCTCCTTTATTTGTTCCCAGTATAGCCAGGAGTTGTTGGATTTTTTTTCTGTCCTCCAATTCCCTGGAATACAAAGGAAATGGTCAGCAGATTTTTTTTTTTTTTTAATACATCATGACACACTGTCCTTTTACTTTACCTGTTGATGCTTGCAAGTTTTCCAACCTGTTGCAGTTCCTGAGAATATTGCTTTAAAAACAAGCTCGCAAAGATATTCCTGATGTTGCCAATACCAGAACACCAACAATTTTTCCAGGATTGGAGAGTATTTCTCTTTTCAAGCATGACAATACTATGTAGGCTGATATAATAGCACATGGTGAAAAGACTTTGCTTTAAGAATAATGAACCACCTAAAATCTTTCAGATTCTAAGTGTCCATTGTTTTTAAAGCAAACTACACTAAGGGCTGTATCAGACTTTTTTCACACTCCTGAGAAGTGTTAAAGCACAGCAACATGTTTTGATTTCAGTTCTTAAATCTTGAACTGAAAAATTCATGCTGGAACAGGGAAAGAGAGTGAGAAGAAAGAAGTAGCAGAGACAATATATAATAAATTGACCACAGCCTCCATTCCCTGTCCCCCTGTGCTCCTCAGGAAGAGGTAGAAAATTCATCAGTGAAGTTGAGCTGGGAGAAGAAAGGTGTATAAGAAAGTTATTTTAAGATCTGGGTTTATTTTCCATTATCCTACTCTGATTTCATTGAATGATTTGGGTTGGAAGAGACCTCAGATCATTTAGTTTAAAGCTCCTTGCCACAGGCAGGGAACCTTCCACTAGACCAGCTTTCTCAGAGACTCATCCAACCCAGCCTTGAACACTTCCAGGGATGGGGCATCCAGAACTTCTCTTGGCAACCTGTTCCAGTGCCTCACCATCCTCATAGTGAAGAATTTCCTGCCAACAACAAATCTAAAGCCACCCTCTTTCAGTTGAAGCCATGCCCCTCATCCTGTCACTACATGCTCCTGTAATAGTCCCTCTCCAGCTCTCTTGTAGGCCCTCTAAGTGCTGGAGGGCTGCTAAAAGGGCTCCCTGGAGCCTTCTCTTCTCGAGGTTGAACAGAAGAGAAGAGTCTCCTCTACTCTCTCAGCCTGTCTTTGTAAGACAGAGGCTCCAGCCCTCTGGTCATTTAATTGTTAATAATTTCCCCCAGTTAAGTCTGGTTTGTCTGTGATAGTAACTGGTGAATGACCTCTCTGTCCTTATCTTGACCCATGTATTTTCTAGTATTTTCTCTCCCCTGCCCAGCAGAGGAGATGAGTGATAAAGAGTCCTGGTGGGCACCTGGCATCCAGCCAAGGTCAGCTCACCAGAGACAGCTTCAATCAAAACTCATTCAAGCCGGTAACACACAATTCAAATCTGAACCAGTGTTCAACTCCTGCCCTTCCTTCTACTACCAGAATAGTAAGTGGAGACACATTTAGCAGCCCCAGAGATTGCACTGCCCCTCGCTGGTGCGGTCTCACGGGAAGCGTGGAGCAATCGCTGCTCTGGGAACCCCCGGCCTGGCTGAGAACGCGGTGCACGACTGCTGCTGGCAGTGCCTCAGCCCACCTGAGCTTCAGCCGGTCGTTCTCCGAGTACAGGCGAAGGACTTGCTCCTTCTCCTGGAACAGGAACACCTGCATGTCACTCAAAGCCTTCTGCAGCTCCGCAATCTCCTCTTCCAAGTGGCGGACTTCCCACTGCAACTGGTGCTGAGAGGAGAGAATGAGGTGCTTGAAATTAATCGCAGCACTGGACAGCGCTTACAAACCTCAAACTGCTTGTGCTCTGAGCCTGGAACTGGCCTAGAACAGCCAGCTCAAGAATTACTTTATTATCCTATAATATTTGACCAGATGAGGGCAGTATTGGAAAAATTATTTTAAAATGTTTCAGCTGGGAGTTCAGAGCCCTGAGAATCACTGTCACTACACACCAGGGAAATGAGGCCTCAGCTTGTGCCCCCCGTGGTTGCACTTCCACACTGGTGGTCAGAGCAGGTATGGGGAGTCTGGCATCAACAAAAACTCAGCAAAGCTTCCATAACAGCATTTACTTTTGAAATAAGTCACTGAAGAACGAATATCTGTATGGTTTAGCAGCAAGAAACCCAGCTAGTTACTATGTTTTATTTTTTCCATCTGGTATAGGAAGCTACCAACCATTTCTGTACAAAAAAAGCATTATTTTGCAACCTGCCTCTCTTTTTCCCATGTGACAGTAAGATGTGCAGTACATACTTCCCCAAGGACTTTCAAGCTGCTTCAAGCAGTGCTGGAGGAGGCACCACAATAACTTCAGAAGTGACTGTTTTATTTCCAAAGAACCATCCACAATCACAAAGATGACTGCTAGGCAGATATATGCTATATATGATATCTACCAGAGCACTGTGTATCTTGGAGATATTCTGTGAGATTTTATCCTCTTAAAAGGCAAATCTTTAGATTTCTGCTTAACAGCTCATGGCCAAGCTTATAAATTCCACTGCAGTAAATACAAATTATATCTGTAAGTCAAAGTCTATTAAATTTGTACAAAAGAGCATTCCTTCACTACAAGAAGCAAGGGGAAAAAGCTGGACAATATCAGAAATGAGTATCTAAACTCAGGCCTTAATATAAAAAAAAAAAACCCAAAAAACAAAATTCCCACTGTCCCAAGCCATAATGACTTTAGAAGAACATTCTACAGGCATGTTTCCATTTGATTTGACAGAGGACAGAGAGCAGATTTTAAAATCAACCCCCAAAATCTACTGATTTCTTCCTACCTCTACCATGTTACTGGTAAATCCCAAGATTTCCGTGCTGAGTTTTCAATTAAAAAAAATACTAAGCTTGTGCATGTAGTCCATGCTTGTTCAAAAACCCATTTGCTAACCTGTTCATCATAGGTTTGTTTGTACTTCTCCAGCCTCTTTATCAGCTCCTCATGTTCCTCATCGAAGTCGGCAATCTTCTTGCGGTAATATTCCAGGAGCTCATGGGAAGGGTTTAGATGGCCCAAGCGCTCACTGACTGATGGGAGAGGAGTAAAGTCCTCCTGGCTCGGAGCCCAGGACTCAGCAGATCTGGAAGAGGCATGGGGGGTTGGCAGCCTGCGGAGAAACAGTCGCTGGTGACATGTAAGCTTCAGACAGGAAAATTAAAACACTCCCTAAAGTAGCTAAAAAGATTTTAATTTGTCACACAGATTCAGTTCAAAACACAGATTAGCTTGGCTGTTCTCTGGGTATTAACAGGAGATCACAGCATGTAGGAGAACCAAGAACTTTGATAAAGCTTGCAGGTGTATTGTACCGTGGAGGAGGGCCCAGCCGATGGGAAAAATAAAAGAAGATGTTATGGAAGCAAAGCCTCATACATTGCTTGGGGAAGATGACTATGAAAAGAGGACAAGAAGAAGAGAAGGACAGAACTCGGAAGATAAAAAGTCCATTGCTGTTCAATTAGAAGCAGCCGCCACTGTGAAATAAACAGGAAAACAATCTCTGACAGTCACTATCTGATACCCAGAGAGAAAAACACTTTCTAAAGACAGACAATCAAATAAAGACGACAACTCAGGCTAGCTGATGCACCAGTCATTATAATTTAAGGTGTAGATCTAGGAATCTATGTGCTTTCCTTTCTGGTGTATTTAATGTTCTTATTCACATAGCTTGTCCACCCTCAACACTGAAATAGAAGCTGCCAATTTCTTGAATCTTATGTTGAAGTGCTACATGGAAAGCAGGTCAATATTATGTAAATCAAACCAAAGATATGTATAATTATGTATTTTATTTTTCTTCAAAACAATATTTGGTGCATTCAAACATCTAGTCTGTTAAAACAAGCACCAAATTTGCAAAGAGAGCTGCAAAGTAAAAAACCTCAGCAAGTGATGTTTTCATTATTTATATTGATATGACTTTTCTTTGTACATGGTATTATGAATAACAGAAGCTAAGAAGTCTCTTGACTACAAAGCTGCTTAACGAAAACACAGTTCAGAATCTGGTCCTGGAGGATCAGGAATGATGAGAAAGTGATTTAGCAGGTGACGCTGAGGCAATGGTGACCTTTATGGAGCCACTCACCAAAGCTGCTTGGATCAGAACCCCAGTGCACATTCCTAAAAACTCTAGGCACTGTAGGAAAGCATTAAATAGGCAAAAGTGTAAGCATTGCGCGCAACAGCTTTCTGCAGGACCAGAAACGCCTTAAACAACACACTTAGAGAAATAACACTAGAAGGAAAGCGGTAACCCAGGCAATAAGGTGAGCGCCTCACTGCTGAACTGAAGAGCAGGAGAGCCGTGAAGACGGAAGAACGAGGACGCACAGCAGGCACAGGAGCAGACCAAACGGCGCTCTACAGCAAACCAGCCTAGCAGGCAGTAGGGAAAGGGCTCCGGGAGCCGCCGTGTCCCGGCAGGAGCAGCCCCGCACTCACTACCTTGCGCTGCGCGGGGTCTCCGCAGCGCGGTCCGCTGCGCTCATCGCGCCCCTGCAGAGCATCGGGCTCTCCGTGGGCGGGGGACAGCGGCTTCGGGCACCCCGGCAGGCGGGCGGAGGAGGGCGCCCGGCGGGAGCCCCGCTGGAAGAGTCCCGGGATAGAGGTCCCGGGAGGGGGGTCCCGCCGCTGCCGCCTCCTCCTCCTCACAGCCCCAACGGCCGAGCAACCGCCACACCGCCCCCGCCGCGGCTTAAACGGCGCGACGCCCCGCCCCCGCCACCCCCTCCAATCACAGACAGGCTTTCATAGAGGGCCGACGGCCCAGGCCAATCAGCGCCCGGGACACGAGCTGCAGCAGTTCCGCGCCGGCCCCTCTGGGAGTTGTGGTCCCGGGGCGCGCGGAGGGCCCCTGGCGCGTGCGCGGCCACGGCACGGGGCGGAAGGCGGGGCCTGCGCCGACTGACCCTGCTTTTGTGAGGGCAAGGTAAAAACCAGCGAAACACGCCACGCAAAACGCCCCCTTTTCTTTGAAAATGAACTGGCATTAGGAAGCAGCCACGAGAAGTTACTGGCTCGAATTCTGGCTGAATTGAATGTGTTCTTAGGTCATCCTGATGCTTTTTAGCCTCCTCATCCTCCTCGTGTATTCCCAGTAGTACCTAGTAGTAGTCTTGCCATTTATGCACCAAACGATTTCCTAATTTATGAAGTGTGCTGGAGAAAGAACAATTTGCTCAATAATAAACTAGGGTTCTTTTTACCTTAGCACTTTGTTTAAAGATATGGACTTTCTATATGACAAGGAAAAAAAAAAAGGGGGGGGGGGGGAAGGGGGGGGCTTACTTAAGAAAGCATGAGGTTCTTCCTCATCACAATTTGCAGCTTCCTTGTGAGGGGAAGAGGGGGCAGGCACTGATCTCCTCTCTGTGGTGTCAGTGCCAGGGCCCCAGGGATGGCCCGAAGCTGTGCCAGGGCAGGTTTAGGTGGCTGTCAGGGAAAGGTTTTTCCCCAGAGGTTGTTCATGCGCTGGAACAGCTCCCCAGGGCAGCGGGCACAGCAGCAGCCTGCCGGAGCTCCGGGAGCGTTTGGACAAGGCTCTGGGGCACACGGTGTGACTCTCGGGGTGTCCTGGGCAGGGCCGGCAGCTGCGCTCCCTCATCCCGGGGGGTCCCTCACAGCTCAGAACATTCTGGGATTCTGTGATTCTTCTTCAAATCAATTTTCTCATGAAACAGAGAAAAGAGCAGGGCAGACAATATCTCTTGGCAAAGTTCAGAAGAAAAGCTGCTGTTGGCCCTGATGGCCCTTGTTGGTTGGTCCCTTCCAGCTCAGGATATTTATGATTCCCTGGGTGCTCTCCCTGCTGCTCATAAAGCAGCTGCATACATTGTACAGGGAGCTGAAGTCTTCTCTCAGGGATGTGAGAAATATCCTCAGATAACCAAGAAGAATAAAAACTGATATGGAGTACGCATGGACTCCATGTCGTGGTGTTTTAAAGGCCAACAGCCCCCAAACCAGAGCAAGTAATAGAGAAAAGCTTAAAATTCTCTTTCAAAAAGGATCTCTTGCCAAACTGATGAGAAAACTTCCCCCTCAGGTTATCTGAGATTTTTAGGTTTTTGCTGTTAAGAAAACCTGCAACATTCCCAGCATTGCCTTCCAGAGACCTCCGCTAGCCTAAACATATTAATGTAAACAAAGAACAACCTCGAGGCGTCCACAGGGAAACCAGAAAAGGCTGGATCTCAAAACAAAGCTTTTGAAAATCATTGCTTGTCTTAGAAATTGGGGACGTGGTGATTTTGTTGTTGGGAATACAAAACGTGTAGTTACTCAAAATAATCTGGTATAGCTCATCAGAAGAGAGACACAACCAAATAATAACAGAAAAAAGGTGGAAGGATTGTGTAGAAATATATAACCTCTGAGATGTTAATTTTGAGGAACTAAGATTTTTAGGAAAGTTAAGATAATAAGTTGCTGAATTAGCTGAAGTAGATAGGTAATCTTTGTTAGCAGTTAACAAAAGCCAGATCTTAGATAAGCTACCCCGGATTTAGTAACTCACTGCTTGTCAACTTTATGCTTATGTAGCTCTGCCTGTAACGAAAAAACAAGATGCAGTAAAAAAGATACAAGATAACTGCAGACTTCCTGCTTAAAGAACCCATTCAACGCAGGAAACTATAAGTTTTACCAAGGATTCTGTGTCATGAATGCACTGAAAAGCTAGAAAGGTCAGGACGAGGAAGACGCATCTTACTTCCTCATTTCGGGTGAACCCTTCCCAGAAGAGACTCCGACTCATTTTAAGTACGCATGCTTAATAGCCTTTTTGCCAATTGGCATAGGAAGCGAGGAATGGGAGGTGACAGGGGTATGAATATGCATCTGTATTTTGGCTATTCAACACTTTTGTAAATAAAAGGCTTTGTAATTACCTGTGAATTTTGCAGTGTGAATTAGGGAAATATCCCGCCGTGCTGCCCGGCCATAATAAACATACACTTTCTAACTTTAAACTGTTAGAGAGTTTTTGTCCGTCACAGTTGGGTATCGATACTAGATCAATACCCATATTTCTTTAATAAGTCACCTCTAGATCCTAGTAGGGACACCATCTGCGTTCTATATGCTTATATAGTTTTACATAAAATGATCAAGCATCCGTATCAGAAACCTCCTACAAAATGCAGGAATACCTAGCAACAACACAATAACGTAAATTTGCTCAGTGTTTCATAAGATCAGTTTGGTTCTTACCTGTAACTTCTGTGAAAATTAGCCATTTGCCTTGGAGGTGTGTTTCCCGCATGTAAAAGGTGGGAGACACCTCTTTTAATCTGGCAGGGAAGTGATGCAGGTAAATGTTTTGATCTGCGTGCAGCAGATCTTGTAAAGCCTCCGGGTAATGGAGGAGGAAATTAACTTCTTCTGAAGCTGAAATAAAACACCAACACGGAGATTTGAATAATCAGTAAGAATAAAGTGAAATGTGGTGTTTGGTGTACACTGAAGGCAGAGTTCTGGTTAAAAACAGAAAGTCGTGCAATTTACTTTGGAAGACTGTGGATAGGTAAAAGATACAGATCTCTCTGTGGTGTCAGTGCCAGGGCCCCAGGGGATGGCCCGAAGCTGTGCCAGGGCAGGTTTAGGTGGCTGTCAGGAAAAGGTTTTTCCCCAGAGGTTGTTCATGCGCTGGAACAGCTCCCCAGGGCAGCGGGCACAGCAGCAGCCTGCCGGAGCTCCGGGAGCGTTTGGACAAGGCTCTGGGGCACACGGTGTGACTCTCGGGCTGTCCTGGGCAGGGCCGGTGTGGGACTCGCGGACCCGAGCGCTCCCCTCCCGATCCCGACACTTCCATCGTTACCGACCGGCGGCTCCTGAGGGCAGGGGCGGGTCCCGCGAGGGGCGGGGCCGGGGGCGTGGCCTCCAGCGGCGCTCCTGACGTCAGTCACAGACAATGGGCGACGCGGCCCGCGGAACCGGAAGTGAATGGCTGCGTTCGTCGCACATTCCTCCGCGGCGGAAGTGGCGGCGGCCCCGCCCTCCCCCGTCCCCCTTCCCTCTTGCCCCGCGCAGTGCCCTGAGGGGCGGCGGGCCGGGCGGACTTGCGCTGGAATCTGTCGCGGGGCCGTTTCCGAGAGCGGCGGACGCGGAAGCCACCTCGCCAGAAGAAGCGCGGCGGAGGGACTACTTTTTGGATCGGAAGGCAATGTGCGAAACTTCCGGGGAGGGCTTAGAAAGACGCGTCACTTCCGGCGGGCCGGGACGCGAGGAGCGGGGCTCGGCGGGGGGGAGCGGCCCCGGCCGGGACGGCGACAGCGGCGCTCGGTAGCAGGTCCCGCCGCCCCGCCCGGCAGCGCCGCCGGGGCATGCGCCTCGGCCCCCGGCCCGGCCCCTGAGCCCCCCGGCCGCCCCTCTCCGCCCTGCGCTCCCGGCGGCGGCGGCGCCCCCCTCCCCCTGCGGCCATGGCGGGGGGCGGCGGGTCGCGCTACGCGGCCGAGTTCGTGCCGCCGCCCGAGTGCCCCGTGTTCGAGCCCAGCTGGGAGGAGTTCAGCGACCCGCTCGGCTTTATCGGCCGCATCCGCGGCCTGGCCGAGAAAACCGGCATCTGCAAGATCCGGCCCCCCAAGGTACCGCCCGCCCTGGGGGCTGCGCCCGGGGGGTCCCCGGGGTGCGCCGGGCGGTCTGAGCGCGGCCGGGCCCTCGGTGGCCCAGCGGAGGACGTGAGGAGCTGGGCGGGCGCTTCCCCCGCGCTCCCTACCCGCTCGGGGGTTTCGTGTGTTGCTTGCCATAGGCCGCGGTGTCCGTGCCAGGGACCCGAGGAACCTGTAGAGTCTTTGACCTCCGAGCGGGGCTTTCTAGAGCCTGCTTTGGAGCAGCGAGAAGCGAATAGTGCGGGGCCGTGCCCGGGACTCTGCGCTATTTTTAATTCCAAAACGCCGGCGGTCGACTTGTGAAAGCTGGGAAGGCTTTGTAGGTGAAATCGGGCGTTTGCTCCGGGCGGGGAAGAGGGAGAAGGAAGGGTATTTGTTCGTAATCGATCACTGTTCATGAACATAGGTTTTAGAGCATTAAGAGGAGGGCGGCCGGCCTGTTCGCGTTCGGACATTACGTTTGTGCGCAGCTTTTCAGGAGGCAGCAGCTTCATCTCTCTTCCTTACAGCCCAGTGACCTGGCAAGGCAGGTCATCACAGGGAGAGCATTGGGCAGCTTGGCAAAAGGCACTTACGTCACTAAATTATTAAAGTACAAATAAACTTCAAATGAGGCTGTTAATAAGAGACTTGAAAACAGCGAGAGAGGTAAAAACCTGAAAAGAGAGCGTGTAGCTGAGAACAGTGTGGGCCTGGGGGTTGCTGATTGGATTTCGTGGTTCTTTCTCTCCTGACCTGTTTTGGTTCCCAGAATGTGTTTAGTTGGTTTAATGACGTCGTGAAAACTTGACCTCCAAGGTGGCTGCCCTTTCTAAAATAAGATGCATAGCTCAGGTTGAGAGGCCACAAGGAACGGATGCAGAGCCTGTTCATTGAGGATAACTGGAACTTTCCTGGCCTTTGGATGCATTTGTGTTTTTCCGGGCCTGCTGAGCTGTTTGCCTTGCAGGGTTTCGCAGGATGCATGCATTGGGTTGATTTGCAACCTGCAATAATTGCTAAATCAGCCGTTTCATACTAAGCTGGCTGATTTATTGCTCTTTTCTAGTATTAGAAGTTGTAAATATTTAAGGTTGTGCTCAGGGCCTTTATGTGCTGCAGCAGAGCAAATAGCAAACGTTTTGTGTGGCTTGTCCACCTGTAATGGCGTGTTCATCCTCTGGTGCAGTCACTGCCAGGTGGACAATCTGCTCTAACTGAAGCCTTGGTAAAAAGTGCTAAAAAGCTGAATTGCATGTTTTGATGTCATAACGCAGTTTTGAGAGGTACTTGTGGTGCACAGAGCCCTGACAGTGCTGAGACAGTCATTATTAAAGGCTCCATTCCTGTTAAAGGATTGGGCTCCGGGCCAGTGGTGTTGTGTTTATTGAAATGGCTGTAGACAAGCAGGAAAATGTTAGATGTGTTATAATGTGCCTGATTTAGTCTTTGTTGCTGTGGACACTGAGGATTTTTCAGTGTGCAAGATACGTGGATTCTTTTATTGAAGTAAATAAATAACCCATTAGCTATACAGAGTGTATCTCATGTTTGAGCTTAGCATGAGGTAGTGCATACTGAGATGCTTTGAACCTTATTTTCTTTGACATTTTTGAATCTGTGAGGATCTTTCTTCAAACTAAAATATGGTGGGAGGAACATTGTTGTATAAGCACAAAAATGTCTTAAAATTGGAAAATGATATCACCAGTTGTTCTGAGAAGCTAATTTACTGTTGGAAGCTTGTTTACTCAGGCGTTATTCGGGTGTTTGGTTTTGTGCATATTTCAGAGAAGTTTCTGGAAGCAATAAAATGTCTTTCTGTCTCTGTTTAGGACTGGCAGCCTCCATTTGCATGTGAAGTACAAAGTTTTCGTTTCACTCCACGAATTCAGCGCCTGAATGAACTGGAGGTGAGCTTTTCCACTGTTGATATAATTTAGTGTTTGCACTGAAAGCAGAAAGTCTCCCTGCCTGAGATTTGCATCTTGGCAGGTTTCTGGATGTGAGACACTTTAGAAGCCCATAGACCACATCAATGTTTATACTTGGCAGTGGCAGAGTTTGTATAAAATAACTCTCCCTGGCTTTGAGAAAAATCTGGCTTTTATTTTATTACTTAGAATAACCACATGAGTTTTTCACATTCAACTGCAAGTGTCTGAAATGAATTCCAAATATCATGTGTGTAGTAAGAGCAGCCAGTGTCTAGCTTTCAGAGATCCACAAGCAATGAGTTTTTTCCTCTTAAAATATTTATTGCTGCTCTGATGCCTCTGGTTACCTCATACTGTTGTGATAATGCCTTTTAAGCCTTAAAATGATCTTTTATAGGCTTATTATAGCTGGTTAATTTTATGATTTAAAAAGTTAAGGGAGCTGTCTTGAAAGCAGTATGACCTCCATTCTGTCCTGGTTTTTCCTTTTCTCTACAACATTTCTCAAAGTCTTGCTTTGTTCACATACCAAAATGTCGTTTGGCTTGTAAATGGGTCTCCTTATGGAAAGTGATTTGAGTACTCCAGAAATACTCCAGGGAGGAGGCCCTTTGTGTGGTTAAGGCATGTATAAAAACTGCTTGTAATTTCCCTCCTCCCCACCAATGTATATTTTAATAATTGTTCTTGTGTTTCTCCCTGGAATGCTGATTATTTCATAAGTATGCATTTTGTTTTCAGACCAAGAAGTTATTTGGTAGGAATTTAATTTATAGGGTCTTAAATGCAGAGAGAAGAAGCATATATACTTTTCTTTTTGTAAAGGTCTTTCTTTTTGTCAACGTTTCTATTTCTAGGGTGGAGTTTTTTTGTTTGTTTGGTTTTTTTTAAATGTGACAAAGAAATACCTCCCCTGCCAAGTTGCACATTGAAAATGGAAACACTATAAAAACTTTGTTTTCTCTCAGGACTATAAGGTTTTTTCACATTTGGTATTGAACATATGTGATTGTCTACCTTTACTGATTCCAGGCAATGACCAGAGTGAAACTGGACTTCTTGGATCAGTTAGCAAAATTTTGGGAACTCCAAGGATCCAATTTAAAAATCCCTGTGGTCGAGAGAAAAATACTGGATCTCTATGGTCTGAGCAAGGTAAGTATTTGTAGGCCTTAGGCAGACAGGGATTTCAGTTCTCATTCAAGCTCAAGGAGCCAAGCAACAGGAAGGGCTTGGGTTACAGCACTAATCTCATTAATCTGGAGGTTAAATAAGTGGGAAAAACAGTGAAAAAACATTTCTGATTTGAATGTTTATGCCAAACATGTCACAGTGTAATTAAATTAGTTACCTTTAGTTGGATTGGCTGGATTCCATACAGCAGGTATTTATTACCTTCTCTAGCTTGAATGTCCTGATGTCAGCTGCCATCAGGATTTTTAGTTCTACACTTTTACCTGTGGTGGAGCTGCAGGAGTTTAAGGGGTTCTTTGGGAAGGCAGCAGTGTGCCTGTGTGCAGTTCAGCTCTGATCAACAATTCTGTAATGAATTGTTGCAATTTCTCCTTCCTCTCTTCCTGCAGAGGTTTCTATAAACATGTATCTTTGAAAATTTATAACGTCAACTTCAGGAATACTTACTTTAATTTCCAAAACAGACTTGGCGTAAGGCTGGCTAGAAATTAATGTTTCTGTAGTTACAGTTGGTGAACACACCAAACTTCACACAAAGTTTACACACAAATCTCTGTTGGAATTTGGTTTTGCACTGGCGAAACATATGTACCATTATAAACTTAGCTGCTATTAAATATAAGTAGGTAGATTTCTTTTTGCAGGGAAAAGACCAAAGTTCTGGTAGTTCTAGTGCTTCTAGGTTAGAGCATCGGTTTCTGTTCCCCATCAAGATTTATTTCTCTTAGGTAAGTAAAAATGTAAAGACCTGAGTATGTTTTACTTTTAAAGAAAGTCAAGTATTTTGGAAAGTCTGGAAGGGCTGATAAAATGCAGAGAAAAGCTGATAAAATGTCTTTCAATATTTTTTTCTTTTTGTGGCTTACTGGGATATGCAGAATATTGGTACTGGAAAATATCTGGGTCACTGTAATGAACTGGAGCCTTTCAGTTGGCTGTAGATTTACAGCTCTGAGTTGATTAGGTTCGTTACTGGCTTCTTTAGCCATTGTTCGGGCATAGATAATTTTAGAAAACAAGTTTCCCTGGAAATTTTAATGATAAATTGAAGTTTGGGGATGGTTTAATTTTAAAAGTTGTTTCTAGAACTCTTCTGTAAATACGAAGAAAAATAATGATCAATAATATTATTGTTTTATTTAAGTGTAACTCTGTGTGATTATAGGAGAAATCAGAATTAACGAATTTACTTGTCGCTGTCACAGTTAGACTTCTTAGTTTACCTCAGCCTCACAAGCAAATCATACATTTCACTCCAGTAACGAAATGTTTTTGCCTTGAGGTTTCTATCAATGTGAAACATTGAAATTTAGTCCTTGTGTGTAAAGAAGTGCAACGCAAAACTACGCTGCTGTAAAAATTATATTAGTCTTACAATAATATAAATGGAATTATAACCCATTTTTGTTTTAAGTTGCTTGGCAGTGAAGCTGTAAAAGGAATGGAGGCAGTGGAAATGTGGCCTGCGTGTTGGAGGAAGCAACTCATATGCTGTTATGATCATTGCTTGCAGGCAAATGGTCTTGTTTTTAATTCTGTTTACATATAGATATAAGCAGTGATAGTTCTGTGTGTGAATTACTGATCTCAAACCAGTTGAAGTCACGTGTAATAACTGGACTGAGTTGGAAAGTGAATTCACTTTTCCCTCTTTTTATAGTAGCCTCTTCACTTCAGGGTTTTGTGTAAGTTCTGAGTTCCAACACTCCCTTCTGCCTGGGATCTGTTAGAATGGGCTTTATTGCTGGCCAGACTTGTGTTTTACAGCCGAGTGCAAGTCTGGTGAGAATTAACTTTTCAGTTTGTTCTTATGGTAGATTTTGTATTTTTTCCAGCACATCATAAACCTTAACTGTTGGAGCCCTCCTGTCCGGGACAGCATGTAGTTTTCATTTGCTAGTAAATTAAAAATCACATTAAATATAGGAAACAATAAGTAAGTGCTTTGTTGTTAGAGGACTAGTTCTTCAGGAAACAGAAGCTAATTTCAGGATTCTGTTGCTTTTCATGCAACCTCTTAACATTTGGTTGGTTTAATTGATTCTTGCTTTACACAAGCTGGTGAGAGCAGCTCAAAACCCTTAAATTTTTATTTATGCATTTCAGATTGTTGCCAACAAAGGAGGCTTTGAAGTGGTGACCAAAGAGAAGAAGTGGTCTAAAGTGGCGAGCCGGCTTGGCTACCTGCCAGGAAAAGGCACGGGCTCATTGCTCAAGTCTCACTATGAGCGGATCCTGTATCCCTACGAGCTCTTCCAGTCCGGGGTCAGCCTCATGGTGAGACTCTCATCTTTCCTGCTGTGCAGAGGGGCCCCAAAGGCACACCCGGTGCTGTGCTACTCCCTGTGAGACTGGGACCTGGGGTCAGGGCTGCTGGAAGCTCCAGCTGTGCCAGCAAAGCTGGAGCCACCCTTGTACTTATCTGTGACAGAATAGTGCTAGAAGTTGCAATGTCACCTCATGTAGTTATTTTCTGGTATTTCTTTATAGGACTGGAGTCAACCGTGTTGGGAAGGAAAATGTGGCAAAATTATATGCTTAATTGGAAATGTTTATTTTTCTTTTGATAACCTGCTAGCTGGGATTCAGTTTTCTTCTTTGAAGGGTGAATGAATTAATTGGCCTCTTTTCCAAATGGTGTGTGTACTGCTGTGTGACTTCACTTGTCCTGTTTCATAGCAAAGAGAATGATTCACAGGCTGTGGAACGATCAGCACTGCCTGACCAACACAGTGTCCTGTGCTCTGCTCCTCTAGGGCATCCAAAAGCCTAACTTGGATCTTAAGGAAAAAGTGGAGGCTGAGGACCTCAGCTCAGACACCCAGGCTTCCCCAAAGCAGGCCTCAAGGATGAATGTTATGCTGAAGAGAACCAGGCGTGTCAAATCCCAGGTATTCTTGTCAATCAGCTCTTACAGAAAGAGAACACTTACTTCTCCCACAAGCGTGACAGCCTTTGGCTGTTGAAGCCTGCTCAGAGGCACCACTGGGAAGCAGTCTTCATTTAACTAAAATTCAGAGAAGTTTGTCGCTCTGAGACCTGGTTTGATGCAGCAGATGCAGTTTGTGTCAAAACTTGTAAAAGTTGCTTTTTGTTTTCTGACAAGTGGCCTAAGTACCTTGGTATTGAGTGTATCTGTGAAAATGAGACAGAAGGCTGTGTGTGAGTTGATGTTAAATTAGCTTCTGCTTGTGTGAAGTTCTAAAACCTTTTTAAAATATACCCCTTAATGACATAAATGCAAATACATGTAGGTAATGGTTAACTGTGGAATTACATGTGGGAGTAGCTATCTCAAGCTGGGCAGGCAGTTCTTCTGAAGAACTGAAACAGATGTGTGAGGAGATGATCAGTGATGGCTGGAGCTATACAGGAGTTCTACAGTTTTTCTGCTGAGAAGCAGTTTCCTTCCTTCTGAATTACTGGTGTTGTAGGAATTTCTGGTATTCTAGTAGGTGATATTAAATCCTGGGAGGTACCCCTGAGAAAATCTGAATCAAGGCTGAATCACCACCATTTAAAATGCTGTCTTACTAGAAATAATTGTGGGGTATTGGCCTGATGGCTCTGTCACACTATTTAGATCAGGCCTTCCCCGTTTGACAGAGATAGTCCTTGCAGGCAGCATCCTGAGGCTTTTCTCATGAAGTCTGGTGGCTCCCTGCTGGCTCGTCAGCAGAGCGTGGGCGAAAGCTGGATTGATATGCACACAACTTCCTACTTGCTTCAGACCATTCTAGACTTAGCTCCAGCACCGCAAAGTTCTGTCAAATGCTCTTCAACTGCTTTTTTTTTAACAATGCACCTTTCTTGTCACTGAGGTGTTTGAGTGTCCTTTATAAATTTTCACCTTCTTCTCTGATGATTTGGCCTGAATTGTCCTTTTTAGTGTGTTTTCTCAGCTTGCTGAAGCTGACTTAAGTTATTTATCATAGCCGTACAGCAGTGCATCACACAAACAGTCCCAGGCTCCTTGATCTTCCCAGATCTCTCAAACAAGGTATTGGTAGTGAGCTATCCAGAAGATCTGAGAGTGCTGCATGGACTTCAGCAGTCATTTGCTACGTGGAATTCTTCTTCGGATTTGAATGAATCTTACGGCAAAATGCCAGTGTGTCCTTTTTCTCGCACGTGGTGTAAAAGTGTCACTGTGCTATTAAGGTCCTGTGGGGGCTTTTTTCCTCCTGATTTCAGTAGGGTAGTGGTACTTGTCATTTCTCCACGTTGGAAAGATGATTCTTTGGTGATCCTAGCACTGTACAGCTGTTTCACTTTGTTTAAAGGGCCTGCAATTCAGAAATAAGAGATCATTTTGTTTAGATCATCTGCAAAAATGTATATATATTTAAATGTTTTTTATTAGGCTTGTAGCTGAATTATCGTTTAAGCATTACAGTTTTTAAAATGGTTGAAGCAAAATCTTGAATACAGGAAAAACTCATCCTGCTTGCACAGACAGAAGTAAGTTTTGGCTGTGTTGGAAGCTGTGTATAATAACTATATTAAGGCATCCCTGGAGCAGCATTTAGAGACATTTTTTCCTCAGCAGCCAGAAATGGTAGCAGTGTAAATAAGTATCTGAGAACATGGAGACATTGTTCCAGATTTCAGTGCACCTTTTTATTGTAGCCAGGACTCTGTTTATTGTCTGAAATGTACACCTGGAGTTGGACCAGAGGTTGTCTAAACAATCTTTAGAGAGCAGGTAATATGCAAGTAATGTAAAAACCTGCTAAAAAATGTCATTCTGCTCTAGCTGAAACATCTGAATGATTTTACTGAATGCCAGTAATCCAGTGCCTGCTTAGTGAGCATGGAGAATTCCACAGACCTCTGCAGCTCCCTAGATAATTTCCAGGTGCTAGAAGTTGTTTCCAAAGATCCTCTGCATCTTCTTGCAGATAATTTGCCTTAGAATGGGCAATGAATAAGATAAGTATAAATATAGTAATCAGGAATTACTGAAACAGAGAAACATCCTCTGCAGTAGAAGGGGGTGAGAGACTTTGAAAAAGTAAATTTCAGGATTTTCGAAGAATATGGAAAATGGAAGAAGATGGGGAATGGGTGTTCTCCTCTGTGAAGAGTGGCTTGAGAATCTCTGGATACTATAATCAAATGTCAGTTGAAAACATTGTCTCTAATTAGGAAGGGAATAATTAGATGGTGAGAGGTTTTGTTTAGCAAATAAACTTAATGCTTTATCCTCTCTTCTCTGAAGAAAGATGTCACAAATAAAAGCTGGAGAAAGGCAGCTGAGTTCCTAAAGGCTTGTAAAGAAAATTCCAGTAAAAGGTAAATTAATGGAGATTAGGAAAAGAGAATTATCCATAAGGAAAGCTTAAATTTATTTCTGAGAATACTTTCTCAGGAAGGGGTAGTGTATCTTCATAGATGATCTATTAGGGTGTGTTTTAGCTGACAAGGGATTTGTCTAATGAGGTTATGTCGTGATGATTTCTGGTAAAAACTTGCAGTACTGGAACAAAAATGCTGTCTTCTCAAAGGATATTAACTTGATGTCCAGAGAATTTTCTTAAAAACAATTCTAAGTAGTATATCTGCTTTCAGGTTTCTTTATGATTGCAGAATAACACAAGAAAAGAAGCTTCAGTTCTTTTTGCTTGAAAGATTTCTTTCCATGGGAATAACTGTGAAAAAAAATAGTGAAACAAAAGAACTCTGGGAGATGCTGACACATGCCCCAAACATGTAAATATTTTGGTTGTTGGTTGTAACCATTGTAGTCTTGTGCATTGGGGGTGGAGGAGTGGGGATGCAAACGTTTCAAAATTGATGAGGGGTGAGACAAGAGAAGAGTGAGTGAGTCCAGTGTAAGTGGATCGCAATGATTAGGCTTGGCCCATATACAGGAAAAGCCCTTGGGTTGTACTTGCAGTTGAGAAGGTAAAAGACAGTCTGTATCCTGCAGGACAAAGAGGAAATAAGAATAGAATCACAGTTTAATCAAGTTCCTTTCACTTAGGTAGAGGAAACATAGTGCAAAAGTGAGCTGGAGTTCTGTGTTTTTAGCAGTGATGAAATGGCAAGGAATGCACCATGCTGCTGCTTCCATGCATTCACAGTTTTGACTTTTTTCACAGTCTTAAAGGACACAGCAGAAAAAATGCTCAGTAGGGCTTCTGAATACCTTTGGTATTTACACCTTTAAGTGTCAATATCCTGTCAGTGTTCATGAGGTTACACAGGTACCTGATTTTTAAAAAACATTCATCTTCCAGTATGCAAACTGTTCTTTTTCAAAACTCTATAGCTCTTTCCACCTGAGCATGAATGGATTTCATCCATAAGGTTTAGTGGTATTCAAGTAAATCTGGAGATACAAAAATATATTTAGGCAATGTATTTTTAAACTAAGCTGTAAAGCTTTATTGCTGCATGTTAATGATTTTACTTCTAGTAAATATGATAATAAAGCTGTTTTTCATATCTCATTGAGAAAAATGTATTTGCTCACAATAGTAGTAGAAATTGAGGAGACTGTTGTTGAAATGAAGTCTGTGCTGAAATATGTGGGTTGATTCTGTCATGTTCTATTAGTTGAGAGAATGGTAGAGGTAGTGAATTTCAAACGGAAAATGAGGGACTAGGAAGTCTCTGGGTGTGTCTCCTTATGGCTTGTTAGCCGAAAAGGGAGGAATTGGTGAGGAAAAATTTGCACAGTTGCACAGTAGATTTACAAAGTTGGATATATAAAGTGAAAATAATTTAATGGCAACATCTAAATGTTCAAAATTAGTATATCAGCGGTAATTAGGTTGGAAAGATGCCTGTTAGCATAATTCATGCCCAGTTCAGTGGGAACAGGGACTGTAAATATCACTAAAAATTCCTCAGAGTAATAATGCATAGGAAACCATATCTTCAAAGGTCTTTTGGAAGCAAGAAAAACTACTGATTTAGGCAGAAAAACGATCTTTTTTATGTTTATTGCAAATGTTTTAAAAGTTACGTTAAATGCAATTTTGGAAGAAAATTTTGTGGGTTTTTCTAATAATTGATTAAAAACTTCGAAGGCATGTCACCCCGCAGGACAGGCATGAGATATCAGGCCATAATTTTGAAAAATAACAGGTGAAGTGTCATCAGGAAGTTAACTGAAGAATAACTTCTGTTAAAGTACATACCCACCTTCAAAACCGATAGGCTTGCTGAGATCTTTTGAGTGAATTTCAGGAGGGAGATTTAAACAGTGAGAATGTAGTGGCCTCCCATACCACATCAGAGAGATTTTTCAAAGTATAAGGAGGCAGCGTAAAGAGGAATGCCAAGGTGATTGTGTTGCAGGTAAAAGCAGAATATTTCCTTCTTTTCATTGTCAGATTAGTGGCAGTGATGTGAGAAAATGAGGTAGCTCAGTAACGAGAAACAGGAAGAAGTTCATTTGAGCAGAACACTTGAGGAAACTTTGCTGGCAGGGGCATGGAGCTATCACCAAATGGGTCTTTTACTTCTGATTTTGAGCTTGCAACATGAGTAGCTGTGATCTGAGGTGTGTTCACAACATTTCATCCCAGATAAACCCAGAAGCTGCCAAGCTTGATGCAGTTTTCTGGAACTCTTTGGTGTAGTGTGGATGTTTCTACTCAAGGAAGCAGAAAGGAAATCCTGCTGGAACTGCATTAAAATCCAGGCACTTGACTGAATCATAGTGATTTTGGAAAAAGTTGCTCTGGCATTCTTTTTTTTTTTTTTTTTTTTTTTTGCAAAATGTCAAACTTAGTTCTTTTATTTGGTGTAGAGGTGACTTCTTGTAGTTGATCTGGAATATTAGATGGGAAATAATTTGGAAGTTTGGGACAGAAGGGTCTGTCTCTTACTGCATTTGCATATGTTCATTGCCTTTAGGAGCAGAAAAGCATATCTTTTCAGGTCTGCTTCTTTTGAAGAGTACGCATTCTCGAGAGTGGAATAGAAACAAATTGTGAAGAAACCTGGAGGGGAAATAGTGGTGGTTTGTGCTGATGTGGTCTTGTTTTTATTTTTAGGCAGAGGCAGGAGAAATGAGTAGAAACACTGAACTAAAGAAGCTGCAGATCTTTGGAGCTGGACCCAAGATGATGGGACTAGCATTGGGAGCAAAGGATAAAGAGGGTAATGAAATCTTGGGCTCTTTGCTTTCGGTGAGACTGTTAAATCTTCCTGAATGTCTCTAGAGACAGTATTAAGAAGAAGACAAATCAAAACTGGAAAAAGAAAGCTAAGTGTTCTAGGGTTACATTCACAAGAGATTTACAGAGTGCTCCCTAAAATTTGGCAGAGTTTCAGCTCTTTATGTATTATATAGTAACAATAACAATTAAGCAGCTGTTCCATGAACATGCTGAAAGAAAGCAGGATTTAAAAGTACTGAAGCTGATCCTGCCAGCAAAGTGCACAACTTTAGGTGTTTAATTCACTGGTTTTTGTGAGACCATTGGGATCACCTGTGAGGATAAGCAAAAGATGTTTTCCCTAATCCCTGTTGATTTTAGATTGGCCAGGTATAACATGACATTTTTGCTTTCTTTGGACTGTTAAGTAGTGTCTGATCTGAAAGGCAGGGTACCAAGCTGGGTATCTGTGGTGTTTTTACAGGTGAAGTCTATCTTGATGTGATATTAATAGCGTTTAACTTCATTTTACTCCAGATGAAGTGACGCGAAGGCGCAAGGGAACCAGATCAGAAGCGTTTGGAATGCAGATGAGGCAGCGCAAAGGAACTCTTTCTGTCAACTTTGTAAGTTTGCTGCCTTTGCTGGGATTTCTGACAGAAAGGACTTGGTTGATTTTCCAAGATTTTTCTTTTTCCCCTGAAAGAATCCCCACCCCTCCAAACTGATGAACGAATGCATGCCGCAGCAGATGGTAGTGTTACGGGAAGAAAGAACAGTATTTTGAAAAACAATCTGTGCTCTGGGCTTTTGTTTTAATCTTTTGGACAAGAATGCTGTTGCAATGGGAAGCTTTTTGCTGATCATACTTGCCACATGCTTGAATGCTTTCAGTAGTTCAGTTTTGGTTTGAGCTCCCCTTAGTAGAACTGCTGTAATACTGCTGCTTTCCTTTAGAAGAGATTCTGAGGTGCTCCACTGCTTCAGGAGTTTGATTTTAGCAATTCCACATCTTATGTCTTTTCTCTTTTGAATTTGAACAGGAAAAATAAAACTGTTTCTTTATAAAAATAAATTGGTTTAATTCTCTGATGTTTGTCCATGGAAAAGCAATGTACAGTTGATCTTAATGTCTTTCATAGAATGTGACTTCCTATTTTTAAAGTGTTATAACTTAACGTGTGTGTGCAGCCATGAATGAAGGGCTGTGCTTTTACTGTCTAAAGAATTAGATTCTTCATTTAGAATTCAGCGGTTCCTTTTTTTCTCTTAGCCTGAGAACACTTGCAAAAGCTTTATCTTAAATTTCAACCATGGCAGGCCAAGGCAACCCAAGGACTCCAGTGACCATATTTATATGGGGGGGGAAGGTGGGAGAATTTGGATGTTTAAAAGCCATCTATTATTTAAAAGCCATTGCAGATAAGTTAGGATTTGTGTGACTTGAATTTTTTCAATTGTGCTACTACTTCTGAGTATATGGTTTTCCTAGGCCATGTAAATTTGATCATTTTAACTATACTTCAATTTTAAAATATTTTGTCTAGTTTCATTATTACTTTTTTTAATGGAGTGCTATTATTTGCTTACTCTTTTTATTTGACCTGTATTTATAAGTGAAAAATGAAAATGCTGTAACAACAGAACTGTTGTTTAGAAACTGTATTGCTGTAACTCTTATCTTTTGAAATTCTCTGACGCAGTACTATTTGGTTCCACACATTTTTTTAACACTTGGATGAGGAAAGCAGTCCTAAATGCACTGGTGATGCATTCACCTCATATAACATTAGACTGAAAAACACTGTGGTGCAGTTTTGTGTATATTTCTCCATCATTCATGTATCTTTTTTTTTTAAATGCTAACTATGAAATTGATTTTATTTGGTGAATTACTAAGTGGGAGATAAAATACACCTTTTTATCTCCTCCTCTCCCCTTGATGTTAAGTGTCATCGTGGTTGTACACTGTTTTGTTACGTGGCTAGCAGGACTTTTTGTGGTTGCTGCATAGTCAGAGGTCTGCTTGTTGTGAGTATCTATTTCAGTGCAGGTTTTGTATTTGCAACATCATCACTTACGCTAACATAGAGATTGCATGTATTAATGGGAATTTAGAGAGAAGAAGGTATCACCAGTGAGAGGTAGCTAGCAAGGACCATAGAAAACTTAGGATTGCCATTTTCATGCATTGTTTAGTTTTGGGAAGAGAACATGGAAGTAAGTATCTGCTGAGTTGCCCTCCCTCCCTTGTATGTACTTGCACCAAAAGCAGCTGGTTTGGTGCTTTGGGCAGACATGGTATTCCATGAGGGTGTGAGTGTGTGGAGTTTCTTTTAAAGGGGAAAGCGATACACCTCTGAGTAGAGCTGCATTATTTTTTCAAATAGTTTCTTAGGAAACCTGAGCAGTCTCCTTAAGAAGTATGTTATTGCATAGCTAGGAGGTTGCATATTTAACTAGGCAGCTGTAACTCGAGATGGGTTTGTCATTAACTATTTAATCCACCTGAGCCTAATCAGCTGAAATGCACATGTTTTTGTGACATGCTGATTAAATTACCAGACCCCGCCAACGCAGCCCCACCTCTACTGGTGTTATTTTGACCTGTGTGAAGGGAGTACCTGCAGCCTGATGTGCTAGGGGCTGGTGGGAGTAATAGCAGAATTTGGGGAAGGTGTTATTCATGAAGTTCATGCTGTTAGTAAAAATTTATGTGTAAGGTAATTTTTAGCAGTGATAAAGTAATACCCACTTTTTTCTTTTTTATTTAGATTGTTAAAGTTCTTCAATATTATATTAAATGTTTCTATTAATTAAAGTTCTCTGTACAGTACAGGAAGTAAGAGCAGAGAAAATTTGAAATCTCTTTATATGGGTTTCTCTCTGACCCCAGAGAATGTCTCCCAGTCAGTGTTGTTCTTGTTGAGAGACTGTCTTGAACAACTTCCAAAAACTGTTTGCTATTGTATTGGGATTGATACTTCTCTCTTATCATTTGGAGTTTTTATCCTTTGCTTTGGGAAAAATTAGAAAGTTGGTACCTTTACATGTGGTTTCCTTTAATTCCTTGTGAATTTTTAGATGGAAATCTGTAGGTTTGTGGGGTTTGTTATCTTTTTTGTTGCAAAGGTACTGTTCTGCTTTTCCAAATGATGTGTATATTTCTGAAATACCTTCTTGAAATTTTCCTTAGCTATGCAGTCTTTGTAGAGATTTAGTTTTAATTGTTTTCCACAATATGAGGGATGAAGAGAGGGCCTTCTAAAAACTAACTTACTGTTTTGCCTTAGAATAACATGAATGAGATGCTACTTGAGTTAGCAAAGGATAGTGAATTTGCAGCAGCCAAAGTCCTCCTGCCCCCTCATAGTGCTGCTTTGGAAATGAAACATAAGCTATCATTCTCAAAAACCAGAGGAGACTGTTGATGATCATATATGGGACTTCAGGATATCATCCTTTGTGCCTTAGCTTAAGAAAGGCAGGCTCTGGATGAGGAACTTCTTGTAACTTTTTTCTTTTTTTTGCCCCCCACAGGTTGATCTCTATGTTTGCTTATTTTGTGGTAGAGGAAATAACGAGGATAAGCTGCTGCTGTGTGATGGATGTGATGACAGCTATCACACTTTCTGCTTGATTCCTCCTCTTCCTGATGTACCCAAGGGTGACTGGAGGTGTCCAAAGTGCGTTGCTGAGGTACAGTTCAAGAGCTACTGAAACTTTGTGTGTGTACCTGGAAAGATCAGAAGAGCAGTTCAGCAATCCATCCATATAGAATGCATAGTTTGGTTTGGAATATTGTCAAGATGAGCCTTGAATTTTGGTGGATGAGCCATAAGGAGAGAGAAACATTCCTTCTAGAGCTTGGACATAACCTTAGTTTATTATATGGTCATGTGACAGCACAAAAATTGACCTTGGTATGTTTAGAGCTGAAACTCAGCTTGATAATCTGGTAGTGGGAAACTAAGTGTGAGAACTAGGATTATAATGGATGTTTCCACATAATGATGACACAGTTTGTAAACTGCAGTAAATAAAGTATGAAATTTTGGCATAACAGGGAGCTTTGATTATTGGAAAGACATTATAGCATTGTTCAGAATGGCCTGTAGCAGAAAGTGAAAGAACTAATGCAGCGTTGTGTTGTAGCTATTTTAGATTTGGTTTAGTCTAAAAAAGGAACTGCTTAGGCTCTGAAAGCGGAAGCTAGCTGAATTTCATTGCTGAAAAAGAAGAGCTACCCAGTTCCAAGAGACGATTGATTGACAGACAGCAAACATCACTTGATTGGCTTCATATTTGTCTAAAGGAAACAAATTTTGCAAGCTCAAAAAGTTGGTAGATGTAGGATTCAGAGGAAGAAGCTTACTGTTTGTAACTCTGTGCTTATGGGACTGGCTTTTACTCTTCAGGCTGTGTTGTTTCCAAAAGGAGCAGTTGTGCGCACGTTTTTCTGCCCATTTCCCCCCTTGCCCTGCCGCAGTGCTGGCTCCTGCTGGTTCCTTTATGGTGGTGTTTGCAGAGTTGTGCAGCCACGAGAGCTGGATCAGCTCGCTGCTCTAACCCTTCACTGAGAGATGAGGCTGTCAGATTAATTCAGGAAAATGCTGCTTAAAGAGAGGTGGAAATTCATTGCTGCAGGCAAGGAAAGAGATGAAACTTTCCCTTTGAGCTGCTGCTCAGACGGTGGATTAACCTACTTCTTTATTTTCTCTTAAGAGCAATAATGAAGTGTTAGCAAATGCAGCGATCTAACTTCGAATTAATTTAGAGACTGTGGTAGGAAATAGAGAGGTTGCAACAGTTTAAGAATGTGGAAACCCAAGAAATTTCATTGTTGCTAATAAGAACAGGGATAGATTGTTACCAAAGAAAAATATGCGAGCAGGAACAAACACAGGAAAGATCTGGTGCCAAGTAAGTTTTTACTAGCAAATAATACAGAAAATACTTGAAAAAATTTGGAAATACATTGAAAATAAGAGGTAGAAGGAGAAAACGTGTCTATAACATGTACTGGAAAGTAAGCAAGTAACAGCAGAAAGATGTTTGAAGTATTCACTAGTACTTTTTGCCTCAGTTTTTACTTTTGATGTTAATTGTGCACATATGCTTAATGTAATTTTACAGCAGGGTACTGGAACAGAAGCTGGGAAGAGTAGGGTAAGGGCTCCTTTTATGTATTTAGGTCAACATTGTTTGACAGTGTTCACAGATGTTGTAGATTCTCTGTCACAAGCTCCGTTTAAGAACCACTTTGCGTGTTCGGATTAGTCTAAGGATAGTTCCTCTTGAGAAAAAGAGAAACTACTGATGAATTCCTTTCCAGTCCTGTTTGTTTGACTGAAAAGCTGACTATCAGATAATTTTACATCATCTTTGTGTTCCTCTATGTCTTGTATATATAAATATGGTATCAGTTCCAAAGGAGCTGAGAAGGACACATTAGAAATGAGTGGGGAGAGGAGCTGAAATGTCCACCAGTATTTTTTGCGTTTTTCAGGATGAACGGAGATAGAACAGTGAAAGACTTGGAGATTTTCTTTCAGATGGGCCTTGTCTGTTGTTGGCTGGGTTGCCCTGTTCTAATTTCCTTTTTCTTCTTCCCTGTTATATTTTTTCACAGTGTCAAATCTCTGGATGATTTGCTGACTTGATCAGACTGAAACACTTGGGGGGTTTGTTCCTTAGCAGTTATTCTGCAGGTGCTTGAATCCAGTGCGGCTGCCTAAGCATCTTGTGCGCAGTCTTGCTCTGTGGCTGGCAGCGGTAGCTGATGGAGTGTAGCTGGGGGCAGGAAAGCAGAAGTGTGGAGCACTGGGGTTACAGTGTTAGATTAGCTTCTGGGCCGTTAATTCTGGGCTGTTTCCGTTGTGGGACCGCTGCCTGGGCTGGAAAAGTCTCCAAACTGGCAGCTTATTGTGCTGGGTAAGGACTCACATGGACGCTGGGGCTTCTTGCTAAAAATGTAACTGTGTCACTCTGCTGCAGGGAACAATATTTCTATGTTCTGTCTCCTAGGAATGCAACAAACCCCGAGAGGCCTTTGGATTTGAACAAGCTGTCAGGGAATATACTCTCCAGAGCTTTGGTGAAATGGCTGATAACTTCAAGTCTGATTATTTCAACATGCCGGTCCATGTGAGTTTCAGCTTTTGTTGGGATTCCTTGTAAGGGAAAAAGAGAAGAGGTTTCAGCTGATCCTGGATTTTTGCTAAGACATCTCAGCCTTGTTTAAAGAGGCACCATAAGCTTCAAACACATCAACAATTTGTTTTGCTTGCTGGCATCTGGTCTCGTTTCAGCTTCATTTTACCTTTTCCCCGCAATGGACAGACAGCTTTACTGTTGAGTAAACTGTTAGAGTTTTCTGTATTGGGTATACTCTAGTTATAAAGTTCTTGCCCTTTTTGATAAACTGGACTAAGTATCTCGCTCTTGTTTGGAATAGGGGCCCTTCTTCTGCCCTTCCTGTGCCCTTTGTCTTGGTTTAGTTTGTCCAGAGGATAAATCTTTGTTTTCCTTCCTCTTACAGTATTTTCTTGTAGACAGATCAATAGACTGAATCTGTCTGATAATCACTGTGCTTTTGTTTTGGTGTTGTTGGTTTTTTTTGGTTGGTTGGTTGGTTTTGGGTTTTTTTGTTGTTGTTGTTGGGGGTTTTTTGTGTGTGTGTGTTTTGTTTTGTTAGGTTTTTTTTGTTTTGTTTTGCATCACAGCAGCATTTTTCAGGCTAGCATTTCTGTCCTGTAGACTGCATGCAGCACCGAGGTCTTCCTCCTCTCATGTTCTTTGTTATTTCATGGACATTCTTGCTTAAGCCTCTATCTTTCAAGGACTGCAATTTATGATACAACTTGGGAACAGGGAACAAAGCTTATTTTATGAATAAGCTTCATAAATAAATACATATATGTAAGAGTAATGATGAGTTATATGAAGATCAAACTCCTGAACACAATCTGATATCTGAATTTCCTTACTGTTGTTTAGAAATCCTGGTCATTATCCTCTGAAATAGTTTGGAATTTGCATGCTGGTTTGTTCTGTCTGCTGCTTGATTTCTGTTGGCGGTCCCCTCTTCCCCCTGTATTTTGCTGTACTTGAGGTGATTCCATCTCTTCTGCTTATTCTTTCCTTCGTGATGTGGTATATTTCTGAAACATCCCAGCCACTGTGGAGGAGTACAGACCAAACTATGACTTCGAAGAGATGGAGGGAGAGGGGGAGTGACCTTGGTGTATGAAAATTCACGGGGAGTTAATAGCAATTTATTGCTTGAATGATAATTTTTGTCATCTGCACATACCATAACATCTCTTCTGCTTTCAGATGGTTCCCACTGAGCTGGTAGAAAAAGAGTTCTGGCGCTTAGTGAGCAGCATAGAAGAAGATGTTATTGTGGAATATGGGGCTGATATCTCATCCAAGGACTTTGGGAGTGGCTTCCCAGTGAAGGATGGCCGACGAAAGCTGATGCCAGAAGAGGAGGTGAGGAACAGGATATGCAAACTGTCGCCGTTCTTTCCTCTGCATAAGATTTCACATTAAGAATTTAGGTCAGAAATCAGTTTGGATTTTTACAGGAAGAAATTGTTTCAAGCTTTTGTACTTAACATTCCTTTTGAGCAAGGCTTTACTCTGATATTTGAGGTTCTTTTACAGATCTGGTTGCTGATAACCAAGGTCTGTTTCATGATTTAAGTCACACCTGTTTTCTATCACTTGGTCTTAGCCGGCAAGGATATACAAGTTGTTGCAGTTTGTCAGAGTATGAGGAGACTCTTCAATAATATTTTTTCTTTCGTGTTCCAAACCTTTTCATTATAGAGTTAGCTCCAGAAACATGATTCTATCATCCTTAGGAGGTTCTTAATGGGTGAAACAATTTAACTGGATTTAGCTTGTTTCTCTGTGCATACTGTAAGAATTAGAAGAAGTAGATACAGCATTCAATTATAAAAAATTCTGTAAAGATCATCTGGAGAGTATATTACCTGTTGTCGTTCAGACCTTACTGTAGCAAAGCAATTTTCTTGCCGCTTGTATGCTTAAATTCAGACATGGTAAAGGTTACACAGCCCCTAATCAATTTATACTGCTCACTGGAAGAGGTAATCCTGTTCACTGTTGTCTTCCACCTATTCCTGCACCTTCCTGTGTGTACCTTTGTTGGCTATGCCGTGATTGTGTAGCTGCTTTGTGAGTCAGCACTGATTGTTTATGTATTTGTATGAAGGTAGTCATTTAAAAATTTTCTTAACCAGATCACTTAAGTCTTCTGACTCACTGCAATGTCTTTGTAGTGTCAGAGCAAAGGAAAACAGCAGCAATGTTTGGCTGGGGGCCTGATTGGTCCTTGCAGCACCTACGGGATATATCTAAAATTCCAATCAATCTGTGCTTACAGCTTTTGTAAAAGTGGAAAGTAAATTAATGCTAAAGGACACTAATGGGCTTTTAAGGCTGTCAGGATTACAATTTTTTAAGCAAATTATGTGTGTTTGAAAGTGAGGGTGAGAGTGCTTAACAGGTGATGCTGTCCTCTCACAAATGAGTGTGTAGGAATTTCTTCCCTTAGAAGGAGAAAGCTTTCTAAAGTAGAAAGTGCAGCATGGTAAAATGGGCGTTAAAAAAAGCTGAAATAGTAACGTGAGATTCACTGCATTATTTACAATTTAAAGTTGTCCTGTGTTACTGAAGACTTCTACCTTTAGCTCTTCTGCTGGTGTTGCTGGTATTTTATTCCACCAGAAAAGCATGAAACCTGCAGTCTTGTGATGCGGAAGAAGTCAAAACCTAAGTGTATAAGCCTTGAACCAAAGAAGATGGGCTATGTTGAAATACTAGAACTGGTGTTAAAGTCTTAGCATGATTGTATGATGACTGTGGTATTTAAGGAATTATTTCTGGTTTTGATGTCTCCTTGTTGCAGGAAGTTTTCCATTACCTACTATAGAAATTGATCAGCTGATGTTTTCATTTGTACTTTTCTTTTCCGGACTTGGTGTCCTTATGTTCCTTCTGATTTGTTCAAATTTTCTCCCTTTGGCAGGATTATGCTCTCTCTGGTTGGAACCTGAACAACATGCCCATTCTCGAGCAGTCAGTCCTTGCTCACATCAATGCAGACATCTCTGGCATGAAGGTGCCCTGGCTGTACGTAGGGATGTGCTTCTCCTCCTTCTGCTGGCATATTGAAGACCACTGGAGCTATTCCATCAACTACCTGCATTGGTATGGGCTGTCCTTCCTGCATCTGCCTTACACTGCCCTGCTTGCTTTAGGAAGTTTGTAGTTCTACGTCAGAGTGCCTCTGCACGCTGAGGATGTTTGTAAATGAAGAGCTAAATGTGCAGTATTCTTAGCTGTGGCTGATTGAGAGTGGATACCGATGCTTTTTAAAGCGTTCTGGTGGGATCAAGACAGGGCATTCAGTTGAGGCAAACCCAGGACAAGGAAATTAGTGCTTTTCATTAACTGATGAAATATTCATTTGTGGCCAATGTTCCAGTGTGACCATAAAATTGTGCTTTACAGGATGCTATCTTTTTAAAGAAAGTTTTTTTGTTTAGAACTGAGTTAAGAGTTCACTGGTTCCCTGGTTTATGATTTAA